>NW_027206168.1:987500-1587500 GCF_024711535.1 Dipodomys merriami
TGTCTGTCCGTCTGTCAAGTTAGCTCTCCTCTAAATATATATGGAGCACTTACAACTGGGCCAGGACGAGTAAACAAATAATTAGAAAATAATCACAAACAAATATAATCACGACAGAGGCCTGAATAGAGCTCCTTGGAGCCATGGAGTGCTGATGAAGGCTTGGGGTTTTGTGAGGGCCTGGGGACAAGTCATCTGTTCACAAAACACATCTTCCTCTCTCTCTTTTTATTTTTTCTCTGTCCTGGGGCTTGAACTCTGGGCCTGGGTGCTGACCCTCAGCTCTTCAGCTCAAGGCTAGTGCTCTATCACTAGAGCCACGGCACCACTTCCAGCTTTTTCTGCTTATGTGGTGCTGAGGAATCAAACCCAGGGCCTCATGCATGCAAGGCAAACACTCTACTACTGATTCACCTTCCCAGCCTGACATCTTCCTCTTAAGGTATTACTTTTCACCTGGTTCAGATGAAATGGAGGACTCAGCTGACTCAAGTCCTCTGAGTGTCTAGCCACTGCTGCCACATGGGGACACAATGCTGGGGACTACAGAAGTAGCTCTACAGCTGTTGTGTGATCCCTCTGGTGGCAATGGAGCATGTAAGAACTGATAGGTGGCCCAGTGTAGCCACCTGAGCCGTGACTCTTTTCTGCATGGACATTTTTGGAAAGTTCCTTTGTGTTTTAAAAATCTTTTAAATTTTTTATTTGCTTTATTTTTAAATTTATTTTTTTGGGTCAATTGTGGGGCTTGAACTCTGGGCCTGGGTGCTGACCCTCAGCTCTTTAGCTTAAGGCGAGTGCTCTACCACTTGAGCCACAGCGCCACTTTCAGGTTTCTGGTGGTTAGTTGGAGATAAGAGTCTCACAGACTTTCCTGCTCTAGCTGGCTTTGAACTTTGATCCTCAATCTCAGCCTCCTGAGTAGCTAGGATTATAGGTGTAAGCTACCAGTGCCTGGCTTATTTTTTTAAATTAAAAAATTGTTATTATAAAGGTGATGTACAGAGGGGTTACAGTTTCATAAGCAAGGTAAAGAGCACATTTCTTTTTACACATTGTCACCCCTTCTTTTATTCTCCCTGAGTTTTCCCCCTCCTTCCCCATCCACAAGTTGTGTAGTTCATTTTCAAGCGAGTGTCCAGTGAGTACCACTACTGCATTTGTTTGCCCTTTGTACCTCCATTTCTGTGCACCTCCCACTTATTCTCCCAATGACAGATAAACAAAAAGAAAAGAAAAAATACAGTAAAAAGGAAAAAAAATCCCAACAACCTCTTATTTCCATTTCCTGGAGTTCATTTTGATAAATATTACTTTATATGATCAGATACACATAGGCATTGTGCCTTTCTCTTCCTCTCCTAAGAATATCCTCCTTTGGTCTCACTGTGTGTGAATGCGTAGGGTCCTGTATAATTTATTATATCCTGGTGTATTTTAGATCTTGCTTCTGCATCTGAGAGAAAACATGCATCTTGTGTATCTCTGAGCTTGGCTTACCTCATTTAACATGATTTGTTCTAGGTTCATCCATTTCCCTGCAAGACACAACATTATTTTTTCTAATGTCCGTGTGAAATTCCATTGTATATAGGTAGCACATTTTTTGGTTCCACTCATCTGGTCTCCTTTATTCATTTGAACTTCAGCTCCTATTCTTTTTTTTTTTAATTGTGAAAATACTGTACAGAGGGTTACAATTACATGAGCAAGGTAATAAGTACATTTCTTATCAAGCATTGTTGTCTCCTCCTTTGTTTCCCCTTACCATCCCCCACCCCCAGACTCCGCCTCCCCCCACCAAAGTTGTAAAGTTCGTTTTTTGACATAATGCCTTGTACATCTCATTGTTGCAATGGGTCCACCTGTATCCCTATTTAAACAATTTGTTTTTTCCCTTCCCCTCCCCAAATTATACCAACATCAAATACAGTGAAAATAGGGGTTATACCATGAGGGAGGGACATACAAAGCAACAAAGAAATCATCTTATAAATATGTTAGGCACAATAGCAAGAAAGAAAAAAACATTTGAGTCCTTATCTTAGGGTTCATTTCACCTAACATCAACTTATCTGACCATTTCTGCTTATCTCAGACATACACTAGTTATTGCAAATAAGGGAAACCATGGGACCTATGTTTCTTTGGGCCTGGCTTACTTCACTTAATATAATTTTTTCCAAGTCTCCATTTCCTAACAAATGGGGCAATGTCATTCTTTCTGATGGAGGCATAGAATTCCATTGTGTATATATACCACATTTTCTTGATCCACTCATCTTCAGCTCATATTCTTGTTTGCATAGATGCTACTCTTTCTTCCTTTGAATGGTTTCTCCATTCAAATCTGGACTAACACATTGTGTATAAGATGCACCTCAGAAACTTAGCAGAATAACTCTGTAGACATTATGAAAAGAAGGCACACAAGCAGGGTATGGTAGTTCATGTCTGGACTTCCTGCTATGCAGGAAGTGTTGATATAAAGATCATAGTTTAAGGCTAGTCTGGCAAAAATGTTAGTTGGATTACAGGCTGTTCATGCCTGTAATCCAAGCTGCATGGGAGGTGAATACAGGAGGATCACAGTCCAAGGCTGGCTTTTGGCAAAAACAAGACCTTTTCTGAATCATAAACTAAAATAAGAAGGGCTTGGAGGTTGGACCCAGTGGTAGAATGCTTGCATAAGTTCAAACATCAATACTTACTATGGCTTAAAAAAAAGACAATGTACACATAAGCAAGCATCACTAATCCTCAAGACAATGTCAGTCAAAACCACGATGAGGTCACACATCACCCAGAAAGAATAGCTATTATGAAAAAGACAATCCCCAACAAGTGCTGGTGAGAACATGGAATGGACAGCCCCAGTGGGCTGCTGGAGGGAGTGTGAATTAGTGCTGTCATTGTGAAAGCAGTATGAGATTCCTCACAGAGTTGAAAACAGGAACACCATGGGACTCCATAAATCTCACCCTTGGCTATTATCAGTATGTTGAGGAGACATTACATGCCGATGTTCATTGCAGAACTCTACAAAATAGCCAGGAAATGGAAACAAGTTAGGTGTCCATCCTGATAAATGGATCGTGAAAATGTGGTTTATAAGGGAATACTATTCAGCCATAAAAAAGTGGAATCTTGTCATTTTTGACAATATAGAAGTAACAAGATGATTATATTACATGAAATAAGCCATTTCCAGGTGGCAGTGGCTCACACCTGAATTCCTAGCTACTCGGGAGGCTGAGATCTGAGGATGGTGGTTTGAAGCTAGCCTGGGGATGGAAAGTCCATGAGATTCTTCTTCCTCATGTCACACACACACACACACACACACACACACACACACACACACACACACACACACACACATAGAGCAGGACACTAAGCTCAGGGAGAAAGGATGCTCTCATAGAAGTAGAGAGTAGAAGAAAAAGGAAAACTGAGCTCCTGCTACCTAGGAAAGTCTTACGGAAGGGATGTTGTGAGGCAGTTAGTTAGATGTTAGCCTGCAGTCCATTCCAGCCTCTAGACCCAAGCAGAGGTTCTGCACAGCCTGCTCGAGCCCTCAGTGCCCTGGGTGGGAACATGTGACGGCTCAAGGCCGCTGTGAAGGATGCAGGATGTCTGTGGGCAGAGTTGCTGGACCTGCTTCTCTGCCACAACACCCTCACTTTCTTTCTAGAATGTTCACTCTGGTGATATGTCAAATAGTCATGTGCTCAGGTTTTCCCTGTGTGTCCGTCTACACAAATGACTTTCATAGAGGATCTATTCTGTAGGGAAAACTGTGGAGTCGACTGGCTAATTTAAAACGTCAGCACTGAAATGGCCATTTCTTACACTTTTGGAATCTGTCTAGTAACTATTTGCTTTGATAGCTTGGGTTTGGATGTAACCTCTGGAGGTGAGGCTTCAGACTTCTGCTTAGCCTTCTCTTAGGAAATTCTAGACATTTCTAGCCCAATTATGCAATGGTGGCTTTCTGTCTCCTCCTCCTTTCTCAAGTCTCCTTTTAATCGGTCTTAGAATATCACACATTGTGTTTTCTACTCTTCTACCATTTGTCTATTCTTTGGCTTTCTGAGAAGATTCAGATTTATTTGTTTATTTATTAACCCAAGGCCTGGACGTTCAAGGCTGATACTCAATCCCTTGAATTCCAGCCCCACTTTCAGCATTTTGCTGATAAATTGGTCATAAGGGCCTCGCAGACTTTTCTTCCTAGGATGATTTCAAACCTTGATTTTCAGATCTTAGCTTCCTGAATTGCTACATTTCTAGATGTGAGCCACTGGCACCTGGCCCCAAAATTAATATTTTATATAGTAACTGAGAACATCTTGACATTGGTTGTTTTTCTGGAGTATTTGAAAGAAAGTGGATTGTAGGTGGCTCTGTATCAACACTGACTCATTGTTCTGTATAATTTCTACTATGTGGGCTCGGGAACATAACCAAGAAATATCTGCCTTCATTTCCATTTTTAAAAATTTCATTTTGACTCTCCTTGTAAAGGGAACCTAAAACATACGCCATATTGGTCGTCATCACCGAAAGCCTATTAAAGAAAAACTCCCTGCCAAACGCTCTGGACTTCTGGGTCCAATAGACTTGGAAAATGTGGGCGGCGAAAGGAGAATTCTCCTAAGTATTTTAGGTATGGATGTCAAATGAGAGAAATCTTGCTTCTTGGCCCAGAGATACTTCCTGTGTTGGAGCCATCAACTCCTACCCTGTGGTGATGGGCCTGGTGGTGTGGATTTCCTTGTTCTTAAACTTATTAAATGTTCTTTGCACCAAGTGGAGTCATTAGGGTGTGAACTCTGCAGCACTTACCAAATCAGTACTGTGTGTGTGTGTTGCCTCTAAGTTGGTTTCTAGTCACCCCATGTGCTCTCCCATTATTCTCTTCCTTAACCATGATGGCACTCTGGTTACAAAAGCAAGCTTGTCAGGCCTCTGTTCTTCTTTGTGGATTCAAGGAGTTATTTCAGCATAGGGACCATTTATTTTTGTGGGAGAGGGAGAGGGAGAGGGAGACAAGCTTGAGCCTAAATGTCTTCAAGGCATGCATGTTTCTGGGTTAAGATCTCCAACCCTGCAGCTCACAGTGATACACATGATCTTGGAGTCTGGTTGCATTTGGAACTTGGGGTTCGCCAGATGGTCAATGGGCAGAGATATTTCACACCAATCCTGACCAGATCTGTAACTCTGCCTTTGAAAGCAGCTTGCCTAGAAAGGATTTCACTGAATCACACAAAAGCTAGATAGCTGTGAGAGCAGGGCACACAAAAGCTGAAGAATTCCTGCTGAATGCCTACCTGATGCTTTACAATTGCTGCCCAAGTTCAGATTTCCCGGATCAAATGTTTTCAAGCTCTGTGAGGTCAGGTGGCTTGGCAGACAGAGTTTAGCTCCCCGCCTATTGCAGAGAAGTCACCCCATTGGGTGTGACCACTCTGAAGGTAAGTGTTAATCCCGATCTGATTTCATGTGTCCAACAGCTGTTGGAGACATTAGCGATGCCATCTGTGTCCAATGCAATCATTTCCTACCACTCAGCCTCAGATGGCCCCAAAGTTAATTTAGTGCATATTGGGAAATTCCTGAAACAACAAGAGACTTAACACCATTTCCTCCCATCAAATCCAGGACATTTCTGTTGATATTTTGAGAGACCAGGAGGTGAGAAAACTATCGAGCTGGGGAATGCAATCATTAGCCCATAAAATCCGGGGCCCTTTTTGAAGGCTCTTTCTCCAAGATGGAGTTGTGTTTTGGCCAAGAATAAATATATCCAGTGGCCATACTTGAAGGAAAATGGTTCTTAATCATTAGTATTAAAGTGCTATGCTTTGATAAGTGGCGATGTTTTGAACCGTCTTGGTGACGCAAACTAATCTCTTTATGAAAATCTCAGTGACAGATTCACAGTCAAGGATTTTCCCTGTGTAAACGAAGACTAGACAATTCACAAGAATCTGGTGTTAGTTACTCATCTCTGACTTCTCCTTAGGGCACAGCTCATCTCTCTCAAAATTGTTTTCTTTATCTTCCTAAGTTCTTCATCAAGATTATTAGACCCAAAGAAAAAGTCAGCTGAGAGGCTGGGGATATAGCATATTGGTAGGGTATTTTCCTAACACATGCAAGGTCTTGGATTTGATCTCCAGCCCTGCAAACAAAAAAGAATGAAAAAGGGAAGATAGAAGGGAAGGAAGAAAGGAGGGAAGGAAAGAAAAGAGGAAAGAAGGAAGGAAGGGAAGGTTGGAGGAAGGAAAGAAGGAAGGAAAGAAGAAGGAAAGGTAGCTCAGTGGTAGCTTAGCATATGATGTGCCCTGAGTTGACTCTCAGCTATACGGAAAAGGGAAGAAAGGAAATAAAAAGGGATGGAAGGGAAGAAGGAGGAAGGGAGGATCTGTGAAGTAGATTTATATTCAAGTGGGTCAGAGGAGAGTTGATGTAAGCAGTAAGTCACACTAATGATATAATTTGCACTTTTGGAAGTACTGTTCCATCCGCAGTCTGAATTTAGCAAAGCTGACTGGATCCCATCTTTCACAGATGAACCTTATCTTTGCAAAGGGGAGTAGAGCAGAAGGTGGCTAGACCTCCTATTCCCTCTGCCTTCGTGGTCTTCTTGCTGGCATTTACATCTGCTCTCAATACCACCGCCACAGGAGGCACGGCACCCCCAGCTATAGCCGAGAACCGTACCACTCAGGTGTGAAGGCCTGCCTTCTACCCTTTAAAGAAGTAAATAGGATATGTGAAATGCTCCTTCCTTCTTCCTTCCTTCCTTCCTTCCTTCCTTCCCTCCTCCTTTCTTTCTTTCTTTCCTTGCTTCCTTGCTTGCTTGCTTGCTTGCTTCCTTCCTTCCTTCCTTCCCTCCTTCTTTCCTTCCTTCCTTCTCTCCTTTCTTTCCTTCCTTCCTTCCTTGCTTGCTTCCTTCCTTCCTTCCTTCCTTGCTTCCTTCTTCCCTCCCTCCCTCCCTCCCTTTTTGTTTCTCTTTTTCACCTTAGGTTTGAGCCCAGAGTCCTTATTTTTCAGATAGGGGTCTTACTTTTGCCCAGACTGGCCTTGGACTGATCTTTCTACCACCACCTTCTGGGTAACTCAGATTACAGGTATGTGGCACCATTATCTGGCTTTTAATTATTATTATTATTTTTGAAATAGGGTCTCACTAGCTTTTTTTTTTTTTTTTGCTAGACTGGCTTCAAACTTCAATCCTCCCATATCTGCTTCCCAGCTTCTGGGATTCTTGAAGTATCATTTCTATTGTGCATGTATTGTTTTGTTACCATGATGAAGCCAAAAGCTGTAAAACAAATAATCTGAATTAAGGATTGTCTATATTTTCTTCTGGTCTTTTCTAGTTTGGCAATCTGATCTTTTCCATGCACTGTATTCCATTTCCTGATAAAGATTTTTAAAAGAATCAAATCTGTGCTCTTAGGGAAAAGAAAAAAAACCACCCCACCCATTTGTTTCACAGAACGTCCAGGCATCATTTCAGATGCAGGCTGCACAGTCATCAGTGAGTAAAATAGGCAGATAGGTTCCATGTCCTCATACACTTACCTCCTAGTTGGGAAAGAGGCGATAAACACAGCAAATGACATGTGAACACTGAGTCCATGTACACATCCTGCACATGTGCACACGCAGGCACATGTATGCATGGACGAGGTTAGTGCTGGAAGGCCTGGGCAGAGACAGGGAGCCGTCCAAGGGGGTGGAAAGGCTTTGAGTCCCCAGGAAGAATCCCTGACAGGAGAGACTGACTTAATAGACCAGGTGGAGAGAGAAGAGATGGTTCTGTGACTCTCAGCAGGAACTGTATTTCTGGAAGATAGAATGAGTCTTCCATTTCTTCTCATGTCTCCTGCTTTGCTCATGTGATAGCCATGGGAACTACTGAGCTTCTCATGGGCTTACTTCTTCTGTATTACCCTAGAATCTTTCTTCCCTCCCTCCCCTACTTCCCTTCCCTTCTTCCCTCCCTCCCTCCCTCCCTTCCCTTCCTCCCCCCCTCCCTCCCTCCCTCCTTTCTTTCTTTCCTTCTTTCTTTCTTTCTTTCCTTCCTCCCTCCCTCCCTCCCTCCCTCCCTCCTTTCTTTCTTTCCTTCTTTCTTTCTTTCCTTCCTTCCTTCCTTCCTTCCTTCCTTCCTTCCTTCCTTCCTTCCTTCCTTCCTTCCTTCCTTCCTGTACTGGGGTTTGAACTCAAGACCTCATGCTCTTATTTGGCCTTTTAATTTTTTGGTTCCAGACTAGAACTCTTCCACTTGAGCTATACAGCTCCACTTCCAGCTATTTGCTGGTTAACTGAAGATAAGACTCTCATGAACTTTTCTGCTTCTGAGGCTGGCTTTGAATAGCAATTCTCAGAGCTCAGCCTCCTGGGTAGCTAGGATTACAGGCGTGAGCCACCAGCTCCCAGCTTGTATCTTCTTGAATTGCTCTAGTACACTCACCTTATTGACCCCAATCTATAGATGAGGAAAAACCCAGCCTCCCCCACTGCTTGCAAGAACGTGATGAAACAAAGTTGTGCATGACTTAAAACAATCACCCAGGTTCCCAGCATGCTGGGGTTGTGTTTTCAAGGGTTTAAAATGGCCCCTTCTTTCCTAGGGGGGATTTCACACAATTACAAATGAATGTGTAACTACATGGTTTGCTCAAGTAACACGGCATAGGAGCAGTATTAAGACCAATCACTGCAGATCATTAAATCATGGTTTTTGAGGAAAAGCAAAGCTCCAGGAGTTGGTCTAGCAATCAAGGGACCTGAGGGCGCAGCCAGCCGGGTCCAAGGACCTTGCTCTGGCCCTGAGAACAAGCTGGGATTGTCCCTTCAGCAGCAGTGCGTGCTTCAGCTCCACGCTGGACGGCAACCCCGGCCCCAAAGTCCCTGACTGTGTGAGAGGTTAACTAGCCTTCTGCAAACATTAACACCTATGGGAACCAGGCTGTAATTAGGGAGGGATATAGCCCACCCCCCAAGTGCCTGTCAGTGTACAGAATGCATTCTAGAGATCCCAGTGCAAATGTGATTTGTGTGGTCATGGGTATAGCAGCCACAGCTTTCTAAGTAGGCTGCTTGGTCGCCAGTGGCTCCTTGTGCATCTTTGTAGAACTTTGTAGAACTGTAATATTGGGGTTACAGCAGCTTCGAGATGGACATCTGTGCCCGGGACACCCTCCCCCATCTTTCTTATTTATTAGGGTCCCTTATTCCTCTGACACACAACTGTTTAGAGTGTAAACCAGTATGCCCTAGCTGTTTCTATTGGTGTTCGTTAGTTTTTTTCACGTAGAGTCTCATTATGTAACCCAGGCTGACTATGAATTTTCTATGTAGTAGACCAGGCTGGATTTGAACTCCTCCAGGCTTAGCTTCCCAAGGACTGGGATTACAAGAGTGAAACACTAGTCCTCACTCATTTTCTATTTTTGGTGGAAAAAAAAGAAAAAAGAAAAACAAAAACAAAAGGCATGTTGTCTAGCTCTTATTCAAGAGGAACGTTTTCATGTGACGTCTGTGACAAAATAGTTATGAATTCACCAAATCCCTTTTGTCTCCAGTCCTGCTTTTTTGGTGATAAGTGGTTAGAGTACCATCTGAGGAAGCAAGCTCAGCCAATGCAAGATCCCACGTTCAAACTCTAGTACTGTCAAACAAACACAAAACAAAATTTATCCAGTGCAAAGATGAGATTATTTCATTGTGTGTGAGTTAAATCCCCAATCAAGTTGGTAAAATGAAACAGTGATTTGGTTTCAGAGCATTACAATCACAAGACGATGTGACTGAGATTTCCATCTAGAACGTGTTTGTGTCTCTTCTTGCAGGAAAGTGGGGTACCTGTGGGCCCCAAGTCCACAGAAACTGGTCCCTCCCTCAGAATCTTCCTCCATGGCAGGTCCTCGCTTCTAGACTTGGCTCTAAGCAGGCTAGAGTGAATGCGGACAAACCACTTTTCAAGTTCTTTTTGTTAGATGTGGGGCTTGAACTCAGGACCTGGGTGCTACTTTTTCACTTGAGGCTAGTGCTCTACCACTTAAAGCCAGAGTGCCACTTCTGGGTTTGTTTGTTTGTTTGTTTGGTGGGTTCATTGGAGGTAAGAGTCTCATAGACTTTTCTGCCTGAGCTGGCTTCCAGCCATGACCTTCAGATCTCAGCCTCCCGAGTAGCTAGGATGTCAGGCGTGAGCCACTAGCTTCTGGGCACCTTTCAATTTCTATCTCTGATGGAGAGCCCTAGCGTGGCTCATCAGAAACGTGTTTTACACATCTATACTCTGGAGTGTGTTAGGTTTGTTAACTCTGAAGGGGCTCCTTTTACGACACTCACTGGAGAGGGCAGCCTCCTGGGAGGTTCTGGCCAGGAGGAAGCGTGCATGTGTGCACCCAGGGCAGGGATGGGAAGGGAGGAAGAAAAGTAGGTAGGACTGGAGGTGAAGGCAGAGTGCCTGGAGACTCCAATAACAGTAGGGCCTGGTCCTGCCCACGCCACCTTGACCTTGAACCTCTGGCAGTTTCTGCCTGTGGGGGGAAGAGGCTTTCCCATAAAATGTAAGACTGATCCCCATCGCCCAGTCCAAAGCGTGAGTCGGTGTGCCAGATGCCTGGGGATGGCGGTGGAGCAGAAAAAGGGTTATTTGAAAAAAAGCATCCAGTCCAGTCTAAAGAAAGGTATGTGCATAAATCAAGACTCGGTGCTGCCTCAGGGTGTTTTTATATGAAACTGGAGCCCTCCAGAGCTTCATAAACGCCAGGTTTCGGCGACAGACACCCCTACCTACACTGGCAACATCTCCCCCCCCCAATGGCCTAGTCCCCCGACAAAGTTTGGTCTGGTGGGCATCCCTCCCTGGTTTTGTGTGCGCTCCCTTAGCTCCGTGCTCTGGAGCCTGAGACCTGTCTCTGCGTCCTTCTTTCTTGCACATCCCGGCCTATAGCTCCCAGGCCTCACTCCTGAGTTTCCCCAGGGCCAAAGATGGCCCTCCAGACTGCCAGACCACAAACTTCACCCGCCCTGCTGGGATCCATGGGTACTAGACATGGACGAGATGGCTCTGGTGTCCAAACGGGAGTGCTGGAAAATGGCATCGAGGGTTTGGGATTTGCTGGTTTGTTTTTTACCAATAGTGAGGGCTTGCTGGAACTCACAGCCTCATGCTTTTGCTCAGTTTTCTTCCCTCATCATTGACTCTCTCCTACTTGAGCCACACTTACACTTCAGGCATTTTTTTTTTTTTTTGCTGGCTAATTGGAGATAGTACTCTTGGGGCTGTCTTTAAACTAGGATCCTTAGAGCTCAGCCTCCTGAGTCGCTAAGATTATAGGTGTGAACCATCAGGCCTTGGCTGGGGCTTATTTACTTTTACTTAAAAAACTGTTTTATTAGCATATATTAATTATGCAAGAGGGTTTCACTGTGACACTTCCATACATGCATACAATACACTCTGGCCAAACTTGCTCCCTTCCTCTCCCTCCCTCTCTCCATCCTCCCCCTTCCCTTTCCCTCTTCTTAAAACAATTTGGACAAGTTTTAGTCTTCATATAGACATATGAAGCACTTCAACCATATTCACCCTCATTCACCTCTTCCACTGGGATCAGTCCTCCAGGGAGAGTTTGTTGTATTGTTTTCCTGTCATTTTTTTTTAAAGCCAGAAGTGGACCTGTGACTCAAGTGGCAGAACACCAGCCTTGTTCAAGCCTTAAGTTCAAGCCCCAAGACTGGCAGCTAGCTATCTATCTATCTAGAGAGCCCAAGCTGGATACAGGTGGTTCATACCTGAAATCTTAACCACCTAGAGGCTAAGACCTAGAGGATATCAGTTCAAAGACAACCTGGGGAAGAGTCCCTGAGACTCAGCTCCAGTTAATCAGCAAAATGCGGGACTGGAGACATGGCTCAAGTGGTAGAGTGCCGAGGTGGAAATGAAATCTAAGGAGTCATACATGCTAGGTAGGCACTCCATAACTAAGTTATATCCACAGCCTAGTTGAACTATTAAATTAATTACTGACTAGGTTATCTTTTGAAGTGCTGGGGGTCAATCTCATTTCATGTCAGACAACCACTCTACCACTGAGCTCTCCTTCCAGCTCTGTCATTTGAATTTCCTCTTGTTTTCTGGCTATCATTTTTGTGTATATTAAATGTACAATGGAATTTCAACTTGGTATTTCACATGTACCTATGTAATAGTTTAGTCAAGCTAACTCTCTGTATTGTGCTAGTTCTGGAAGACTGTACACAGTAAGGACTTTCCCCCCTTTTTGTTCTGGTACTGGGGCTTGAACTCAGGACCTGGGTGCTGCCCTGAGCTCTTTTGCTCAAGGTGAACAACTGACCACTTGAGTCACAGCTCCTCTTTGTGTGTGTGTGTGTGTGTGTGTGTGTGTGTGTGTGTGTGTGTGTGTGTGTATGTGTGTGGTATGTGTGACTAATTGGCAATAAGAATCTCTTGGACTTTTCCTGCCTGAACTGCCTTTGGACCATGATCCTCCTGAGTAGCCAGGAGCCACTGGTGCCCCAGCTGCTGGCATTTAAAATGTGATCTCATTTTGAAATGTGGTCATTTTAAATGTGATCTCAGGCCTCTAACAAATGAGTGCTTCTAACTATGGTCAAGAGATGAAAATTATGTAAAGCAAAAGTGTTGTGCCTAAATTTGTCATTGGCAATGGATTGATTGCTTGGCTCTCCCAAATTTATATATTGGAATCCCAGCCCCAGGTAATGGATGGAATTGCTCAGATACCCCAGATTTACAAGTTGGAATCCCACTCGTATGAGACGGCTTTAGAAGGTGGTTTTTGGAGGTTGCCACATTGGTGTCTCAATTATTTTGTCATAGGGATGAGCAAACCATCACAACACGCCCTTCTTTCCAATTCACAAAACCTTTTCACAATTCTCTCTTTATTGCTTTCTACTCAGTTGAAAATCATTCATTGGATGGATGTGTGTTTAGCCTGTACCCTAACATTTGAGACATTTTTGCTGGGCTTTCTATTCTGCTAACATAGTATCACTTAGTGTTTCTTTTTGCTGAGCTTGTTAAGAAACAAGAACATGTTTGATTTCATCTCCCATCTTCTGCAAACATTTTATATAGTACTTTACTTCAGCTTTGGTTTATAACAAAATTAATAGCAGCTCAATGTATTTTATTGTCCATGGTTATTGAAAATGTACATCATGATTCTACACTGCTTCTTTTTTTCCTTTTTCTGTGTGTGTGTGTGTGTATGTGTGTGTGTGTGTGTGTGTGTGTGTGTGTGTGTGTGTATGCCCACACACGCATGCATGCTGGCCCTGGGACTTGAATTCAGGGCCTTAGTACTGTTCCTGAGCTTTTGCTCAATGTTAGCACTCTACTATTTGAGTCATAGATCCATTTCTCTATTTTTGTCTTTCTTTTCTTTTTCTTGTCTTTCTTTTCTTTTTCTTGTCTTTTTTCTCTCTCTCTCTCTTTCTTTCTTTCTTTCTTTCTTTCTTTCTTTCTATCTTTCTTTCTTTCTGGTGTTTAATTGGAGAGGAATCTTTTTTTTTTTTAAACCAGTCATTTTTTTATTGAGCAATAATTGCCTCAGGATATAAAAGGACTCAGCTGTGATTAAGTAGACAGATGGGAGCCAGGCCAGACAGCATCCATCAAGAATACAGGTAGCCTCATGGGCCTTTCAGTGGTACATGCGATGCCCTTCATGTTTGAGCTCCTTGTAGCAACAGCAGTCATTGAAAAGCACATAGCAAGCCAGCACCATGTTGACTCCAGCAGTGCTCCCTTTCTTCACATTGATGTACTTGTTGAAGTACCAGTCATAACCTCTCTGAAATGCTCCAGCAATGCCTTTTGAGGTGAAGTCCCACATCACAATCCAGTTTGGCAGTTCTACTAGTTTGATATCCATTAGTTTGTTTTCCTTCAGTGGTACTACTGATGCCATCTTGGAGTCCTGGTGTCTGTCAAGCCCAGAGATAAGAGTCTTACAGACTTTCCTGCCTGGGATGGCTTTGCACTGGGATCCTCAAACCTCAGTCTCCTGAGTAGCTAGGATTATAGGTGTGAGCCACTAATGCCTGGCTTACATTGCTCTTATTAAAGTTTTTTTTTTTTTTTTCTGATACCATTGGGGCCTCTCACGCCTCCCTTGTTTGCCATACTTCTTGCTGGTTATTTATTTGTCAGTTTTGTTGCTTCAGTATAGAGGCCTTACATTTACTCCACTATCTTGTTCTCAGCTGACACTCTACCATTTGAGCCATGGCTTCAGTCTGGCTTTTTACTGGTTAACCGGAGATAAGAATCTCACAGATTTTTTTTTTCTGTCAGGGCTGGCTTTGAAATAGGATCCTTCAGATTTCAGTCTCCTGAGTAGCTAGGATTACAGATGTGAGCCACCAGTGCCCAGAAAGATTGTACATCTTTAGCTAGATGCCAAAATTAATGGTTCCAAATCATACTCCTTCCTTCATTATATGAAAGTTGCTATTTCCCCACATTTGATATTCTCATATTATTTAATGATTTCCAATCTCATGGACATGAAATCTAATTTATTTTTCTCATTGGGTTCTCTTATGAATGGACCTAAACACCATTTCATATGTTAATTAACTCTTTCTAGATCTTTTTCAGGGAGTTAAATCTAAATAATTGTTTTCTCTGCTAGTTTAGGTTTTTCTTAAAGTTCTTTTACACATTTTAAAACGATGTTATCTTCCTGATGGTATCCAATTAAAATCCTTTGTTTCTGCTATTTTTTTCCTTTCTAGGTTTTCATCTGGAATCCATATTAGGTGAACAGGAGGATATTACTTTTTCTTGTCAAGGTCTCTTTCCAACTCTATCCCTAACCTAGGGTTCTCTTTTAAGTTCTGATCTCTCCACTGTTATTTTAGCATATCTACCAGCTAGTTCCAAGCTCTACTCACCATGAAAGAAGTGAATAGAGTGGTCCTTCCTGCTACACATGCAGACACCTGTGTCTACTACATTCCCTAATTTGCTCTCTGTTCTGAGCATCTTGTTGCACTGGAAGTTTAAAAGACCCTCATTCTAACCACAGTAGCTCCTTCCTTATCCTCATGAAGGATAGGTTCTACCATCTCTTGTGAATACCACCCTATACAAAAGCTCAAGCTCCTTATTCAAAATGGTCCTATATTTCCATATAGCATATCTAATCTTCCTGAATGTTCTAAGTCATCCCTAATTGTAATAGTTAATAAATCATTGCTTATAATGATGAAGAAAATGTGAATGTGAGTAGTTGTTATACATATTGTCTAAGGGATGGTCAGAAGAGAAAAAAAGTCTATGTGAAGTTCAAAAGTAATGGTCCAGATTTTTGTTGTTGTTTTTGGTCCTGGTCATAGGACTTGAACTCAGAGCCTGGGCTCTATCCCCTGAGCTTTTCTGCTCAAGGCTAGCTTTTCTGCTCAAGGCTAGCACTTTACTACAGCTCTACTTCCAGCTTTCTGGTGGTTAATTGGAGATAAGAGTCTCATAGGGTTTCCTGCATGGGCTTTCTTTGAACCTAGATCCTCAAACCTCAGCCACCCGAGTAGCTAGGATTACAGGCGTGAGTCATCAGCGCTCAACTTCATCCAAATATTTTTGTTTGCAGTGAATTAAATCCATAGATGTAGAACCCTGTGGATATGAAGTCCAGCTGCATGTCACTCTGGATCTAGCCACCAATCTGGTGGTGGCATCTCCTTCTAAGAGTTTGTTGACTGCCCTTCTGACTTCTATCTCTATTCCTGGGTAGCTTTAGTAGAAGGTGACACTTGTGGGTTTTTTTTTTTTTTTATCACTGGAGAAGAATGAGGGCTTCTTCTCTAGTCTCTCTCTCCCTCTGCTTTTCCTGGTCTTCAATTCATCCTCCATCTTTCATCCTGCAACAAGAATGGGTGCTCTGAGATTCTCCCCTGATCATGATGTTTCTTTCTTCTTCTCAGAGAGATAACTGGCTGCCAGAAGTTGGTGATGCTCTCTAATTTGTTAAGCGCCAAGGCCTACATATCTACTTATTCTAAGGCACCCCCCCATGTGTTAGCTTGAGCCTTAACAATAGTTCTTGCCAATGAGGTATGAACAGAAGGGTGTGTGTGTGTGTGTGTGTGTGTGTGTGTGTGTGTGTGTGTGTGTGTGTGTGTGTGTGTGTCTTTTCTGGACAACAATGCTTAATTCCTGCCATGCTCTTCCCAGACATGCTCTTTCTCCATGAACAGAAAACCTAGGAATTGTGTATGAGGACTGCATTCTCAGGTTATTTTGGAGTCTGGGACCCTGAATCCTTCTCTAATGGGAAGACATCCAACCAGTTACACACTCATTGGAGTGTATCAGGACTATTTTTGTTGTGTTAATCCACTGAACATTTAGGGATTATTTGGTTCAGCAGCTAATGCAACCTTAACTAATACTTTGATGAAATCACAAAATGTCTCTAAAAATAACTTGGAAGTGGCTTAGGGCCATGTGCTGTGGGCTTCTTATGACCTGGCTTCTGCCTGCGGGGAGTGCTGAGTTTCTTACCTCTGACCTCCTCTCCTACTGACGCTCAGTGAGGCTCTGGAGCGAAGCTCATGTGCCTTCTTCCTTCTGGATTTTCTTCTGCCTAAACACTCCTCCATTTGGGTCCTTGTGAATTCTTTTCTTCCCCAGACTTAGCTCAGATACTTCCTCTTCTGAAAGGCTTTTTGCTGAAGCTTCATTTATCTTTTCTTGTAACATATCATTTGTCTAATAAGAGAGAGAGAGAGAGAGGAAGAAGGAGGAGGAGGAAGAGGAGGAGGAGGAGGAAGAGGAGGAGGAGGAAGAGAAGAAGATGAAGAAGAAGGAGAAGGAGGAGGAGGAGAAAGAAGGGGAGGAGGAGGAGGAGACAGAAAATAGTGAAGGAGGAGGCAGGACAGAAGAGAGAAGGAGAACCAGTCTGAATAATTTTAGTACTATGTACATTATATTCAATGGGAATATCTATCCTGATGCCTAGTAAGGGAACCCTATTTTTTAAATTTAATCTTTGGCTGAATGCCAAATAAAATGAATGAAAAGAGTGGATAATTTCTTCTCTTGTGTCTTCCTCTCCTCTCTTAGCTCCTTTTCCCATTATTGCTGTTTGATTGTCTCTTTGCTAACTTCTAAAGACATGATCAGCTTTCTCATTTTTTCTCTCAAGGCCATGTTTTAGTCCCACCCACCCCCAACCCCTCCCAAGCAAAATGTTAAATAAGCAAAAAATAAATTCTTTCTCAGGTAGATTTGTTGTTTGGAACCATGAAAAAAATTTGCTTAGTCACATTCATATACTTCCCAACCTATTTTACTGTCGACATTCCTCCTGACAAACTTAGGAAAACAATCAAGTTGAGTTCAGACATGTACTGGAACCACTCAGCTGAAGTTAAATATGGCTTGATGTTTCAGAAGTGGTAAAGTATGTTTTAGGGCTGAAGACTACAATGCATGTCTGATAATTGGAAATGATCTTGAAAAGGTAGACTGGATGAAAGGAAGATTCTGTGTGTGTGTGTGTGTGTGTGTGTGTGTGTGTGTGTGTGTGTGTGTGTATGCGCCTGTGTGTACGCAGGCTTGAGCTCAGGGCTTTAGTGCTCTCCCACAGTTTTTATGCACAAGGGTGGCATGCTATCATTGAAGCAAGCCACAGCTCCACTTCTGGCTTTTTGCTGGTTTATTAGAGATAAGAGTCTTACAGACTTTTCTGTCTGGGCTGGCATCAAACCGTGACTCTCAGATCTCAACCTCATTCATAGCTAGAGCCTCCAATACTCAGCTTTAAGGAAAGAGAAAGAACAAATTGATTGTTTTTGGGTTGGGCTGTGCAAAAGGCTCTTAGCAACTGGGCCTTTTTAAAACCTGGAATGTGACAGAGTGTGCCCTGCACAAGTCAGTTTACGATGATGTTCAGATAAGCCTTATTTAAATGATCCTGTGGGAAACTCTGATGAAATAGTCGATAACCTACAAAGAATGAGATAAGTACAGGACACAAGGAAAACTTCCAGGAAGGTGAATTACCCTATCATCTGAATTTGAGCACAAGTGAAATGGCAATGGCTTCTGATGTGAGATTTTAGTTTTGGTTTACCTTTGTGTCTTCTGCCAGGTTGGGTAGGTTGAGCATTTGCTCAGTGCCCTGTGCAGCATTGGCAAGGCATCCTGGGAAAGTTCCCATAAATACTCCGGTCTGCCCTCTTCTCCTCCTGCAGGGCGTGGTGAAGCCTCCTCCACACCCAGCCTAAAGTATGCTGTGCAGACTCTTGAAGATGGTGGAGATAATTTGGAAACACATCAGAGGAGTTAATAAGCAGGCTAGATAGCTCGTTTGGCAATGTGCCCAGTTAGCGGAGTCCTCCAAACCCTCTCCCCTTGTTAGATACATCTGGAGGGGATGTAAACCAATTTATTGAGGTGTTAGGGACACAGGGTACCCAGTGGATAACCTTTCAGGTCCTACTCCTTCTCTTGTGTCTTATTCCAGGTCAAACAAGAACTCTCTCTCTCTCTCTCTCTCTCTCTCTCTCTCTCTCTCTCTCTCTCTCTCTCTCTCTCTCTCTCTCTCTCTCTCTCTCTCCCTGTCTCTGTCTGTCTCTCTGTCTCTCTGTCTCTCTCTCTCTCTCATGCTACTAGGTAGGGTTTGAATTCAGAGCCTTGCACTTTCTGGGCTGGCATTCTACCACTTGCACCATGCCTCCAACCCAGTTTTTTTGCTAGCTATTTTGGAGATGGAGCCTAGAGATGTTTAAACTTGGCTTGATCTTGAACTTAGATCCTTCAGGTCTCAGCCTCTTTAGTAGTTAGGATTATATACCTAGATTTCTCTGTGTCTTTAAAAAAATTTTTTTGGTATAGATAATAGTCTTTTATCTGTTTTATAGATTTCAGATGTTTCTCTTTCTATACTTTTTGGCCTTTTAGTTTTTGTTTTGTATGTTTGGTACCTACTTTAAATTTTTTTTTTTTTTGGTCGGCCGTGGGGCTTGAACTCTGGGCCTGGGCGCTGTCCCTCAGCTCTTCAGCTCAAGGCGAGCGCTCTACCACTTGAGCTACAGCGCCACTTCTGGTTTTCTGGTGGTTTATTAGAGATAGGAGTCTCACGGTCTCTCCTGCCCGGGCTGGCTTTGAACCACGATCCTCAGATCTCAGCCTCCTGAGTAGCTAGGATTACAGGCGTGAGCCACCAGCGCCCGGCCTACTTTAAATTTTAATGTAGATAACTTTTTTTCCCTAGGAAACTTTTGATGAGATCTATGGAGACTAGATTGATGGGGTTGGGAAGAATGATGGTAGAGGTGACACTAATCAAGATGCATTATGCTCATAAATTGACATGTTGAATTGAAGCCCCTTTGTGGAACTATTTAATAAGGAAAAATGAATGAATTAAAATATTAGAAATTAAAATTAAAATTATTTTCCTGAATTTTTATTTTTAGAGGAGGGTTGTTTCTTGTGTTTGTTTGTTTTGAGAGGGTCAGTTGTGGGGCTTGAACTTAGGGCCTGGGCACTGTCCCTGAGCTCTTTTGCTCAAGGCTAGCACTCTACCACTTTGAGCTACAGCCCCACTTCCAGTTTTCTTGTGGTTAATTGGAGACAAGAGTCTCATGGACTTTCCTGCCCAGGCTGGCTTTGAACTGTGATCCTCAGATCTCAGCCTCCTGAGTAGCTAGGATTACTGGCTTGAGCCACTAGTGCCCAGCTAATTTCTTTTTTGATTTCAAGACTAGACATATATTGTCTGACACTTGGTTTTTCTGTGTGCTATGATGTAAGGATCTATACGTCTTATTCCCTTGACAGGGGCTATTTATTCCCAATCTGTGTGCCAGGCATAACTACTACTGCCCAGTGATGTGCTATCTAACCCACCCTCCACTAAGTTCTTCTGTTATTGTGGGTTTCCCCCACAATAACAGCTCAGTGGATTTCCCCCACTGAGCTAGGCGTCCAGTCACACATACATGCCCAGAGCTTACGTTACAGGGCAGCATTCTCGGGTATTTGGCAAGTCTGGGCAAGTCCAGTGCTACCTTGCAGAATTCCATATCATCTCACCAGACATGACTGTGTACCTCTTCTCACACCTTTGTTCCCAGTGCCCCAAACTAGGTCACTGATATATGACAAATGCCTTGGCAGGAAATTCTCTCTCACAAAATCAATACTCCAACAAGTCAGGTAATAACAGGCCATCTTCCTACTTGGGCCTACGTTGTTTCCCTCTATTTAGTTGGGTCTTAAGATCAAGTCTTGTTCCCAAGTTTGTGATTTGCTTCATAGAGATTATAAATGTTTCTTAGGTTCAGGGCCTGATCATTTTGATGTGTGTGTGTGTGTGTGTGTGTGTGTGTGTGTGTGTGTGTGTGTGTGTGTGTGTGTTCTTAAGGAGCTTTGTCTCTGTGATAATATTACCCATCATCTATTTTAAAAAGGTTATTGCAGCCAGATGCCAGTGGCTCATGAATGTAATCATAGCTATATAGGAGGCTAAGATCTGAGGATCACTGTTCAAAGCCAGCCCAGGCAGGGAAGTCCATGAGACTCAACTCAAATTAATCAGCAAGAGCCAGAAATGGAGCTGTGGCTCAAGTAGTAGAGCACAAGCCTTGAACACAAAAGCTTAGAAACAATGCCCAGGCTCCTGAATTCAAGCCCCAGGACCAACACGATTGATAATTTAAAAAAATACTGCTAATATATAGCAAAACCATTCCAATTTATTTGTTGATCTTACATGATGTATTTTGTTGATGCATTAGTAGGGCAGAATATCTGTATAAAAATCTTTCATACCTCCTTGGTTTAAGAAATGGAAGGCTCATTGCGCGGTCCTGAGGACCAGCTGTGGTCCCCGGAGCAGGCGTGAGGGCTGTGAATCTTCTGTCCATAGCTCTTCATCTCCCAGGACCGCAGTATCTTCTGCTCAGTGCTCAGCCTGTAGCCACAAATGAGGAAAACAGCACAGAGGTGAAAGGTCCCAAGGGTAGTTTTCTGGACAAAGCCTAGAAGAGGCTCCTATCATATTTTATCTATTCCACCGAGTCAGAAGTGTGCATCCTCCTTCCCCTTGTCCTGTACTTGGCCATGCTGGGGATCCAACTCAGGTCTTCATTAGTGCTAGGCCCTATCCATGTCTATCTGTCTATCTGCCTGTCTATTGATCTACCATCTATAATCTCTCTCTCTCTTTCTCTATCTCTCATCTATGTATCTATCTATATCTAATGTACCTATCCCCTCTCCCCTCTCTCTTTCTCTGCATAGATCTGGGGTTTGAGCTTTGAGGCCTGGAGCTCACTTGACTTGTGAACTTAGCTGGTGCTCTACCCCTTGAGCCACACCTTCAGTCCTACGTTTTACCTTGTATTTTGGAGATGGAGTCTCTCAGACTTTGCATGGTTCTGAACGATGATCCTCTAGCTCCCAGGCTCCTGTATAGCTAGGATTACAGGTGTAAAACACTGACATCTGGATCAGATGAGTTTTTATGTAAGCCTACATTTTCACTTTCCTTTAGGTCTACCTTGGAGTAGAGTCTGTGGGTCATGCAGAAGGAAATGCTTAGCATGGCTTAACATGCTTAACGTGACTGCTCAGCCATGTCCACAGGAACTTGGCCATTTGTCACTTAACCCACAATGTGTCAGAGACCATCTGGCTATGTTGCTTCCTCATTAGTACTGGGGACTGACGGTGTGGTTCTGATTTGTTAATCTGGTAGATCTGAGGGGGTATCACTTTATAGCTTCAATTGGCACTTTAATGATGATAGATGGTATTGAATTCCCTCCTTATAGTCTCTCTAATGGAATATTTTCTTCCTTCCTTCCTTCCTTCCTTCCTTCCTTCCTTCCTTCCTTCCTCCTTCCTTCCTTCCTCCTTCCTTCCTTCCTCCTTCCTTCCTTCCTCCCTTCTTTCCTTCCTTCCTTCCTTCCTTCCATCCTTCCTTCTTTCCTTCCTTCCTTCCTTCCTTCCTTCCTTCCTTTCTTTCTTTCTGTCTCTCTTCCCTTCCTTCTTTCTTTCCTTTCTCTGTTTCTTCCTTTCTCTCTTTTTCTTTCTCTCTCTTTTTCTTTTTTCTTTCTTTCTCTCTCTTTCTGTCTGTCTTTCTTTCTTTCATTTTGTGAGTGTGTATGTCCTAGGGCTCAAAACTCAAGGCCTGAGCACTGTCCCTGAGCTTTTGTGCTCAAGGCTAGTGTTCTACCACTTGAGCCACAGCTCTATTTCTGTTTTTATTTTATTTTTTTTGAGTAGTTAATTAGAAATGAGAATCTCATGGGCTGGTTTCAATCTTCAATCCTCAGATCTCAGCTTCCTGCATAGCTAGGATTACAAAATGCGAACCACTGGTGCCCTGTTATTGTTTCATTTTTAAATTAGGTGTTTGTTTCCTCCTATTGAAGTTTTGGCGAGGATTTATTTTATTATAACAGGACACAGTAAGAAGAAATTTCCTGCTTCTTATGAGGGAATGGGAGTAAAAGACTCTAAGTTGAGAGGCTTATTTTAAATATATTTTGTGATTATATGCTTAGCAAGTATTCCTCAAATTTGTAGCTTCTATTTTAATTTGCTTGACATTCTTTGAGGAAGAAAATTTTTAAATTTTGATGATGTTTGACTTTTTTAAAATTATAGATTATACTTTAATCATTATGACAGGGATTTTGACAAATGTCAGGTGACAGATTTGAATTTAGGACCCCAAACGTGGTATGCAGATGCTCTACCAATTGTACCATGCCTCCAGCCTTTTTTGCTTTTAGGTTAATTTTTGTAGAGAACGTCTCGTGTTTTTGTTTTTTATGCCCCACTCCCCACACCCCACTTAGGCTGGCTTAGCATTGTCTTCTTACCCACACAGCTGCCCATGTAACTGGGACTATATATATTCAGCATCCCATCCAGGTATTAGTGAAGATGCGGTGTCCATCAGTTTTGTTTTGCCTAGGCTGGCTTTGAATTGCCGTCCTCCTGATCTGTGCTTCTTGAGTAGCTGGAATTAAAAGTGGGGGCCAACTTTACCCACTGTATTCTTGATTATGTTTCTTTTTGTAAAATTTATTTTTTTATTGTTAAAATACTGTACAGAGGAGTTACAATTACATGGACAAGATAATGAGTACATTTCTTATCAAGCATTGTAGCCTCCTCCTTTGTTTCCGCTTCCCATCCCTTCCCATCCTCCCCCTACCCCCCCACCCAATCCTCCCCGCCACCCCCCCCCCCCGCACGAAAGTTGTAAAGTTTGTTTTCGACATAAAGACTTGTACATCTCCTTGTTGCAATGGGTCCACCTGTATCCCTATTTAAATGATTTGTTTTTCCCCTTCCCCTCCACAAATTATACCAACATCAAATACAGTGAAAGCAGGGGTTATACTGTGGGGGAGGGACATACAAAGCAACAAAGAAATAATCTTATAAATGCGTTAGAAACAAATGCATGAAAGAAAAAAAACATTTGAATACATATCTTAGGGTTCATTTTCCTAACATCACCTTATCTGACCTTTTCTGCTTGGCTCATACATATACTAGATATTGCAAATAAGGGAAACCATGGGACCTATGTTTCTTTGGGCCTGGCTTACTTCACTTAATATAATTTTTTCCAAGTCTTTCCATTTCCTAACAAATGGGGCAATGTCATTCTTTCTGATGGAGGCATAGAATTCCATTGTGTATATATACCACATTTTATTGATCCATTTATCTACTGAAGGTCATCTGGGTTGGTTCCATATCTTAGCTATGGTAAATAATGCTGCAATAAACATAGTTGTGCTGGTAGCTTTAGTGTGGTCTTGTTTGTAAACATTTGGGTAAATGCCCAAAAGTGGGATTGCTGGGTCATAGGGGAGCTCTATGTGGAATCTTTTGAGGAACCTCCATACTACTTTCCAAAGTGGTTGAACAATTGATTATGTTTCTTAAAGGTTTAATTTACTTTACTGATCTTTTCCCAGCTGCCAGAACTTAGTAGTTCTAAATTTTCTCTTCTTTTTATCTCTATCAATTCCTCTACCTCTGTTGCTTGTTGTCTGTGACTGACATTCATTGCAGGATGATCATAAGATAGAGTCTGTGTGCCTTTTCTCGTCCTCACATGGACACGGGATGACCACACTGTAACTCTGACATGAGTTACCACTGACTCTCAGCAAGAAGCCATCTGGGGTCCTGAGAGAGTGAGTCATTCCCTTTCAGGTGCAGATAACATTGGGGGTTGATCCTGAGTGGTTCAAAGGGGGCCAGTGTATTGTTTCATTGACCCATTCCCTGGCCATATTATGATAGGCATGCGGCAAACTGCCTGAAAGATTTTGCTGTCCTTGGTCTTAAGCTATGTGTCAGGGCCAGTGGATGGTCAAGATGGCAGTGTAACCACCAACATGGCTGCTGTCATGTCAAGCTGGTCCCACCATGTGGTTTTTGTATCCCATGTATTGGGACATATGGCTTATTTTTGGGCTAGCTGTGTTGACTGATCCCTGCTCCCTTTTGTTCTTGGTATGACTACTCTTCCTATAAGCCAGGTCTGAGAACATCCTTGCTGGGAGACCAAAGTCTTCACTGAGAAGAGAAAGAGGCCACCTGGCTAGTGTTTGCATTCTCCTTCCTCCGTAGTCCTTCTTTTTAAAATTGTTACAAAATACCCAGAACATAAAGTTTATGGTTATAACCATTTGTATTGTATTGTATAACCATTGTATTTCCATGATACTGTTATTCCTTCACATTGTTATGCAGCCAGCACCACCATCCATCTCTAGAACTCCATGTTCTCATCCCAGCTCAGATGACCTCTCTTATAAACTTAACTTGTGGGTGGAGTTACACAGCACTTGTCCTTTTGTGATTGGTTTAGTTTACTTAGCACAGTGTCCTTTCAGGTTTGGCTATGTGGTAATATACGTTAGTGTTTCATTCCTTTTGAAGGCTAAATAATACTCCATGGGTGTATGGATATGCTGCTTTTTATTTACTCATTCATCTCTTGCTGCAAATCAGCCAGTACTTTGGATAAAGACACCTTTAGTGTCTTTTTGCATTGAGCTTGAAGAAGCTGGGGTTTATTCCAGAATCCACATCCCTTCCCCCTCGTTAAAATGCAAAAATACAGTTGAGGTCAAGGGAACACATTTAGCTAGCCTAGAGATTCCTTCCTCTTGGTTTCGTAGTTTGACCTACTCAAGAACAGCTTCCCACTTCATTCTCGTCAGAAGCCCAAGCTGCCTACAGCCCCCTACTGTCCTCAGGGACCAGGTGCTTACCCTAAAGAGTGTCCATCTGCCCACCGACCTTTGACTTGGCTGACCTCATTCAGAAATGTGGAGCTAGCCCGGACCTGTGGGAATTTGAATCAGGTGATCAGGCTGGGGGTTGGAAGAGGGGCTGGACTACTGAGCAGGCTGAATTGAGGCTGGGATGACCAGGTTGGGCTGAATAGAGGACATCGGACATAGAAAAATGGAGTTCTCCTCCGCCCATTCAGAAGGGGAGCCCCTCATGGGGCTCCCCAACCCTGCTGCTTCCTCCATGTTCTTTCTGCCAAGGCCATCTCAGCTTCCAGAAAGAATTGGCCTCCGGGCTTGAGATTCAGTGTAGCCACGAGGAGAAAACATACCATGAAATTACGTGGCTCCTGCAAAAGGCACTGCCATCTGCTTCTTCTTTAGGTCGTTTTCCCTCTGCGCTGCGGATCAAACCGCTACATTCTGCAGCCGTCTCCTCTTTCCTGCTAATATTGTGTGCATTAAAAGAAATATGTCCTCATTCAAACAAAGCTGGATGCAGAATTTGAGGCGCTAGTGAATTCCCCAAGGCGTGTGTGCACGCTCTACTATTTTCTAAACATTAGCATTAGTCATCTGTACGTTCGCAATTTCCATGGCTCTGATTCACCACTGGAAATGGACCACCCTCTGCAATGTATAGATTTGTCACTCTTTGGGTCTAAAGGTGTAAATGCAATAATTCTCCTCAGCTAATACATGTTTGCAAAGTAGCTTTTCTCTACCTTCTTCTCTCTCCCCTTTCTGAGCATTGGAGGAAATTTAGTTTTGTTTTCCCTTGGTAAGTAACAGACTCTAAACATCAATTAATAATAAGGGAAATTAAAAGTAAAAAAAAAAAAACGGAACAAACTTTTCAAAAGCCTCTTCTTAAAAGAATCTTTATTTAATGCTTTACAGATTTTTAATTGCATTTTAAAGAAGCCCAGAATATATATGATTTTCTTTTTTTTAATGCCAGTCTTGGGGCTGGAACTCAGGACCAGGGTGCTATCCCTGAGCTTTTTCATTCAAGGATGATGCTCAGCCACATAAAAGCCACAACTCCACTTCTAGCTTGTTCCTGGTTATTTAGAGATAAGAGTCTCATGGCCTTTTCCTGTCCAGGCTGGCTTCAAACCATGATCTTCGCATCTCAGCTCCCCGAGTAGCTAAGATTACAGGTGTGAGCCTCTTGTGTCTGGATTTGAAGGTGAACTTTTAAGTTCATCTTTGGAAGGAGCCATGCTATCTTTCAACAAAATGCAGCCTGGATTAAGGGGTGGACTCTTATTGTGTCTTATGTGTTATTGTTTGCAGGTTCTGGAGCTGCCCCTGTGCTCCGCTGGTCCTGCTGTTCATGGGAATGGGATTCTTCTCTCTAAACCTTCATGCAACATCCAGCAGACACCGGCTATTTCTCAAATTGTCTGCTTTGCCTTTTGACCTGTGAGAATTTCCTCTGTAATCGACACCAGCCCCACCTCTTCTCCCAGCTCTGAGTCAAGAATGGGGAGACAGTTTCTGCCCTCCAGAAGCAGACTTGCTTCATTTGAGGAGCACATGTACATTGTTTTATTTATTTACTTATTTTTTCTTTCAGTGGTGAGGCTTGAATTTGGGGCACTTTCCTGCACTCTTTTGTTCAAGGCTAGTGTTCTAACACTTTGAGCCACAGTTCCACTTCTTCTTCTTTTTTTTCTGGTGGTTCATTGGACATAAGTCTCATGGACTTTGCTGCTGGGGCTGCCTAGGAACCATGGTCCTCAGACCTTAGCCAGGATTACAGGTGTGATGTATGTTCATTCTCAAGCTGGCTCCCAGTTCTTCTTAAGCACAGGGACTCCTCTGTTCCCCCTCCCCGATCCACATTTGCTTTCTGATGCCTCAGTTACACACACATAACCCCAGCCCAAACATACTGAGTAGACATTTTCAGAAATAACAATTTTATCTAGTTCTTTTATTTTGTGCTGATACTGGGGCTGAATTCAGGGCTTGGGTTTGATCTAAGGCTTTTCCACTCAAAATTGGTCTTCTACTATTTGAACCATGCCTCTAATCATGGTTTTTTTTCTGCTTATTTTTAGAGATGAAGTCTCACAGACTTTTCTGCCCAAGATAGCTTCAAACTATGATCCTCTAGATCTCTGGTTCCTGAGTAGCCAGGATTACAGGTGTAAGCCACTCATACCTGGCTTATTATGAATTACTGCTGTCCCTCAGTTACTGTGGGGAACTTACAAGGAAGTTTTACTTGAGAATGTATGTGGTATAAATCACTACTGGTTTTCAGGATCTTGCTGGAGATGCTGGAATTCCTTGCTAAGGATTATAGGAGACACTGTGCTGGTTTTCATTCCCCTCATTCTGTGTTCCAGGGTTTGGTCTGGCTGTGGGTATCTAGGTTTCTCTACCTCTGGCAGCAGAAATGGATTTTTATCAGGAAGCGCTTGGAGTTTTTATCAGGCCCAGCTGGTCCAGGTTGATGATGGTAGATGAGGCAAGTAGGCTTGTGATTGTCCTTCCCAAGCTGGGAGCAGTGTGGGGAGTGAAATCTGCTGTAGCCAGTCACAAAAAATGAGGGACTGCCAGACCTGAGTATCTGGGGAAACACATGGGCCTGTGTCAACTTCTCTGATCTGACATGATATTTTATCATTCACTCTCTTCCAATCCAAACTTACCTTTAGAGATCAGCTTTTAAAAACAGTCTTTCAGCTGATTCACTGAGGCCCATGTACACCAACTTGATATTCTCAATGTTCATTTCATCTTAAAAACAAAAACAAAAAACAACTCAGCAAAACCCTTCATAGCAGCGTTTAGGCTAGTGTTGACCAACTCACTCGACTTTAGTAGCCTAGCCTAATGAGCAGGTGAAAAAAATTTTTTGGGGGGCCACTAGAAGAGCTATAGAAAACAGGAGCCTGAGTCTGGCCCCTCATGATCATGAGTGTGGGCTGGGTATTGGGGTTTTTTAGCACTCCGCACATGAAACTCTAATGCATGGTAAAGTAGGACTGTGTGCCTAAACACCAGTGTTGGAGCAGCAAGCCCCAGGACACCATGTGGGCATGGGCTTAATTTCTATTTAGCTTTGTGGGGAGACAGAGAAGCAGTGCTAGGGCCTGGGGCAGGGGGGGAGGCAGGTGGGAGGAGGTGGTGACCTGTGGGGCCCAGAAGTGAAGATATCCTCGTTTCTACACAGTCTGGGATTCAGGCAGGGAGAGAAACTTCTTACCCAGAGGGATTTGGGTATCTCTACTCACACAATATGGGGTAGCTTGAAGGAAAAGCAGGCACCCCAAACTACAGCGGGTGAGGGAGAGGGTGGACAAGGAGCTACACACAATCTCAATGGACAGGGCCCACCTTTCTCCCCCAAACTCCACTTTTGCAAGGGTCCCAAGCAGTCTTAGTACCATGCCTTACTTCATCTAACCCTAGTGTGTTTATAAATATAAATGTAGTGGGGTCCATTCCATATGAGTGGACCCCAAGCTTCAGAACCAAGAAGCAAGACCCCCCAGATACTCCAGAGCAGCTGGTACAAAAACTAGCAAGGAAAAAAAGACCCATAGTTTTTCAGTTTGCGACATGCATTGAACTGGCAAAGGGTTATCACTCTTGGCAACAAGCACAAAAAAAATATTTAGGGTTAGGGTGTGGCAAGGTAGTAGAGTGCTTGCTTAGTATTCTGCAGACTAGAGACAGACACACAGATAGAAACAGACACAGATAGGAAATGAGAGATGGGCCCAGAGCACCTGAGCCTCTTGCTTATAATCCTAGCTATGCTGGAGGCTGGAGATGGGAGGTTCTGGGTTTGATTCCAGCACAGGCAAAAGGTTCATAAGCTTCCCTATCTCAATCATTACTTGATTATGGTGATGTACACCTGACATTTCAGCTACTAGGGAGGCTGAAATCTGGGGATTGAGAGTGAAGGCCAGAGGAATGATAAGGATCAAGATGTACTGCGTGCATTAAACTGATCTGTTGAATGGCAACTGTTTTGTACAACTACTTAAGGATAATAAAAAGATTTAAAGAAAAGATGAAAGACAACCTGAGTAAAAGCTAGCAAGATCTTATTTCATTCAATAGCTGAGACTGGCCATGTGTGCCTGTCGTCTTAGCTAGAGCAAGAATTGTAAATAGGAGGATTATGGTTCTGGCTGGCCCAAGGGGAAAAAATGAGACCCTATCTTAAGAATGACCAGAGGAACAAAAGGGCTAAAGGTGTGGCTGAAATGGTAGAGTGCTTGTTTAATATTCACAAAACTCTGAGTTCAAACCCCAGTCAGTCTATGAGAGAGAGAGACAGACAGACAGACAGAGACAGAGACAGAGGAGACAGAGACGGAGAGAAATATGACTGCACAGGATATGTATGCATGCCATTTCTCAATTCACTATACATATAGTATATGACATAGTGTTGATGGCATTATATACATAATATCACATCTATTGTAGGAAGCATATGCTACTCAGAACACCCCTAGACTTACAGAACAGTTGCAGATAAAACATAAAAAGATTCTCTATGCTGGATACCAAGTTTCCTTCATTAATAGGATCTTACATTAACATAACACATTTTGCAGTCACCAAACCAGTATTAATACATTATGAACTGAAGTCTACACGTGAACTAGATTTCCTGGATTTTTATCAAATGCTGCTTTCCTCATCCAGCATCCACATTACATTTACAAAGGATGCCTTACATTTTGTCCTCCCTTCTTTCCATTCTGATTATGATTTTTGTTATAGAAATAAGCCTACATTGTACAAATCTATTAGAGCATTATGTATGTATGTTGGTCTCATGGCAGAATGTGAGCACAGACAGGTGGGAACAGCCCTCCCTGGCCTTCATTGAGCCTGAGGTGAGGGCTGGGGTGGAGCTCAGTGACAGAACAATTGCTTAGCCTGTGTGAGCCTCTGGGATTGTTTAAAAAAAAAAGACCTGGGGCTGGGAAGGTAGCTCAGCGGTAGAGTGCATGCCTTGCAAGCATGAGACCCTGGGTTCGATTCCTCAGCACCACATAAATAGACAAAGCCATCAAAAAAAAAAAAAGACCTGACATGAACCCTAATACACAGCTGGTGGGAATATAAATTGGTGCAACTACTCTGAAAAGCAATGTGGAGGTTCCTCAGAAAACTAAACATAGAACTGCCCTATGACCCAGGAATCCCACTCCTGGTTATTTACCCAAAAGATTGCAAACCAGGATTCAGTAAAGCCACAAGCACAACTACGTTCATTGCTGCACTGTTCACCATAGCCTAGGTACATCATCAGCCCAGATGACTCTCATTGGAAGAATGGATCAAGAAAAACAATGACATTTTGCTCATCCATTCGGAGCAATGATTTTAGGGCATTTGCAAAGAAATGAATGGGCCTAGAAAAAAAATGATGTTAGTTGAAGTAAGTCAGGCACAGAGAGACAAAGAATGCATATTTTCTCTCATATGTGGAGCAAGAAGTAGTTTATAAATATCCCAGTATTGGTATAAATTTATAGATATAGCAGGGTGATGTGCAAGTGTACACACATGTATTAACTGAAGTATAGTATTTGCAGTGGAGAACTCAAATGATGTAATTCCTTAGAAGTACAAACTCACAGTCCAGCAAAATGAATACCAGGAAAGTGGCACTGGGAGGGTGAGGAGGAGATGTCAAGGGGGTGGGGACAGATGAATGAAGAGAGGAGGATGTATGTGTGTCCTATGAAACTAGGAAAATTGAGGAGTGGGATGGGGTAGAGAAAAACAGGGTGGGGAGTGATATTGATCCAGATGCACTATACTTATAAACTGACAGGTTGAATGGTAGCGCCTTTGTACAACTACTTAAAAACAATAAAGTTGGGTGCTGGTGGCTCAGGCCTATAAGCCTAGCTACTCAGGAGGCTGAGATCTGAGGATCGCGGTTCCAAAGTCCACGAGATTCTTTTCTCCAATGAACCACCAGAAAACTGGAAGTGGTGCTGTGGCTCTAAGTGGTAGAGCTCTAACCTTGAGCAAAAAGGCTTAGGGAAGGGCTCAGGTCCCAAGTTCAAGCTCCATGACCACCAAAAAGAGAATGAATAAATAAATAAAAATAAGAAATAAGACTGGAACCAGAGCAATCCATTTAATTGCAAAGTGCTTCCAGGACGGGGGTGTGGGGGGGGGTGAGCCCCCATGATCCTCTGGGCTTCTGCAAAGGGAGTAGGGAGTTTTGTAGGCTGGTCTCTCTGTCACAAGACCCCTGAGATGGGAGCTTGCAGGGCTCTCCTGCTTTGTAAAATAGCAACACTGCCCCCTGTCTTGCCTGTGCTGTGACTGGTTCCAAGACTTGGAATGAGGTCTCTGCGGGGGCTGGGTTCTGGGATGCTTTTAGGTTCTGCCCACTGTCAGCTGGCATCACCCACATTAGGAGGCCCCAAGAAAACTTACATTTCTTCCCTGACCAGAGGCCATCGGCAGCCCATGGGCTGGTGCCAGGCAGGACTGAGCTGTCAGGACCCACTATCTCACCTGGCCCCAAGGTTGATGACCAGCCATGGTGCTGAGGGAGGAACTAGACTTCTACCTCCTCTGCCTTTAAGGAGTGCACCCAGGTGCAGGCTGGAAAAGGGGAGAAAGCTTATGAAGTAACATTGAGAATCTCAATGATCACATTCACTTGGAGATGTTCACTCCTGATGGGAGTGAGGACTTTGGTTTTGATCAGGATGAAGGTCTCCTACCCAGAGAAGGAAGCAAAATCAGCTTCACAGAATGAGTGACATGGGCTGTGACAGCAGTTTTAGTGGGGAAGAGTTTTTCCACTTTATTATTATTTATCTCCTTTTTTTCTCTTTTACATGATACTAAGGTTTGAACTTGCTCAGCTGGCACTCTACCACTAGAGCCACGCCATCAAACCTGTCTTTTTGCTTATTTTAGAGATAGACTCTCCAAAGCTGCCCAGGCTAACTTTGAACTTCAATCCCTCCAGATCTCAGACTCATAGCTAGAATTACAGGTGTGAGCCACTGATACCTAGCTAAAAGGCAGGTTCTTTTTTGTTTTGGTTGTGTGGCTTGAATTTAGGGCCTGGATGCTGTCCCTGAGATTTTTTTTTTTTTTGCTCAAGGCTAGTATGCCACCTCTTAATCTACAGCTCTATTTCCTGTTTTTTAGAAGGTTAGCTGTAGATAAGGGTCTCGAGGACTTTTCTGCCAGAGCTGGCTTTGAACTTCCTGAGCAGTAAAGATTACAGATGTCAGCCACTGGTGTGCAGCTAAAAGCTCACAATGATCATTGCCAAAATGTTCCCCCCACCCCACCCCTGGCGTAACAAGTGATGGCTATACATTGCTCCTTCTTTGCCCTTAATTATTTGTTTATTTATTTATTTAGTGAACAGGAAGCTTGAATAGTTTTCTTATTAGGGTTTCCATATTAATAAGAAAACAAATGAATAAACACGTTGAATGTCCCTTATCTGACCTGTTAAGGGCCAAAAATATTTCAGATTTTTGTCAATTTTGGAATATTTATTTACACATAAATATTTACATACCAAGATTTCTTGAGGACCAGACTCAAGAGCTGAACATTTATGTTTATTGTTTAAAATAGCATGTTTGTTGTGGATCCATAGCCTGAAGATGATGTTATGCAAGACTGGACAATAATCTTGTGCATACAATGAAGTTTGAGGACATGGAAAATTTGGCACTGGCAACGAACAAACAAATAAATCAGAAGAAACACAGGATTATGGGCTGGGAAGGTGGCTCAGTGGTAGAGCGCTTGCCTTGCATGCTCAAGGCCCTGGGTTTGATTCCTCAGCACCACATAAGCCAAAAGAAAAAAGCCGGAAGTGGCACTGTGGCTCAAATGGTAGAGTGCTAGCCTTGAGCTGAAGAGCTGAGGGACAGTGCCCAGGCCCAGAGTTCAGGCCCCACGACCGGACCCCCCAAAAAAAACAAAACAAAAACACAGGATTATTTTGGATATCAGATACTCAGATTATGATTTCTCACCCTGTGTTTGTGTGGGCCAGGCTGTGTGTTCCACAGAAGTAAGCTTCAGGATAATAGCTACAAGATATGATGGCGACTTTTCCTCAGACAAAGCCCCACCTGCTCTGTAATGGCAGAAAGCTTGGAATAACACTACAGTACAAACAACTCGCAACTTACAAATAACTTGCTGAGCTCAGCTTCCCTCCTCTTCTTCCTCCTCCACATCTCTCCTCCCACCCCAGCCACCCCCCTCCCCTACCAACTTTATAGCTCTTCAAGTATTCAGTGTCCCAGATGTGGGGAGATTGCTCTCCATCCTCCCACACATCTGGCTGGATGGGTGTCTCATCAGCAGCTGTTGGCCCTGTTTGCGCTTTAATTGCTCTTGAGGTACTTGGAGGGAGAGGTTGCCCACACACTTGCACACACTGGGGGGAGGGAGGGAAGGAGGCACGGGGGGGGGGGTAGCCACAGGCTGGAGCACACTTATAGCCGTTAATTTTTTTTAAAAATTTATTGCTGAGCTGTTGAATCATCATAAAATAAGGGTCCAGCTGACTGTTCCCTTTGGTCTTGAACAGCCAGCTGTACCCCTGGAAGAGTGTGTGGTGGGTGTCTGGTAGAGTGATGTATTTCAAGAAATCAGAGAGAAAGAGAGAGACAGAGAGAGAGAGAGAGAGAGAGAGAGAGAGAGAGAGAGAGAGAGAGAGAGAGAGACAGATAGACAGACAGACAAAGAGAGGAGAGGAAAGGGGAGGAGAGGAAGGAAAGGGAGGAGGGGAGGAGAAGAGAGAAGAGAAGAGAGGAAAGGAAAGGAAAGGAAAGGAGAGGAGAGGAGCGGAGGGGATTGGGAAGGGAGAGAGGAGGGGACAGGAGAGAGGAGGAGAAGGGAGGGGAAAGAGGAGGAGGAGGGAGAGGAAGGAAGGGAGGGATGAGGAAGGAGGTAGAGGAAGGGAAGGGTGAGGAAGGAAGGGAGGGATAAGGAAGGGAGGGGAAGGAAGGGAGGGATGAAAAGGCCACCATTTCCTGCAGCCACTGTTTCGTTTTGTGATGCAGACGCAGGTCTTGTTTCGCTGTACCCTCTGCCTTTTGCTTGTGGCTCCCGAACCCCACAAAGGAGCTGGTGACACCCACAGGTATACAGGCATGGATGAGATCTGTGCAGCCCAGGAGGGAGGCCAGGCCCAGGGCACGGAAGATTAGCTGTGATGCTTTGCGTCTACTGGAAGCACAATGACTCTCCTCAGAGCCCCATAGGGGCACGGGTCTAGTGTCATTTCTTCTTCTTTATTTTTCCTCCCCAGTAAATGAGTCAGACCATCAGGTACCCTGAGACCTTTAAGTGAGCAGATCACACATGCTCCCCTCCGAACGCGCTCTGCTGTGTTGATGGTGGGTATGAATCACAGGAAGCCGCAGGAAGGAGAGACATGACTTTGGATGAGATGAAGTCTTTGGTCTGGGGCTGGAGCTACTCAGGATGGTAAGATCTGAGGATCGTGGTTCCAATCCAGCCTGAGCAGAGAACTTTATGAGACTTTGATCTCCAGTGAACTTCCAGAAAGCCAGAAGTGAAGCTGTGGCTCAGGTGGTAGAGTGCCAGCCTTGAGTTAAAAAAAAAAAAAGCTAAGAGAGCACCCAGAGTTCAAGCCATAGTACTGTCTTACACACACACACACACACTCACACACTCACACACACACACACACACACACACACACACACACACACACACACACAGAACTGATAAAAATATCTGATCATGAATGGGGACAAAAATGATCTGTTTAGGTCAGGGCAAGGGTCCTGGGGTGCCTTTTCTGCCCCAGCTGCCTTCTAATTGTGATTCCCCAGATCTCAGTCTCTTAAGTAGCTAGATTACAGGTGGCAGTCACTGGGCCCCCTCTGCTGGAGAGACTGCTGGCCTTAGCTCCTTCCCCCGGGTAGCAGGAGAAGATAAACCCAACAAGTAAGGCTGGAATATACCTTTGCTGGTTTTCTTCTGGGATCCGTTGCTTCTTCCATGCTGTCCCTTCAGACGTCCAATCAACACCTGTGTGACTTTGTCATAACACAGCCTTTCCTGAGTGCTATGATGAGTCCTCATTGACTTAACACAATTCTCCATCTTCTTGCCCTTGGATCAGCCATGGAACACTTCCTTTCAGGCCAAGGAGACATTTTTAGAGCCATTTACACTGGCTTGTGTGAAAGGTATTTTTCTCCTCAAGAAGAGGCAGCCTTAGGGAGGATGCTGCCACAGCAAAAGGCAGGGAGGGAAGAGAGAATCTGTGATCTAGAAAACATCCATTGAGCTGCTGGATCAAGCCACACCAGAAGCCTGTATACCTCTGGACTCTAGCTATTATTACAGCAAACCATAGGACATTGCCAATAACTGGGGATTCTTACCATCAGAAGCAGCAACTTCAGACAATTCATCGAGATCGTTCCCACAGCCACACAGCTGGGCTCTGACAAGAGTGGGACCTTGGTCTTCTCCCCCTGCAGTTCACCACGCACACTACCTCTCTATTAACTCTATGCCAGTTCTGCTTGCTCCTCGCTTGTGCTTGAAGACCACAAACAGAGCCAGGGCTGCCTGCAGCAGGGATGACTGTGCTGGGCTGGCTGCTTAGGCCCTTTACATGAAGCTTTTCTCATCTTACCTTCCTGTCTCCCAAATATAAAAACGCTTTGCGCACACCAGCACACTCTTCATGTGTACCCCAGCCTTAAATCAGTGTTCCACCCATGTCCGGACTGTCCTGCCCATTTCAATCTTCTTTCTCTGCAGCTCTCTCTTCCCTTCTCCTCTGGCCCTCCCTCCCCTTCTCACTCCCCTTCCCCTTCCTCCTTCTCCTCTTCCTCCTCCTTCTCCTCCTCCTCCTCCTTGCCCTCCTTCTTCTTCCTCTTCTCTTTCTTTCTTTTCTTGCCAGTCCTGGAGCTTGAACTCAGGTCCTGGGCCCTGTCTCTGAGCCTCTCTGTGCTCAAGGCTAGCGCTCTACCACTTGAGCCACAGCACCATTTCTGGCTTTTTCTGTTTATGTGGTACTGAGGACTCCAACCCAGGGCTTCATGTATATTAGGTAAGCACTCTATCAAGTCACATTCCCTTCCTTTTCTCTTTCTTCTTTTTCCTCTCCCTTCTCCCTCTCCTTCTCCCCCTCCCTCCCTCTATCTTTCTTTCTTTCTCTGCCTCCCTCCCTCGCTCCCTCTTTCTCTATCTTCTGGATCACCTAGTTTCACAAGTTCCTACCACATTGCTGGTGAAATCTTTACTGTGCAATTCATAATTACTTGCGTTTTAATTACTCCCCACCTAGAGAGTCTGTCTGCTAAGATTTCCAGACCATGCATTTGGCTTCACAACCTCTCTGGCCAGTTCAACCTGGAGCCTGGGATCTCAGGATCTACCCTAGCAGACAAACCTGACAGAGATTCGTCTCCAATGAACCAGCAAAATGCCCCAAGCAGAGCTGAAACTCAAGTGGTAGAGTGCCAGCCTTGAGAGAAAAAAAGCTAAGGGGCAGTATCTAGGCTTTGAGTTCAAGTCTGGGACACACACACACACACACACACACACACACACACACACACACACACACACACACACACACACACACACACACACGTGTGTGACAAAGCTTTCCCTAAGCTGATGCTGTCAACATTTGGCTCCTCAGTATTGGCTGGCAGAGCTATATCTGGCAAAAATCATTGATGTGGTACCATTACAGTACAAACACAATGTGTGCTCAAGGAAACCTGTGTTCAGCCTAGATCTTGGGCCCCCACACCAGCCTGGCTTCTGAGCCCAGACGGGGGTGGGGGGGGGTGGGGGGGTGGGTTGGGTGCTTTGGAAGATCCTCACTAAGACCCAGCTCGAATTTCTTTGACTGAGAAGAGACCTGAGCCCAAGACTTTTTGTAGCTTGGCTTCTGTGTCCTGTGAACCAGTGCTGTCCTTTGGGGGGGGCGGAGATCCCACTTCCTTTGAACCCCACAAAGGCGTTTTAGACACTGAGCAGATTCCCAACCCCATCTAACGAGCTCAGTGTAAACCAACCCAGACTCACCACCAAGCTTATGTTTCTTTTCCTAAGATAAATAAGCATAAACAATGTGGAGGAAAACGTCCTCAGGGGCAAGCCACAGTCGGAGTTTTAGCAGATCTGAACATGCTGGAAAAAAATAGTTGAAGGCTTCTCGTTGGGTTCAGGACATCTGCAAAATGACCCAACATTTTTGTGGCCTCCTGTATTTTGGAAACCCCTAGTGATACATCGATCTACCTGAAGCAAACTCTCCTCCAATTTACCACTATGTCTTCAGAGAAGGATTAGGGTGGGTGGGTGAAAGGGATGGGTAGATGTGAGGGTAGACACTGAGAATGACCAAAATTTCACCTCCCTCCCCCCCCTCCCTCCTTCTCTCCCTCCCTTCCTCCATTCCTCCCTTCCTTCCTGGTGGTTCTGGAGTTTAAACTCAGGATCTTGAGGCTTGCTAGGTTAGCATTCTATCATGTGAGCCATGCCTCTGGTCCTGATTTTTGCTGGTTAGTTTGGAGATAAGTATTTAACAAAATGTTCTGCCCAGGGTTGGCCTCTGTAGCTCAGTCTCCGGCGTAACTAGAATTACAGGTGTGAGCCACCCACTGATGCCCGGTTTATCCATAATTTTCTCTCATCAGGAACAACCCTCAGAAGATCCTTTTCTGCTTTATACTTGGGGTTGTCAGGAGAAAGAGAATTACACACGTTATGATGTGAAGCACCATGTTTATCATACTGCAGTCCCCCGTTCTGTTATATCATAAGCCGTAAGCTGCTAGGAAATTGTACTCTACCTTAAAGTCTTTCTCTAAATCTGGGTACTGTTAAGTTGAGATTATTGTACACATTGTGGGTGTCAGCAATTGTCTGATTTTTCTAACACAATGATCTTTTTATTTTCAGTCTCTTCAATTTTTTCTTGTCCAAAAGATTACTGTGGGACTGACAATGGGTTCAGGCCATGAGACACTAACCCCCATTTCCCCGGAGTTTCAGGCTTGAGGGAGATTTCTAGATAATTGCCAAGATAACTCTTTGAGTGCAGCCTCTATCCCCAACTTGGGAGAAATCCTAAATTAATTTGCTTTTAATTGGCATACTCGGTGTAACTGCATTAGGTTAAAAGCGATCGTATTAATGGGAATATCTGATGGTCGGATCTTGGTTTAACCAGACATGCCAACCAGGAAAAAAATCAGACAACTGCAAAGCTTGAATTTTATCTGGTGCTTAAAAAAAATAAGTTCCCAGATCTCCTGAGAGTATAGAGGAGAGAGATGGCAAGACATAGGCACAGGGTGCTTAAATCAAGTGAAAGCTGGCCATAGTTAAACCTTAGCCTTGGGAGTTTGTGCAATCTATGAATAAAAGGGAGGAAAATGACCTTTCCCCTTAAACAGAATACAACACGCAAAAACTCTTCATTTTAGGTGCTGAAAACCAACGATTTCCTGTAATGTGCACATGTTCAACCTTAAAAAAAAAAAAAAGAAGAAGCTGTCATTTTTTCAGTTACAACACTAACACATGGGGCTGGGAAGGTGGCTCAGTGGTAGAGCTCTTGCCTTGCATGCCTGAAGCCCTGGGTTCGATTCCTTAGCACCATATAAGAAAAAAGAAAAAAGCTGGAAGTGGCGCTGTGGCTCAAGTGGTAGAGCGCTAGCCTTGAGCTGAAGAGCTGAGGGACAGCACCCAGGCCCAGAGTTCAGGCCCCACGACCGGACCCAAAAAACAAAAAACAAAAAACAAAACAACACTAACACATGTTCATTTTTTTGGTGGGGGACAAGAAACAAGGTGGAAAAAAGCAATCAAACATCCCGTAATCATAATGCATGCCTGAAAAATATAATTATTAGCTCTTTAAATGCCTAGTAATTTCTTTTGATCTTTTGTGTTTTATTTTATGTGTGAAGGTCCTGTGGCTTGAACTCAGGTGCTGTCCCTTAGCTTTGGGCTCAAAGCTAGTGTTTAACCACTTGAGCCACAGCTCTACTTCTGGCTTTTTGGTGGTTAATCGGGGATAAGAGTCTCATTGACTTTCCTGCCAGGGATGATTTTGAACTTTTGTTCTCAGATCCAACCTCCTGAGTTAGCTCTGATTACAAGTGAGAACTACCCAGCCCTGGTTAGTTTTTTATTTTTAATCCCTTTGTCTCATAGTTCCTTTCTTTCAAAAAACTAAAAATTAAAACCACAGTGCACTTGTTGCTCTGTAATTTGCTTTCTCATGATAGCAATTATCCTTTGGACGCATTTCTAGAAGTGGATTTTTTCTTTGTGTGTGTGTGTGTGTGTGTGTGTGTGTGTGTGTGTGTGTGCGCGCGAGCGCGCACGCGCGCGCGCACGCATGTGGGCCAGTCCTGGGGCTTGGGTTTGATCTCCAGGCCTAGGTGCTGTCCCTGAGCTTTTTTGCTCAAGCCTAGCTCTCCAAACTTGAGCTATAGCTCCACTTCTGGAACTTTGCTGGTTAAATTAGAGATATGAGTTTCTTAGACTTTTCTAACCAGGCTGGCTTCAAACCATGATTTTCTGATCTCAGGCAGGATTACTGGTGTGAGCCACTGGTGCCTGGCATCAGAAGTGGAATTTCTTAGGGGCTTGTCAGATTATAGGGCAGTAGGTACAGATCAACTACCTAACTTCTAGAAAGATTCAAAGCCATGTTGCATAAATACTAGTGAGGCATACATGTCCCCTCATGCTGGTTATTTTGGAGATGGAGTATCTGGGTCTTTTTTACACAGGCTGACCTTGAACTGTGATCCTCTAGATGTCAGCCTCCTGCATAGCTAGGATTACAGGAATGAACTACTGGAACTTGACTCATTAATTTAATTTTTGCATAGTGAGTACAGACATTCCTTAACTTTAAATAGTGTTTTGCCCAATAAACCATCATGAATTGAAACCAGCATAGTAAAACCTATATTTACTATACCTAGTTTATTATCTTACTTAGATAGCCCAGACAACCTTAAATGTTCCTGAATCCTTACACTAGCCTAAAACAATCAAATATGAAGCCTATTTTATTACGGAATATTGAATATTTTCCATTCTATGATTAAAATACTGAATTTTGCACTGAAAGCAAATATTCATACTATGACAAATAAGAATATCAAGATAAGCTCAACTTTCCTAAGAGTGATACCATGCATACAGCACTTCTAAACTGTTTACTTCATCTATCAATTACTGTTCATTTAATTTTTACCAAGTACTATTATTAAGCTGCGATAGTGCTATGTTTCATACCAGACAAGATGATATCATGAAGGGAAGTTCCAGAATCCATGCCCTCACAAGGAAGAAACAAAAATGCTGGGAACATTGGTTCTCATGAAGTTCGGTGTGTTTTGGCTATTTGGAACCGGATTCTATAGATGTGTCCTGTGTCTTTTCAGAAGGTGGGAAGGTTCAGAATGGGCAGGGTGGACGGGAGGTTTCAGATGGTTTTGCAGGGTCAAGATGACTGAGAGCTGATTGTTCAGATAGATGTTATTGGGGCATCCTTTCTGTCTTCTGTAGAGCTTCTTGGACTAGGTGGCCTCTGAGTCCTTTTATAAACATCTTTCCTCTTTTTTTGTGTGTATGGGTTGTAGGGCTTGAACTCAGGGCCTGGGTGCTGTCTCCAAGCTCGTTTGTTCAAGGCTAGTGCTCTACCACTTTGAGCCACAGTGCCTCTTCTGGTTTTCTGAGGGTTCATTGGAGAGAAGCATCTCATAGACTTTTCTGTCCAGGCTGGCTTTGAACCACCATCCTCAGATCTCAGCCTCCTGAGGTAGGATTACAGGCATGAGTCACAGGTGCCTGGCATTCTTCCTTTTCTATGGTTAGAATCAAAAGCCCAGGGTCTATCACTCACCAGAATACCACAGGGGAAGGAGAGACTGGTGGCAGGGAGGAGATATGGGGGAGAGAGAGGAGATATGGGGAGAAACAGGGGAAGGGCTTCTAATATCCCCTTAAAGGCCACACCCCCAATGACTTAACTGCCTTCCATTAGGCCCTACCTCTTAAAGGCCCCACCACTTCCTGACAACACCATGAGTTGGGCACCAAGCCTTCACCATATAGAGATTGGGCAGGGAGGGGTGCAGTTCATATCCAAGCAGTGCCAATGGACCAATCTCTTCAGCATGCTTATAGATGTCCTCAGTCTTTCTTCTCAGCATCTCTTCATCCTTGATGTATTACTCTATTCCATCACTTTGCTGCCATGATGTGGATTGTCATGTACATATATACCGCCCCCCTTCCCACATCCAAACCCTCCTATGAGATCCAGAACATATTTCTCATTGCATATTGGAGTACAGGAATGGGGTGCTGAGGCTGTAAAACCCTCCATATCTAAAAGAAAACCTTTGCCTTCCTTGAAGCTGCAGCTCTTCTATTCCCCATTTCCAGGGCACCAATCATAATCAATATCAAATAGTCAGTAATTCTAGACACCTGGTCACCAGCAGGTGTCATCATCAACTTCCAGGGATTCCTTAGGGGTGCAGCTATCCATTTGTTGTTTCTTTTGCCTTATTTTTTTTATAAAGTTATTTTACACAATGTTATCATTCATTTATTAATTGTTATATTAAATTAATTATTATGGAAGAGGTGCTGTAGCTCAAGTGGTAGAGCGCTAGCCTTGAGCTGAAGAGCTGAAGGACAGCACCCAGGCCTAGAGTTCAGGCCCCACGACTGACAAAAACAAACAAAAAGACCCCCAAAATTAATTGTTATATTAATTGTATAAAGGAGTTTCATTGTTATACCAACTCTCTCTGTCACTCTTTTCTTATCTCTTATTTTTCCCTCTTTTGCTTGGGGGGCTCATTCCTGGGAATTGAATTCAGGGCCTCCTGCTTGCTTAGGTAGGTGCTTTACCACTTGAGCCATACACCAGACTTTTGGTGTTTAGTTTATCTTTCAGATAGCTTGTTTTCTCATCTTTTTCCTGGGTTGTCCTTGGACTTCGACTTTCCTTTTTCTGCTTCTTTTTTTTTTTTAATTTAATGTTTATTTTTTATTGTGAAAATACTGTACAGAGGGGTTACAATTACATGGGCAAGATAATGAGTACATTTCTTATCAAGCATTGTAGCCTCCTCCTTTGTTTCCCCTTCCCATCCCCCGCTTCCCTCCCTTATTCTGCTTCTCGAGTGGCTGGGATGATAGACATAGAAATTGCCATGTCCAGTTGTTAAAAAAAATCACGCTATTTGATGGGTTTCATTATTCAATTGTTCTACATCCATATTGTTTATTTTAATCATACACACCCCAGCCACTCTCTGCTGTCTTCTACCCATCTTATGTAAAGGGCTTTCCCTAACCAGGTGATAGGCTCTGGACCCAAACAGGCTGTGTTAATGGGACCAGTGCTGATGATATTCATACTCCATGTTTCCAGCCAGCAAAGCAGCTTGATACTAGTTGTGATGAAGGTGAAGGGAAGGATTTGGGTGGGTGAGTGAGGGGACCGAGCTCTGTCCAGCCCCCTCCTCATTCTCCATTGCTCTTGCTTTTTTATATGTTTTGAGTCTGTTTTTAAATCCCCCCCCAACCCCCCAGGGGGTCTCTGCTCAGCACAGCTATAAAACAGGAGAGCCTTTCATCTCTTCGCCAGCAACAGCCCTCCTGTGCTCTTGATTGGCCTAACTTGTCTCTGAACTCCATCCAGACTGTCTGTCTATTCGGGATTCCTGGTTTCCCCAGCCCAGACCAGGCTCGCAGGTGCGTCGGGTGATTAGCGCAGAGGAAGAAGGGCTGCGCGCTGCGGTTAGCATGGTAATAACAGGGATCTTGCGAAGAAAGGCGGCCGTGCTGACAGTGCACCTGGGCTGCGAAAACCTCCACAGGAAGAAGCTGTGTCCCAGCCCAAGAGGCGAGACTTCTCATCCTTTTTAGCCAAACACTTCTCATTCTTTCTTGCAGTCTCTCAGATTACAAGAAACATGTGTTCTCTGTGTGAGATGTGAAAAAAAATCAGGAAAGCACAAATCTATCTATCTATCTATCTATCTATCTATCTATCTATCTATCTATCTATCTATCTATCTATCTATCTATCTATCTATCTAACTGGACTCTAATTCTTCCAGGCAAAGGTAACTGCTGTTAATTGTTTTCTTTCTTTCTAACATTTATTTTGTGCTGGTCCTGGGTCTTGAACTCAGGGCCTGGGTGTTGTCTCTGAGCTTTTTCATTCAAGGCTAGGACCCTACCACTTGAACCACAGCTCTATTTCTGGATTTGGGGTGGTTATTTGGAGATCAGAGTCTTACAGACTTTTCTTTCTCCAAGTTGCCTTCAAACCTCAATTCTCAGATCCAGCCACCTGAATAGCTAGGATTACAGGTGTGAGCTACTGGTGTTGGACTGTTGGGCTATTTTTCTCACTTCCCATGCCCTTACCTCCCCGCCCTGCCTTTTTTTTTTTTTTAAATATACTTGATACCCACTCCCTTAGGCGTCTGTATAAAAACAATGATTATAGATGGGTTTCATGCAATGTATTCAGTTCCATATCTTCTTTTCCTCCCTTGAAAGCCATCATGGGGACTTTTCTCCATTATTAGATTTTTTTTCTACAGCATATTTTAAGTAGTTATAGAGAAATGGGTGCTTAGCCATGTGTTTGGCCACTGATGAATGGGTAGATCTGTGGGTTGTGAGTGAGCTGGGTCATTATGAAAACAGCACAGGGAAAGGATCAGGCGACAGAGCAAGTGCAGAACTTCCAGAAACTCATTATGCACAATTGTATTCCCCTCCAACTCGGAGAGAGGTGGGTGGGCATGCATTGAGCCAGGCAGATGAGGTTGGGTGTGCAGGGGAGCCAGAGAACAGAATGAATTTCCTGTGCCTAGTTCTTCATTCATCATTCGTCGAATGGAGGTGGCCTTCCTTGATATGGCCATACAGGCAGGGACAGAATCAGGAGAGATAGGAGTCCTGCTTGTCTGGCTCTGGGAAAGAAAAGAAGGAGGAAGGAACTCATGCACATCTCAAAGTTTCAGACCATCCAAGACCTCCACGGAGGGGACAGACCAACATGGTGGCAAAACTGTCTTCTTGGTGGGAGAGAAGGCAGCAGATGGAAACGCTTGCAATGTGACACGCTAACTGCATCTCTCCTCCATCCCTGTCACAGTTGGGTTAGAAAGATCTAATCCTTTCCCAGCAGTTGGAATGGAGAGGCAGAGTGAAGGGACTTGAGGGACCTTATTGTGAGATCGGAAATATTCGAAAATGGATTTATGGTGATGGCCTGGCTCTTGGTGATGTTACTAAAAATCATTGAGCTGTGTAGTTAGAATGGGTGAATGTTATGATATGTAAAATATCCTTCCAATAAAGTGATTTTAAAAGTGAATTAAAAACACATGGCTTTAAGTGAAAAAAAAGTCTGATGTGAAAGAAAAGAAAATAGACCTTAAAAATCATTTTATTTGTATAGTTTTTAAAATTTTAATTGGATCCTCTTGTTTTTTTGTTATTGTTGGTCATGGGGCTTAAACTTCAGACCTGGGCACTGTCCCAGAGTTCTTTTTGCTCAAGGCTATCACTCTACCATTTCTAGCCACCACACCACTTCTGGTTTTCTAGTGGTTAACTGGAGTTAACAGTCTTACAGACTTTCCTTCCTGGGTTGGGTTTGAACTGCAATTCTCAGCTCTTAGCCTCCCCAGTAGCTAGGATCACAGGCATGAGCCACCGGCACCCGGTTTTGAACTGATCTTCTTTAAAACAAAAATCCTGTCTAAAATAAAGACACATTCACAATATTCTTATCAGAAAGTAGAAGGAAAAAAAAAGTGAGTACACGAAAAGAGTAAAAAAAATTCTCGAAGCAAATGGTTAGAAGACATCACACTTTCTTTGGCGTTGCTCTTCTACGAAGTCTATGAGACAGGATAAAATGTTGTATATATATAATATATATCCCTAGGTGTGGCCTTCTTGGTTCTTTGTGAAGCCTGTTTCAGAGTGTAGACTGCATTTACACTGACATGTGGTTTTGTAGTAGCCCACTGTAGCTCTGTGAAAATGTGAGCGGGAGCCTAAAGGCTGAGCATTGTCTACAGTAAGGAACATCCATTGAAGCTTCGGAGATATAAGCAGGTCTATGTAAATATATTGAAGTGTAATGCCTTTTTGAAGTATCAGTTTGACCCTCAAACTTACCAAATGGCCAGGTGCCAAGTTGTTGCTTAGCTCTGTGCTATCCAGATACAGCTTAAGAAATCTTTTTCAACTTGGTGACTGCTGGCTTAAGAAATCTTTTTCAACTTGATGACTGCTGGCTTGTATTTGCACAATAAAGGCCAGCATCTTGCAGTACCAGCCTTTCCGGCTGTATTCCTTGGTTGAGAGTCCTTGGGGCTGGGCAGGCCTGAGAACACAGGTGCAAGGTTAAGGTCATAATATAGGATTTCACTTCTGGTGTGTGTGTGTGTGTGTGTGTGTGTGTGTGTGTGTGTGTGTGTGTGTGTGTGTGTGTGTGTGTGTGTGTGTGTGTGTGTGTGTGTGTGTGTGTGTGTTGTGGGGGTGCTGTTGGAATGGAACTTGCATAGGAAAGGCAGAAATGAAATGAGTGCATTATTTCTCCCCACTCCTGTCCCATCTCCCCTAGTGGCTTAAATAGAACTATTTAAAATTTGAACATATTTATGCATTCCCTCACTTCATTCACTTGTTCAACCATGATTCACTCATTCACCTGTGTTTTCTTTTTCCTCCATATTATCTGGCTCTTAATGTTTATAAATGCTTATTGATGGCCTCTATATGCACAGAACTGTGTTTGGTTTTGGTGATACAGAAATGAATAAGATATGATCTCTTATTCCATGATATCAAAGGGACACAGAAGTAAATTCTCAGTGGGATAAGGCATCATGTGGAAGCTTGTAATGAGCACATCCCTGGAATGAGCAAGCTAAGACATTCATAGGATATCATAGCTTCCAATATCAAGGAGACAACAGTTAGTGCCAGGTGTCAATGGCTCATACCTATAAATCTTAGCTACTCAAGAGGCTGAGGTCTAGAGAATCAGGGTTCAAAGCTAGCTAAGGCATAAATACTACTCACCCTATGTTTCTTTGGGTCTGGATTACTTTGCTTAATATTTTTCCAAGTCTTTCCATTTCTTTACAAATGGTACAATACTATTCTTTTTGATGGATGAGTAGAATTCCATTGTATATACATGCCACAATTCCTTCATCCATTTGTCCACTGCAGGGCATCTGGGTTGATTCCATTTCTTGACTATGGTACACAATTCTGCAGTGAACATGCTTGTGTTGATAGCTTTAGTGTGGCCTTGTTTGTAGTCTATTGGATAAATGCCCAAGAGCAGAATTGCTGGGTCATAGGGAAGCTCTATGTGTAGTCTTTTGGGGAACCTCCATACTGCTTTCCAGAGTGGGTGAACAAATTTACATTCCCACTGACAGTTTGGTAGCATTCCCTTTTGGCCATATCCCTGCCAGCATCTGTTATTGTTAGTTAGTTTTCTTGATAATGGCCATTCTAATTGGAGTGAGGCATAATCTCAATGTTTTGATTTGTATTTCTTTTATGGCCAGAGATGTTGAACTTTTCTTCATATGTCTATTGGTCAGTCTTAAGTAAGAAGTCTAAAGTCTTTAGCCCATTTATTAATTGGGTTGTTGTTTATTCGAGGGTTTATTTTTTTTGGGGGGGATTGATTTTTTGAGCTCGAAGTATATACATATCTGATAAAACTCTTCTCCCATTCTGTGGGTTTTCTATTTATCTGGTTAGCTATGTCCTTTGCCATGCAGAAACTCTTCAGTTCAATGCAATCCCATTTATCTAGTTTTCTTTTTTTGGGGGGATTCTGGATCTTAGGAAGTTTTGCCCTGTCCTAAGAACCCTAGTGTTTCTCCTTCCCTTTCCATAATATTTTCATGGTATCTGGCCTTACATTGAGGTCTTTGATCTATTTAGAATTGATTCTAGTGCAGGGTGATATTTAAGGATTTAGCTTCAGTTTTCTTCAGGTAGATAGCCAATTTTGCCAGCACCATTTGTTGTAGAGGCTTTCTTTCTTGCAATCTGTGTTTTTTGCTCCCTTATCAAATATTAAGTGACTATATGTCTGTGGGCTCATTTCTGGGTCTTCTATTGTTTCATTGGTCCTCAGGCCTATTCTTGTGCCAGTACCAAGTTGCTATTACTACTATGGCTTTGTAATAGAGTTTGAAGTTTGGTTATTTAAACATACTAGAACACATGCACATACACACATATATACATATACATACATATATACACACATACAGACACATATATGGGTGAGGGGCTAGGTTGTAGCTCAGTGGCAAAGTGCTTGTCTAGCAAATGCAATGTCCTGGGTTTGAATCCATATAATAAAAGACAAAGAAATGCACTGGGACATGATAGATTATATAGATCTCTAGGCTTTCACTCAAACTGTGACCAAAGAAGGATATTCTTAGGAGAGAATCACAAAGGCACAATAGCTATGTGCATCTGACCATGTAAAATTAATGTTTATCGAAATGAACTCCAGGATACAAGAGGGTTTTTTCTTTGTTGTTGTTTTCATTTCCTTTTGTCTTGTTTATCTGTCCTTGGGAGGGTAAGTGAGGCTCACAGAAAGGGTGGGACAAAGGGTGAACAAATGCAGAAGTGGTGCTTCCTAGACACAGTGTTGAAAATGAACTATGCAACTTGGGGATGGGAAAAACAGGGAGAGAGAGAGGGAAGGGGTGACATTGTCCAAAAAGAAATGTACTCTTTACCTCACTTACGTAACTGTAACACCTCTGTAGATCACCTTTACAATAATAAGTAAATTACAAACAAAATAAAAGAAAAAGAGACTAAGGCCCAAAGGTCCCTTTCGTGAGGCATTAGTGATTCCTTCCCCACTCAGGTTGTCAACTTCTTCTCCTTCTTTCTTCTCTGATCCTCAGGCTTGAACTCTGGGCCTGGGCACTGTCCAGGAGCATTTGTGAGCAAGGCTAGTACTCTATCACTTGAGTCACAGCTCCACTTTTGGTTTTCTGGTGGTTAATTGGAGATAAGAGTTGCCCGGACTTTCCTGCCTGGGCTGGCTTTGAACCACTAGCCTATGATCTCAGCCTCCTGAGTAGATAGGATTACAGGAGTGAGCCACCAGCAGTCAGCTTCCTGATTGTTCTTAAGATCTCAGAAAAAGATGATCTGGATGGGGAAATTTTCTTAAGATACCACTGACATTTTCCAGCACCAACAATGATTTTTATCCCTGGATGCAATTTCATTTACCCTTTTCAGTTGATTCCATGAATGAACCTTTGCCAATGACCCCATGTGTGTTGCTGAGGCTGTGCTAAGTCCTTGTACTCATGTTACAACATCCTGGACAGGGCAGAGGAGAGATACTTTCCTGTACCTCCATTAAGCATTTTGCATCCTGCATCCCCTCCTATCCCATCCCTTTGCCCCTTCCTTCTCTTTTCTAGTTACATGATTGGCATCAGCATTCTGTATGCACTTGAGACTCATGGCACTTCATTGATCAAGACTTTGTTCTAATTGGATCCATTCCCTAATTGCTCTGCCTTCAGTGGGACTTAGGTTGCTTTAAAAGCAGCTTAGGAGACTTAAATCAGGCACCGAACTGTGAGCCACAGCAGGTCCTGAAAGTTGACAAAATATGTATACTTGTTTTCCTTGTCCCCAGGGAGGATAAAATTGTAGGCTTGGCTGGGGAGAGAACACAGGGAAAGTAAAGTGGGTTTCCCTGCACGGCCCCCCCTTCCCCAATTCTGTTTGGCACTTGCATATAACCTGAGCAGGCCTGCTCAGACTTCAATCATTGATTTATACCTTTATTCTTTCCCTCAATCACTGAAGTCAGACCACGTGGCTAGCCTCAGGCTCCCCTGGGAAATCCTTGAAGAGAGCTGGCAGACTGGGAGAAGGTAGTACTGGAAGACTTGAGCTATAGAGTCCAAGGGATGATCTTGTCTCTTTCCCTCCCTCCCTCAGGAGGTCCTTATCCAGCTCTAGGTAAGGATAGGAGCAGAGGGGCACCATTGTCTGCATTCAGAAAGGCCACAGGGACCATGCTCAGATGTTATTCCTGGGGTGAATGAAGCCAGTATGCTGTTGGAATGGCTCCATCCTTTCATATCCATTCAAAATCCAAATTGTAGCTGGGCACTGGTGGCTCACACCTGTAATCCTAGCTACTCAGGAGACTGCTGAGATCTGAGGATCATGGTTCAAGCCAGCCCAGGCAGAAAAGTCCATAGATTCTTATCTCCAATTACCCCCCAGAGAACTGGAAGTGGTGCTGTGGCTCAAGTGGTAGAATGCTTGCCTTGAGCAAAAGGAGTTCAAGGACAGAGCCCAGGTCCCAGAGTTCAAATATTAGGACCAGAAACAACGACAACAACAACAACAAAACTCAAATTGTTCTCAACTGAAATGTAATCAGAAAACATTCCACTGACAATACCATTTTTCTATATCTTGCTATATCAACTTACTTCATTAAAAATATTTTTTTTTGTTTTTGTTTTGTGATCGTCCTCTTTGCTAATGCCCTTGTAAGCAGGAGCTTAGGCTGTTCCTTAGAGAGTTAGTGCCAAGTTGTTTCTGTCTCAGGAAAGTCAACCCATTCCTAAACTAAGACTCCAAGGCCCGGGATCCCATCTTAGTGCCCACCCAAGACCTTCCTCCTCAAAGGAAAGCTTCTCTGAGAACAGGGGGGGAAGGAGATGGGGAAGGGGAGGTGATGGAATTCAGGGGAGGAACTCACTTAAAACCAAAGTACAGAGAGAATCCAGAGTCCAAATCCAGTCATTTCTGATGACAGAACCTTGTCACCATGACTGGAAGACTCATGATATGTGTCATCAGTACCTTCTGTCCCCATTGGCAAAACCAAACACAGTGACACCAGATGACGACCCAAAGGCTGTTTTCCCTATGGGGAGCATGACTAGGAAAGAAGATGAATGAACCTGGCAGTGCCATCTTCCTGACTGCCATGAACCAGCACAGGAAACTCCAGGTTATACCTCCAGCTCTCTCCCATTTGCTACGTGTTAGACCAGCTCTGCTGTTGATTGAAAATTATTCAGCTATGGAAATACCTTCACAAAAACTCTGAATCGCTGGAAGCTGTTCTGTTTTCCTTAGTTAAGGTTTTATTTACTTATTTTTGTTTCTGGTGCTAATCCTGGGGCTTGAACTCAAGGCCTGGGCACTGACCCTGAGCTATTTTGCTCAAGGCTAGCACTTTTGAGCCACAGCTCCACTTCCAGCTTTTTGGGTGGCTAATAAGAGTCTCTCCAACTTTCCTCCCCAGGCTGGCTTTGAACCACAATCCTCAGATCTCAGCCTCCTGAGTAGCTAGGATTTATAGGCATGAGCCACTGATGCCCAACTACTTTTCCTGATTGGTGTGTAATTATCATATAAGTTTGGTCCTCTTCTGGCATACATTAGGATGTGCTCTGAATTATTTATATTTATTGAAAAAGAATGGACTGAGATGTTGGCTTGGGTAGGCTTGTTTGAGCATCAGTTTTCAATTTTAGGACCCAAGGAACAGCCAAAACCAGCCCCTGAATTACTGTTATTGTTGTTATTGTTTCTGATTTGCCAGGTAGATGTTTACTTATTGTTTTAGATAGAGTCTTGTACTTTTGCCTGAGGCCAGCCTCAGGACCACCCATCCTCTAACCTAAGCCTCTCAGTAACCAGGATCACAAGCATGTACTACCATGCTGGGCTTCCTGACTACATTTTTCCCTGAACTGCCCTCAAACCTGACTCTCCAAATAGCTAAGTCAGTCCCTGAAGATTTTCAAAGATGTGTTGCAACTTTTCCTCTTGTTTTTACTTGACCTTGTCTTCCAAAATGATGACAGGTAATATTCTTCTTCTGAGGCCAAAAGACTTCTGGAAGGAATGCAGGACAGCCACCTCAAGTGTGCCTGGAGCAGCTTTAACTAAGAACTTTCTGCTAATTTTTTAAAGTGAAGAAGAAGAAGTCAAAGATGAGCTGGACATCAGCGACTCACTCCTGTAATCCAAGCTACTCAGGAGGCTGAGATTTGAGGATTGTGGTTGGAAGCCATCCAGGACAGAAAAGTCTGAGGCTCCTGTCTCCAATGCACCAGTATAAAGCCAGAAATGGAGCTGTGGCTCAAGTGGTAGAGCCCCAGCCTTGATTGAAAAAGCTAAGGATCAGTGCCCAGGCCTTGAGCTCAATCCCTAGTAGTGGTGTGTGTGCCCCCCTCCAACCCCCCACAAGCCAAAGACTGCCCTGGATTGCCCAGGAAGATTCCAGAAGCCTCAGCTAGGAATTGTGATGATTCACTGACATCAGCTGTTGCAGTTCAGAACTTGCTTGTGGCCTCTACTATGAGTGTTAATGTGTTTGAAGAAGGATCATGATTTATTCCTCCTTTTGGAATAGGAAGGATATACAGTAATTTTTATTCATATTTTCCCCCAGAAGGTTTATTTACAATGCTGTGGATCTTTGATCTCTATCCTGGTAAGCCAAGGTTGATGAAGGGGCTCTCCCAGGGCCAGACATTGGGGATCTGCTCACTGTCACTGCTTGCTGTTAGGATCATCTGGCCCTTTTCTCCACGAAGGAGCAATGGCCTCCATTCAAGGTCATTGTCCAGCATACATGCTGGAATACACTTCATTGAGTGGTTGCAGGGAGATCTCAGGGACAAGAGCTATGGTAATCTAATCTGGCCCCCAGGGAAGCATAAATTTCCTCTTTCTGTAGTGTATATGACCTTCACCTCAATTATATATTTGAAATAATCACAGAAGAGGGTATCAGCGGTGGCTGTGGGAGAGTTTACCAGGATTCCCAGCTGAGTCCTGGCTCATTCCGGGCTGGGGCTCCATGTCTGCAGATAAGTTTGTAGTTCAAGTAAGAAAGAGTCTGAAATTCTTCCAAAGCAGCCGTTTCATTGGGGGGGGGGGGGGAGAGGAGTTTCATCATGTTTGCAGCTGGTTAAAACTAATCAATGATTAGCTAAAACATCCGATTAGATTTAAACATCCAGTGATGTTTAACATTCATTAAAACTAATCTAATCTAGCTCAGTTGCAGGCAATATACAACGGTTAATTATGTTTACTTAATCATTAAAAGGCTTCTTTTACTTTTAATGATACTCATTTCAGCTACAGAGATATTTGAAATTATTGTTTTGGTCAAGTCTGGACTCAGTCTTTGTATATTGCCTCTGTGCTAATCGAGGTTTTTGTCAGCTCCTGACTGAAAATTACTAGGAAAAGAAAGCAGACCTTCTTTGCTAGGATTTTGTTGTTGTGGTGGTGGTTGTTGTTGGTCGTGGGGCTTGAACTTAGGGCCTGGGCACTGTCCCTGATATTTTTTACTCAAGGCTAGCACTTTACTACTTTGAGACATAGCTCCACGTCTGGTTTTCTGGCACTTAATTGAAGATAAGAGTCTCTCATGATCTTCCCTTACTAGTATATTTATCATTTTAAAATCTGCTATGAACTTGCAGAAATAATCATTTTCTATGAATAGGTTTGGTGAATAATTAATTGAGAACATTGTTATAATATTTATAAACTCAAATCAATTATCAAGCTATTCTCTTCCTTTATACTTTATAATTTTCTAAGTGAAGTTAATGTCATGATAATTGAGAGGTACTTTATTGATGTCAATCTGTTTAGGTATCAGTGCCTTCACCTCTTTGAAATAATATGTAAAATGTCATTTAAGAAAAAGTGTCATGTATTATTTATAATAGCAGTCAGTACTTTCTTATGAATGTTAAATGTTCAATGGTAGGAAAAGCAATCAATAGGGAAAGTAAAGTTAAAAGAAAGCAAATTCATATTCAAATTTTTAGTACTTTCAAAACTAGAAAACATTTTTATTTTGTGGATTATAATTTTTCCTTTCAAAAAGAATATTTCAAAATAATCATCAGTTATATTTATACTAAGATTTGTTTTCCTATGGAATAAGTATACCAGAGGTTATTATTTGAATTATTGACAATTTTTTAGTCAGGAAAAACTTTGTGATTTTTGTCATACTGTCTGTAATTTAGTTATCCCATTGATATGAATGTTAATGGGATAATTTCTTCAGAGAGCCATACTGCCATTTATCCTTTTCCTAGTAAAGATTTTTGTATTTGTCTGACATAATAATTGTCTGTTTGCCCATCTCATATGACAATATTGAGTATGAGTTAATGTTTGGTGAAACACATTCAAATAGTTAATATGAATGATGTTGATCAATTCTTGATATTAAAAATCCTACATTGTAAAAAAAAAAAGAGTCTCATGACCTTTCTTGGCTGGGCTGGCTTCAAACCATGATCATCAGATTTTAGCCTCCTGAGTAGCTAGGATTACAGGTGTGAGCCACAGGTACCTGGCTTCTTCACTGGCTTTTTAACATTGGATTTATCATTCTCAGCAAAAAAGCTGGAAGTGGATCTGTGGCTCAAGTGGTAGAGTACCAGTCTTGAGCAAAAAAGCCAAGCAAGAATGGGCGGTCCCTGAGTTTAAGCCTTGATAGTGGCATAAAGAAATAATGTATCTATAGACTCAATTACATACTACTTTCATAGGCATATCTGAAATATAATCTATACCACCACTGAAAGAAAGCATAAAAATTGTAAGGGACTAAATTAGCAACAGAAAAAAATAAGTATCAAGTCAAGGAATACTGCTAGAAATAATTTCAAAACAATATACAATATGATAGAAGTGACATGAACAAATGGAAAATAAGCAATTCTATTTGGAAATTTAAGTAATTCCCTTTCATAATAATAAGATGACATGCAATAAGGAGTAATATAGATTTGAACAATTTTAACCCATTGACATTTAGAGAACTAAATCCAAGAAGAATACACTATACATTCTCTTCTGGTGGAATATTCTAGAAAAGCTAAAAAGAAAGTCTTAATAAGCTGGGTGCCAGTGGCTTATGCCTGTAATCCTTATTTCCCAGATGGCTGAGACCTGGAGAATCATGGTTAGATGTCAGCCCAGATAGAAAAATCCTCAAGGGGCTTGGAAGGTGGCTCAGTGGTAGAGCGCTTGCCTTGCATGCATGAGGCCCTGGGTTCGATTCCTCAGCCCCATATAAGCAAAAAGAAAAAAGCCGGAAGTGGCGCTCTGGCTCAAGAGGTAGAGTGCTAGCTTTGAGCTGAAGAGCTGAGGGACAGTGCCCAGGCCCAGAGTTCAGGCCCCACGGCCGGACCTTCTCCCCCTCCCCTCGCAAAAAAAGTCCTCAAGGGGCTGGGAAGGTGGCTCAGTGGTAGAGCGCTTGCCTTGCATGCCTGAGGCCCTGGGTTCGATTCCTCAGCACCACATAAGCAAAAAGAAAAAAACAGCCGGAAGTGGCGCTGTGGCTCAAGTGGTAGAGCGCTAGCCTTGAGCTGAAGAGATGAGGGACAGCACCCAGGCCCAGAGTTCAGGCCCACGACCGGACCCCAAAAAAAAAAAAAAAAAGTCCTCAAGTCTTTTATCTCCAGTTAGCCATCAGAAAGTCAGGTTGGAGGAAGAGGACCAGTTGAGCAAGCAAGCAAGCTAGAGGCCATGGGTTCAAAACCCCACTATTAGCAAAATAAATAAGTAATAAAAATAAAGTTATCTCACTACAATAATAGTTCCATGAGCAACTCTGTGCAGAAAAGGCATTTGATAATGTTCATAACTATTGGTTATAGAAACTCTAGCACATTTTGAAAGAAAATCCAATAATGTAGAACCTAACTGAAAACCTGCAGCAGGCATCACAGTGAACAGTGGTTGGGGAAAAAAAATGGACAGGATCCCCTTCAGTCTGAGAACAGAACAGAGTAACCACTACTCTAGATTTTATATTATTCCAGTGTTGCTTCTTTATGTTCATACTTCACAGTTTTCAAGTACCCTTGTGTATCCTTTTGATCCTTCTTATTACTTGGTGGCACTGGAGATGAGAAGTTATGGCCGCACTCTTGCTAGGATAACACCATACTGCTGAACCATACCACTAGCCCTGCTTTTCGCTGGTTAACATGAGGATAAGATCTGTATTCTCACTTACATAGGAACCTTGGCTGCGATAGTCTACTTTAAGATTCCTGTAATTGCTAGGATCACAGATGTATGGTGCACATCCAGCTTCCTTCTGTGGAGATGGAGTTCTGCAGACTTTCCTGTCCAAGAAGATTGGCCCTTGGTTTGTCCTAATCTCAGCCTCCTGTTCAGTGCCGGATGACATCAAAGCATGGTACCAGCCATTGGTGAAAAAAGGAATATTGTAAACCTTTCTACCCAGGTTGGCCTGGAACTTGAATCTGACCATTCTCAGCCTCCCCAGCCACCAGGATCACAGGCATGAGCCACAGGCACCAAGAGTACTGTGTTGATTTTTTAACTTAATAAAAATTGAGCCACACTGTTCTGGGTTTTGCTTTTTGTCACTCCATGTTATAGATTTCTAAGATGCATCTATATCACTGCTGTAGTTCTGTTCATTTATTTATTCATTCATTTATTTATTTTTGTCAGTGGTGGGGCTTGAACTCTGGGCCTGGGTCTTCAGCTCAAGGCTAGCGCTCTATCACTTGAGCCACAGAGCCACTTCTGGTTTTCTAGTGGTATTTTGGAAATAAGAGTCTCACAGATGTTCTTGCCTGGGTTGGCTTTGAACCACGATCCTCAGGTCTCAGCCTCCTGAGCAGCTAGGATTACAGGTGTGAGCCACTGGTGTCTGGCTCATTCATTCATTTATTTTTTTTTCTCTGTGTTATAGTCCTGGGGTAGGAACTTAGCATCTCGTATCATCTATATGGCTAATGTATTTCTTTTCTTGTTATTGTTGTAATCTCATAGATCTTTGCAACAGATACGGAATCTCTGGGTATAAGTTTATCAGGAGTATGTACAGTAGGCAAGGTTGGAGTCTCCTGTGTTTTTGTGGCTTTCTCTGTGACAGTCCCTCTTGACCTCAGGGGTTGTCTAATTCTTTTCTAAACTTTCTGCTAGACTGCACGATTTCTGCTAGCAATTCATGCTCCAAGGTGAAACTCTGTGTCACTGAATCTGATAGCTTGTGGCCTGAAAATCACTGTGCAATTAACTCATTGGCACAAACCATTTCTATGACAAGGTCTGTCAAGGGTCTGTCAGGAAGGAGAGGCCAGATCTTAGGCTCACTCTCAGTGCACTTTGGTGACAAAGGAAGGAAACGAATCCTGGAGACAGAACTATCATAGCCATGAAGCTTACTAGCAGCTGAGTGAAGACCTCTAGTTTCGGTGACAGTTCTATATAATCAATTTGCTGGTGAATAAATTCAGTTAGGGAGAAATACAGGAACCTGCCAGGATCATAATGACATTTACAGAATTACCTTTATTACATTGGCTCCTTCAAAGGAGAGTCTCTGGAAGGGTCAGTGTCTCCCCCAAATCTGGGGAGATCAGCAGAGAGGAGAGATGGGGGAGATGGTCAAAGGAGTACTTCCACAGAAAACAGATTGCAGTTCTGGTTTGTTGGAGGTTAGGTTGGGGCCCTAGAGGAGGAGAGATGAGGGTTTCAGAGAGGCCTGTCTATACTTCTGTCAGCAGTTATTTGAGAGAAACAGCTTCATACCTGGAGAGCCAAATAGGGGCTTTCTTTATCTGGCCCTTCTTCCATTTCTCTCTCTTTCCCCCACTTCTTCGTTGGATCTTTCCAGATGATTTCAACTTGGCTCTCCTTTTCTCTGAGAACCCACCCACTGCAGCTAATTGGTCAATCTACCTGCTCTTCAAAGTCTTAAAAATAGATGACTGGTGTGTGTTGGGGGCTGGCAAATCAGAATGTTGCTCCTTTTCCAGCAAAGCTACAGCTACCCCACCCACACTGAGGTTTTGATTGTGGTTAGAGTTCCCTGGAAGCGGTGTATCTCTTCTAATCGTATGGCTGCAGCTGTGGCCAGCTGTTCTACATCCCATCTCAACCCCGGCCTTGCCCTTGACAAGTATGGCCCAGTCTCTGCCCAACTTGCGCTCCAGCAGTGAGCAGTAAAATACATTCCCTGGTCATCCCAGCAGACCCCTGCCATCTGTTTTTTCAGCTGCATCTTTGCTGACCTTGCCCGTATATTCTCGGTTTTGCCTTTTTTTAAAGAGCAAGAAATAACCAGCAAAACAAAGCAATCATAGCTACTGTTTATTGAGAGCTATGAAATTCAGGTGCTATTCTAAATGTGCATTCCACACCTTGTTTCTCTCCCACACTGCCACTTTACAGAAGAGAACCCATAGATGGAGAGGGTGGTACTCCAGCTGATGTCTGACTCCAGACTCTCACTTTAAAATGCTGCCCCCTCTTCCTATGACTGACATCAGTTCCAGCTCTCACCACGTAGCCCGGACTTCTTGTCTAGCTGTCTTAGTCTGATGGAAAGGTTCCTGGGAGTCACCTTGTTCCTCCCTGTAGTTCACACCCCAGGGCTCCGAATGCCACTGTTGTGTTTGTCCTTTCAATTCAGTGACTACCAGTGATGCTATCTCAATACTTTCTAGCAACGAGGAGGAGTACAAATAGATTGATACAAAGCTAAGGAATTACACACTCCACCCTGTCAGTTATGAAAGACTCGAGAAGGGCTGTGATAAAGTTCAATTCATTCTTGTTTGTTCATTTTTTAAAACGAAATTCCTCTGTTGCAGTCAAAGGGCCAAGTGGTTAGGACCCAGGCCTGCTGGACAGCATCCTGACCTAGCAAGCTGAAGCCAGATGCAAAGTAGACATTGTCTCCAAAACATCTTTCTCTGCTGCCCCCCACCCCTGCCCCTCCCAGTCCCATCTAGTTTCCAAACTTTCCCAGGACTCTGAGGAGAGGATTTGCAAAAGGGACCTGAGCAGGAATTAACAACCAATCACAATGTCCTGGGACCTGAACAATACAATGTTATCTTTCAAAATATCTTCCTTGAAGAGAAGCAACCAATCAAAGAGTAGCCCTGGGTATGCAAACCTGTAGACTCAGAGACGCAGAGAGCGAGAGAGAGATACCCACAGGGTGAGAGAGAACCATATGAACATGGGTGAGGACAGAGTCAGGAGCAAGAGACTTCTCTTCTGAATAAAGTTCTTCATACTCACCTTCCAGCATCCTGGCTTCATTCATCAAATTCCCGAGATAAGAATCCACCTGAGGAGGCTACAGCCCAGCTGGCACTGGAACTGAACCCTGGCAGGCAAGCTGCAGCACTAACCGGATACTACCTGCTACATGGCTGCAGTCTCTGTGAAACCAGACGGGCGGTCTGGGTTCTGCTATAGAAAGCAACGGCAGGAAAGTCTGCATTACTCATGCTGGAGAGGGTGGATTGGAGCGGGAGTGAACAGTTGATGGACTAATAGGTATTTAACTCCATTAAATCTCAATTAATGAAGTTAATAAATATATGAAATTATAAATAATACAAATTTGTTCTCTCTCTCTCTCTCTATCCAGTGTATAAACTTATGTTTCTGTTAGCTTCCTATACTATGGTAAAAGGATCGAGACCATCAACTTAAAGGAGGGTAGGTTTGTTAGTTTTTTGTTTCATACAAATCTGTCTTCTCTCTATCTGTCATCTATCTCTGTAGCTTTGTAACATCTATGTATGCATGCATGCATGTAGCATGTATGGGTGTATGTATGTATCTCTCTCTTTGTCGTCTGTTTGTCTGTCTGTCTATCTAGTTTATAAACCTGTATCTCTGTTGCTTTACTATTGCTATGGCAAAAGAAGATCATCAACTTCAAAGAGGGTAGGTTTGTTGGGTTTTGGTTTCCATCCTTGGCAGCTTTTCCTGTCATTCTGGGCCTGGGGCAGGGTGGTACATCATGGTGGAAGCATGTGGTGGAGGAGATCTGCTCATCTTATGGCAGCTAAGAAACAAGGAGGAAGAGAGGAAGAGACTCTATTTCCCTTTCACATTTCCTCCCCCCCCAGCAATGACCTAACTTCCCCCCTTTAGGGCTCACCTCCTGAAAGTTCCACCTCCTTCCAATAGTGTCAAAAGCTAATGACCAAATCTTGCACCTCTGACCTTCAGGAGATCTAAGAAATAGCATAGGCTCATATATTTTCATAATATGAGTTTGGAGTTCAGTCCATAACTCATTTTTCTTGCAAATAATATTTTGTCTTACAAATGTGTGTGTGGGGGTAGTGTGGCTTGAACTTAGGGTCTGGATGCTGTCCCTAAGCTTTTTTGTTTAAGGCTAGGGCCTTACCACTTTGAGCCACAACTCCATTTCTGGTTTTCTGGTGGTTAATTGGAGATAAGAGTCTCACAGACTTTCCTGCTCGGGCTGCCTTTGAATCATGCCAATTTTTAATTGTCTTCACTCAGAAGTGAAATACAGGAGCCTTGATATCTATGGGCCTAGGGATCCAAGGAGACATCAAGTTCAGTACTGTAGCCCTTGAACTTGATCCATTTTTCCCACAATACCACTCAACTTCTGTTAAAGATGTGCTGTCAGCACATCTAAAAATCTCACTTTGTCCCTTATATTAAACACATTCACTTTCATTAAACACATTCACATTGCTTTCCCCCCACTGCTGGTACTGGGGCTTGAACTGGGGCTTTACTTGCTCAGCTGGAACTCTACTATCTGAACCATGCTTCCAGGCTAATTATTATTATTATTACTATTATTATGATTTTGCTAGTTATGTTGGAGAGTTTCATAGACTTTTCTGTCCAGTCTGCCTTTGAACTACAGTCCTCTAGATCTGTCTCCTGAATATCTAGGATGAAAAGCATGAGCCATTGGTGCCCTTTACTTTGCTTTTTTGGGGGGTGCGGTGAGTGAGGAGGAGAAGTACCATGTATTTTGAGGGTGGCAGATTTTCACAAACACTCAGTAGATCCTATGATGATTGAAACACAATGACAAGAACATGGAGCCAACTGTGATCTCCTATCAACTGAACTATGTAAGGAAGACAGAGGAATTTTATTGATCCTGTTTTGGACCAGGCTTGGTCAAAATTACATGTAATAAGTCCATGGGTCAGGTGAGCTTATTATTGGGTGAGAAGCCCAGATCCAGGTAGCAAAGTCAGCATCTATTTTAGTTGTCCATAACTACCTGGTGGAAATAGTATTTTCCTATTAGGAAATGCAGAAGATCCTTGCTACTCAAACAACATAGATGCCGAGAATATGGTATACATGTATATCAGCATGGAGGATCGATTCCCTCAGTGAAATTTTCCTGAAGGGCAGATGTGGACCTTTTCTTATTTTCTACCCAATTGATCATCTGCAGTAGGGAGGGTGTGTGAGCTCTTCTTCCAAAGTTCAAGAGGAAATAGCTTCCTTTTCCTTTTCGTTGCTCATGAGTTCCTAAGTATTTCCTGACCAGCAAGAACCCCACAAAGCCCTAGGAAGAGGCAAGTGCTGGAATCACATCACCTCTGAAACTTTTAGTCTGTGGGATTCAAATTCTTGACCCAGAAAAAAAATCACAAATTGCTAGATGGCACGACTCTTCAAGGTTCCTGTCGCCTAGTCAAAACCACACACATAATCAAAAAATATCCTTCAGTGCTCTGCTGCAGTGCTATGCATGGGGGAGGGATTTATTTCAGTTGTGCATGTTTTTGAGGTTCAGAGAGCAAATCTGGCTTTTGGCCTTTGATGGATTTATGTCAGAGCCACGAGAAGAGACAAAAGTGGAGATGAAATTCATACTCCCATGGCTTCTGGACTTCATCTCTACTCTGGAATAAGAAGAATTCATCCACAAAACAGACCTCATGGGGGCCACAGTGGAGGCTGTGATATTGTCTTTTGTACGTGGCCAAGGGGAGATCATCTGTAGCTGAAAATTTAGTGCGTGGGATGAGCAGCACATCCATAGTTACCTGGTTAACAGAATAGCTATGACATGCATAGATCTTGTATGTTGGGTCCGGGCGAAGATCCTTTTGCCTGTGTCAGAGGCATAAGTAAGTGCCAATCTGGATTCTTAAATGAGGTGCTCAGAAGGATTGGAAAAAAATGCACATCAGAGTAGCATTCTCATTTCCCTTCCTGAGGCATCAGAGGTAAGATTTCATATTTGATTGGCTCCAAACACAGAAACCAAAGCCATAGTGTGTTGTGTGTATGTGCACATGCATGTGTGCATGGATGTTTGCTTCTGCTGTTCTTTCTTGGCCCTTTATGGAATGAGAAAATGCCTTCAACCAAAACAATAACAGACCAGTTAGAAATTAATGACACTCCCTGGCAGACATTCCAAGGGAGTCTGTTCAGGACAATTTAGAAACCAGAAGGTATGACACGGGCAGACATCACTTATTCCCATTGCCCAGGTCATTTGCACATTGCTAATTGGTTCAAGTTGGCACCCGTGTACCTTCATTGTCTTGTCATCACCATCAAAGCCTTCTTGGAACAATAGGGCTGATTCTTCCCAAAGTTCTGAGCTTCTCAGGCTGTAAGCGAACAGCAGAGGCAGCCTGGAATCTGTACTCCCCTGCGTGGGGTGTTGTTTATGGGCTTGGGGTAGGGCACCCTGTGGACAGCCCGGCTCCACTGGTCTCAGCTTGCTACAGGCTGGAGCCTGTGCATCTGAGGGCTGGGATGCATGCACCACCCAGGGCTCTTGCTTACAGAGTGCTGTCATCTAGGGGACTTAAGTCTCCTCAGAGGAACAAAAATAAAAAAAAAATATAGGTAGGACCTTGAACTTGAGGGAGGATGATGGGACAGCCTTTCCTCCATCTCCTGCAGAATGTTACCAAACATGCTGTCTCTGAGCTTGTCTTCCTTTGTACCTGCCAAGTGCTGCAAGTCAGGGCCCTGCTTTAAAATGTGGATGAACGATGTCGAAGCTAGGTGCACAATGGAATATTACTCAGTCTTAAAAGGGAAGGGAAGTCTGACATGCACTACAGTACAGATGGCTCTTAAGGATGGTGTGCTATGAACAAAAGCAGTGGCAGAAACCCATGAGCTACTGAATGGCAGAGTGTGTGCTGAGAAGCACAGGGTGAAGCCGGCTGAGACACGCGAGGACAGCTAGGACCTCCCTCACAGACCGCCATCTTCTGAGAGCAGCACCCTGGATGTGATCTATTGCGGAGGAGGACATTATGATCCCACACACAAACCAGGTGCCTGGATTGGTAGAGACCTGAAGCAGGGTATGGTTGTCAGGGCCTGGGAGAATGATTGGGGAAAATGAAGGAATTCTGGACATAAATGGTGGTGATGACTGTAAAACAATACACATGTGATGACCACTCCTGAGTTGCCCCCTTGAAAACAGCTCAGATGGAAAATCTTAAGCTATGTGTATTGTATCACAATCTAAACCTGTGTGTGTATTTTTCAGGACCTAGCTTTGGTTGGCTGTCCTGGGAGATGAAAATGAATTGAAAAGAGGAAGACTAAGCAGAGCTTCTAGAATGAAGGGAAGAGGGCCGATACCAGTTTGGGAGGCTGAGAATAGGAGGATTGTGGTTCAGAGATCAGCCTTGGCAGAAAAGTTTGAGAGGCTCCATTTGAACCTGTCCCTGGATGCAATAACCCAAGCCTGTCACTTCGGCTTCCTGGGAGGGCTACCATTTGGTGAGTCTCTGTTCTGGACCAGCTTGGGCTGAACAGCTCACCAGAATCCATCTCAGGGGAGGAAGCTGGGTGTGCTGGCACGCCACTGTCATGCTACATTTGATAGGAAGCAAAAAATAGATAGTGTGTGCCTGGGCAGATAATGAGACCTGACCTCAAAAACATCCAGCAAAAAGTAGAGCTGGAGGTGTTGCTCAGTGGTGGAACACCTTTCTAGCAAGTAGGGAGCCCTGACTTCAAATCTCATGATTGACAAAATAATGATGATGATGATGATGGTGCTGATGACGATGATGGTGGTGGTGGTACTTCTGATGGTAATGGTGATGATGGTGGTGTTGGTGATGATGATAATGATATCTTTCTCCTCTTTCCACATCTTTGAGCTCACTAATGTTATCAGTTTGCTATATATCTTTCCATAGTTGCTTTTCCCACCAATCCATATACACCCTTTTCTCTAGCTTGAACATCATTTCAGATCACTGCAGGCTACTCTGCTCAGGCCTACGTATGGTTCTAAGACACAGCTTATTTCTCTGTCCTGGCCAGATTCTTATTGCTTTTCCTTAGTCTTCCAAAGGCCAAAGGTTGCATTGTCTACTTCTTGGTTGATTCTCCAGCTTCACCTCAGTCCCTCCTGCATCTGATCCAGCAATGCCAACCAGCTGTTCTCCAGTGTCACCATTTGAGCTCTGTTCACATTACTCCTGTACAGAGGTCTGTTTTACTCACCCCCTCCCGCTTACCTTTGCAGACTCAGTGGAGATACCTGTTTTCTGTTGCTATCACAAAATTCCAGAGGCTCTGTGATATATAAAGAAAAGAAGGTGTTTTTTTCTCTCTTCTGTTTTATTAACTTTTTTTGTCAGTCATATGTCTTGAACTCAGGTCCTGGGCACTATCCCTAAGCTCTTTTGCTCAAGGCTAGTGCTCGAACACATTGACCCACTTCCAATTTTCTGGTGGTTCATTGGAGATAGGAGTCACATGGACTCTCCTTCCCAGGCTGGCTTTGAACTTCAATCCTTGGATCTCAGCCTCCTAAGCAGCTAGGATTACAGGCGTGAGCTACCAGCACCTAGCCAAGAAAAGAGTTTTACTTAGGTCAATATTCTGGAGGTTGAAAGTTCAAGATCAGGCAGAAAACTTTCTTCAGTTTCAGACAAGGGTCTCCTTGGATGAATCATGAAATGGTAGAGAAATAGGGAAATCCCACAGGCCAAAGGGACCAAGTCTGAGGAGTGGCATTATTTTGGAACAAACCACTCCAGTGAGAGCTAATTCACCCCACAAGTGCGGCATTCATCTCTTCCAAGAACAGTGCCCTCAATGGCCTAATTATCTTCTTGTAGAACCCACCTCAACATTGCAACTCTAAGGACCAAGCCTGCAGCTGGAGGACCATTGGGGAGTGAAGTCCAACAGGATCATAGTATTCCCAAAACCAGTTTGGTAGTCCTTCCTCTTCTAAGACCCTTGCTACAACTCTGTATCTACCTCAGTGGACAGCAGCCCAGCTGTCTGCACTTCTCACTAGCCTGCAGGAGTCCCAGGGCCTTGGATCCCATCTCCTTTTAGTTTTAATACTGCACAGTACCTAATACAGGTTCCAGTAGGTGTTTAATAAGTAGCTAAATAAATAGGTGGATTAGTGGATAACAAACAGCTTTTCCAATGCCATTTGTGTATGAATATATGCGCACATGTGTGTGTGTATGTATTTGTTTACCTATACTTGGGTTTAGGGCCTCCCACTCTTGCTTAGAGTTTTTGGCTCAAGACTAGTGCTCTACCACCTGCATCACAGCTCCATGCATTGCTCTTAGTTGGTTAATTAGAGATGAGAGGCTTTCAAATTTTTCTGCCCAGGTTGGCTTTGAACTGAGATTCTAAGATCTCACTCTCCTGAGTAACTAGGATATTAGATGTGAGCCATCAGCACTTGGCTATTTATTTATTTATTTGCAAAGCTAATTGTATTTCGCTCTACTTTTAAAATGCATCCCAAATCAATTCATTTCTTCCAAATCTCAGGACTTCCAACTTAGTCCAAGTACCACATCCCTTTTCCAGTTCACTGAGGTATCCTCCTAACTGGTCTTTGTGTTCCCACTGTTGTTCTAACAAATTGTTCTTCAAAAATGGTTGATCAGATAGTAATTCCAGCCTAAAATCCTTCAGTGGTTTCCCAGTGCACTTGGAATCTTGTCCTAACCTGTCAGAACTTGCTTACATTTTCAGCTTCCTTTTTTTTTTTTTTTAAAAAAAGTATCACATCCTATTCCTTTTTATTTTATTTATTTTTTCAAATTTACTGGTACTGGGGTTTGAACTCAGGACCCTCATGCTTACATGATTGGCACTCTATCACTTCAGCCTGATTTCTTGCTAGGATTTCTTTTTTTGGGTGTGAGGAGGGATGGAATCTTGTGAGATTTTCTGCCTAAACTGGCTTCAGATGGCCAAGATCTCAGCCTCCTGAGTAGCTAAGATTGACAGACATGAGATAACTCACTCAGCTATCATCTGCTATACTCTTTCCCCCCCCAGTCCTGAGGCTTGAACTTGGCCTGGGCACTGTCCCAGTGCTCTACCACTTTGAACCACAGCACCACTTCTGGTTTTCTGGTGATTAATTGGAGATAAGAGTCTCATGGACTTTCCTGCCCAGGCTGGCTTTGAACCATGATCCTCAGATCTCAGCCTCCTCAGTAGCTAGGATTACAGGTATGAGCCACCAGCACCCCGTTGACCCACTATATACTTATACTCTAGTATTGTCCCAGTAACAAGCTAACTTCCCTTTCCCAGAGCCTTTTGATTTGCTGTTCTCTCTGCCTGGATTATTATTTATTCACATCTTCACATGCTTTTCTGTTTCTTGTCATTTCAAACTAGGCTCCCACATCTTTTTCAAAGAATCTGACCAACACTTACTAAAGAATCTTACTTCCCTAGCCATGTCGATGCCATGTAATATTCTCTATACCAGTTTGCTTTTTGCATTTTGTTTTCTGACTTCCCCCATTACAATCTGAAACTTTCAAGGATATAAGGGAAAAAATCAATATTGGACTCCCAGGGCTCAGACAAGACCTAACTTAGATCTTGGTAATAAGTTGCCAAGTAATTGGATGAATCAGATTTTTGGTATGAAAGAGGAAAACCAGCCAATTTAAAGACAGACATTCCACATTTTATCACCAACCTGGCATTTCCCAAGCTCTATGGCCTTGAAGAAATTTCTTAAATTCTTGACTCATATTCAAAATGACAGTATGGGGGTGGGGGAAAGGGAGAGAAGGAGAAGGATAGAAGGGGTGAGTCTCATACAGGTACATTGTATGCATAGATGGACATGTCAGAATGAATCCCCTTCTGGCACAATTAATTGATGCTAATAAAAATGTGGGGGGAACAAGAACATGAATTCCCCTCCTTATCATCTTGGAGTTCTGTGATGTTTAGATTAAGCAACGGGCATAAAAATGTCAGATTAAAGTGAATGAGAACAGCATTCATGCCTTCCAATGACCTAATTACCTCCCATTAGACTTTGTCTCAACCTTGCAGTACCCAGATCCTGCAGCTAGGGGGACAGAGCACACCAGAGTCACAGACGCAGAACAAGAGAAAAGTTGACTTATCCACAGGCTCTGTGGTATCAAATAAAGCAAATCTCTTCAGTCTGAAGCTTCAGGGGTAGAAAGTAAGAGCTATCTAAGGGACAGACAACTGAAAATGCAGGGAGGAGATGGTTGTTAGTTTGCCAACATTACGTCTAGCAGAACAGATCCTCCTATTCTTTGGGGAGTAGGAGTAGGGACCTTCCCAGGAAGACACCTTGTTAGAAGCCCAAATCCTCCCTGAAGCCTCAAACACAGCTTCCTGGATGTCTCACATCTGACACAGGCGAACCCCTCTGCCATGTGTGCCTCTAGTTGAGGGCTGTGGATTTGAACTAATGAAAGATTCAGGATGTTCATTATTTGTTCATCATTTTCCTCCTGGCGTCAGACTGGCTGAAACGTTATAGTCTCTTCTATTTATATGTTGCAAACCACTAACCATTCTTAACCAGTGGGCCCAGCAAACACTTGTGGCTGTGTTTGGGAACTTGAGTTCCTTCTAGAAAATAAGTACATTGAGATGTTGCAGAAAATGGAAAAGTAAGGAGGCGAGGGAGTTGGAGGGAGGAGCCAAGTTCTGTTGGATGGAAAAGGTTATCCACATAAAATAATAAACAGATGCCTAATTTCATCCTTACTCCCAAACAGCTCTTTAAAATCTTAGCTGAGGAACTTTCCGAGGGACTTTGAATTTTTACCTTCCCTGCCTTCTCTAGAACGTCATAATCATACCAGATGTTCAATAGCATTTTAATAGATGAATACGAATCTATGGATCCTAGGCTCATCACACTTCCTTTGTTAGCTATGGGAATCATGGGATGTGGGTGCAGTTACTTTTGCAGTATTGCTTCCCCCAAATCACTCTGCTCACCCTGGGGATTTTACCCAGAGCCTTGGGCAGAGTCAAGGCTCTACCACTGCATACTTCCCCAGCCTAGTCAATTGTTTTCTATATGAGTTCTATTTCCTTGAGTATAAGCTTTCCAATGAGAGAAAGCTATTTTTTGTGCATGTTGTTTCAGATGTTTTACTTTTTCATAGTCTATTGAATACTATTTTAATAGACATTTGAAAAATTAGAAAGTAAAGAAGGTATTGAGGATGTGACTAAGGAGGGTCTTATTACCTATAGGACTGGGGAATTTTGTTTCCAAACTGCTGATAACAATCTAAGAAAGAGGAGAAAGGGAGAAAAATCTGTGGGAGAGAAAGGACTATGGGATTCTGAACAGGATATCTTCCTCTATGTTACAGAAAAAAGGAGTATGGGCAGAAAAGGTGGGAATCTCCATCCATTGGCTTCTTCCTTCTCTTCTTGATGAATCATGAAAAAGTCTAGGGTAGGCTGGGGTAGGATGGAGGGTGCTGGTTGGAAAAACAAATATGATAGTCCCTGGTGGAGTGGGCATAATGACAGAAATGTTGATTATTTACTACACTGTATAAAACCTGCTGCTGGCATTATTTACCATAGTTAAGATATGGAACCAACCCAGATGTCCCTCAGTAGATGAATGGATCAAGAAAATGTGGTATATATACACAATGGAATTGTATGCCTCCCTCAGAAAGAATGACATTGCCCCATTTGTTAGGAAATGGAAAGACTTGGAAACAATTATATATATATATTTTTAATATTATTTTATTTTATTTGAGAACATACTGTACAGAGGGGCTACAATTACATGGGCAGGATAATGCATACAGGAAACAATTATATTAAGTGAAGTAAGCCAGGCCCAAAGAAACATAGGTCCCATGGTTTCCCTTTTTTTGCAATAACTAGTATATATCTGAGACAAGCAGAAAAGTTCAGATAAGATGATGTTAAGCTAAATGAACCTCAAGATAAGGACACAAGTGGTTTTTTCTTTCTTGTTATTGTTTCTAACATATTTTAAGGGACCACGTGATTTTTTTGTTGCTTTGTCCTTCCCCCATGGTATAACCCCTGTTTTCACTGTATTTGATGTTGGTATAATTTGGAAAGCAGAAGGGAAAAAACAAATTGCTTAAATAGGGATACAGGTTGACCCATTGCACAATGAGATGTACAAGACGCTATGTTGAAAAACCAACTTTGCAATTCAGGAAGGGGGTTGGGGTGGAGGTGGGGGTGGGGAATGTAGTTGTGGAGCTGGGAGGGAAGTGATGGTAGGGAAAAAACAAAGGAGGAGGCAAAAACGCTTGATAAGAAATGTACTCATGACCTTGCTCATGTGATTGTAACCCCTCTGTACAGTATTTTCACAATAAAAGTCTTATTAAAAAAAAACAAACCTGCTGCTGGATCCTTTTGTTATGCCTTACCTTCTTCTCGTCCACTTTCTTCTTCTGTGGGCACTTTAGAATAATGATATCAAGTTCCAGAGACAATATTTGGGAAGGAATACTGACAGAGTTTGAGACTGTGCTGAATTATTTTGGGACACATTGCTGTCTCTACAATGTGGACTCCCTCACCCCAGGAATGCACCTAATAAGCACCTATTCTTATTTTCTCTTAAAAACCCTTGGTAGAATTTTGTGCCTATTTTCATGAGCTTCTACATTGCGTGAATTAAGCATTATGACATACATCCATGGTAAGTGAATTGTCTTCTGTAAAGTGTTTTGTCTTCTGTTTTGCTGTGGGTGATACAAGTCTGGGGCCCCTGATTTCTTTCACTTTGTGTTTGACCTCTCTTTAATCATCTTTTATCTAATGGCTTCAGGTGTTTTGTTTAATTCTGAATCCTACTATTTGTACACAGCTAGACTGTATTTTTCTTGACAGGTAAAGGGAGATTGGTCCATGTTTATTTCCTATACCAATTCATGTTTGATTTTATTCTTGCTTCTTATTTTCTTTCGTGCTCTCTCTTGTGTTTTGTTTTCCCCTATAGAACATTCTGTTTGTATTTCTACTAAAGAATACTTTTTTTTACATTCTTTTTAAGTTACTCTTAAGATCTGCATTGCAAATAGCAGTAGTTATTGTCTCCCCCTGTAAAAATGGACTTTCAAATGTTTTCACTTCATTTTATCTTGCCTGCAAATCTTCCCTGAGTTTTGTACTTACATTCTGTGATGTTCTGTATAGATAATTATTATTAAATCATTGTGCATTATTATGGAAGCCTTATGTTTTTAGAATGGTTTTATATTTATAAGCTAGTTTTAATTCTTTATTTTATTGGTTTCAGTACTCTCTCACCATTCCTGTAAGACAAATGTACCTATTCTTGAATTCTTTTTGATGTATCCTTTGATTATTGATATTTGCTGTGTGTGTGTGTGTTGTGTTGTGTCAGTATTGTGGCGTGTGTGTGTTGTGTTGTGTCAGTACTGTGGCTTAAATTCAGGGCCTGGGTGTTGTCCTGTAGGTTTTTTCACTCAAATCTGATGCTCTACCACTTGAGACACATCTTTGCTGGTTAATTGGAAATAAGTGCCTCATGGACTTACCTGTCTGCAATAGCTCCCAACTGTGATCCTCAGGTCTCAGCCACCTCAGTAGCTAGGATTACATGGTTTTTAAAAGCTGGGATATGTAGATAGAATTTTTTTTAAAAAAATCTTCCGATATCTCTTATTATCTTCCAGTTAAATAAGTTAAATAAGTAAAATGGGGTAATGTGAACAAATCAATTATAAAATGAAGAGAATTACCAAGTCGATAAGTTTTCCTGGGTCACATGTTTTCCAATTAGAGAACAGTGAATTAGAGAACAGTTACCCTCATTTTCTATCATTTCACATGATAGAGAAAAAAATCTTAGGCCACATACTTTCAAAAATTATTTTAAAACAAATTTTAAAAGTGAAAAAAAAGGATCACATGGAAAACTTCGTTTGGTTTTGTTTTGGAAGATTTATAGTTGTCTGTTTTATCCTGAAATCCAGTAATTTCTTGAGAATGATTTTTAGGTAAATTAAAACTTTGCTTCTTGATGAATCTTTTGAGTCTGAAGGCTTTGGACCCTCCTGGATTCCGGAAAATGACTGTATTGGTTGCTGTTGCATAGATGTGACCAAAATACCCAAGAGACCAATTTTAGGGAGGAAGGACTTGAGCTTGTAGTTAAAGCGTGTTCTGTTCATCTGGGCCAGCCCTGTCATTTCTAGGCCAGTGGACTCATCACTGTGGCAGAAAAGCTTGGAGGAAGAGCTGTTTACCCTAGGGTAGATAGAAAGTAAAGGGTAAGGAAAAAGCCAGGTATAACCTTCGAAAGCATGTCCATAAGGAATTACTTCCTTTGGCTAGACCCTACCTCCTAAAGTTCCTAGAACCTCCTGAGATCTTGCCTCCAGCTGGAGAGCGAGCTATCCTGGACATGACCCTGAGAGGGACATTTTAAACCAGAGTGATTTCCTTTCATACCAGTTGACCCAGAGTCTTGGCCAGAAATACCTATCTACATGGTAATTCTCTTTATTTTATAATTGATTTGTTCAAATTACCCCATTTTGACCCAATTTTCCCAAAGTTTTTGCAGTTTTTTTTCCCATCCATGTCAATAATTTCTTTGTACTAGTGTTCTTTGTGTACCATTGTCAAACTCCTAGTCAAAAGTTGGTTCTTTCTTTACACCAAGCATCCAACGAAAGTTAAGAAATGCACAATGCCTTCACTATCATTTCATTACTCTACAGAGAATGTTTCCAGCCCCAAGGTCCCATGTGCTCCAGTATCTATTTGCTTTTTCTTTCCCTGTATACTCGACTTTTAAAGCTCCTCCATGTCTTTGTGTGGCTTGATAGCTCATTCCTATTTATCACTGAATAAGTTTTCCATTATATGGACGTACCACAGTCAAGTCTTTCCATCTGTCCGTTGAAGGACATCCTGGCTGGTACCAGCTTTAGGCAATAATGAGTATCATAATTACACAATTATATGCAATTATAATAATCACATGTGGTACTGGATGCCCTTTGATTGGAAGACAATGCTTAGAGCCATGGTAGCAGTATTTCTCCCATAGGTTAGCAAATCTGGGGATGAACTTGAATATGCTCAGGATGCAGAGTGAGGGAAAAGGAAGATCCAGGATGCAGGTGGCATGTTTATGCCAGTAGTGAACCCTGGGATTTCACATCAAGTGAGTAGTTTCTGTGAATTTAGCCAGTATTCTTTGAGTCACACAGAAACTTTCTTAACAGGTCAAATCCATGCCATGATGAGTCCAGTTGGCACATTTTAATTTCTATTTAGTTAATATTCAACTTTAATAAGCATTTTTCTAATATCCATGTATAATATGAATTTTTCAATTTATGGATTTCATAATATAAAAATTATGTAATCTTCCTCTACCCTCTCCTTCTTCCTCCTTCTCCTTCTTCTTCATTATTTTTGCTGGTCCTGGGGCTTGAACTCAGGGCTGGCTGCTATCCCTGAGCCTGTTTATGCTCCAGGCTAGTACTCTACCACTTGGGCCACAGTGCCACTTCCTTTCCTGAGTAGTTTATTGGAGATAAGAGTCTCACAGACTTTCCTGCCTGGCCTGACTGTGAACCTTGATCCTTAGATCTCAGGCTCCTGAGTAGCTAGGATTATAGGAGTGAGCCACTGGTGCCTGCTTTCATTAATTTTTTTTTGGGGGGGGTCCAGTCCTGGGGCTGAACTGTGGGCCTGGGCACTGTCCCTCAGCTCTTCAGCTCAAGGCTAGCACTCTACCACTTGAGCCACAGCGCCACTTCCGGCTTTTTTCTTTTTGCTTATGTGGTGCTGAGGAATTGAACCCAGGGCCTCATGCTTGCAAGGCAAGCGCTCTACCACTGAGCCACCTTCCCAGCCCTCATTAATTTTTTATAATATAAAATTTAAGTAGTTATAAAAAGGGCTATCAATTCAGCATATCAATTTACGAGTACAAAGTGTCCTACTACAGGCTTTCCTAGGTACTAACTCAAGTGTAGTAAATAGGAAATTCCCATGACTATAAAAAGGACCCACATGCCAGTGTTCCCATTAATTGTCAGGAATATTGGTTGCTAATGTGGTTGGATGCCTTTTCCTTTTATCTCTTTTAAGCTCCTTCTCTTTCTTCCCCTTCTTTTGGAAGGAAAGTGATTATTTTGTGATCTTCACTCACACATTGCAGGGTGTCAGGCAGCAAGTCTCCTCAGACATACCCAGGACACACCGGATTCATTATCAGCACTCACCCAGCAGGCCGAAAGAGAGAACCCGCAGTGATGAAGGAAGAAAGGAGGACTTGCCTTGCTGTCTCAACAGCAATCTGATCTCCAAAGCAGTCACACTTTTTAAACCTTGAGATCAGTGAACTGATCTGCACTTGGAAAGGCCCAAGTCTACTTAGACTACCTCCATCCTGACTCCATTTCCCAGAGTTGATGGCTCTGTCATCCCCATATGGATTTCCCCATATCTCTGTGGCATTGGGTCCCCCAGATCAATATGTACTGAATGTACCCTCTCAGACCCTTACAGAGCATCATATTCCTGCAAATCATCTCTTCTTAAGATAAGTGGTCAATGGCCCTTTAATTGCTTTTGGAAGAACTCATTCCCAGCCCTTCCACTGCCTGGGTATGGCTGGCATGAAACCTCTCCTTTTCTATGGTTCCATTGATGCCACCCCACAGGGTAAGATCTTAGGCTGGGCTCTCTCTCCTGGAATCCCACACTGGGCCTGTGAGGATTGAATGGAGGCATATAGTTAGGAAGTTATCCTGGCAGGTATAACTAGATTGTGAAGAAGTCAGGTGGGCAAGGGAAGGGAGTTATGGCCTGAGCAAGGGGGGGAAATCACTCCAGTTTTGACTCTCCAAGATGCTGCATAAACTTAGTCTTGGATTGGGTGGAGAAATGGAGACATCTGTGCAGTCTTCCATCCATCATTAGTATTATATTTGATTCCATAAACATAAGCTGTCACAATCATCATTTTCTGCCTTTGTTAATACAGACAACATGAAGTTTCTGGCTTGTAATACACTCAACAATACAATTTGGTACTGCTAGTTTTGTTTTGTGTTTTAATAATTCTGAGTGGTATGGGGATTTGGACTCAGAGTGCTCTAACTGCTTGAACCAAGCCCTATTTCTTTTGCTTTATCTTTTTGCTGTTTTAGTTATTTTTCAGACAGGAGCTTCTGCTTTTGCTGGGGCCTAGAGAGGAAGCTCACGATCCTTTTACTTATGGGCTCCTCTGTAGCTACTATGACAGGTGTATATAAACCTGCCCACCTTATTGAGATGGGGGTACTTACTGACTTTTACCCAGGCTAGCTTCAAACCATAAAATCCTCCTGATTTCTTGTCTTTCAACTGACTGGGATGACAAATCCATAGTGAAAGCAACATCTCCCAGCCAGTCATGGATCTGAAGGGGAATGGCCAATACTCTTCAGGGTATTGAAGAGGCTAATCTTGTTTTGATACCCTACCTCCCACCTCTGGTGCTGCTTGGTTTGGAAATTCAGTAGGGTAGATGCCTTCTACATGTTTTGACTTAGTGATATTTCCAGTTTGAGATGGGATTATATGTCTCCATAATCCCATTATGAGAAACACAACATTGGTATAGTCTAGTATTCTTTTGTTTATTTCTTGAGTGGCTGAGTCATATCCTTGAATGCCTTTAAATACATTACCAAACCAAATCCATGCATTCATGTACTTTCTGCTAACCAAACCTCTCCTGTTTATTATATCTGGGCCATTTATCTAGTGTTTTATACACAGTGGGTGTGCAGATGCAGAGCTTTGAACTCTCCTACTTGGCTGGTTTAGATTCCAGAGTCCAACTTGTTACCACAACCCATCTGCTGGAAATTGTTCTGCTTCCAGACTTTGTTTCTTCATTTCCTTTGGGGAAAGTTATTCCTCCCTCACCTAACACCTTTTCCTTCCCAGTGCCCTCCTGATCAACTCTTCCTCTCAACCTACACTATTCCCTCACAAAGTTGTGTACAATAAAAAGAAAAGTCAAGAAACATGGCTGTGTGGCTACAACTTAGAAACACTAGTGATTTTTTTTGTCCTGGGGATAGATCTGAAGGAAACTGGATATTATTGTATGCATGCTTATAACAAAATATAGACTTTCCCATGGGAAGTAATTCAATTCCTCTATGTTGCAAATTTATTTATGCTCTACTTAGAAGGACACAGAAAAATTTAACTTCTTTTCTTTCATCCGTGATATATCCAGTTTTTCTCAGAGTCCTTTCACTGTGTTGGGAAAAACAAAGATCAGCTCACCTAGGTTTGCCAGTGTTTGCTATCAACTTGCTTCTCATGCAAGTAAGTTTTCATTTTTAAAAATCCTTTTTGCAGAGCTGGCATTTGCATTCCAGATTTCTCTCTTGCCAGACAGAGGCTCTACCCCTGAACCATGTTTCCAGCTCTTCTGTGTATTGCTTGAGATGATAGGATCTCATTTCCTGACCAATATTGCACATAGACTGTCATCATCCTATTTTAGGCTCCTCAGAACTCCGGATACAACACTACCATACCCAAGTAGAAAGGTAGAATTATAGGTGTGAAGCGCCAATGCTTGGCTTTCTAATGATTCTGTATCTTCTGAGAAGTCTTTCAGTTCTGAGTCCATTTTCCTCATGTGATCTTCTCTGGGTGAGGGAGAAGCCAGAAGTGTGCGCGGGACAGCCCTCTCTCATCCCTGGAGACCATTGACATTGTCTTTGCTGCCCCCTCTACAAATTAGAGTCTGGACCACTGGCTTCTGGCTCAAATGCCATGCACACTGCAGCCTCTTTGTTCCAACTCTGGGTTTCTGCAGCCTACCATCTTTCTACATCTCTGTACCCCTTTTTGGGGGGGGCACAGGAGCCCCAGATTCCTGCAAACAGCCATGGAGCTCAGAAATCCAGCAGCGAACTTCTCTTACACAGCTGCCTTCTGGAAAGATGGCTCTCACAATTGCAGATAGTGCTGACCCAGGGTATACTGACATTGTTGGATTCATCCTCCCTTACCTGTCTAGCTGTCTCTCCTTGCCCTCATTTGAGGATCTATTGTGAGAGAGGAAAACTAAGAGCACACACCCTTGGTAGATGAGGCAGTTAGGACACCCCAAATATCCTATCCTATTCCCTTGCTGCTTGTTTTGATCACGTGACTTTGGGGCTATGGATGCCCTTGAGGTTGGTTTGGCTCAGAGCCGCTGAGCGCCTCCACCATCCTACTCTCTTCCACCAGAAGCTACCACATTAAGGATGGCACAGATCCCAGCTGGAGGCCTATCCCTAGACGTTAAAAGGATAAGAGGCAAATCTTGTGACAATCCCCTGAGATATCAGGAGTTCATTGCTGCCTAATGGAGAAAAAGCACCCTGCACCAAACACCCCAGCCCAGCTGCTGAGTCAGGAAGGGGCAGACTTCTTGCTTCCACTTTCTGTCTGGGAAGGATACTTCTGTTTTTGTCCTTTTTGCTTTGTTTTGGTCAGTCATGGGACTTGATCAGGGTTTGGGCACTGTTCCTCAACTGTTGTACTCAAGGCTAGCACTCTAACACTTTGAGCCTCAGCTCCATTTCTGGCTTTGAGGCAGTTAATGGCAGATAAGAGTCTCCTAGACTTTCCTGCCCAGGCTGGCTTTGAACCAAATCCTCAGATCTCAGCCTCCTGAGTTGCTAGGATTACAGGCATGGGCCACCGGAGCCTGATCTTATGTCCTTCCTTTTGAGGGCTTAAGTGCAGTAAGTAAACTTCACTGCTGGGTCTTTGAAGACTAATTGGATCAGTCTGGTTGGATTTTAAAGTAGGATTCATGGCCCCCACCTATGTTTTATGTGCAGTTAAGTAAAATTTGTCATGTAGGCTTTCACCCGGCTTGCTGAGCAGACGGAAGGAGGTAGGCCAGTCTAAATACTGGAAGTGTCAATGTCAGCAAGATCGTCCATGGCAAGACAAAAAGATGATCTCCTGGGTTAAGCCGGCATGAGGAGAATTGTGGGTTGAGTTGTCTTCTCCAAGAGATATTGACACTCAAATCCCAGGACCTTGAATGTGGCCTTATTTGGAAATAGGGCGTTTGCAAATGATCAAGTTAAGTAAAAGAAAGTCCTTAGAATGTTCTCAAGTACAATATAACTTGTCAAAGGAAAGGCAACTGAACGGATGTGTGTATGTGGGGGGGGAAGGAGGGAGGGACGGGGGGGGGGGAGGCAGACACACCCAGATAGAGGACAAACTGATGGAGGTTGGTGAGATGCTGGTGGAGGCTGTGGGATGGATGGCAGGGATGGCAAGAGGGAGGCGTGGTACCCATTCTCCCTCAGACCTTCCAGGGAGAACCAATTCTACCAACCTCTTGAAATTCAAGCTTTCAGGTTCCAGGGATTTTGAGTCTGTCAACTTCTGTGGTTTACGCCTTCCAGTGTGGGTTCATTGTTAAAGTAGCTGTAGTAGACTGATACAGGTTGATATTAATGTCTCATGGTAGTTGAGAGCAAAAGAGAGTCAGGGAGAAAGGGGAGAAAGAGAGAGGAGGGAGTAAGGTAGAGGATCTGGAGCTAGTTTTTTATCCTTTCTTTAGGGAGAATAGAGATCTGAACAAATATGGTGAAGTATTAAATGCTAGGTTTTTATGTTTTTATGTCTGTTTGGAAGACAGCAGAAGCCTGAGAGATAGATCGGGTTGTAAGTTTTCCTTTTTGCATAGCAGTGCATGTGGCTACCCTATTCTCCCAGCACCCTGTTTTGGACACATTTGAATTGTTTGGACCCCCCCCCATGCACTGCAGTTTTCTCTAACTGAAACTTTCTAATATCCCTTGAAATTCATAACTTGATGTTCTAAAAATGGGATTGTAGCTTTTCGTAGACAAGCTAGGCAACACCAGCATCCATAGCTTGTAAGGTTACCAGACAGGATGGAAGCCAACAGAGGGGCTGTCTGTGGCCCACCAAACTGGACACCTGCATAGAGACAGTGGTCACCCTTGATCCACCTGGTAGAGCAGAGCATCTTTGAGGGAGGGAGGGGGGAAAGGAGGAAAAGGGAGGGAGGGAATTGCTCTCCATTTTGCTGGAGGATGGACCATTTGCCCAGGCTTGTTGAATACTGGGCATCTGGACCATTCACTAGCCACAATATCATTGCTAATTCAGAAGCCACACTTGTATAATAATAATAATAATAATTATTATTATTATTATTCAAAAGAGGACAGGTGAAAATTTGCTCTGAATTTACAAAACATGCACTGATTTTGACAAGTATGTGTTTTTAAGACAGTTTGAGGAGGAAGCTTCCCAGGGTACACTCAAGAGAGTAACAGCGCTATCCTATCGGGCTATGGAAATAGTAAATGAATCCTTTAGATGATGTATATATACCACAGAGTTATGTAACTATTTGCAGATATTTTACGTTTAAGAACTACATTGCTACTGTGAAAGTGTTGTTTTTTTTTTCCACTTAGCTTGAGTTGCAACCTGTTATAGGTAGGAATATGCAAATCATCGCCCCTGCCATTTCCAGAAGAGAAAACTCTATTCAGAGATCTTAAGCAGTCTGCTTCTGACCAGAGTACTTTGTCACCCACCCTCAACACACACCAGTAAGGTATGTTAAATAGGTAAGTTTCATTAGGTAGCAATGAAGAGAAAAATATGTGGTGTTCGGGCAGGAAAAGAAGTTTATTTACTGAACTGCTGCCCCCTGCTGTGCATGGTAGAGAGGCTTGGCTGAAAGGGGCAACCTTCCCCTGCCCCCTCAGGATCTATCTAGGCCAGGGATAGGAAGAGGTGTGGCCAAGTGGGGAAAGGTGTGGCCACACTGGATCTGGATGTGACCTCAGGGCCTGGGATCCTAAGGTCAGATGGGAGGCATGTGACCAGAGGTGGCCCAGCATGTCACCTAGCAGGAGGGGAAGGTGACTGCTTCCAGGTCTGCCAGTTACCTAGATAACATAGATACTGGGCAGAAACTTAGCCAAGAGGTAGGGAGGTGTCCCCCGCCCCCCCAGTGAGAGACACCCAAAATATGTCTTCCTGTCCAGGAGATGGTCCACTTCCCTCCTGTACTAAGAGCTCAGGGTTGGTGGGCAGCTCTCTATGCTGGGCCCATTGATGCTGGCCCAGGGGGTGGGGCCAGGGGGGCTCTGCTTTCCAGTCTCCACGCCAGACTTCACATTTTTCTGAACACAATTTGTGTAAAGTTCCTTTTCTTCCCAGCTGGTGCTTGCTGTCTAACGTGAACAGTGAATTTGCTATGAGCATGACTTTGGAATGAGGGGCTCATAAAGTCATGATTTATAATTAAATTAAACCTCTGGAAAAAATCTCTCAAGTTATATCTATTCGATTTTTCTCTGTTTTTTTTTTTCCCCCTTCTTTCTTCTTTTTCCTTTCTTTCTTTTTTATCTCCAAAGGTCCCACAAACAGACTGAATGGAAATTTCACTTAAGAAATTGTTGTCATAAAATTTTATGGGACTATCTCAGTGGTTAGGGAGTTGCTAAACATCCCTGCAGGGAGAAAAAACAAACACAATTAGACACAGACCAGCTACTCTGTTTGGAGGGTGAATACCAGCCACAGGGGAACAGAAGGCTAGTACTTACAAGGTCTTAGCTGGATTTTCTGACGTCAGATTACCCCGAGAAATGTGCCAACTTTCTATTTGCTTTCTCCTTTCTTCTTAAAAAGTCTGTTCAGTTTCATTTCATTCTTCCCTTAAAACAAACTATTTTTTTTTCATTTTGACTGTAACAACATATACACAACCCATGCCACTGTGACTATTTTTAAAGCATGAAGTTCAATACTATTAAGAATAATCAGTTTGGTGCAATATTGCCACCTTCCATCTTGAAAAACTGAAGTTGAATCTTTGTGCCTCATTCCTAGGCCCCTGACCACCAGCCCTCTGTCTCTGTGAATTCCAGATGTCAACTACATCACCTACCAGGAATCAACACAGTAGGACATATGTGCTAGTGTGTCTTTCCCTGCCAGGCTGTTTCACTTATCAGGGTGTTCATTCCCTTGGTTCATCTGTTTGGTGGCTGGGATCAGAATTTCATTCCTTTTTTTGTATTTAAATTCATTCATTAATTCATTTTGTCAATACTAGGGTTGGAACTCATACTCTCCTGCTTGCGTAGTTTGTATGCTTAGCTGGTGCTCAACCACTTGAGATACAACTCCAGCCTAGCTTCTTTGCTGGTTAATTAAAGGTAAGAGTCTCACAGATTTTCCCGCTGGGACTGGTTTTGAACCTCAATCCTCAGATCTCAGGCTCCTGAGTAAACAGGAGTCATCAGTGCCTGGCCTTTTCTCCACTCTCAATTATTATTATTATTATTATTTTTTTTTGTTTGGTTGTGGAACTTGAACTCCGGGTCTGAACACTGTCCCTCAGCTCTTCAGCTCAAGGCTAGCACTCTACCACTTGAGCTACAGCGCCACTTCCGGTTTTCCGGTGGTTTATTGGAGATAAGAGTTTCACGGACATTCTTGCCCTGGATGGCTTTCAACCTCGATCCTCAGATCGCAGCCTCCTGGGTAGCTAGGATTACAGGTGTGAGCCACCGGCACCCAGCATCCACTCTCAATTTTATACGGTCCACATTAAAGTAAAATGAAACATCCTATTAATGATAAAATATATTCTGTCATGATTCTTATAAGTATAAATACAGTATTGACTGTATTTGTCTGAGGACTCAAAATACTATCAATTCAACATAAGAGCAATATTGGAATCATTAGTAAGATATTTTATATTCTTTTTAAATCTTCCTTCCTTTACTTGCTGGTACAGGACTTGAACTCAGGGTCTTGCATTTTTCCTTAGCTTCTTTGCTCAAGGCGGGTGCTCCACGAGCTACACTTTCACTTCTTTTTTTGTTTGTTGTTGTTGTTGGTGGTAGTGAGGCTTGAACTCTGGGCCTGGGCACTGTCCCTCAGCAATCAGCTCAAGGCAAGCACTCTATCACTTGAGCCACAGTACCACATCTGGTTTTCTGGTGGTTTATTAGAAATAAGAGACTCACAGACTTTCCTGCCTGGGGTAGCTTTGAACTGTGATCCTCAGATGTCAGCCTCCTGAGTAGCTAGGATTACAGGTATGAGCTACCAGTGATCAGCTAGGACTAGAGTAATTTCTTTAGCACTCTCTGTCATATCAGGATAGTAATTCAGCTCAAATTTCCTTTCATGATTTTCAATGACAAAAATGTATGTTCAATGTAGCATGGTTACTTATGGGTTGCTACTTTGGGTAGTTAGTAGAATTTTATGATGATTATTATTTTGTGCCAGTCCTGGGGCTTGAACTCAGGGCCTGGATGCTGTCCCTGGACTTTTGTGCTCAAGGCTAGTGCTCTGCTTCTTGAGCCACAGCTCTACCTCTGGCTTCCTTGGTGCTTAATTGGAGATAAGAGGCTTGTGAACTTCCCTGGCTGGGCTGGCTTTGAACTGTGATCCTCAGATCTCAGCCTCCTGAGTAGCTGGGCTTATATGTGTGAGCTACCAGCACCTGGCTGGCTTTGGTCATTTTTTAATGTTTATATTGATTTTTTTAATTCTACATCATGCACCATCACATCTTCATTCTTTCCCTGTCATCCTATATATATATATATATGATGATATATATGATGATATATATCTATATATATCTATATATATATGTCTATATATATATAGATATATATATAGATATATATATCGGATTTGGGATACTCTGCTCTAAATAGTGGGAACAATGCAAGCTTCTGAAGCTAACAGGTCTTTCCCCTCCCACCTGTCAGTAAGCCCAGAGGGCCAAGGTGTGTTAGTATTGCTTGATCCCAATCTATCATGGCCCCAGAGGTCAAGAATTTGCCACTCTAGCTGATGGTGTCTTCTGTGGGGTGGAAAAAGAAGATGGCTGGAAATATTCTAAGCATCATACCTAGATGAGCAGTGCCTAGAGGGGAGGATGTCTTCAAGGGAGTGGGAAAAGCCTTTTCCAAGCACATTGCAGTCAACTTTTTGCCTTGTTTCATTGGCCAAATTGAGGCTGGCATCTTCTCTGATACTTAGACCTGGAAAGAGGGTAGAGAATGACCAGGGAGGTCGGTCATTCAAGGATGAAACTCATGTTAAGGTTTCATGTTCAGGGAACAGAAATACACAAATCAGGTATCATCTGGGATGGGTAGAATGATGAAAGTATAAAAGTTGATCACTGGTATCTGTGGGGGACTACGTTCAGGACCTCCCATGAGCATCCAAAGCCAGAGACATTCAGAGTCTTTTATATAAAACAGCATAGCATTTGCATAAACACACACTCACATACATGTCTCCTCCCATACACCTGCACTCATCTTGAGCTGGTTTATGTTTACTGCATGGTAAATGCTGTGCAAATGGATGTTATATTGTGCTGCTTAGGGAATGATGAGAAGTAAAAGACTGCACATGTTTAGGACTGACAGATTTTTGGTGGTTGTTATTCCTTAGCATTTTGGATGCCTGGCTGATTGAAGCTACAGAGGTAGATTGTGCAGAAGCTGGGGACCAATAATGTTCTCTCTACTAACTCTTCTAGCAAAAGAGATCCTTTGCTGGAGCTCAAGACATGAGACTCATAAGTCACTGGTGTGGATTAGGTGAATGTGGAGAGGCAATGGGGTGGGTGACCAAGTGGGAAGCCAGCGGTCCAGAGAAGGAGATACAGAAAGGCAGAATGGAGAAAAGACAGGGTTTGTTCTGGGAGGTGACTGCCTTGTGGCTGGGTAAAGACATTAGAGATGAGAGGGGAGTTTGGAAGAGCCAGTGGTGATGGACTGTGGAGTCCAGGACAAAGAGTTGGCCTCTCTAGTGACTTTCCTGATGAAAAGACACATTGTCAAGGGTGAAAGTCTATCCTGATCCCCAAACCCATTTCTCCCAGGTTTCTTGAGCTAAGGTCTGCCGCAATACAAGCTTCCAGTTCTCTAATGGTGACAGGCGACAGGGCAAGATGATGGGCTCATCTCCTGTCCCCCATGCATCTCTCTGTCCTTTCTTGCTTTGTCTTTTCTTTACTGAAGTGAATCCTTTACTTTCTGCCTTTACTTTCTGCAGCCTCTCAGTTCTGTATACTGGAAGCTTCAATGAGTGCTGGTGAAAGTCCTTTTCTCTCCTTCCTCCTCCTTCCTCACCCTCTTCCTTTTCTTCCTCTTTTCCATCCTCCATTTCTCCTCTTTCCTTCTCCTCCCTCTTCCTTCATTCTCCTTCTTCTATTCATCCCTTCTCTTTGTCCCTCGTCCTTCCTCTTTCCTTTTGCCTCCTTTCCCCCTTTCATCTCCCCTTTTCTCTTATTTCTCTTGCCTCTTTCCCCTTTTCTTCCCCTTTTCCCTCTTTTCCTCCCCATTTCCCCTTTCTCCTCCTTCCTTTTCCTTTCCTTTTCCCTCTTTCTTCATCTTCCTTCTCCCTTCCCTTCCCCTTCTCCTCCTCTTCCTTCTCCATCCCCCCTCCTCTCTTTCCTACCTCTTCCTCCTCTTTCCTTTTCTTCCTTTATCTTCTAGTTCTCCTCCCTCCTTTCCTTCCTCCTCTTCCTTTTCCCCTTCTTAACATCTCTTAATTTTCAGCAACTCTCTTCTCTGCCTTCTCTTCTCAGGGCACTGAAGAAATTTATTCACCCAGTTTTAGGTGTTTGAAGACCAATAGATTTTTATTCCTTGCACTGTGCTTTTCAGCTGTTTGGTGGGAAATATGTCTGAAACAGCTGAGCTCCTTAAAGCAGGGCCCATGGGCCCCGGGGCACCTGTGGGACCATCTGAAATAATATGAACTTGATAAGACAAGTATAGTTTTCTCAGGTGAGAGGAACGTATTTCTGTTTTTTAAAAAAATGCTCCAGGTGGAAATAAATCACTGAGAGAAGAATCCCCTGTAAGACTCCATTCCATGCAAATGACCATGGAAGCTAAATGGCAATTACTTATGGCTGGGGGCTTACAACTTTCTGCTTGTGATTGGCATCTGCAGTGTGTGTGTGGGGGACATGCTCTTGGGAGAGAGCCTTTAGCCAGTGGAATCTGTCTCTGTCTCCAGGAAGGTAGGGATAGAACTGGCTGAAAGGACATCTTGGTGGTATCTGCCAGGGAATGTCTGTTCCCTGTGGATCGGATACCCTTACCCATCCATGTCAGTGACCAGGGATGACTGGCTTGTGGGGGAAGTAGAGAGTAGGAAAAGCACTCCTACCCATATTTTTATGACTCACAAAGTGGCATTTTGCTGAAAGGTAAATAGCAGGTGTGTATAAAAAGCCACAGTTCCTGAATGTCAATCAAGGGGCTCTCTGACAATTAGGAAAGAGTAAGAGCACCCTGAGGGTACTCTTCCTACAATTGCCACTGAATCCTGGGCGCTTTTACCCTACCTAAGCAGAGACTCCATCATCTCCTTAGGGTGAGAACAGAAACCCCTAAGTCCAAAGAAAGCAGTGTCTTTATATAAGGATGAGATCCTGGACACTTTGTGACTCTTAGGAGACTTAGAATTTGATAGAATTGAGAAGAGTTTCTTCCATACACTACAATGCACAAAGGTGTAAGAAAAATTTACCAAACTCATGTGAGATAGAGAATAGCAGCTGAAGGAGAAGAAAGGCTATGATGTAGAAGGGGCTGTGTATGAAGTGCCTGTGGTGCCTGAAAATCAGCCTCAGAGAAATTCCACTGACACAAACTTCAGAAGGAACCAGAGAATCTTCACCCCTCCACCCCTGTTTCACCTACCCCTTCCCTTCTATTCCTCAATTCTGTGATACATACAATGAATTCTTGCCTGCATTCTTCTCCTTTCCCTCCCTCACTCTTCTCCCCCTCTCCCCTCAGATCATTTCATTTATTTACTTTTTGAATATTTTTTATTATCTTCAAGTAGTTGTACAAAAGAATCGCCATGTAACAAAACAGTTTAAGAATACAGTGCATCTTGATCAACGCCACCCCTTTCAACATTCTTACCTACCCCTCCCGACCCATCCCTCCTCTCATTTTTCTTAATTTTTAGGTTATGTGTTGTGGTTTTATTATTTTGTCATTTGATAAAGTGGTTTAAGTGTACAATGCATCTTGATAATCTCTGTCATTCCTTCAACATCTTCACCCCACTTCTACCCACCCCTTCCCTTATATTCCTCAGTTCTGTGGTATTTACAATGAATTCTTGCCTGCATTCTCCCCTGTACCCCCTTCATTCTTCTACCCCTCTCTCTTTGGCCCCATTCTCTGCTCTTGCAAGTACCTGTTTCCTGGTACTTATTTTGTTGGGTTTTGTCTTTTCTTTTTAAAGAATTATACCATTTGACCTCTCTATAGAGTCTATTATACTTCAGCTAATTTATTAGTGATGACTTGCATAACACCTGGTGTGTTTACTTAAAGATTTATTGGCACAGTATAGCTTCCACAAATGAGGGAAACCAGGCAACCTGTGTTTCTCTGGGTCGGGCTTACTTCACTTATTATAATTTTTTTTGAAGTTTTTCATTTCCGTATGAATGGTACAATATTGTTCTTTTTGATAAATGAGTAGATTTCCTATTATGTATATATGCCACATTTTCTTGACCCATTAGTCCATTAAGGGGCATCTGGGCTGATTCTATATCTTGGCTATGGTAAATAATGCTGCAATGAACGTGGTTGTACAGGGAGCTTTAGTGTGGCCTTGTTTGTGCTCTATTGGATAAATGTCCAGGAGTGGAATTGTTGGGTCAAAGGGTAGTTCTATATTTAGTTTTTTTTGAGGACCCTCCATACTGCTTTCCAGATTGGTTGAACAAGCTTAAATTCCCACCTATAGAGTTGGTAATAGAGTAAATTAATAGAGTAATAGAGTTCCCTTTTGGCCACATACATATCAATATCTGTTATTGTTAGTTATTGTTGCTGTTGTTGTTGTTTGCATATTGGTTATTCTAACTGAGGTGAGGTGAAATCTCAGTGCTCAGACAATTTTAGAAAGCCACAAGTAGCCTGCCTTTTACTTTTTACCTTCCTCCCCATTTTTGTACTAGTATGGGAACACAAAGCCCCTTGATCTTTCTCAGCTTTTTCGTTTACTGGCTTTCTGCTGGTTAATTGAAGATGGAATTTCATGGGCTCTTTTTCCTGAACTGGCTTCAAGCATGAGCCACTGGCACTGAGCTTATCTCTTGCTGTGTTTTTGTTTTTTTGTTTCCAATTCTAGGACTTGAACTCAGGGCCTGGGTTCTGACATAAAGCTTTTTTTGTTCAAGTACTCTACTTTCAGCTCTTTGTTGATTAATTGGAGATAAAAGTCTCATGGATTTTTCTGCTAGCACTGGCTAGCAGATCTCAGCCTCCTATGTAGCTAAGATCACAGGTGTCAGCCCCTGGCAGCCCCCTTGTCCCTTACTTTTAAATAGAGTCTTGGAAAACCAGAACCTTCTATTCTTCTCTCTCTCCTCCTTCTTCTCCTTCTTCTTCCTACTTCTTCTTCTTCTTCTTCCTCCTCTTCCTTCCTCCCTCCTTCCTTCTCTCCCTCCCTCCCTCCCTCCTCCTCCTCCTCCTCCTTCCTTCCTTCCTTCCTTCCTTCCTTCCTTCCTTCCTTCCTTCCTTCCTTCCTTCCTTCCTTCCTTCCTCTTCCTCCTCTCCCTCTCCTTTTTCTGAAATACTAAGGTTTGAACTCAGGGCCTTGCACTTGTTAGATAAGCACTTTTACTATTTGAGACATGCCCCAAACCCTTTTCTTTATTTTCAAGTTAAGTCTTGCATTTTCACCTGGAACCAGCTTGAGGTCTCCACATTCCTATTTCTATTTCCTGAATTGGGATCATATTATGCTTTACCACACAGGGCTTACTGATTGAGATGGGGTTTTGAGAACTTTTTTTTTTTTGGCCAGGACTGGCCTTGAATCATGTTGCCTTGATATACGTATCCCCAGTAGCTAGTGGTGTGAGCCACTGTGCCCAGCAAGAAAGCTAGGAGATTCCTAAAGAGTTCCCCTCTCTGGTTTGTGAAGAAAAGCCCATAAAATAGAAATGATGATCAGGCCTAGCTCATGCAAGAAGAGGGCGTACCAATGCCCCTCTCTCCCCAGAGTCTCCATGACCTCACAGTGGTTCAGAGAGGGGTGTCACTTCTTGCATTTCCTGGAAGGGTGTGGCAGGGGTTCTGAGAAGGTTTCTGAGTGCCAGGATGAGGTACTACAGAGGATACTACAGGTATTGAGGATAAAGAGTCACCATTCATGGCACGTGGCAAGAGGAGGGGTCCTATCTATATGGGAATCAGATGGACAGAACTAAGCAGAGAGTTGGTGTCTGTGACTGCCCCTGGTCAATACCTGACCCTGGATCACCTAGTGAGAGGAAGAGGGAAGAAAGACCTGGGCCTGATGGAGAGTTTATCTGAAAGAGGCTACATAAAATCTAGAAGCAACCAAATTTATACTGAGTTGGAAATTTTCTGATTTTTCTAGTATGCAGAGAATGGAAGTTTGATCATTTTGTTATGTTCAACTACAGAGAGATTTTTTTTAATGCCCAGATTTACAACTGACATTCATACCCTTTACACAGGGTCATCAATCTCTATAGGTAGTTAAAATGAATTGAAAATTAAAGCAGCCTCAGAATGAGTTTTAAGTTAGTGTAAAAGTTTCTCCATACAAGCCGGGCGCCGGTGGCTCACGCCTGTAATCCTAGCTACTCAGGAGGCTGAGATCTGAGGATCACGGTTCAAAGCCAGCCTGGGCAGGAAAGTCTGTGAGACTCTTACCTCCAATAAACCACTAGAAAACCGGAAGTGGCGCTGTGGATCAAGTGGTAGAGCACTTGCCTTGAGCTGAAGAGCTGAGGGACAACGCCCAGGCCCAGAGTTCAACCCCATGACCAAAAAAAAAAAAAAAAAAAAAAAAAAAAAAAAAAAAAAAGTTTCTCCATACAAAGGCATTCTTTTAACAATAGCCAGCCTCAACTAATCATAGCAGCTGAACCTCTAGTCAGTTAAGGATTGGAAGTAGACAGAACCTGCTATAGCCAACCAGCTTGTGTCTCTATGTCATTTCCTATTCTCATGGGCATATGGTAAGTCAGAGCTGAACCTTCCCAAGCTTTCTTTTTTTCCTGGCTGTTTTCTTTGTTCAGTAAATTCTACCAATAGCAATTGGTCTCAAGTGTTTTTTTTTTTTTTTCTTTTCACAATGTGAAAGAAACAAGGAAATGTACTCCCTTCTGTTTCTTGGGCCAACTGAAACCTGAGTCTTTAAATAGCTGTGTTTTCATATGTGGTGGGTGTGTACGTGGAGCGCATATGTGTGCAGGTGGTGCATGCATTACCTTTGTGTGCACTGATACACATATATGTCTGTTAACATGCCCTAAATTTCACACCAAGTAAATATTTTTCATATAACCAAATTTTCTATCACTGTTATTTTCCTTCACTTGGTGAAAACCATCAAAACCGATAGATAATTCAAAGACATACTTAAAATGCTGACTAAGGGAGATTCCTTTCCTAAGTAATATTTTGGGCTAGTAAAAAGGGCATTGCGAACATAAGGATAATAAGTCTTCTATTCCCTCTGATTGACTTGTACTTAAAATATCTTATTCCCTTATTCAGCCACAGCACAACAGAGCCAGGGCCTGTCTGGCATCTTTTCTACAGGACAGAGAGAGACTGAAATTGGTGAAGGCTGTGTGTGATTAGACCCTATGTCGAAGGAAACAGCAAAGAAGCCAGGCACTATGGCTCATACCTGTCATTTTAGCTATTTAAAAGGCTAAGATATGAGGCTCGCAGTTCAAAACTAGCCTGGGTAGGAAAGTCCACAAGAATCTTATCCCTAATTAACCACAAAAAAGTTGGAAGTGGAGTTGTGACTCATGTGATAGAGTACCAGCCTTGAGCATAAAAGGTAAGAGACAGAATCCAGGCCCTGAGTTCAAGCCCAGAAAAAAAGAAAGGAAGAAAACTCATACAGATTGAATATCCTTTATCTGAATGTCCGAAATCTGGAACTTTCTATATCTGAACCTCATTTAAGAGCACCAACATAATGCCATGAGTCCTGTGTTTCAGTATTCATAATCTTTGTTTCATGGGCAAATGTGTGAAAAATGCTGTGTGTTAGATTATTTTCAGGCTATGTGTTTAAGGAATACATGATATATTCACAAATCTTATGTTTATTATACTTTGGTTCCTTCCCCATCACATCTCAGTATGTTCCTGCAAATATTTTTAATACAACAACAACAAAAAAAAACAATCAAAATGAAAAAACTACAACTCATCTGGCTCCAAGTATTTCCAACAAGCATTTCAGACAAAGGCTATTTTGTCCATATTATAGATGGAATAGTCCAGACAATAAGCCAGAAAGGTTTTCAAGATGTGTTGTTCAGTTTTTTGCAGGGGTATTATTAATAGGAGTTAGATTAGAATTGATGTGTACATTTACAAAATCCAATCAAAATGAGAGAACTCTGCATACCATAGATAGGACTCTGACAGATTCAGGTGAGTCTTTCTTTTGGGGACAGGACAGGACCTCTCCAATACCTCGGGAGAGGGCATCCAGCAGAAGAAGCCAAGATGGTTCCTTGCTATTACTTTCATCACCACAACGCTGTGATTTGATGAAGTTTCCATGCTTCGTAAATTTAAACAGGACTATGACCTACTTTTTCCTCTCCTTGTACATTTTTTTTTCCTGGCCTGTTAACAAAGATTTAATGACCTACTAATGCTTGAGGCACTTTTAAAAAACCACTGTCGGATTAGCACTTGGTTTTTTTGAAATATTAATCTCTGTCTTTGGTTTGTTGTCTTTCCTTTGACTAAGACACATGGCAGTATTTGTCCTTACCTAAGCTTCAGGAACTGGGTGAAGATTTGCTTGGGGTTGCAGGCTTACTGAAAACCTTTGTTGGAGGTGAAAGGTGTGTATTTTGCACTCAGGAAAAAGGTTATTCTTCTAACTGGTGCTCTTTCCCCACACTTCCTCTCTCTCTCTCTCTCTCTCTCTCTCTCTCTCTCTCTCTCTCTCTCTCTCTCTCTCTCTCTCTCTCTCTCTCTCTCTCTCTCTTTCTCAACTGTCTTTCCCAAGTGGGGAGTGTGGGGCAAGCTATAGCCAGCTGGATCTGGGGCTCACAAGCGTTTTCTCCTGTGTGGTTATATGTTGAAAGAGGCTTTTGGGGGGGGGGAGAAAACAAAAAGGGAGAATTCAGAGGTTGTCTGTGGTTGGTTGATAGGCTGTAACACATTATTCCCAGATCCGGTGACCAACATAGGCACAGTTAAGTGATTCCCAAATGGGGGAAGACAAAGGCAGAATTCCTATGTGAGTCCATGCAGTGGTCATTTGCCATACAATGCCCAGGTTTTCTGACTTCTATGAAGGTAGACACTCTCTAGCATGACAAGTCCTTTCCATCTAAATCCTGTTCATTCTGAATGCCCTCAGGGAAGCTGGCTCTACGTATATCGCAATCCAGGGCATCTCATTCCTCTCCAAATTTTCCCCAGTATGCTGCTGATGGGCCTGTTTAGCATAAATACCATTTGGGGCATTGTCTTTTCCATTGCCATCTTGTCTGCAAGATTCAGACTTCTCAGAGGTATTTTCATCTCTCTATTCTTCCCGTTGTAGTTGGCTGGTAATGTCTGTTAATTGGCAGGTGGTGGGTTGTTCGTGGAGCGAGCAGATTAAGGAATCTCTCAAAGCTTCTTCACTCACCACGTTTGCTTTCTCTCTCATTCAGAGGGAAGCAGCCACAGAGAGTAAATGGATTATATACGCCCTGCTCCAAAACAATTTCCACTAATTTAGGTTCGAGAACAATGAACTGGACTGTGAAGAGTCTTTGTTTGGGGAATATTTTCATTTTTTTCTAAAACATTTGGTTCCTCATTGGAAGGGCCAATATCTGTTTCAAAATCAGGTTCAAAATGGAATGTCTGGGTTTGCATTATACACTCCTGCAGAACACACATGGTCTCTTTCACATTTTTTCTGCCTATCTCTGAAGTTCTTGGCTTCATCCCAGATAACTGTAGGTCTCCTGTAAATATTTGATAAATTTCTAAAAAAAAAAAAAAGATAGAAAGGGAGGTTACAATTCATTTGAGTGTGTAATTTCTTCTGCATGATGGATGCCAGAACATGAATCACTTCTTTTTGATTTTTAATTTTTAAAATTGCTCTATTTATTTAATTATTATTTTTTTTTAACTTCTTAATCCTTTGTTCAAACCAGAGGGCCACAAACATCAACTGAAGAAACAGGGTCAAATGTGTTGGCCCCTTCTCTTTCATTGGTTAGAATGATCACTGAGGAGGTAACTTAAAAATAATAAAGTAACAAGAATGTGGTTGATTCTGTGGCCTGGTTATAGACACAGTGAAGTAGAATTGTTCCAGCAAGTAATAAGCATGAGATGATAGTCATTGACTGTCCAGTCTTTTCCAAACTAATGCTTAAAGGGAAATGAGTAATTTTCTGTAAGAATCTAAATTATGGAGTCCCCAGCCAATAGTACCTATGAGTGTTGATCTTGGATCAGGGATGGTTGTTGTATTAATAAGAAAGCTGGAAGATCATCTCATCTCTGTAGGTTACACAAATACATTTATGTAGAATATCTTTTTTGGTGGAATAATAAGAGTAATAGAATAGGGAAGATAGTGAGGAAGCCCTGGCATTGGATGTCTAGGGTCCTGGATCATTTTTTCTGGCCCCCTTACCAACTGGCTGCCTCTTCTGAGAACCTTGAGTTTTGTTGATCTTTCTACTGTGGTGTTTGTAACTATACTACACTTACAGCTATCCCATTAACCCTTTCAGGTCAGAGCTGTCTTGTTTGACTTACTTTCCAGTGCTTAGCAGACAGAGTGAGCAGCAGTGTGGAGGTCCACTATAGATTCAAGGGTGCACTGCAGTGAAGAGGTTGTAGAAGATAGTTAATTTCTGTATCTAAAGGGCTAGATGGGTTTCACGCATTTTTGAATTGTAAAAGTGATGTTCAGAGGGTTACAGTTATGTAAGTCAGATAGAGACTACATTTCCTTTTTCACAATGTCACCTCCCTCCTTCCCAGTTTTCCCTCCCACCTCCACCCACAAGTTGTATAGTTCATTTTCCACATAGTGGCTAGTGAGTTCACTGGGGCTTGAACTAAGGGGTCTAGGCACTGTCCCTTAGCTTTTTCACTCAAGGCTGGCACTCTACTTGAGCCACAGCTCGACTTATGGTTTTCAGTTGGTTAAATAGAGACAAGAACCACATAGGCTTCCCTTCACATGCTAGCTTCGAAGGGTTATCTTCAGATCATGGGTTTCTGAGTAGGTGGGATTACAAGCATGAGCCACCAGCACCCAGATTGTTACTTAGGTTTTTACATTCTCCAAATGATAGGTTTGAAGTTATCTCCAAATGATAGGTTTGAAGTTATCTTTTTCAGGGTCTGATCACTCAAGACTACAGCTGATACACACAATAGAAATCACCAGGTTGGAATTCCTGTAGTTACCCAATAGGAAATACCTAACACTGATTCACTTGTCTCCACCTTATCCTTTATCCTAGCTACTATACTTTCTTCCCATGAGTTCCATACTCCCTCTTGCTTGACAATCTTATTTCCTCTTGTATATTTTGATTCTCCTTCTCATTATGAGTGAATCCAGGGATTTTGTTTTGGTTGTGGACATTCTTAATATATCATCTCATCCGCTTAACACCTGTCCACCCCATCCCCCACTGTTTGGATCCCATAATTCTGAACCTCTTAGCATAGATGTCCACATTTCACCAGCACTTCCTCATCTTCTTCCATCTGCCACTTTGCTCTTTTGTTTTAGAAGCACTTGATAAACTTGTGAATATTGGTTGTGGAAACTAGCAGGAATCTTACTGTGCCATTCTATTCTCCTTTTTTTAGTTTCTTCTTGCTCCACTATATTTTGACAATAGCAATTCCTTGGTTCCCCACACACAGCCCAATTATCTTCTCATTTCCAAATCTCAATGTATTATTGCATTTTCAACTGTATCTCAGATGTGACCCACAGATTCATGTTTCCGCCCCAGATTTCTCTTTCTTTGTGTTCTTTTGTCTGTCTTAAAGTCATCAAACCAGGCATGTCCCCAAAATATCACATTAATTAGTCACCTTGGATAATGTGTGTGCTGATTCTGGGGCTCGAACTTAGGGCCTTACACTCCCAGCTTTCTGGCTTGAAGCAGCCCAACAGTTTTCTAGTGAATTGGAGATGGTCTCTTGACTTTTCTGCCGGGATTGACTTGATATGATTACAGGTGTGAACTACCCAGCTCAGCTCATTTTTTTGTGGGGGGAGGTGGTTCTGGTACTTGGACTTGAACTCAGGGCCTGGGCACTGTCCCTTAGCTTATTTTGGTGAAGACTCACGCTCTACTACTTGAGCTGTATCTACACTTCTGGCTTCTGGTGGTTAACTGAAGATAAGAGTCTCACAGAATTTCCTGCCTGGGCTAACTTCTAACTTTGGTCATCAGATGTTAACCTCCAGAGTAGCTTAGGAAGATACCTGTGCCTAGTTTCACCCAATTTTGTTTTGTCTTTTCAATCTTTTCTATCTTTATGAGGGGTTTTGACCGCATATTCAGCTCTGAAATCCATAGAAACTCATTCCCATACCAACTCCTTTGCTAAATCCTATTGGTTTTCACTGGCTAATTCATTTAATCTGCCATGCATGTCCTTTCTTGACTATCAACGTTTTAGTTTAAGCTACTATTATGTTTCCTGGACTACTAACTGCCTTCTAAGTAGTTTTCCATGTCTTTTCCCCAGCCTTCTTCCAATCTAGTACAGTAAGATAGGCCTTATCAACACCATTATCTGTTCAAATCACCTATCCTGTTTATAAATATGTCCAAATAACTTCTTGTTCCTCATTGGAGGAAGACTGTATGCTTAGTGAGACTTTTGTACTCATGCATGGCCCAGCCTTCTTACCCTGCATTGCCTCCATTCTGCTCCTCTCCTCCTGTGGTCTTCTAGATGGGGCACTTACTCTTTTGCAGTATATCTGTTATTCTTTACATCACGACGATGTTTTGTACTAGTGCACTGACAATTGTCTAAAGAATGCCTCTCAAAATACACCCTCCCTCTCCAAAAAAACCCTGGTCTGGTAGTATTTGCTCATTTTCATTTTCCACAGTGTAAATATTCCCCATATGACTCCATTGGCTTGCAAATCCTGAACATCCAGCCATCTGCTCTGATGGTTGAATTCCATCTGAAAGTTGAACTTGCATACCTCTGCAGCTATTTCCTCTGCCTGCATTCTCTACCCTGGTTATTCTCCAAATGCCTCCTTGATTTTGTTCTTTTCTTTTTTGAGAGTTCAGTTAGATGATCACTTCCTTTGGGAAGCCTGCCTTGATTTCCCAAGCTAGGGTTAACCCTCCTCCCAAATGTTCTTAGCCCAAGCAATCCACTTACCACCGTGTACTTTTACATTTATTTGACAGCTTTGATGAAGGCCTGTCTCCACGGGTAGACCTTTTGAGCTTCAAGAGAAAGACGAACATGTCTGCTTTCAGTCAGCATCAAATCCCCAGGGCTCCACACAGTTTCTGGCATATAGTGAACACTCAATAAATATTTGCTGAGTGAACGGTTAAGGGGGATTTTGGCCACAAGGAGCATCTTGGTTTACTGGTGTCTATTTCCACAGACATCTTGAAAAGAAATGTTTAGAGCAGGGTCCCTCCTTCATGCCCCAGTATACTTAGATAATGCTGTTGATGTTTGTATGTAAGCATGCATGCATGTGTGTTTGTTTGTTGTTCTAAATCTGAAGTTACAATTGATCTACCCTTCCTCAAGAACCTAACTAGATTTGATGCAAGGGGTTGGATTCATCAGATGCCTTCAGTTAAACTACAGATTTTAGTGGTGTGTCTGAGGAGTAAAGATCTGATTTCAGTCTCTTTCCTTTCCTTTCCTTCTTCCCTGCATGGAAAGTCTGGGTGCCAGAGGAAAGGGTGTATTCTTACATGGCCTCTGGGTAGTAAAGGTGAGTCCTGATCCTAGAACCCATGGCAGATTAGCTGCCTCTGGGCTGTCGAAGTGTGGTTGGCTGGGGAACCACAGAGCAAGCCAGTGTCTGCTGTCTCTATTCATGGTCTGATACCTTTATTAGTTTTGGTCCATGCTACCAGCCCTTCTTGTTGGTTTTGGTTCAGCACATAATCACACTGGTATTGTGGACCCCTGGGACTTTGGTAAGATTATATGTTCTTTGCCCAAATTGTCTGCCCTTTGGTTGTAGACCAGAGAATCATTTAATTCTACCATGGAAATCAGATATGGAAAATCCTCAGCCAGACCGCTGGTTAATGAGGAGACACACTGAGATTTTACAGGGCTTTCTGTGCTTCATGGTAGTGAAGAGAAACTTAGAAGGGGTATGTAAACCCTCTTTTTGGTCATCTGAGGAACTTAAGTGACTGATTTGGGTACCTGAATCTGTAGAGGAAATATCTGGAATATCATGAAATAGCATCTCACTGCATTCTTCTCACAGTCCACTGATCCTGCAAATCTCTCTCTCCTCCCTCTTCCTGTTGTCAGACATTTCCCTTCAGTAAAACAACAATCTCAAGGTACCTTCTTTACACTGACACACACACACACACACACACACACACACACACACACACGCACGCACTCGAGCGCGCGCGCTAACTTTCAAAAAAATTCTGTCAGCAAACCTAGATTTCAAGGTCATCTTTAACTACAGATCCTGTTTTGAATAGTAGACATGGAATTTTAATTCTTTTCATTGTTTCTACAATTGCCTAGGTCCCTACTCACTTCCCTAGCAAGTAGTGAATGTCTCTGAAAAGTCAGTGTACAAGAAAAGGAAAAAGAAGCCAGGCACCAGTGGCTCAGGCTTGCAATCCTAGCTACACAGGAGCTTGAGATCTCAGGATTGTGGTTCAAAGCCAGCCTGGGGAGGAAAGTCCATGAGACTCTTATCTCCAATTAACTACCAGGAAACTGGAAATGGAGCTGTGGCTCAAAGTGGTAGAGTGCTGCCTTGAGTGAAAACGTTTGAGGACAATACCCAGGCCCTGAGTTCAAACGCTACAACCAACAAAATAAAAGGAAGGAAGGAAAGAAGGAAGGAAGGAAGGAAGGAGGGAAGGAAGGAAATGAAAAAGGAAGGAACAGGAATAGACTAAACAAATTTGGTCTCCTCCTCACCTTGTAGTTAGGCATAGTAGAGATATTTTTCCAGATCCTAAGTGATCCTTCCCAATAGGAAGTTCTGTCTGTGATTCCCAGCCTCTTCCCATTCATTCATCTGTCTGCTCGTCCATCCATCCATTCATCCATCCATCCTGAGCATTGTATCAGCTACCCTTTTCAAAGTCTGCCTTGCCTTTTCATTTGGTACTCTGCTTTCTATACTTCCCATGGCCCCCATTGGGGTAGAATACAAAAATCTTTTGTGATGTCTAGACTCTCACTAGGCATTTCAAGACTTTTGTCCATCTCAAGTGGATTAACCTTGGTTGGGATCCATTAAATAGTTCAGGACCTTTAGTGTCTCTCTGTTTTCTCTTATGACATTTTTCTTCTTCTTCTTTCCAAATCTTAGGTGAAACTCACTACCTCCTCCACCTTCTGAAGCATTGCTGTGTTCTCCAGCCCTAAGAGATAGAACCCATGAGCAGTGGCTAGCTTCATCATCGCTTCTGCCTGGAACTGTGTGTTGCTGGAATTCCCAAATGTGTCTGCAACTGACTTCACTGCTCTAGGTAGGATTTCTTGACGAGACTGAGAGGCACGGGATCAGATGTTGAGTGGCTTCTAAGGGCTCTTCTAAGGGAGATATCCTATAATTCATATGCTAAAGGTCATGCACTTTTAAGAACTGGAGGATTTCACCTGTCCACTTGAGACTATAGGCTGGTTCTGGGCTCCCTACTGAGTGAGTGGGAACTATGTTCTCCAGTACCTCCATCCCTACTGTGTTTTCCACTTGAAGCTACTCAGCATATATGGAGAGTAAATTTCTGGACTTGGCTCTAAATGGTTCCTAGTGGCATTTATCACACTAAATTATGATTTTATATTGTTGTTTAATGATTTATGAATTGCTCTTTCCCCAGATACCCTATAATTGTCTCAAGAACAAGGCTGTGTCTTATCCTAACAATGGGAGCTAAGATTTTTGAGTCCTTACTATATGCCAGGAACTGCTGTATATCCTTTATATAACTCATTTGACTGAACTTCCTTATCCCCTCTGCAGTAGGGAAAATGTATTGCACAGAGTTGTTGCCAAATCGACTCGTGCATTATTTCATGAGTTGGCAAGGAGTCAGGTTGTATTCAGATTCTACTTCCTCTGTAGCTTTGTAACCTTGATCAAGTGGCTGTACTTTTGTTTTAGTCCCAAGAAATACTATGTGCTCTCTCTTTTTCTACTCTTCCTGTCATCTACAACTGTTCTTTTAAAGTCTGAATTTTCTCCCTTACAAAATGCACATCTCAGTGAGTTTTAACAGCCATTTTGGCAAATGCATATGCTCTAATGTAACTACCACTTCAAACGAGGCATAGAACAGTTTCATCACTCCTCAAAGTACCTTAGTTCCTTTTCAGATCAACACCTACCCCACTTCTGGCTTCTATTACTAAATTAGTTTTACCTATTCTAGAACATTCTCTAAAGAGAATCATACCATATGCACATTGACTTAGATTTCTTGACCTGATGTTTTGTGATCCATCCACATTGCCTCACTAATCAATGTCTTGTCCTTTTTTATTTGTTGGTATTGCTGTGTTACATTCCTTTGTATTTGTTTATTCCCGCATTTGTTGGTGGACAGCTGAGTCATTTCCAGTTTTGAATGACTAGAAATGCAACTTCTGAGTATTCTTCTGTAGGTCAGATTTCTGAAGACATTTTCTCTTTAAATTTTCTCATCCCCTGCATGCAGTCAAAACAATCTTATGGGGGGGCAGGGAGGATTGTGTTGGGGTGGGGGAAGGATGGGAAGGGATGGGAAGGGGAAACAAAGGAGGAGGCTACAATGCTTGATAAGAAATGTACTCATTATCTTACCCATGTGATTGTAACCCCTCTGTACAGTATTTTCACAATAAAAAAAATAAAAATAAAAAACAATCTTATCATCTTCTGAAGATTAAATAAAAACTTGCATGTAAACTGAAATACACACCAGAATATAATAATTTCTTTCCATTATTTTTAAATCTATTTTTGATTTAAAAGTTGTGAGACAATTTTGCTATGGTCATAGGAAAAATAAAGTATGAATTTTTTCATTTGTCTACCAACAAATATAAAGCAGTGCATTTCGGACCATGAAGCCTGCTCTTGAACTTGAGTCCATTTGAATGACACTTATACTCACACTTGAATTATCTGGATAATGTCTGCAGCTCAAACATGAAGGCAGGTATTCAAGCTTAAGTTAAACTCAAGTCACGCAAACACAGGCAAAATTGAAGGGTGTGTTCCTAAGAAGGATTAATGCCAGTCTCCTACAAGAAGCTCAGATACTTTCCTGGACTTAAAATGAATGCTATGGGTTATGTTTTGATAAGTAGAATAGAAGTGAATTAGGACCATGTGGGAAGTGTATTTTCTATCAAAGGCATGTGAACGTTTCCATATAATGGAAAAAAGATGCTGGGGCAAATGCACTTAAAGCTTTTAACGGAATCATACGTAGAACACTACAGATACATAAAGGCCTTTATTGCTCAGTTTACCCTCTGTGACTCCAGGGTTCTCCCATTCCTACCACTTTGCTCATGAACATGTAGTAAAAACACTTTTTTTGTATTGGTAGAAGAATTGAGTGTGACACATCTCACCCACAGGTGCTAGAGCCATTTGCTTCTGTCACGGTGTCCCCTTACATTCTCATCAAATGGCTAATGTTTCTCATGTGCCTCTTATTCTAGAGTGTTCCCTAAGTAGGCAATGAAGGCTGCCCATTCTATATCTCTGGAGATAATTGTGGAAAGGGATTAACAAAACCTTATTTTAGATGATTTTCTGTACATCCACTACTTTGTTATTCACTATTACAATTACCAGAGACAATCACAATGACCAGAAACAATCTAAGTGTTTGAATAGGATAAATGGAATTGTAGGCAAGAGAAAAGATTACTTTCTGCGTGCATCCAAAGCCCGTTTGGTGTACATCCAATGAAGATTTTTCTCTGCCTCTTCAGTACTTATCATTAGAACTTATCAGAGCTTGAGTTGGAGATGTAGTTCAGAGCACTGGTCTGGCATACCCAAGGACCTAGGTTCAATTCCTAGTGCCACAAAAATGTCACAACCACAGACAACAAGTGCTGTTAAATGGAGAGCTAAATCAGATGCACATGAAAACAACTGGAGATGTAAAAGGCACAGTTATATGTAAGGTTCTTCCTCTTTTCTCCATCCCTATGGCTCTAGGATATGACTAGTATGTCTCCCCTTTGGGAAATTTTTAGAGTAACATTTTTTGGTATATTTCTTCACATTCTATTTTTTTCTGTGAAAATTTCACATATTTGAGATGGACGACACATCTGCTTTCACTGAATATTAATAATATTTTTGATGCTATTCAAACTCTTTCAAAATATAATTCGTAATGGTCCTGTGCAATTTGGTCACATGCATCCACATCTTCTGTAAGCATTTGATGATTGCCAGGTATTTAGGTTTATTTTCTGTACTTAACCACTATCATTGAACATATTTGAAGTGTCCTGTATTTTTATATTGCATTCTTAGTCTCATCTTTCAGATTCAGAGTTAGGGTAGTTAAAGCATAAGAACATATTGGGGTTTTTAGTACATATTACCAGCTTGTTTGAGAGTGCTCACACCAATTTACACTTCCAACCACACTGGATAAATTTCACATCTTTCAGGTAACAGTCCTTGGCAATGGGAACTCTTTTGCTAAGTTGATAACTGGCAGCAATCTTGTGGTGTGCCTACTTTCCTGTTCTCCTGTGTTAGTTATTTATGACATGACCTTAGCATTTAGATCATCCATTCATTCAGTAAATATGTGTCAAAGTCCTATTATGTGTGGGTGCTGATGGCTCTCAGGAGGCTGTGATCTGAGAATCATAGTTTAAGACCAGCTTGAAGCTGTGTTCCGACAAATTGAAGAAATTTGGTCTTCAAATAACCAGCAGAGCCAGGTTAGAGTTATAACTCAAGTGGCAGAGTGATCGCCTAGCAAGAAGAACACTCTGAGTTCAAAGTTTAGTACTGCCAAAAAGAAAATCCTCATATGATAGTGAAAAGCTGAAAACACCCCAACTTTCTACCCACAGATAAATGGATGAACCCAATATGACATATTCCTCCAGTAAAAAATTATTCGGCCATGAAAAAGAATGAAATATAGATGCACTTTAACACATGCATGACTGTTCCTCTAGTCCCCACTTCCAAAGACTTAAAGATGCTTTATTTTTATTTTTAAAATATTTTTATGTAATTTTTTATGCACATGTTCCTAGTTATACATATTAATTCTGCTCAGAGTACTGCTTCTACAATGAATGCAATATGTGCTAATCAAATCCAGTGACCCCATTATCCACCCTCCTCACCCACATTCTTCTCAGCTCGAAGCCATCACTGTTCTCTGTTCAGGTTGACATTTTTAGCCTCCACCAATGAAAGCAAACAGGTGGGTGCTCGTCTTTCCATATCTGCTTTATTTCACTTAGCATGGTATCATCCAGTCTCATTTACTTTGTTGCAAGGATTTTCTTCTCCTTTAGAAGAAAATCATATGTATATATATATATATATATATATATATATATATATATATACAAAATATATGTAAAATATACATATATACAATGCATTATCTTTTAATCTTTTTTCTTTTAGCAATATTAGGATTTGAACTCAAGGCCTCCTGCTTGCTAGGCAGTACTCTACCATCGGAACCACACCTTCAGTCCTTTTTGCTTTAGTTATTTTTCATGTAAGGTCTCACGCTCATGGCCAGGTGGAATCAAGATATGCCTATTTATGTCTCCTGTGTAGCTGGGATTTCAAGCTTGGGATTTCAAGCAAAGGATTTTCATTTGTTGTTATGTGTATGTGGGGGGGGGGGAGTGCATCTCACAAACATTTTTTTCAGGCCGGCTTTGAACTGCAGTATTTAGTTTCTGCTTCTGGAGTGGCTAGGATTACAGGCATGAGTTATCACACCCAGCCACATTTTCTTTATCAATTTGTCCACAGATAGGCATCTACTTTGACTTCATCTTGGCTCTTGCGAAGCGAGCCTCCACAGAACTGACACAAAGGTGTCTCCTTAGTTTGCTCTTTCCTTTCTTTTCCATATGTACTCAGAAGTGGAAGAGCTGCGTCATAGTTTTGTAAGAATTATTTTAGATGAAAACTTCTTGTGATATTCAAGAGATATGGCAGAGAGCTTGATTACTGTGTTGTTTTATCTTTTACTATACAGAGGGGTTACAATTACATGGGCAAGATAATGAGTACATTTCTTATCAAGCATTGTAGCATCCTCCTTTGTTTGCTCTTCCCATCCCTTCCCATCCTCCCCCCACCCTCCCCCCTTCCCCCACCTCACCAAAGTTGTAAAGATCGTTTTTTTGACATAACGACTGTACATCTCATTGTTGCAATGGGTCTACCTGTATCCCTATTTAAATGATTTGCTTTTTCCCTTCTTATTCAAAACCAGCTCCGGGTAGAGTAATATTTGTCACCCTTTGGTTATGATAGAAGAGGAAGAATGGCATGCTGAACTCATTTTTCTAAAGTAGGCCAAAGCATGGATGGTACAACAGTGTAGATTGATGATTTTGCTCAGCTGATTTATCTGAATGCAACATAGTTGGGCTAGGTTGTTACCCTGGGCAGTGCACATGTCAGTACTCTGTATGCTCTGCAAAGGTTTTCTGGAAAATGAGCTTGAGTTACAGCTGGCTGTGGCAGGCCCTGTCATTTTCATTTGCTGTCAGTGAGTGGTAGAGAGAGGAGAGACACAAGGGCACTATCTTTTGTGTCACAGAAGATTGCCCTGTGATAAATGATTACTGTACCGGGACCAGAGACGTACTACTCAGTGCAAGATGATATTGACAGGTACCCAACCCTGGCAGCAGTCCCAAGGCCCCTCCACTTTATAGCAGCTTTTAAGAACATGTCATTACCTAGTGATGGAGGACAAGGCGGTGGTGGAGACTGGTCATTACCTTTGAACCTTTGCTGATGATTTTGTGAAAATGAGGTGGTGCGCTGTGTGTGTGTGTGTGTGTGTGTGTGTGTGTGTGTGTGTGTGTGTGTGTGTGTGTGTGTGTGTGTGTGTGTGTGTGTGTGTGTGTGTGTGTGTGTGCACGTGCTAGGGCTTGAACTCAGGGCCTCCTGCTCTCCCTTGGCTTTTTCTTCCAAAGCTGGCCACTCTACCACTTGAGCTACCTCTCCACTTCTGGCTTTATGCTGGTTCATTGGAGATAAGAGTTTCAGGGACTTTTCTGCTCCAGTTGGCTTTGAGCTTTGAGCCTCAGGAGAATATTTTTAGCTCACTTTACTCGCAACACAAAAGCCCGATCATCTGAGGCCTCGACAGCAATGAATGCATAGGAAGAGCAAAGAGCTGGCTTCCATTGGGAGAAGGTGTCTCAACTAAGCTTGGCTTTCCTTCCAAGCCTTCCAGCAGGGTCTGCCTGGGTGTCTTCCACTGGGAAGGTGATGGGTCAACAGGTGGGACATTTGTGGTGAGCAAGGTTAATTGGGGTAGAGCAGTGCAGCTCCCACATTCCCAGCCACACCCTGGAAAGGACAGCAGGTGGTGGTGAGCTGGCCTCACCCTGTCTAATGGTTGCCTTCCAGATCCACCCAAGGCAAGCCTGAAAGACAGGGGCACCCAGGGATCACAGGGAACCGCCCTGCTGCCTCGCACTGGGGTAATGGAGCAGTTCCCACACCCTTCCTCAGAGCTGTCATAGCTTCCTAATTCCTTCCCTAACCCCAACACTAATCCTTGTGACCCCCACTGAAAGGATCAGAGGCTATACATAAGAAGGCCGTCCCCATGATAGAGTGACTTCAGTACTTTCATAGCCTCTGGCTTTGCTTCCCCCAAGCTTTGGTTTTTGTTATACAAAAAAAATTTTATTAATTTCACACAAATGAGACACAAAAAGCCCATCATTCAAAGCTGCAAAAGTACCACTATGTGGAGGTGAACACAGTGGATATATATATATATTTTTTTTTTTGGTTGGTCATGGGGCCTGAACTCTGGGCCTGGGCGTTGTCCCTCAGCTTTTCAGCTCAAGGCTAGTGCTCTGCCACTTGAGCTTTTTCTGCTTATGTGGTGCCGAGGAATCGAACTCAGGGCCTCATGCATGCAAGGCAAACACTCTACCACGGAGCCACCTTCCCAGCCCCAGTGGATATTTGAAGTACCACCTTGAAGACCTTTGCTCAGTAGGATGGATTAAGGTGGATTTTTTTCAGAAGTAGCATATTTTGAAGTCTGCCTTTCAAAGTAATCCTCTTCAATTTACCTTAAGTGCATATTTATGTAAATGCATATAAAATTCATCTTAGTAAGAGAAGTTTATTTTCCCTTCATTTTATGTTTAACCAATTCTATATTGTTGGATAATTAGAATTCTTTCTGTCCTTCCGTCCTTCCATCCCTCTCTTCTTTTCTTCTTCCCTCTCTTTCTTCCTCCCTTCCTTCCTCCTCTTTCCTTCCATCCCATTATTTATCCTTTTCTATTTATCTCTATATTTTTATATGTAACTATAATCAGTGTATTATGTCAGTGGCAAAGGTGCTCGAACACAATGTGTTATGACATCATTATGACAACCATGGATGTATATTTATGCCTGTAATATGTAACACATATAACATAAATAATATATATGTAAAATGTGAAATATATATTACATAGGCAAGTGTTATATATTACATATGTACATGTTATATTATATTTTATATATATTTTACATTTACTGCATCAGGGTAAAACTGTCTACCTCCTCTCACTTTTAGGAATGTGATCTTCAATGTGCATGACCCAGTGTGGTCATCTGGGAGGATTTACAAAACTACCAAAGCCTGGACCACATCACAGATGAGCACAAGAGAAAGTGTAGATGAGAGCCAGGCATCAGAGTGTGACAAAGGCTCTCGGTGATGCTAACACCTACCTAGGATCGAGAGAGCTATTGGTCCAGCATCAGCCTCCTTCCCTAGGATGCTGTATCCCGAAGTCATCTTTCTGCTTGAGCCTGAATTCTCTGTTCATTCTCCGTGGCACAGTGTAACATGCAGCAATAACACGAGACAGACAGAAGCCAACCTGAGAGGCAGCCCTTGCTCAGCTTCTTTATGATTTTGCTCACTGTTGTATCATCCATTGTTGAGAGAGGGTCCTAAAACCTCCAAGGTTTAATTTAATTAATATCTATTTCTCTCTTACTTAATTCTGTCCCTATTCACTTTCTGTAATTATAATTAATGTAATTCATGTGGCCCAAGTCTTCGTGATGAATTTCTTCTCTCACTCTCAAGATTTCTCTAACTTATTGGTCATACGTTTTGTCTTATTTCAGATTTAATGTAGCCAGTCTTGTCTTCCTGTGTTGGCCATTTGCACTGTATGTCAGCTCCCGTCATTTATTTATTCATATTTGTTCATTTCATGTTTGGTAGTACCAGAGTTTGAACTCAGAACCTCACACTTGCTTGATAGTCAGGTACACTAGCATTTGAGTCATAGCCCCAGCCCTGTATCCTAATTGTGGCTCAGCATATCTCTTACCAGTACGATTTAGATGTGTCATATTACTTTAGCCATATTAACAAACTGTGAGAATTAACTAAAGTCTAATCATTAAGATGATTGTGTGTGTGTGTGTGTGTGTGTGTGTGTGTGTGTGTGTGTGCTGGTACAAGGGCTTGAACTCTGGGTCTCACCCTCTCACAGCTGTTTTACTCAAGGCTAGCTCTCCATCATATGAACCATACCTCCACTTATGGCCCTTGGATGGTTAGTTGAAGATTGGATTTGTCTGCCTGGGCTGACTTTCAACTATGATCCTCAGCTCAGGCTTGTGAGTAGCTAGGATTACAGATGTGAGCCACTAGCACCCGCAAAGAATTACATTTTATTATTTGATCTTGCTGTTGCTCATTACTTAAAACATAGATCGTTTCCATCTTCCCAGAGAGTTCCCATCAGATCCCAATCTGCCACACCCTCTCATCCCTACCTAGACAGCTGCTGGTTCTTTCTGTCCTTTCAGTTGAATTTTGCCCCTTTTAGAAGCTTATGTAAGGAGAATCAAGTGGTGCATTTTCCCCTTAGCAGAGGTGGTACCTAGTTTCCTGCTCTCTCTGTCTTTTGGTTTTTAATAGTCACATTGTTTAGCTTATTGCTAATTTGTTCCTTTATCTGGCTAAGTAGTATTCTAGTGTATGACAGCCATGTTAGTGATATGGGCCTTTTCCCCAGTATGTTTTCGGTTTTGTTAAACCCTTCGAAAACCATGAAATATTAAAAAAGACACATGTGCACCTTTCCAAACATATTACATGACTCACAGTCAGGCCTTTTAACGCTTTTGCAATGTAACAGCTTGCTGGCATAATGGATTGCACATTAGTAACTGTTCTGCTTTGCTGTAAACATCCCCTGAACTATTGGACAGAAGGTAGTATGAGTGTCTACCATTACCAGGCCACGCGCCAGTCTCTCAGCTTCTCCAGGGATGAGAGTAGTCTTGAAGTTCCAGTTCTGTATTTGTGTGCAGATGCTGAAATTAAAAAAAAAAATCTTCAGGGTCCCTCTGTCAGGAGCAATTGGGGCAGGGAGGGGATAAAGAATAAAAGAAAGTATAGTAAAGAATGTGTGCACGCACGTACGCCTGAGTAAATGTGTGTGTATATTTGGTGCGTGCATGTGTGTATGCAGGAAGCTAGCTGGGAAAGGATAAAACAGGGAAGATTTCCTAGAATTCTGTTCTTTCATTGACATTGCCTGGGGACCAAGAGGTCCCTCCCCACACCTGTTCTTCCTTGATCTCTGCTCCCCAGGCTCTCAGGAGTGAAACTGGAGCTGACTGAGGCCCTACACGCAGCAGAGTCTACAAAGAACAGATGAGGGAATTAACTGAAAGAGAAAAGTGGCCACAACCCTCCCTAGCTGCAGGCTAGCACGTGAAACACCAGCATGAAAGCAGAACAAAATGAAGTCAAAATTAGACAGGAACATTTAAACAAGGCAAACAGCCGATGAAAGACATAGTATGAGCCCAGTGCTAGTGATTTAAAACTTATAATACTAGCTATCCAAGAGGCTGAGATCTGAAGGGTTGTGGTTCAGAGAATCAGCCTGGGAAGAAAAGGCCAAGAAAATTAATCTCCAAAATAACTAGCCAAAGGCCAGTTTGAGGTATGCCTTAAGAGGTAGAGTGCCGGGCTGGGAAGGTGGCTCAGTGGTAGAGTGCTTGCCTTGCACGCACAGGGTTCAATTCCTCGGTTACCACATAAGCAGAAAAAGCTAGATGTGGCGCTATGGCTGAAGTGGTAGAGCGCTACGCTAGCCTTGAGCTGAAGGAAGGAAAGAAAGGGAAAGAGAAAGAGAAAGAAAAAGAAACAAAGAAAGGGAGGGAGGAAGTAGGGAGGGAGAGAAAGAAAGATCCTGCTTCATATCCTTGTATTTATCTGTTTATTTGGTACTGGGGCTTGAACTCTTGGCTTTGAGTAGTGCCCCTAGTGCTATTGGCAATGCTTATACTGCAGGAGGTCCACCCAGTGAGAAGATAAGGACCATTCACTCTCTGCTGCTTTCACTCCGACTCCAAAGCACGCAGCCTTAGCTTTGTTCAGGGCAAACGCTCAACACTGAAGTCATTAGGCCTATTTTACTAGAACACCAGAAAATGTAATCAAACAAATAGGATTCTTTTTCTTCCTTTCTTAGCAAACTATCATCTTCCACTCCTCTCTTTCCCTCTGCTCTGCTAGCCTGGTGATTCTGGATCTGATATCTTCGTGCACACTGGAAACGAAATGAGAGTTTTGCCATCTGTGAGGGGCTCCTCATCCTTCAGCCCAGGGATGCCCTTCATAAACTGGGAGATAAATCCTGAGCATCTGAACATTGCTCCACTAGGTTATTGAATCTCACTGTGTGATTTACATGTGTGCTGTACAACAGCTTGCGAAGCAAGATGGGTTCTATTGCCAAGACCCCATCTTTTCCTTCTGCCTCATGGGACTGTGCACCATGGCACCTTCAGAGTCCCAGCAGACTTAGAGGAAGGACGAGGAGGGGAGACAGGAAGTCAACAGAGATGGAAAAAGAAAAAGACAGCCGGAGGAAAGAGTGAAGATTGTGGAAGGGTTTATCTCAAGAGATGTGTCACAGTATGTGTGTGCATGCATGTAGGTAGATGTGTGTATATGCACACACATGCATGTTTGAATGCACTGCATCTACGCATGTGTATATATGTATTATACATGCATGTGTACATGCATGGTTGTATATATACATGCTTGTGCACAGACATGCATTTATGTGTGTATGCATCTTTGTATATGTGTATGTGTGTTGGGAGAATATTATTCCTAAATAGATCCTGGCAGTGTGCCGGTGTTGGGGCTATCACTTACATCTGGATATCCTTCTAGACTCATCTTGAATGAGGACAAGAGCTCCAGTCGGGGAGCAAGTTGACAAGTCTGTGATGTACCACATAGACATATTTGAGGTCCTGCTTTGAGTAGTTGGGTTTGTTGAGATGTCTACACACAAGGCAGTACTTAGAGCTTGCCCCTTTTCTTTCTTTTGTGCACTTTCTTCTCCTCTTTGTTTTCTCTCCCACCCTGACATTCTCTCTTCCCTTTCCCATTCCTTTCCTTACTTCTTTCAACTTGTACTTGTTTTGTTTTGCTTTTTATTTATTTTTCTCGTGTTGTAGCCCAGGTTGGACTTAAATCACAACTGTTAGGATTGTGTCATTCTGCAGGGCTGAGACTTTAAAGAAGTTCAGTGAATAGAGCCAGTGTAGAGCTCAGAGGGCTGTGGAGTAGGTCTGGGACTCACTGAAGATGGAATGCACCTAGAGTTAGGCTGACCCAGGGTTTAAGGATGGAGCGAAGAGACTCTCAGGCTGATCTGTGAAGGTGTGCATGCTGGGGAGCTAGCCAGGCCTGACCTGGACAGATAGGACCAAGATGGCTGGTATGGGGGTTCTGGGTGTCAATGTTATCCAAGGGTCTGAAGTGGGGTGCCAGGAGTTTATAGCTGTAAATCCTAGCTACTCAGGAGGCTGAGATCTGAGGATCATGATTCTAAGCCAGCAAAGGCAGGAAAACCCATGAGACTCATTTCCAATGAACTAGTCAAAATCTGGAAGTGGGAGGCATGGCTTGTCAAGGGGTAGGGCACCAGCAGTGAATATAAAGCTGAACAAGCTTAAGTCACATGATACCTTTCACTCATCTCCAAAACAACCAGCAAATAGAAAGGTGGTAGAACACCAGCTAAATAAGCAAGCTGGGTGAGCGGAGGCCCTGGGTTAAACCGTAGAACAGAACAACAGAGAGAGAGAGAGAGAGAGAGAGAGAGAGAGAGAGAGAGAGAGAGAGAGAGAGAGAGAGAGAGAGAGAGAGAGAGAGAGAGAGAGAGAGAGAGAGAGAGAGAGAGAGAGAGAGAGAGGAAAAGAAAGAGTAGAGACTAGTGTAAAATGCTGACAACGAGACCAGGACACATTAGATGTCTGTGACTGCAAGGGTTTGAGGTTTTTTTTTAATTTTAATTTTGTTTTCTTCTTCCTTCCTTCCTTTTTTTTTGGGGGGGGGGCTGGTCCTGGGGCTTGGGCTCTGTCTCTGAGCTTCTTTTGCTCAAAGCTAGTGCGTTACCACTTGAGCCACAATGCTACTTCTGGTTTTTTCAGAGTAGTTTCTCATGGACTTCCTTGATCCAGCAGGTTTGGATGGGCAACGCAGGTGATCCAGTTCTCAAATCGCTGTCTCCTAAGTAGCTAGGATTACAGGTGTGAGTCCCCAGCACCTGGTTTGACTGGGAGTTTTTAACCCTTCCAACAATGCCAGGTGTTGAGACTCATACTGTTTCCTCCCAAGCAATCTGGCTGTTACACCTGAACTCAAAGAACTGACTCCCTCTCCTTGCCACAAGAGTCCAGACCCCTCCTGACAAAGGCTCTTCAGGACCAGGAAAAGCAAAACTTGATGAACCTTCAGGACCAAACTGTGCTAGGATGACCCAGGCCAGGGGGCCGTGCTGCTGCTCAGGACAGCAGCTCTGGGCAGCCTGCGGCACCTACCTGGCCCCCAGGCCCCTCTCTTGCCTTGCTGGGAACCCATGGAAGCTCAGAGCAGAGATGTGGAGAACCCGCCAACTTGGGTCTGCCTCAAGCTGCTCAGTCAGCTACCAACTGAGAGAACTCAGAGGGATTATTTAGCACTTCAGGTTTCACATTCTTCGGCTTAATTGAGGGGAAGTAATTTGTATCTCTGATTGTCAAGACGATGAAAGGTTATTGAAACAAGCTTACACTCCTGTAAGTGGCAGGCGCTCTCCTGATCCCTGCTTGTTTGTGACAGTACTCCAAGTGCAGGTTCCAAGAGGGGCTGGTGTCCGGATGAAGGATGAGACTTTACACACACACACACACACACACACACACACACACACACACACACACACACACACACACACACACACACACACACACACACACACTTTTCTTTTTAAATGAGAGACAGGAAGGAAAGGGAGAAACAGCAAGGGAGAGAGAAGGGGAGGGGGAGAGAAAGGGAGAGGAAGGAGAAGGAAGAGGGAGGAGGAAGAGGGAGAGGGAGGTGGGATACTCAGACTCCCTTGATTGGAGCAAACTGTTGGCATTGCCTGTGGGGCAGGAAGGGACCCTGTGTCCTTCTGCAGCCTCAAATCCAACCTTCTGTTTATTATCCTGGGCTACAAGAATACTGGCAGAGGGGCTGGGAAGGTGGCTCAGTGGTAGAGCGCTTGCCTTGCATGCATGAGAGGCCCTGGGTTCGATTCCCCAGCACCACATAAGCAAAAAGAAAAAAAGCCGGAAGTGGTGCTATGGCTCAAGTGTAGAGCACTAGCCTTTAGCTGAAGAGCTGAGGGACAGCGCCCAGGCCCAGAGTTCAGGCCCCACGACCGGACCCAAAAAATGAAGAATACTGGCAGAAAGGACACTGGATTAATAACAACCTAATAACTCAGTATCCTAACTTTGCCTCTTCACGTTGGGGCAACCTAGGGTCAGGAACTCAACCCCTCCAAGTCACATGTAAATAGCACCTGTTCTATCTCCTCCTCTGAAGGAATCCAGACTCTTTTTTTAAAATTTAATTTTATTTTATTTGTGAACATACTGTACAGAGGAGTTACAATTACATGGGCAGGATAATGAGGAATCCAGACTCTTACGAGGTTTGTTTTAATGATAAAGTAACCTCCAGCATATAGCAATGTGGTCTTTGTTATTATTATTATAGTTATTCCTATTTTATTCTGCCACATGTCTTTCCTTTTCAAACTTCTCCTACAGGAGACTGGCACTTTAAAACATTGTTACTAATACAGACAACCACCTTCTTTGCTGGTCCTCAATTCCTTCTGCGTGGCCTCTGACAGCTTGGGTTCAGGGCTCCGGCCGATCCTAGCCATCTTATCTTTATGTCTGGAAGATTTGGGGACTTTCTAATGCGAGAGAATACGGGAGAATACGAACCTACCCTTCCTCCATCTCAGCAGGTAATAAATGTTCTCCAAACACAGCTACCCACTTCAAATAAATCGGCCTCTGAGTCGGGATATTTGTGAAAGGTTAATTGAAGGTGCATTACGCGTTCACAGGGAGTCTCGGTCTGGGGACATGATTGCTCTTGGCGTGATTCGCCAAGTTTTCATCTGCCTTAGGCTTGCACTCAGCCGATGATAAAATGCCATCTCTCGATTACTGGCATTCGACCTTTAAATGGCACAGAGGCGCTTTGTCATCCAGTAGAGCCATGGACAGCCATAAAGGAGGAGATGGTGCTAGAATACTAACTGGTCCTATGGAAAACTCACCCACTCAGGCAGGGTTTTCTGCTTTTGCGCAGGGGAACAGGAGGCACACTCAGATCTCAGATCCTTGCAGTTAGCACCCCATTGCTCCCTAAGATCTTGCTGTGTGCTGTTCCAGGTATAGCCTTCCATCTGACTTGAAGTCTTCTTTCCCTTACGCGTCCTTTCAGCCACTTCTTGCATTCAGGATTTAAATAAGCATTGCTTGTACCTGTTTCTTCTCCCCCCACCACCCCAAGTAGGCAACGACACATGACTCTATCTCCTTGGGTCATCTCCAATGTTGCCAACCCATGATCATTGAAATGCCCTGGAACTGCAGCATTCTTGTCAGAGTCTCATCTAGCAGATCAGATAGTGGCTGAGCACTGAGGAGTTAAAGCCCAGTTCTACCTCCCCGTGGTGGGACAGCTTTGCCAAGCCATTTAACCTCCTGCTACCTTGATTCTCAGAGCTCTACGCCAGAATGAATCTCATAGCCTCGCCTCGCCTCCCCTTCCAACGGGGCTGTTTTCAAGAATAATTAATGCTAAGCCTGTGAAAACACATGGAAAAATATGAAACATGACAGGAGACCCCCTGATCTTTGCTTGGGCTTCCTCCAGGGCTGTAGGGAGGGGAAGGGGGAAGATGGAGGTGGGGAAGAGGGGAATGTGACAGGAGGGAACGAGGCATTTCTTTCACATGCTCCGAATAACCAAACCTTTCTATATTTGCACATGGCAGAAACCAATGCATAACATCACTGGTGTGAGAGGCTCCCACGCAGTGTGTCAAAGCAGAATGGATATATGGATTCATCTGGAAAATTGTGCCTTCCTTGCCTGATAGCTCAGGACTCAAAGATGACAGCTGTTCCTCGTTACCTATGGATCAATCCATCTCCCTGTTCCTGGCCATCACCTTCACTCTTTGCCACTTTCCATATCAACCTTTGCATGTAATGAATTGCCACTAAAGGTGGCATTGTTTTCGTGCCAGTACTGGGTCTTGAACTCAGGGCTATGATGCTCTTCCTTAGCTTCCCCCCCCCTTGCCCCAAGATCTGCATTCTACCACTGAGCCACAGCTCCATTTTTTTGGCTTTTTGGTAATTAATTGGAGATAAAAAAAATATCATTGGCTTTTCTTTCCCAGGGCTTTCAATGTGCAGTTCTCAGATCTCAGCCCCCTAAGTAGCTAGGATTACAGATGTGAGCCACCAGAGCCAAGCAAAGGGAACATTTTAAAAGAGAGATTGAATTTATTGCTCACAACGCTTTCCTTGAGACTCCAGTCTGGGAAGGTAAATGTGTACTAATATAGCTTCACCTGGATGCATAAAAATGCATCTATTCAGTGCAACACTGAACAGGAATTTAGGAGCATTCTAAGAAGTGGTAGCTAGACAGCAGAGGCTTAGGCCTGTAATCCTAGCTACTCAGAAGCCCAAGATCTGAGGACTGAGGCTGAAATCCAGCCTGAGCAAGCAAGTCTGTGAACCTCTTATCTCCAATGAACCAGCACAAATCTGGAAGTGGAGGTGTGGCTCAAGGGATGAGAGCCCCAGCGTTGAGTGCAAAAACTGAGCAAGGGAGTGAGGGCCCGAGTTCAAGCCCCACTATGGGAACAACATCAAAAAAAGTGATGCTTGCACTCAAGATATAAAAATGTTGTGCCATCAGGCATGGGACAATTTAGACACTATCCTATAAGAGGACACATAGGTCAAGGTAACTTCTGATGCATACTTGGTCTGTGGGGAAAAGTTTTGGAGAAGGAAATCTCCACAATGGGGATGTTCATCAGGATAACCTTTGCAAGGAAATGGGAATGGAACTAATTTGTAGGTGGATAAAACTGGGATGGAGTGAGGCAGGGGAGGGGAGGTAGAGGCCCTTGCGTTAGAGTTGGAAGGACAAGGAAGGACAGGGAGAGGGTGGAGGGAGGGACAATAGGAAGGCTGAACTCTATATTCTGGAGAATAAAGATGTTGGGCTGGTGAGAACCAAGATTATGAGGGAGCTTTGGAGCAATCTTGACTCCTTTCTTTTAGCTAAAACATCGAGTTGGAGATATTTAAGTGCGATGCTGTTTTCCTCCATAGGCAAGAGCAGTGAAACTCAAAGGAGCATTTCCTTCTCATTTCCTAATTCAGGTTGAGGTTTAGTGGCAGTCTGTGGATAATAAAAAAATAATCAGTTTTTCTGACAAGTGGCTTCTTCTTATCCCTATCCCTGTGGAACCTAGTCCCTAGACTTAGCATTTTGAGCAAATCATGGCAATTTTTTATTTTATTTTTTTTTAAATTTAAATTAATCTTTACCCGCTAAATAAAACTGTAAGGATGGTTTTTGGTTGTCAGGTAACAGGAGACGTGGAGGCATGTATAAGTTGTACGATCTTCACATCGGAGTGAACATATCTATTTCATCAGATATTTGTGAATTCCTTCATGGCGAAAACATTACAAGTTCTTTTTAGCATTCTGGAATACACCATACGTCATTATCTAAAGTCACCTCATTCCCAGGAAGTAGCTTTACTGGAATTGCTTATTCCTGTCTTACTGTAATCCTCATTCATTAGTAAACATTTCTTCATCTCTCCCGCTTTGGTCTCCCCAGCCGCTGGGTGACTTTGTCTCTGCAATCATCTGTTATGAGATCAACCTTTTAACATATCCCACAGTTTGCAGTCTGATTATAGGACACTTGTTCCTTCTGGGCCTGGCTTATTTTGCTTCATGTAATGATGTCCACTTCCATCTATGTTGTTGCAAGTGACAGGAGTTCTTTTCTTTCTTTAAAAAAACCAATTTTACTGTTATTATTAAGGTGTTAGACAGAGATTTTTCCATTTCATAAGTCAGGTAATGTGTAAATTGCATTTTTTTTTGACAATGTCATCCCTTGCTTTGTTTTCCTCTAGTTCACCGCTCCCATCCCTGCCCACAAATTACATAGGTCAATTTCCATATAGTGTATACTGAATAGCATGATTACATTTGTTCACTCTTCCTCCCTTTCTGCACTACCACTTTACTCAAGGCCAAAAAATACCCACCACCAACACCAGCAGCAGCAGCAATAACAATAAGGAAATCCCCATGTTTCCATTTCCTGGAGTTTGTTTCAATGGATTTCTTTTTTTATGACAGCATAATATTCCATTGTGTCTCTAAACCATGTTTTCCCTACCTATGAATCATGTAAGGAATACTCAAGTGGCTTCAGTTTCTTGGATATTGTAAATAATGCTTCAATAAACATGCATGCTTAGATGTCTTTTTGACATATAGATTCCATTTCTTTTGGATACATACCCATTGGTGAGATTGTTGGATAATAAGAGAGCTCTATTTTTTTATTTTTTATTTTTTAGCAATTTCTCCACTGTTTGCCATAGTGACTGTATTGATTTACATTCTCACTAGTAATGTGCAATTAAAACTATTATAGAACCAGGTGGGGTGGCATATACCTGTAATCCCAGCTACCTGGAAAGCAGAGGTAGTAGAATCAAGGTCTGAAACTGGTCCAAGGAAAAAATGAGAACCCACCTGAAGAACTAGCAAAAAAAATACTGGGGTATGGCTCAAGTGGTAAAGTAGTTACCTAGCAAGCTCAAGGCTCTGAGTTCAAATTCTAAGACTCCTTCATCCCCATAAAGTGATATGAAAATACAAAATGGCAAGATTTGGGGAGAGGAGCCCCAAATCCTATAGCTTCATGTTTGGATTGAAGTGAAAAATCTTGCTCCTAATGTGATCTTAGTAGTGCTGGTGTCCAATGTAACAAAAAATAAAAGTTTCCCTGTCCTCTGGCTGTCAGAAATTCTACTGATAGTGTTTAACTCTTTAGTTTAAGGAACTGGTCTTCATTAAAGTCTTCAGACCCACAGAAGAAGTAATAATGGAAGTTTCCCCCCATAAGCTACTGTCCCATTTTTTTCCCTTCATTTTATAAAAACCATCTTAATAAAGTGATCAAAATTCCATAGTGGACGTTTCCTTACTATTCACTTCCTTCTTCCGGTCCTGAAGTCTCACTTCAATTCTCTTCTCCCAATGGAAGATGAAACCATTCTCTCCAAAGTCACTAACTTTTCTTTGCCTCCTATTTTATTTATTTTTTAAAATTTTAATTCAATTAATTACTTGTTTATTTTTATGGTGGTACTGGGGCTTGAACTCAGGGACTTGTACTTTCACTTGACTTTTTCAGCCAAGGCGTGTGCTCTTCCATTTGAGCCACACCTCTACTTTTGGCTTTTTGCTGGTTCATTGGAGATAAGAGGTTCTCAGACTTTTTTTTTTTTTTTGGCCTGGGCTGACTTTGAACCTTGATCCTCATATTTCAGCCTCCTGAGTAAAATTACAGGCATGAGCCACAGTGCCAAGCTCTATCCCTGTTTCATACATGACAAAGACTTTATGGGTGAAAGAATATCAAAGACTACGACATTTCTTGGTAGCTGAGGTGAGAATTTCACCAACCTTGGAGGTGTGCTTCCTTCACAACCCCATTGCTGCCCAGAGAAATCACGCCTATTCTCCAATAGCATTTGCACTATAGCTGTCCTACATCAAATTATGTGTATGAGGATTAGCCTTGCTTTATAGTTAGACTGTAAGTTCTAGAGCCAACTACCAGAACACAAAACAATATATATCTTGATCTGTGTGCAGATGTTGCAGAAGAAATCAAACACCTTGACATAACCGTGTGTTCTCATAAACTCTGCAGATCCTGAGCCACCTGCCCAAGGTAAAAGAAACATGAGCTACCCTAATGGAGCACCATCATTTATCAGTTATTATACCTACTTCTAAAGAGAGGGAGACTATTGTTCTCAGGGTAAGGGCCTTCCAGAACAGCCTGCTGTATGTTGGTATTTCACGATACCCTTGTCACACCCTGCATTCAATCTTTATACCTCTTTTGTATTTTTTCCCCTCTAGAATCAACATCTCTGATTATAAGGTCTATGGTCACAGTTCACCGTTCTGACAAGTAGGGTTCCACTGTGTTTCCATATGGGATCCTCAACACCTGCTTGTGTATTACAGGCAGCAGTAACCTCACGTCTGGTAAACATTTAACATAAATTTGCATAAGGGACTTTAGTAATTTCACCACAGCTGACTCCTATGTCCTTCCTCAGCTTCCGAGGCTCGCCTCAGTCTTGGAAATGTTGATAGAAGGGGGATTTTAGGAAAGGGTTTCTAATAGGTAAACAAGAAGAACATCCATGACAGACTAGTGACCACCATGAAAGGCTGTTGTTTTAATCATCTGTATTTCTAGTCAATTATAAAGAAATGTGAATCTCGAGCCCCCAGCACGCAGTACTCTCACTGATCTTTAACCCACCTGTGTTGGCACTGGAATTCCCACATTCCATTCCTGGACTCCTTGTGCCCCCCAGGCCTCTGGGGGTGAGAGCCGACTTTGGCTGTCTCTGTCAGTCTCTTCAGCTCATTTTTGCTTCCCATCCCTCAGAAGTTTTTATCCTTAGGCCCATTTTTAGAATTTAACTTTCCTCTTTCATGGAGCATGACAGAAGTCTTAAAAGGCTGAAGATTATGGTCTTCCTCCATATCCCCATCTGAATCTTTGTAATTCTCTGCTCAATCATGAAGAAGTCATCTTCCCACCTAAGCCAGAAAGCTCCCCTTGAAAATTTATAACCTGTTTCTGATTCAACTCACTTCAAGTTCCTATAACTTACTTCCTAACTTGCCAAGCCTGTGACAGCATAATTACTTTCCAAGCATACTTAAAATAAACAGAGCATACAGAATAGATAGAGCATATTAGAATACCCAGGCAGAAATGATGAGTTTGCCCCATCGTGAATTTGTGAATCCAATGTATTCTTAGCATCTCTTACTCCACAAATTCACCCAGCAAGGAATGCTGTCTGGATTCTGGATTCTAAATGTTGAATCCCAAATAGAGTCATCAGTGATCATTCTGCCATTGCTGAGTGTATGGCCTATGAGCTTCTCTTGGGGGTGGCAGAGGGGTACAGCTAGGTGAGGAAGACTATCCCAGTTTATAATAACATAGGTATCTTGGGGAGGAGGCAAAGTGCATTCTCAAACCCAGGATCTACAAAGCAGAATGCAGAGGGATAAAAAAAAAAGACAAGATGTTGTCTAGTTAGGACTCTGACAGCTTTAGGGAAGAAGGAGTCAATGTCAAAGACAGTGATGACATCATCTAGCAGAAATGAGGGATGGGCATTCTGGGAGCAGCATGAATGTGAGGAAGATCAAGGCCAGAAAATCACCTCTGATGTAAGATAGTTTGAAAATCGTATTTAGTTAAAAGGAGATCAGAGTGAAGTAGGGTCGTGAGCAAGAAAGCCTGAAAATCTGGGCTGACTCCCAGGGAAAAGGGTTAGAGGAGTTTAAACTTGATTTTCTTATGATAAGAAGCCATTGGGGGGAAAAAATTCCTCTATGACCTCAGTTTCTTAATACACATTTCAAAATCACTTTTGATATAGAATAGTGTTCAATTATAAGTATCTCCTTTCATTGGAATGTGACTTACAAAAAAAAGCTTACAAAGAAAGAAAGATCGAGAAGAGAGTGGCAGAAGAGAGGGAGGAAAAGAAGAAAGGAGGGAAGGATGATGGAAGGAAGGAAGAAAAAAGGAAGGAAAGGGGAGAGGAAAAGCAATAAGGGAAAAAGGAAAGGAAAGGAAGGGAGGGAGAGAGTAAAGGAGGGACAGAGGAAGGTAGGCAGGGAGGGAGAAGTAAGGACAAACGGACAAGCCTTGCTAGAAGTGACAGAGGAGAGGTTGAACGTAGGCCTTATGGATGGGCTATAGAGTCTCACTTCATGGTCCATTCATGGTCCAGAATGCCAGCTTCCTCTAGCATCGTAGCGATGGATACTAGAAGCCTGATGTTGGATGGGGTGTTTGCCAACATATACCAGAGTCTTTTTGTTCTCTAAGCAGCTTTGCTATCCATGGGAGGGGCGGTGGGGGGGATATTCACCCTCTGAAAAATCCAACCGTCGTCTTTATAGGCATTCTGTCGGCACAACGGCAGATTGTTACCATACAAACAGTTGTTAACCACAGCCCGCAGCCAGGCTAATCCCAAGTGTGCTACAAGCCTCTGGAATCAGGAAACGTGAGCTGCTGCTAATGGGCTTCCAGCAGCTGATCCTTGGCTGGTTTTGGCCAAGCTTCCATCCATGAGAGCAGGCTCCATTCTCCTTGTATTCCCTCTTTGGTTTCTGTTAGGAGAGTTTTCACGGTGTGAAAAGAGAAATCGTACATTAAAACGTCTTCTTTTTCCAGAACGTACCATGTTGGAGCTCCACAGGGACACTAAAGACCTCAATGCTCATCCCCCATTCCCGTGTGAATATTGAGAAGTCGTCTTGTACCATGTTAGGCAGCTTTCCTGTCATCTTCCTATTTCTCGATGCTAAAGGCTGGGCCGATAGTGGTGGTTTTCTTATTTTTTTTTGGGGGGGGGGTTGGTCATGGGGCTTGAACTCTTGTCCTGGCCACTGTCCCTCAGCTCTTCAGCTCAAGGCTAGTGCTCTAGCACTTGAGCTACAGTGCCACTTCTGGTTTTCTGGTTGTTAATTGGAGATAAGAGTTTCACAGACTTTCCTGCCTGGGCTGGTTTTGAACTGCGATCCTCAGATCTCAGCCTCCTGTGTAGATAGGATTACAGGTGTGAGCCACCAGCGTCTGGCTGATTTTCTTAATTTTAATTTTATATTCTCCTTTCTTTCAGGTTATCCCTTAGATATAGAAACTTATAAGTTATTTTCTTTCTCTTTGGTTTTTCTCATCAATGTCTCCTGCTGGCTGAAATAGATTTCTAAGGAAGGGAAGGATGGACAAGAAAGGAAGGGTGGCAGAAGTTGGAAGCTTTGGGAAACACATGACAGGTTTTATAGAAATCAGGGAGCCTCTGCGGATTATTTGCAAGTGGTAAGAAAAAATGTGCATAGGCATCTGATTTCAAAACTTCTTCATTCATTGAATAAATAAGATGTGAAGGTGCTTGACTTCGGACATAGGTCCTTCATTATTTTGTCTAAGGACATCGGATTTCTGTGAATTAGAACCTGGGTGAGAGGTCCCTACTCTAGATACAAGTTGCCTCCAGTCAAGATTCATAAAAGGCTGAATTTATAAGTACAAACATGGATGCTCACATACTGGATGGCCAAAGGAAATGGTAACTACCTCATGCAGATGGGAACAGTTATCATAAAATGCCAACTATTTTGTGTGTGTTGGTAGCTCAGTGTTTTCACTCACTCACTCACTCATGGCTGGCAATCTGCCTCTCTCACCTGGAATTTTACTGGCTTATTGGAGATAAGAGTCTCCGATAAGTTTCTGTCCAGGACTGGCTTCAATCAGTGACCATCACTCAGATCTCAACCTCCTGGGTAGCTAGGATTGCCCAGCTCTGTCTCTGTTTTTCTGTCTATCTGTCTCTCCTTCGCTTTCTTTTCTTTTTTTTTTGGGGGGGGGGGTCCTGTCGTGGGGCCTGAACTCTGGGCCTGGGCACTGTCCCTCAGCTCTTCATCTCAAGGCTAGAGCTCTACCACTTGAGCCACAGCGCCACTTCCGGCTTTTTTCTTTTTTGCTTATGGTGCTGAGGAATCGAACCCAGGGCCTCAGGCATGCAAGGCAAACGCTCTACCACTGAGCCACCTTCCCAGCCCCTCTCCTTCTCTTTCTGTCTCTCAGAGAACCCAGCATGAATCAGGAGCACATGATGTCTCATCAAAGTCCTCAAGGAAAGGCTGAAGTAGGAAAGCTGGAGGGTATCTCTCTCATGCTAGGTGTGGTGGGAGGTGATGGGTGGAATTTCTCTAGAATGAGTAGAGATGGCTGGCTTCACACTGGGTTCCCTCAGTGATGTTCTGGGCTCTATCACCCCAAGTTGAGAATATACTTAAAAGTGAAACAAATTTAGTGAAACTCAAGGAAATGATGTCACTTCCTAACAAAGAATCTCAATCCACGACTAAAAGAATTTCCACTGATTATGTGCAAAAAGTGCATAATCAAAAATCCTGAAACAACCGGGCTCTGGTAGCTCATCCTTGTCATCCTATTTACCCAGGAGGCTGAGAGTTGAGAATTTCTGTTTGAAGCCAGCCTGAGCAGGAAAGTCCCTGAGGTTCTCATATCTAATTAACCACCAAAAAGCCAGTCATAGAACACCATCCTTGAGCTGAAAAAGCTAAAGGACAGTGCCCTTACCCTGAGTTCAAGACTCAGGACTGACATAAAACGAACAAACATAAATGAATCAATAAAAATAGTGAAATGGGAGCTTGTTGAATGACATCAGAGAAAATGAGAGATCCATACCTACACAGGTTCAGGTTAGGATTATAGGATAAAGGGATAAAATCTGTATGCTTGACATGTTTGAATAAATATAATAAATCAAAGCTATGGGGAAAGTGAGTTAAAATATTAAGTATGCTAAAATATCTATGTCTTTCAGTGCATAGACTAATACAGATACATACTTAAAATTCAAACTCAATGGGAAGGAAAAGAGAAGATTTGACTGAAGTAAAGGGAGAGGTCCTAAAATAGAAGGTAGACTTGAGATAGTAAGCACAATGCTTTATGAAGAAGAAAAAGAATCAGAAATGAAATGAAAGACCTTACTGGAGTGGTAAAATGTGGGTCATGAGCAAAAGAGCTGAGCGAGAGTCTAAGGTCCCAAGTTCAAGCCCCAAATGTAGAAAATCAAAGAAATATGGTATGACATGGACAAAAGAGCCAGAATGATTGAACATATGTCTCATCGGAGTTCTAGGAGCTTAATTAAAAGAAGAGGGGAGCTGGGCACCATGGCTCATGCCTGTAATCCTAGCTACTTAGGAAGCTGAGATCTGAGGCTGGTTCAAAGCCAGCCCAAGCAGGAAAGTCCCTGATACTCTTATCTCCAATTAACCACTAGAAAACTGGAAGTGGTGCTGTGTCTCAAGTGGTAGAGCACTAGCCTTGAGCTGAAGAGCTGAGAGCCAGCACCCAGGCCCAGGGTTCAAGACTCAGGACTGACCAAAAAAAAAAAAAAAAAAAAAAAAAAAAGAGGAGGGAAAAGAAAATATTCCAAGTTTGACAGTTGAGAACTTTTCAAAATGCTAAAAGACACCTCATATTGAAAGAAACCCAAGAACCTCCATGCAACATAACACAAAAAAGAATTTCCCAGTTAGATGTATCTTAATGAAAAAACAGAACACCACGCACAACAAGAGAACTCCAAGAAACCACAGAAGAGCGAGTGGAGTCTTTAGGAAGGAAGGCAAGCGCAGGAACATCTGATTGTTCAATGTCATCTGAGGCACGGAGAAGTCAGGGCTCCGACAGACTTAAAGCACTGGAAAGGCCTCGTCAATCTTAAGCTAATGTTCCTGGCTGAGTTACTTTTTCAAAAGCAAGAATTGAACCAATTCTGTGAGTCAATCAGTACAGACTTTGTCCTATGAGATCATCCCAATATTTTGTACTTCAGGGAGAAGGAAGGTCAAGAATACAAAGACCACAGTGTTCATTGGGGGAAAGATGTGAACAATGACTTGTGGTCTAAGCACCAATAATATTTCATCTGCGGAGTCAAGGATGGGGAGGCGCACTCCTGGGTGATACTCCACAGTGTCATTCCGAGAGCAAAAATGTCTAAGGAACTTGTGTTCTTCCAAAGGAAGAGAAAAATATGGCAGGTTCTTATTTCAAAAGCAATCACTAAATAATACAGAGTAATACATGTAGGGTACGCACTTCAAACCATAAAGGGAAAACAATGGAACATGGGTAAAAATACAATACCTCAGTCATTCCAAGAGAATAAGAAAAAGGAAGTAAAGAGAACTTTAAAAAAAAGCCCCCTCCCCCCTCTGCCCCCTCCCCCACATGTGATTTATCCCCAAAGCAGAACTTGAAATCAGGGCATCTGTAGGAGTTAACCCAGGGAATAGCCATGAGAGACTGGAAAGAATGAGGTTGGGGAGGGAGATGGAAAGCCAGTCTTAGGATGCATCATCTGCGTACTCTTAAACAATCATTTAGATATTCGAAATTCCACCAGGTTCCCTCTGACCACTCAGGTACCAGATGCCCCAGAACTATCTACCTGTGGGATGGGAGAAGGAAGCCCTGGCTTCAGTCCATCACCCATTGGCCAAAGGATATCTTCCTCCTCACAATTCCAGGAGCTGCCCCAAGGGGAAGCGAAGAAAGGCAGGTGGAAGAGCTGAGCTGAGCTACTATCTGCTCTGCTGGCACCATCCTGGGACCAATTGCCACAGCAATGATTGGAATCAAATGGTGGATTCAAGGAAAGTCATTCTGGGTGCAGGAGATGGCTGATAAAAGCATGAAGAGGAAGTAAAAATGAGATGGCAGGAGTGAACACAAATGTACCAGAATCTACAACAAATACAAATAGGCTCAACCCTCTGGTTCAAAGGACTTAAATATTAGTTTTAAGGTCTGTGGCATTTACAAGAGGTACTTTGAACATGAGGACACAATAAGGTAACAGAAAAAAGGAAGGAAAGGGTTTCCTCGCAACACATGGTTCCATCACAGGAGATGTTAGGAGGTAGGCCCAAACTCCTGTATTGTGTGGGAATGTTCAGCTCCTCTCCCCAACACACCAAATCCAAAGCTAAGTACTGGTGAAAGATTATTTCACAGGAGGGTTATTTCACAACACAGGCCCAATGCGGCAGGGGGAAAGGTAACATTTCAACCCACCATCCCAGAACAGACACTTGCCGTAGGTTTAACTGGAAGAAAGAATAAGGGGCAGAGGGAGAGGTGTGCATAATTATTAAACCATCTCAGCCACAGGTATGTTCCTATGGTCAGACATGGCCCTGGGTGGTCTGGTCACAGGTACGCTCCATTGGGCAGAGGGGCCTACAGTGGTCTGGTCGCTTGTGGTTTCTAGATTGGTCAGGCGTGGCCTTGTCACACAAAGAGGCAATGGTAACAGGGGCAGCAGCTCTTCACCTCCTTCCCTGGTTCTTCCTGGATTCCAAGATGGCTGTAAAAGGGCTGCAGGAGAGAATGGCTCCGAGCAAAAGGTATAGATACCAAACGGAGGCTGAGATGCCACTCTTTCCTTTTGCTTTCCCTTATTTGATGGGCAAAGATAAGGAGTCAGTGCTTTGCAGCTAAAACATCTAGGTACCTGCTACAATTCCCATCTTATGTGGTTTTAACTTTTCTTTCCCACCAAGCAGGGTTAGGTTGGGATTTTTGGTTCACCTTTCCCCGCTGGGCTTCCCAGGGAGAATTGTAAGGAATAATGGAAATCTCCTTTTTTTTACAAGTGACAAGAATGGGACAAAGGGAAGATAAGAGACCTACTCACAGAAATGGACTGAGGAACAGATTCTGGACATGCAATCTCCAAATCCATTTACCCATTTTAGTATACCAAGGGCCAGCACTCTACTAATTTAAGAGATCATATATTTTAGTCTTTGTCATCTCTTTGTAACTTCTCAAATCTGCTGTAACATAGCCATAGATTTTATATATTTATATTAAATAATTAAATAAACATTATTAATAATATTTATAATTATAATATAAAACATAAATACAATAAGTATAAATGTAACTATACAATTATAATATAAAGTCATAATGTTTATAATATTAATAATTACAATTAATAAATTATAATAAATGATACTAAATTATATATAGGTTATATATATACATTGCCATATATAGGTTATATATATACATTGCCATATATCTGTTACATATATATATATATGTAAGAGAGAGAGAGAGAGAGAGAAAGAGAGAGAGAGAGAGAGAGAGAGAGACTCATATATATATAGTCAGTAAAATTTTACTTACATGGAGCTGGGTGCTGGTGGTTCACATGTATTATCCTAACAATTCAAGAGGCTGAGACCTGAAGAATTGCGGTTCAAAGCCAGCCCAGGTAGAAAAGTTTACCAGGCTCCTCCAATTAGCCAGCAAAAAGCCAGGCTGAAGTCATGGCTCAAGTTGCAAAACACCAGTCTGGAGCAAGAAATCTGAGAAAGAACTCAGGTTCAAGCCTCCGTACACTCTCTCTCTCTCTCTCTCTCTCTCTCTCTCTCTCTCTCTCTCTCTCTCTCTCTCTCTCTCTCTCTCTCTCTCTCTCACACACACACACACACACACACACACGCACACACACACACACACACAAAACCAAGTTTATCTATGAGGTACATAGTGTGACCTTTATAATATGCCATGGCTGTTAACTATGACACTACAAACAAAGCACCTGCACCATGTGAACCACATATCTCCAAAGCCAGTCTCAGCTTCAGATTCCCAGGGAAGTCCAGGTTCACCTCAGCAAACAAAAGTGGTTCACAACCCCTCCTTCTCCAGTTGGAAAAGGAAATAAAGCAGGGACTAGAAAGGCATGCTGACCATTCAGTTCCCTGATAGCCATCTGGCCTGAAACATGACTTTTTTTTTTTTTTTTGTCAGTCATGGGGCCTGAACTCTGGGCCTGGGTCCTGTCCCTCAGCTCTTCAGCTCAAGGCTAGCGCTCTACCACTTGAGTCACAGTGCCACTTCCTGCTTTTTCTGCTTATGTGGTATTGAGGAATCGAACCCAGGGCCTCATGCATGCAAGGCAAGCACTCTACCACTGAGCTACCTTCCCAGCCCGAAGCATGACTTCTTTTTCTCCCAAATTCCCTTGCAGAGAACTGTAGGAGTAATCTGATGTGGAAGCAAAGAAGTCAGATGATTTCACGTTTATGACTTAATATCAGTGTTCAGTAGTAAACCTCCTAGGCTTCCTCTCTCCTCTCTCAATTCCTCAGCTTCTAGAAAAGTCTCACTCAGTTCCCTTCCTGTTAAGGCTATTTGCTTCCCTGTTGTAGGCAAACACAAAAGAGACCACCCAAATGTACAACAGGATGCATTTTCCCCTCTTGCCTCTTTGTCCAGAATTATAGATATCCCCCCCCTTTTTTCTTCTTATGTATGTTCTATTTAATATTTACACAAGGATCACAGGTTTCTTTTACAAGAGGAAGGGGATGGGAGGAGAAGGTATTCCATCTTGCCACAAGAATTACTTTGTGCTTCCTCTCTATGAGCTTCATCCCTGCGAACATGACAAAGGGTGTTTCATGCTTGTTAAAGTCTAGAAATTGGCACTCCCAAAGCCAGAAGAGGACAGGATTTAATTCACCCTTTGTAGTTCTTCTTTTCTGTCCCTCTTGGTAGTATTTCATTAACTCCGTGCTTCTCTCAAAAGTCACCGTGTATTATTCTTTGTGTGGCAAAAGCAAAACAAAATAAAACAGAACCCAAAGCTTACAGCCCTGCCAGGAAGAACAATGGGGAAATGAATAGCCAAAGCTTCTAGTCATGATGATGATTATTATGAATCTTTGTGGGAAAAATGTCACTGGGACTCAGCCATGGATTGAATTCCTCTTCCCCATTTTATTGGCACTTATTGGGCCTGACAGTTTGATGAGAGAATGGTGGATTATTTAGAAGCTCTTCCATCACTGATCGGATTCAGTTTGATAAAAAGCATTTATTGAGTGTTAGTTACAACCTCAGTTACTGCTGGGATGAAGGAGAAAAATTAAATCTGCTGCCAAGAAGAGGAGGAAAAGGAGAGACTCATGCAAGTCATTTATTTCTTTATTCATTCAGACACGATTTAGTCCTTGCTTACTTTATACATAACCAAAGTTATTTCAATGTAGAATTGTTTAAGCAGAGTTTCTTGGGGGTGGATTGGGTGATTGAGAGTGGAGATAACCAGAAAAATTTTCAAGAGATTAAACAACTGTGTGTGTGTGCACACGTGTGTGTGCACATGCGTGCCAAGGCTAGCATACTTCAGCCATACCTCCATTATCAGTTTTTTGGTGGTTAATTGGAGATAAGAGTCTCAAGGACTTTCCTGCCCAAGCTGGCTTCAAATAAGACCCTCAGATCTCAGCCTCTATATTAGCTAGGATCATAGGTGTGAGCCACTAGCTCCTAGCTGCATTATGCCTTGAGAAAGAAATAAAGAAGGCTAAGTAAGGGGGCTCCCTTAGGCTTATATTTTTTTAAAAAAACAAATAAAGGTTGAAGATGGAAATTTACTTTCTCCTCTGACTGCTATAAGCATTTTTTTCAAGGCTGGAACATTTTTTCCTAGCTGAAAAGTGAGCAAGAAAAAGGATCTTTTTTTCCCAACCCAATGTCTTTGATTCAGTGACCAGAAAAGATCTTTTTGAGTCATATCTTGCCAATAATGAGGTTCACACTGATCCTTGGGTTGAAATCACAGGGGTCAAGCTCATAGAGAAGAAAGCACAAACTAAGTCTTGCAGCAAGACAGACCACCTCCTCTTCCTCCAATCCCCTTCCTCTCCTAAAAGAAACCTATGATCCTTGTGTAAATTGTGTGTGTGTGTGTGTGTGTGTGTGTGTGTGTGTGTTGCTTAGGATGGAACCCAAGGCCTGAGGCTAGGGTTCAGGCAAGCACTCTACCACTAAGCTACCTTCCCAGAAATGTGGAAAATCTAACTGGTATAATTAGGAAACCCGGTAGGCTTGATTTCCACCCAAGGATCAGCATTCACCTCATTACTGGTAAGAGACAAAGTGGGGATGTCAATTACATCCTGATAGAAGGATATGGGAAAGGTACCTGTTGCAACAGTCTTTCCAAGAACCCCATTAGTCTCAGTATGGGTGAGGGTCAGGGAACCATAGAGGACATGTATGGTAAAGCTAGCAAAATCTGAATCATGATTTTAGTTTAGTTCATGATAATATATGAACAAGAACATGCTGAAGTAATGTAGAATTGTTACAAGGGTCCCTCAAGGGAACCTGATCCCCAGCATGACACTATTAGGAGGTGGTGGAACCTTTAAGAGGTGGGGCCAAGGGAGAGGGAAGTAGGTCATTGGGAGCCTGGCCTCGACAGGCATGTTGAGACCTGAGGAGGCCCTTCTTCCCCTGCTTCCTCATTCATCCAAGCTGTGAGATGAGCTCTTTGTTCCACACATGCCCTGTGCCACCATGTGCTGCTTTGCCATGGGCCAAACAAACATGGGTTGAAAACTTGCAAATCTGAAAGCCAAACAAAGCCTTCCCACCTTTCCATAAATTGTTCATCTCAGATACCATTCAGGCTATCTTTTGCTTATGGATTACAAAATAGTTTACATGTTCAGAATATTTGACCTTTGCCTGTAATAAATGTGAAAAGTATACTTGTGCGAACTTCTGGCTTTTATTATTTATTTAGTTAGTTATTTTGTTGTTCTTGAGGCTTGAACTTTGGGCTTTGGTGTTATCTCTGAGCTTTTCCTGTTCAAGGCTAGTGCTCTACCACTTAAGCCACAGGCTGGCTTAGAAATACCATCCCCAGCTCAGCCTTCTGAGTAGCTAGGATTACAGTAGTGCCCAGCTCATGATTCCATTTTTTAAGTCTTCCTGAGACAAGCAATATCTAGGCCAAGTGACTATGCATGGAGGCAGGTTAATCTGATTGGTACAATTAAAGTTCATTGAAGTTTTGTTCATGATATCAAAAAATGATAAACTACTAGGCACTGGTGGCTCACATCTACAATCCTAGTTACTCAGGAGGCTGAGACCTGAGGTTCACAATTTGAAGCCAGCCCAGGCAAGAGACTTCATGTGAAACTCTTATCTCCAATTAACCAGCAAAAAGCCAGCCACCGAGGTATGGCTCAATTGTGGAGCACTAGCCTTGAACAAAAAAGCCAAACAAAAGCATGAGCATGAGTTCAAACCCTAGCACTCTTTCTCTTCTCTCTCTCTCTCTCTCTCTCTCTCTCTCTCTCTCTCTCTCTCACACACACACACACACACACACACACACACACAAAGTAAAACAACTATTCCTTATTAGTCCAATGGATAGCCTAGTGATAAGGTGTGTGTGGATTATAATCATTTTGTGGGTCTGAATCCTAACTTTACTTTTTCCAAACACTGCAATTTTGGATATGCTGGTTAATTATTCTAAGCATTTCAAAGAATGGAGCCATGTAGAAGCAGCCAGAAGTTCACAGTGACTGGACTGATTGTGAGTTTACTTGGTTACTGTTGTGTTTGCGTCTAAGCTGTGAGGTTCAGGCCTTTGCGGATCTGGTGTTGACCACTGGGAGCAGAGAAGCAATTCTAAGAGAGGAAATGGTCATAAAAATAACAGAAATGATTTTGTTAAAAAATACTATAACTGTAGAGAAGAGAAGTGACCAAAAGCGATGGTGCTAGACTAGAGAACGCCTTCTGTTTGGTCTCTTAGCAGATTAGAGGAAGGAGGTAGCCATTTTCACCCAAGTGGAAGAGTTTCAGCAAGAACTCTGTGCTCACAGAGTCACTTCCTGCAACCCCACACCCCACTGCAGAGAACAATGCTCGCTCATCTTTTTGATGAGTTGCTGGGGCTTCAAAATGTGCCTTTGCAAGAAGTTACCATCTGGAGAAAATGACTTCCAGGCCACCCAAAGGCCCCACATGGCGAAGGAACACTGAGCTGGAGCTGGTCGGCCTCATTCACCATGTTATGGCATCAGCTGCTTCTCTTGGCTGGGTCTCCACAAAGCAGTTAGCTCCAGGATGCCCCAGAGCCCCAGGCCCATTTTAGTAGACTTAGTTGCATATAAGAAAATATGCTCATGTTTGGGGTAGGGTGTGGTTCTGGACTTCATTACAGAAATATGGGGAGTCTTAATTTAAATGGTTACCCCTTTCTCCTTTCTCTTTGGAGCAATGTAGAAGCTTCCTATAAAGCCTTTTTAGGGTTTGGGGGGGATTAAGATTTGGTTGGTTGTAAGATGGGTAGAATTAAATAGCTTAGAGATCTACTTATCTCATGTAGATAAGGTAGGCAATTGGAGGCTATTAAGAGAGGATAATGCTCCTCTAAAACTTTAATGTCTCTTTCATTTATGATTTTATTTATTTGAGTCTTTTTTTCAGTACTTGTCACATTTATCTTTAAAAATTTCAACTCTGGGGCTGGGAAGGTAGCTCAGTGGTAGAGCGCTTGCCTTGTATACATGAGGCACTGGGTTCGATTCCCCAGCACCACATAAGCAAAAAGAAAAAAAAGCCAGAAGTGGTGCTGTGGCTCAAGTGGTAGAGCGCTAGCCTTGAGCTGAAGAGCTGAGGGACAGTGCCCAGACCCAGAGTTCAGGCCCCATCACCGACAAAAATAAAAAAAAAATTCAGCTCTTAATTTTAGAGCCATTTTTTGGTTTTATATTTATTTGTTTTTGCTCTCATCTTTTGTTCCTTCTGTTAACCATGGGCTTAAGTTGTTCTTTTTCTAGATCCTTGAGGTTAGAGTTTTTTTTAAATCACATTTTTGTTAGCATGGAAATATGGTTCTAGTGGTAGAACACTGAGTCCAATCCTCAGTACTGCCTAAAAACATTAAATGATGACTAAAGATGCTTCTATATATTACCCAAGTCACATATAAAGAAATTTGACCTGTTAATATGCATCCATATTTAAGTTGTTTCTCTAGAAATATATTAACATGTCTTTCTATATATTTAAAAGTACTGTCCTTTAAATAATATTCAACTCCATACTTCTTTAACTGATGACCATTGGACATTAAAAAAAAATCATACCACTCCTAAACATGCTACAAATACTTTCAAAGCTACTGAGAGAGTACTCGAAGCCATGCTTAAGAAATGTGTAGAAATACTAATTGAGAAAAAGTGTCCCTGGATTATAACCTCTCATTCCATCTGAAACTTAAAAGAAAACTCTAATAATATATTCTTACTATTTAGAATAATTGTAAACAACTCAGGTTTTCTTCCCCCAGTTGTTGATTTCTGTTTTTGGCAGTAATGGTTATTGAACTCAGGGTCTTGTACTTAGCTGGAACTCCAGCACTGAGCAACACTCACAGCCACATTTTTCACTGGTTACTTTTGAGACAGGGTCTCAATTTCTGCCACATGCACACACACACACACACACACACACACACACACACACACACACACACACACACACACACACACGAACCATAGTCTACCTATTTTAGGTTTCCCATGCTGCTAGAATGACAGGTACACACCACTGATTCCAGCTTCCCTTCCTTGAGATGAAATCTCATTCATCCATCTTTCTGCCCAGCTAAGATAGAACTGCAGGCCTTCCGATCTCAGCCTCTCATGTACCTTAAGGATGACGGGCACCTACTACTGTGTCCAGCTATGGGTTGGCAAAAGGTTTCACAAATGTTTCTTCTTGGGTCTGGCCTCAAAGTGCCATCCTTCCATGCTTAGCTTCTCAAGTACCTAGGATTACAGACAAGTATGAGCTACTGGAGTTGACTTCTTTTTCTTCATTTTGTTGAAGACACTCTGCTGTTGAGAAATAGTGCATTATCATACCCACAAACGATTGATCTTTGCAAGAAACTTGGAAACACGTTTAGAATCAGAATCCAATTTACTTGGGAATCTGAGTGAGGTGAAAGCTAGTCCCAGTGCTGCAGACACAAATCCTTCATGAACACAAAATCCAAGTGCTGCTCAGAGACAGGCATACATCTGGGTATTGTCTGTGATACCTTTTCCATGTCCACTTATGTAAGTCCTGTCCGCATACTAGTAATTGCCTTGAGCTTTGTAACAGGTCATAGTGACAACATCAATGTGCATTCAAATGAGTAGCTGTCCAGTAAAATCATGGGTAAAAATATACAATCCAGCTAAAAGAATGAGTATACCCAGGCATTGGTAGCTCGTGACTGTAATCCTCCTGTAATCAGAAGGCTGAGATCTGAGGATCATGGTTCAAAGCCAGCCTGGGCAGGAATGTCCTTGAAACTCTTATCTCCAATTAACCACAAGAAAACCAGAAGTGGTGCTGTAGCTCAAGTGGTAGAGGGCTCACCTTGAACTGAAGAGCTCAAGGACAGTGCCCAGGCCAAGAGTTCAAGTCCCACAACCAACCAGAAAAGAAAAAAGAATGGGGGCATAGATGCTATCACTCTTACATGTTGGGACAACTAGGGGCACAAAAGCAAGTTAAGAGAAAGTTTACACAGTTATGCCTATCTATCTATCTATTTATTTCCAGTCCTTGAATTCTGGGCTTGGGTGCTGTCCTTAAGCTTTCGTGCTCAAGGCTAGCATTTTACCACTTAAGCCACAGCTCCATTTCTGTCCTTTTCCTGTAGTTTATCAGAGATAAGAGTCTCATGAACTTTCCTGTCTGAGCTGGCTTAGACTTGTGATCTCAGCCTCCTGAGTAGTTAGGATTACAGGCATGAGCCATCAGCACCTGGCTTGGAGGACTTATGTTAACTTACTATCATTGAAGTGACTATAACTAGTAAAAAATAATAGTAGGAATGAGTCTAAGCTTTGTTCCACCACACATTAGATTGGATATCTATTTAAAGGCTTCAAAATCCACGGACGTAGGGTCATATAAAGCATTACCTGAAGGGTTTGTGGCTCAGGAAGCAGACCTGACACATTTTCCTTCTCTTCCCAAACAATCTGATGAAGAGCATGGAGTGAGTTTATTAAAGTATCCACAGGGATAGGGTTTGGGAAAATGAGGCACAGAAGAATATAGAAGACTTTCAAGATGGTAGTCAGTCCATCAAGAAGATGCACAGAGAACAGCCCTATTCAAAACAAGGGACAATACAGATCTTCTCAGACAAAAGAAGGGTTCAAAATCGTTATTACCAAGACACCAAGACATCAGCAAAATGACAGAGAAATGAGAGAGACAGAGAGGCAGAGAGATAGAGGGAGACAGAGACAAAGAGAGAGACACAGTCAGAGGCAGAGACAGGCAGTGAATTAGACCTAAGGGTAACTAAATCAAGGAGCTAAACAAAACAATTTCAGGACAAGCTCTCTGCAGATCTAGGAAACAAGCCGTCCTAACTGGAATGAAAGTTCAAGAAGAAAATAAACTCATAAAAATTAGAATGAAGAAGCTAAGATTATCACAAAGGAAAGATAAAAATTGGATTCATTAGAAAAAAACCATCAAATGCACAGATGAGTTTCTTCTTCCTTTTCAATTTCCAATCTTAGGAACGTTTTTTTTTTGGCCACCATTATTGTATTTTTATACCATTGATATATCTCTCAAGTGTCATTCCTGACCATTAAAACTCAAGTGTATAGATATGGACTGTTGGCTGGAAGCAGATCTCACATTCTACTTACATTTCTTCTTCCCATTAGATTTCCCTAAGAAGAGCAATCTCTACTTTACAACATTGTTTTCAGTTTGAAATGAAATAATTGATAGCCTGGCATAGATGTCTTATGCCTGTGTGCAGGAAACTGAGACCTAGAAGTCTGTGGTTTGAGGCCAGACTAGGGAGAAAAGTCTTCAAGACTCCATCTCTAGCTCTCTAGTTATAACCAGCTAAAAGCTGGAAGCATGTATCAAGTGGTAAAGGGCAGAACAAAAGCTGAATGAGTATGAGGCTGTGAGTTCAAGCCTTAGTACTAGCGCGCCCGCACACACACACACACACACACACACACACACACACACACACACACACACACACACACACACACACACACACACACACACACACACACACACACACAATTCAAGTTCAACAGAAATGTTTTTACCTCATGACCCTGAGGTTGTGGACCAGGATAGAGGAAGACAATCAGTTTTAATTTTTATATTTCCTGTCCTAATCAATTTTTAAATGTATCTAATTGTCTGATAAGCTAGATATATGTATGAATAGAAACCTTTGTTTCTCAAAGAGAGAGAGAGAGAGAAAAAGGTAGGACAGTACAGAACATCGATAAAACTGGGGTTTGGAAGTATGAGTTTTGTTTTGTAAACTCCTGGTCTTCCAGGTTCCATTTCTTGATCTACAAGTCAACAGAACTATTACCAACTCTACAGAGCTATTGTTTAAAAACAGGAAAGTATATGCGTAGCCAATTGTAGGAGATAAATAACAATGGCTGATTAATGCCTGTTGGTTGATAACACAGTAGATAATCTGTAAGTGCTGGCTCTACTTCTGTCTTTTTCTCCTCCAGCCTGTTTCTGTTGCTACCAGCCTTGGTATCCTGTTAAGTAGGGAGGGGAGACGGTTAGTGACTGGTGTCCAGTGCCAACTTGTGAATACTTTCTCCTCATTGTGAATACTTTCTCACTCTGGTCTGTTGTTTCTAGGTGTCAGATACTTCTAACCAGGCTGCTAGCAAACTTAAACTTGAATATTGCAGCCTTTAAGCGAAACCAAAAACACAGTATGGTCTTTTCATGACGTCTTGCCTTTTATGTTCTTTTCTTTTCTTTTCTTTGCCTTTCTTTTTTCTTTTCATACTGGTCCTGGGTCTTGAAATCAGAGCCTAAGTGCTGTCCTTTGCTCAAGGCTAGCACTCTACCATTTGAGCCACAGCTCTACTTCCAGCTTTTTTATGTTTATTTGGAGACAGACTTGCCCAGACCTTCTTTCCTGAGCTGTCTTCCAACTATGATCCTCAGATCTCAGCTTCCTGGATAGCTAGGATTACAGGTGTGAGCCATTGTGTCCAGTTCTCATTGGTGTTTTAATATGGAGAGGTCTTCCCCTTAATTTTTTTAGCTTACAATATCCTCATTTACTTGTGCATCACGGTTCACAATGTTTCTTTCGTGAGTCCCTCTTGGCCCGTTGCTATCACCCTCTCTCTGTCATGTTGGTCTCCATGTCCCTTTGGTCTGGCTGGTGCCTCTCTTGAGAATTCCACACTTGTCAGATATAGAGAGAAATGAGACTTTGAATCTCTGGGATTCTTTGATTTGTTTGCTTGCATTTTTTTCCTTGTGTGATCAAAAGGAAACCCAAGGCCCTGGAGAATGTTAGGCAAGTGTGCCACCACTGAGCTATCTCCCCAGCACGGGAGGACTGAGATTCCTGAACAGTGTAGCTAACCTGAAGACACCTGTTGGGTGGTGGCACTCAGCTCACTGTCTTTGCATTCTCCTTCACATGGGAGGCCACCATCACACTCTCTGGGTGATTTCCCACCCTGTCTGTCCTGCTCCTTCGTTATCTTCAAGGGCAACCAAAGAGTGGCTTTACCAGCCTGTAAATCAGGAGCAGCTATAAACCATGTCTGTTCTCAGTGATGACTTTCTCCTTGTGAGATATTTTACAGCCATGGAGCATGCCTAACATATTAATGACACAATTCCATTCCTCTAAATGCTCATCCCGAGGAACACATTGCAGAGTTGTTGGACGAGGTATGTGTGGAACCAGAGTACCATCAGCAATGGCAAATATCAGCTGCTCCCAACTCCCTTAGTAGACTAAACCAGTCATCAGACCCGCCCCCTTCCTAAGGTGTGCCTAAGGAATAAGTTTCCATGGAGAAAATCTCCACTGTTTCACCACCACAAGAGAGTGTGGGGACCAGAGAAGTTTCAATGATAGAGGCAGATAGTACATCCCAGGTCTATCTACTTAAATCATTTCCCACAAGAACTTGGGCTTACTGGCCCAAATATTGTACTGCCTCTGTGCTTTATTTTTTTTTCTATTACTAAAAGATGTCAATAATAAGGAGGATTGTAAAATTAAGGAATGAAACATCTCTTCCTTTTTTCCAAATTCTATTTGACTCATGGAAATAAGTTCACATTGTTAGAATCAGGTTATAGTTTATACTTCATGCATTTACAGCAACCTGAAATCTGTAGGTCTCCTACTTTAGACTTAAATGTTAATACTCAAAGGAGAACACCCATGCATTTCTCAAAGCCAGAGCCAGCAGAGCACATGAAAGCATACATGCTCCCAAATGTACCCATTGGCTTCTTGCTCTTGATTTGGTTATTCTTATGCAAAACACTATCATCTATAAATATCCTTTCCCCAATCCTCTGGACTTGGCTGATCTTGCTTGAATGATACCAAAATCCTCACTCTGCTTTCCACCTTGGGAGTCAATTAGAATTGGCATTTAGGCTTGATTCACAGAAGCTCCCATGAGGAGCTTTCCTAATAACAGACATTGGGGATACATGCATGGAGAATAAAGAAATACTGAGTATCTCCAGAAGCAAATGAGACTGCAAGATGGTACCAGAAGATACATGCGAGCTATTGTTAAGCATTCATTTCTTTTACTAAATGACCATCTGAAACCAAGGCACATATGTGGATCTTTTACAAAGCATCTGTCTTAAACACTGTGGGTTGATCTGGCTTTGTGTTAAAATCACTATTTTGTAAAGCTCTCTCATTTATATAGAAAAAATTGCATTTGCATCTCCTACTGCTGAGGGTGAATGTTCCCCATGAGTTCACTAAGCATGAGAGAAGCCAATGCATCCAAGAACAGGGCATAATCAAAGGACTGTATTAGCCAGGACAAATGGTTGAGCCATGGGCCCATACACAGTCACTGCCTTGCATTGGTGGGTTCCATATCCATGGAGTCAATCAACTAGGGATCAAGCATACTAAAACCAAAGTCTTCAGAAAATTTCAAAATGCTAACCAGAATTTCCCTCATGCTCGTTACTGTACAGAATGCACAAGAATGCAGTGATGTGCGTGCATGATATCCTACTTTGTAAAGTCAAACAAGGATAATTTCTGGCATGTGGGAGGATTGCATAGGTTATTGGTGAATACCACATCATTTTATGTAAAGGGCTTAAACCTCTGGGGATGTGGATAGCTTCAGGGAGCCCCAGACTAATTCTTCTCCAATACTGAAGAATAACTATAACCCTAAATATGGGAGATTTACGTATTTAAAGGTGACTCTCTCTCTCTCTGCCCACCCCAATTCCCTGGTCGACTGACCCCCACCATGGGTTGCTGGTGGAGGTCTGTGAAGTCAGCATGGTGAAGCACACACTAAGTCTTCATGCTTTGGCATGTTTGGCCATACTGTGCACGCTCAGATGCCAAGGGTCAAACCAGCAGTCAGTCATGAGGAGGTACAGGGCTGTCTCAAGTCTGGCCAAAAGAGCAAATTTAGAATTTCCACCCTCCCTACTATTTTCCATAGGGATAGTCCAAGTTCAAGGCCACCTAAGAATTAAGTCAGGTGGAAGCAAAGAAAATGAGAAAACAGAGTAATGGTGCAACTCCTGTTGGGATGAAATTATCTTATCACTCCATGGTATTACCTCCAATGTGATCTTGGCTCCAGGGACCTCATCCTCTGATGTGTATCCCTTCTAGGCCACAGTCTCAGAAGTGGGTGGGATATCTAGAAGCAGACCTGCCTGCCACCATCCAGGACACTGGCACACTGACTAATCAGTTAATCAGTTGCTTCGTGTAGCTAGGGATAGTAGTCAGCTTTACTGCTTACTAATCAGGGAGTGAAGTCGTGCGCATGTGCAGTAAAGAAGGGTCTGCTTTATGCGCTTGCTCAGTGATGACCTCATTTGCGCATGCCCAGTGAGTGCCTCATTTGCTTCACCTATATAGCCCAGTTCAAGTCTCAAGCCTTTTGAATGGCTCCCTGTCTACTCTTCTTTGCCCATCCCTCTCCAAACATGTTTACATCCCTTGTTTGCTTAATTTTTTCTTTTGGCTAAATGATATTTGCCAATAGTCAGTGAATGGAGCTCACTTGAATTAATTGACTCTGTCAGTCTGTGGAGGTTGATCCTGGAAAACAGACTATACACATTCATAGTCTGTGATTGACAGTGGTCAGCGTTGGCCTAGACTGGGATGTTCCTGGTCCATGATTGTCAGGAACACAAGCACCAATGACATTCGTTTTTTCACTGAACTTTCTGAACCATCCAATTGTTTGAGACTCAGGTCTGATAATTCTGAATGGAGAAGGGGCACTTGTGTAAATCTCACAGTGCACTAGCAGTTGCTGAGCTGACCTCAGTCATTGGGGCAAGGGAAAAAAAGAATAACTGATTAATTCAGTTCAATATAATTAAATGAATTCATTTGGCTCAACAGCATGGTTCTATTCAGAGATAGTTTACTCTTCAGAGCTAAAGTGAAAATGATGGTATGGATAATTTGCTTTGAGTCATTCAGAAAGCAGGTTGCATTCTCTACTTAACCTTAGCAGAAGAGATTGTGTCAAGCATCTCACATTAAGACTAAAAGAGTTTTACCAAGTATCAGTGACTTGTGGACTTCTGGGACAGACAGAGTATGTGGGATTCATGTCAGGGAATCGATTCCTGCACACACACACACACACACACACACACACACACACACACACACACACACACACACACACACACACACACACACACCTCACATTCTCCACAAATTTGAGGCCCTTGCACACAGCATTCAGGATTGTTCTGAGCCTATTAGAATGCTTTTTTTCAGCCTGGTGCTGAACTAAACAGTAGTCATTTCTGCAAATCCCAGCGATGAGTTGATTGCATTACTACCTAAATTACAGGCTTTTGCAGGCTGTTTGAGAAGAATCCTCTAATACACACTATTAATTGAATAGAACTTCAGGAACTTTAATCTAATTATGATGAAAGCAAATGCCTCAGTGAAATAAGGGGGCAGAATTGAGAATTTGTTGGTTTTCTTTGAGCAAGGGGGAAAAGCCCTTGAAAGCTTATTGACCTAGTAAACAAAGGGGAATAATAATAAAGCTGGACTATGACCTTCTGCATAGAGAACCAAGAGGGGTCATTCTGCTGCCCAGTGTCCTTTTCAGGAAGGTAAGATACTAAAGGAAGGAGGGAGCGACTCATGACTACTCTTCTATAATGAATTAGGTAAGAATGGAGTGTAAAGACATGGCACTTTTACTGACAGCAATTCATTTCACCCTGCTGCAAAGTTATTGGAATCCAGAGGTGTGAAAGTGTTTGTAAGGACCTCTCAAGCAACAATTGGCTATAATTGGCCATCCAATTGGGTTTGGACTGACTGGCTTAACCAGTTTATCTGCAAAGACCCTATTTCCAAACACAGATCACATTCTGAGGGTCTGCATAGATGTGAATTTAGGGTAGGGAGGGCATTGTACAACCCAGGAGAAGGCTGTCCTTATAAGTTAAAAAAGAAAAAGTTCACAGAGAATTCACTGCACCCAAACCTGGGGAGCGGGGTCCCACAAACGATGAGTATTATCTCAGAAAAATCCTCCCTATGTGTTGCTTCCACTTGTAACCATTGCCTGGTGTCCTGGCTCCTTCTAGATGCAACGCCTACAGCAAATACCAAGTTCTCTCAACTTCTGTTTTGGTGCCTTACTCTTTTTTTTCCTTATACATGCAGCTAATTGGTGTCTGTCTTTGCAGATGCACATGCATCCATTCACTTAAAGGTTCTACCCAGGCAAACCTGGCTTGAGGGTGAAGGTTGATTGTCTTACATTGTTCGCATGTTTTGAAAAATCTGTACTGGAAGATCACCTGCATCTCCACTTATCACTCTCATGTAAAGGAAAAGTGATTCTATGGCTAATGTACATTTTCTGGAGCTTCTTAGACCATCTTCCCTCCCTCCCTCCCTCCCTCCCTTCCTTCCTTCCTTCCTTCCTTCCTTCCTTCCTTCCTTCCTTCCTTCCTTCCTTCCTTCCTTCCTTCCTTCCTTCCTTCCTTCTTTCCTTCCTTCCTTTCTTCTGTCCTTCCTCCCTTCCTCCCTCCCTTCCTTCCTCTTTCCCTTCCTTTTGCTAACCTGAGGTTTGAACACGGTACTCAAGCTTGCTTAGTTTGCTTGCTATACCATTTGAACCACACCTCCACCTCAGCATTTTCTTGGCTAATTGGAGATAAAGTTTTGCAGGCTTAGACTCCCAGGGCTGTCTTTGAACTTGGATCCTCTGATCTCAGCCTCCTGAGTAGCTAGGATTCCAGATGTGAGCCATTAATCTTACTTTTTGGGTATCTACTCAGAAGTAATATGGGCCAAAATAAGGCAGCATGGACTTAACAAATAACAATGATATGGCTGTCCTCAAGTTAGAGTGTGTACCTAGCTCACTGTTCATCACTTCACATTGCTTGATCTGCACTGTGTATCCTGCTTTAAACAACATATAACTGTTCTTGGAGACATTTGAATTTACAGCCCCATTTAGCAGGACTGGATGTGAATAATAGCTGTCTGTGCATGTCCTTGGAGTTCCAAACTTTCTTGCCTATGACTTTATAATTCTTAGATACACCTGCTAGCATCATTTGCTTGTTTCCAATAGGGAGTACTATTATTTTCTCCTTAATTTAAAAAGAATCCTTTTTTTCTATTAAGGCTGTTAACCTGTCATGTATGAGGTAAAATGTTGCCCCTTGTTTAACATTTGCTACTCAATTAATTCTAAACTGCAAAAGATATGTGGTTTCATTTAATTGCAATTTTCTTCCATGGCTGTTGTTTTTGGTACCATGATAATAAAGATTTTCAAATTGCCTTGTTGAAATTGAAACTGAAAATCCATGATATTTATAGAAATATTTTAGGAAAATTATAAAAATGCGACAGATTTAAATTATTCTATGTATTTAAAACAAATTTTGGTAGTCTTTTAAATGAGGCAATTTACATATATTGTATTTTTAAATTATATATTTCTAGTCAGGCTGGTGGCTCACACCTGTAATCCTAGCTACTTAGGAGGCTGAGATCTGAGGATCAAGGTTCAAAGCCAGCCTGGGCAGGAAAGTGTGTGAGACTCTTACCTCAAAGTAACCACCAGAAACCTGAAGTAGCACCGTGGTAAAGCTCAAAGTGGTAGAGTGCTAGCCTTGAGCAAAAGAGCTTAGGGACAATGCCCAGTCCCTGAGTTCAAGCCCCATGACCAGCAGAAAGGGAAAACAGGGGCATCATTATTAGAAAAACATATACATGTTCTTGAAAATGGTGAAATGCAGAGAATAAAAATAAGACATTAAAATGTTGTTAGTACCCCTACCTTTCACAGAAGATCCTGTTAATATGGTATATATCTTCTTAGATCCTATATACATATATACGTGTATATATATATATATTATATAGGGTTTTTTTAGCTGTTTCTGGGGCTTGAACTTAGGGCCTGGGATCTGTTCCTGAGCCTCTATGTGCTCAAGGCAAGCACTCTACCCCTTGAGCCTCAGTGCCACTTCTATCGTTTATACTTTTTATATCAAAGCAATTTGCTTTAATATCCTCCTATTTATTTTCCATAATTTTCCTCCCCTCATGAGGCAAGGTGCATTCAGTTTTTTCTGATTAGGCTTGCTCATTATATTCAAGAAGTCTGGCTGTATCGACCAGATATGCTTAGTTTTCTTGCTATACCATTTGAGCCATACCTCCAGTATTTTGTTGGCTAATTAGAGAGTTTTGCAGGTTTATACACCCAGGGCTGGCTTTGAACTTGGATCCTCCGATCTCAGCCTCCTGAGTAGCTAGGATTCCAGATGTGAGCCATTAATCTTACTTTTTGGGTATCTACTCAGAAGTAATATGGGCCAAAATAAGGCAGCACGGACTTAACAAATAACAACAATATGGCTGTCCTCAAGTTAGAGTGTGTACCTAGCTCACTGTTCATCACGTCACATTGCTTGATCTGCTCTGTGTATCCTGCCTTAAACAACCATATAGCTGGATGCTCTTCCTCTGGGATATTGACTTCCTCTTCGTGTCCTTCAGCTTATTGTCCCATTTCATGTGTGTCCAGGAACCTGGAGTGAGAGCTGAGGGCTGATGTATTCCAGGCAAAGACTTTGGCATGCAGTATGTTAAGTCACTGAGGCTGTGGGAACCATCATGTCCTTCCTTAATTGTCTTCCTTATACCATGCTCAGATGAGATAGGACAGGAGGATGGGTCACTGGACTTGGGTGATTAGAGACTTGCCATTCCTCATACAACACAACTTTTCTCATGTCACTGCACTGGGTTGTGTACTGTTTGTGACTTCAGTTCTCCACCAATAAGTCATCCCAGGTCTCCACACTGACACATAATCCTTTCCGGAACCAATGATTTTATTAGGCTTTCCACAAGTTGATGCTGTCATGCTCTTCCTACACTGATTAGTGAGAATTCTTCTATAGGATTTTTACTTGTTAATTAGGATTCTTCAATTACTCCGAGATATATTTCTATTATAAAGGCAGGAAAAAATGCTTCCTTCTTTCACATTAACTAACAACATCAAAGCTAAATGCTAGGCAATCTAATAATTATCTCCAGTAATTGCTAATTTGTTTCCTGCATGATTTTTAAAAAATATCTTTATAAACTATGAGATTTCATTGATTCAGAGTATTTGAATTCACTACATTAATTTTGTTTGTTTGTTTTGTGTGCTGTTATTAGGGCTTGAACTTGCGACTTTATTCTCTCATTTCACTCCTGGCTGGTGCCTGCCTTCCTTCCTTCCTTCCTTCTTCCTTCCTTCCTTCCTTCTTTCCCTCCCTCCCTCCCTTCTTCCCTCCCTCACTACCTTCTTTACTTCCTTCTTTTACAACTTATAACAAAAATTAAAATATAAAGAGTCCTTTCTATTGTTTAGTCTTCTTACTTTCTGCCTTTTCCTTGTGACTTTTGAAACTAAACTTGAGTTGATTTTTTTCATTTGAGAACATTTTATCTCAGATTTAATCTATTTATTTTATTTTATTTGTGAACATACTGTACAGAGGGGCTACAATTACATGGGCAGGATAATGCATACATTTCTTACCAAGCATTGCAGCCTCCTCCTTTGTTTACCCTTCACCTCCCTTCCCAGCCTCCCCAGATTTAATCTATTGATATTTGGTGTCATAAATGCTATGATTTCTTTCAGTTAGCGATGTGCTTTTGGCCTTTTATGTTCTATTTTCTACTAATAATAACTGGAGAAAATGCTAATGGGTGCTTTAAGGAAAATAGTACAACATTTTTGTGATTCAAGACAGAGAAATATTTTTGGAAGCTTCATAACAAATGTCAAAATAGTAATGTTTCTAAGAATCTCAGCATCTGAGCAACCTGTTTAACTAGGTTTATCCATGGCACATGATCATATGTGAACACAGATGTATTTTTCTAAGATGTCTAGTGGCATCTTATGGGATGCCACTTAGTTGTGGATATGAGTTGAAAAATGCTGCTGCATAATTTAGAAGACAGCACACCTTACTTTATTATATTACTAATCATCTTTAACTCGTCTAATAGAACATATCCAATCTATTTTCCCGTCCTACTCTGGAGCTGCTCTCTTCTTTTCTGTGCCCTCTTTCTGGGCTCTTCCACTGATAAAGTGGATTTATTTCTATTTATGACTTGGGAATCAGGGTGTAATTCTATCACCATTGTAGTTTGCCAGCTGAGACATTTTATTAGCAATGACTCCATTGAGCTATTGGAAGAGAAATTTGTCATGACGGATAGAGCTTGAGTCCGGATCTGGGTTTCAGTGGCATTGGGCAGGAAACAGATGGCTAATGGGTAAGAGAGAATCACAGGCAAGCTGAAGTCCACATGAAGGAGATGGCCACCAAAGATGTGGGACTGGCTTTCAAGGGATTCACATCATCACATTTAGCTGGCACTTTTCTTCCAAGGAGTTCAAAGTACTTCAAAAGCTCCAGGACAAAAAGTATTTTATGTGAGCCCAAAAGTAGCCCATGGAGCTTGAAACAGACACGGATGGTTTGATGGTTTACTAGTTCTCAAAAGAAATGGCATACAATAAAAACTTGCAGGAAGGCCTGTGAGATGAAACCCATTAAAACATAATGAGACTTAAAGAGGAGAGTCTGGAGCCAGCTGTCCCCTGCTCATTCTGTCCCTGGCTGAACCATTCCATCTCTCTCCTCCTCCATCACTGCTGGGGAGAAAGGGCAGTGCAGTAGCAAGACACTCAACAATTCTTACCTCCTAGGGCCCCCAAGAAGGCTACAAATCCATGAATGTTAGTTTTGGGATCTCGCTATTACAAATAGCGTCACAAGGAGCACTGTCCATCTCTAGGTGGGGATGTTTGGGAGTCTCTCTTGGAATTGTTGGCTTTCCTCTTTAGAAAGCTGTGCAATAGAACTCCTGAGTTGTGGGCTGGGAAGGTGGCTCAGTGGTAGAGTGCTTGCCTTGCATGCCTGAGGCCCTGGGTTCGATTCCTTAGCATCACATAAGCAAAAAAGAAAAAAAAGCTGGAAGTGGCGCTGTGGCTCAAGTGGTAGAGCGCTAGCCTTGAGCTGAAGAGCTGAGGGACAGCGCCCAGGCCCAGAGTCAGGCCCCATGACCGGACTCCCCCCCCCCCAAAAAAAAGAACTCCTGAGTTGTTACCAATCATTTTCAAGAACAAGACTAAGGTGAAAACAGGAGATTGTCACAGACTTTGTGGTGATAGCTGCTTCTGACACCTGTGTTTCGTTTTCCTTTTTGTGTTTTTTCCCCTCCATCATCTCATTTTTTAAAAATTGTTATTGTAGAGTTGATATACAAAGGGGTTACAGATACATGAGTCAGGTAATGAGTAATGAATGCAATTCTCTTTGAACCATGTCTCCCCTTCCATCACTCTCTCCCAGTCTTTCCCTCCCATCTCCACCCATAAAATATCCACTTCATTCGCCACCTAGTATCTAGTCGGTATCACTGTTGTATTTGTTCATCCTTGTTCTACATTTTATGTGCCCTCCCATACGATCCTAAACACAAACAAACTAACAAGACAAAAGGAAAAGAAAACAAAAACAGAAACAATGGCCACTAAAAAGTGTCTCTTGTTCCCATTCCTAGAATATTGTTTTGGATGGTTATCTGTCTATCGCTATTGAGCCTTTGTCTATCACTCCTATGCATAGCCTTCTTTGAGCTCTGTATGTTAATGACTAGGGTCCTATATAATTTACCATGTCCCAGTGCTATTTATTTATTTTAGTCATTCAGTGTGTTGCCTTGTAGATTTATAGGCGCATTCTAGTTACCACAAATGAGGGGAACCGTGCAGCCTGTTTCTTTGATTCTGGCTTATTTTGCTTAATATAACTTTTGCAAGTCTTTCCATTTCCTTACTGGTACAATAACTACCTGTTTTTATTTAAAAATGCATATGTCTAGTTGGGCTAGGCTGTACTATAAAAGCTAGCCCCCAGTGTACTGTTTAAAAGCAGTTGAAGTGCACTTCCACTGGTAGTAGTTATCTAAAGATGAATATGCTGTGTTCCTATTTATTGATGTAGGACAAACTATCTTCCACAGCTGGCAGTGGCAATGTATACTCTTCTTGGTGACATGTCAGTCTGAATTTTCATGAATCCCTTTTTCAAATCCATTGGTAGTAGGACTTGAACTCGGGGCCTTGAGCTCACTCAGCTTTCTTGGTAATGGTTGGCATTCTCCCATGTGAGACATGTCTCTAGTCAGCCTGACATTTTGATGGTTCATTGCAGATGGAGCCTCATGGACTTTTCTGCCTGGTCTGCCTTTTAGCTGGGATCCTGTAGTCCTCAGATTCCTGAGTAGCTGGGATTACAGGTATGAGCCACTGATGCCCAGTAGATCTGCTAGTCTTTTTGAAGCTGAACAGTAAGAGACAGTATACCATTTTGATTTTTAAAAAGTTCCTAATTGCTAGTGAGATCGAGCAACTTTATGGAGCGATTAGCAATATAAATTTCCTGACACCTGAATTACTAGCTTATAGATTGTGTTTGTTGGCTTGTTTGTTTTCTTGGTGACTTACAAGAGTTTTTCACACAAGATTTCTAGAAGCTTCAGGAATTACTGTTAGCATCTTTTCTAAGTGTGTTACATAAACACACAACCAGGGGACACACGGTGGCTTATGCCTAAAATCCCAGATATTTGGGGGGCTTATGGTTCAACACCAACCTGGGCATTGAATCAGCAAGACTTCATCTCAATAAATAAGCTGGGTGTGGTGGTTCATGCCTGTAGCAATACTAGGTGTGAAGGAGGCATAGATAGGAGGATCATGGTATAAGGAGAGCACCAAGCCCAAACATAGACACTGTCTGAGAAAAAACCATGATATGAGAAGGGCTGGAGGCATGGTTCAAATGATAGAGCAACTGAGGAACCAGTATAAAAATCCTGAGTTCTAACCCCATTCCCACCAAACGTAAAAAAAGAAAAGAAAGAAGAGGAGGAAGCAACTTCATGGTGCCCTGCAGTTCACTGTAGTTCAGAGCATTTAACATCCAATGTGATTGTGTGTGTGTGTGTGTGTGTGTGTGTGTGTGTGTGTGTGTGCAGGTGTGTGTACCAGTTCTGAGTCTTAAAGTCAGGGTCTGGGCACTTTGCCTGAGTTTATTTTTCTCAGGGTTAGAGCATTCTACCACTTGAGCCACAGTTCCACTTGTGGTCTTTGGGTGGTTCGTTGGAGATGAGATTCTCACATACTTTCTTACCCTGGGCTGGCTGGCTTCAAACCATGATCTTCAGCTCTCAGCTTCCCAAATTGTTAGGATTCCAGGGGTGCACCATCTGCACCTAGTTGATCAATATTTTTCATCTTCCCTTTATGACTTGTGATATTTTTGAGTCCAATAAATTCTTCTGGATTCCAACTCTATGAAAACCCTATGTCTCAATCTTTGGTGTGTGTAAGAAGGTGATTATGTACACAAATGAAGAAAGTCAGGCACACAAAAATGCCCATAAATACAGATGCAGTAAGACCCTCTCCTTCTAGGACTCATAAAAGCATTCTTTACCTTAAGTAGGTTGCAGATGCAGGCAGGAAAGAGCTATCACATTTTTTTTTAAGTTTGAGGAAATAGTCTCTCCACCACCCCCCCCCCCCCCCTTTCTTGTTAAGTTCATGTGCTGGGACATCCTTGAATTTTCTTCATCAGAGGCATTTGTCTGAAGCTTGCCTCCACTCAATCTGCTCTACTTTGATGGCTTGCCTCCCCCATTGAACTGCGATCTACAGGAGGAGAAAACGGGGTCACTCTTTGAAGGAGCCTATGCGGGGGTGACCTTTTAAAGGTCACCTGTCCCTGGCATGTTTAAGGGAGCCTCAAAAGGCAAGTGATAGAATAGAAAGACAAGTGGAAGACTTGCTCGGGCTATTATGTGGAATATTCTCTGTATGGGATTTATTACTGTAACCAGGAAATTCACAGGAATTCTGGGCTGTCTCAAATCATGTACTTCATTTCCTTCTAAGATGTAACTGTACGAATCTAAATGATCCCAGGTGAGACAGGCTTTTTTTTTTTGAGAAGTTTTATTATTAGACAAGATAACGCTTGCCAGTACCTGGCTCTGATTATAACTCTATTTTCACACTCTCTGTTTTTTCTTCCTGTTGAATTCTGATTCCATTGGATTAAAAATATCATGTCTTCATTCTTGGCTCAGTTCCTGGTATATTGAAGGAACGAATGCTTCCAAGAAGGGATATGAATGCATAGACTCTTTATTTGTTCTCCTACTGCCATTGTCACCATCTATTGGAAGGAAGCTCTACTGAGCCTGAAGCATGAAGCCCTCTGAGCTAAGAAGTGTGTGTGTGTGTGTGTGTGTGTGTGTGTGTGTATGTGTGTGTGTGTGTGATTAGCTGGGATCACTCCGGGCTCACCTGGCTCCAAGGGGTGTGTGTGTGTGTGTGTGTGTGTGTGTGTGTGTGTGTGTGTGTGTGTGTGTGTGTGTGTGTGTGTGTGTGTGTGACTGAGCCCTGCAAACCAAGAGGTGCCATTACATTTCTCTTTTACACTGTCTCATCAAAATCAGGGCCTACTATTCTGTGTTTTCCTGAAATACATCTGTATCAATATAGGGCTAGGGGGGCCACCTTAAAGAAAGAAATAAGATATCAAGGTATGTTCATATTCTTTAGCTACAAGAACAAAATAGACTAATGTCATTCCAAGTATTTCATAAACGACAAAATGTAGCTCTTCACAGAGTATCTATTGTGCGCCAGGCACAAGCGTATATATTTAGAATACAAGTATGGATAGGACTTAGCTTCTTTCCTAAGAATACTTACCCTCTACTGAAAATACTGGTATCTAAGCATTTGCTCAGATGGGTGTGGATGGCTTCTGCCTATAGAGCAGATACCCTGGGCTCAGAACTCTAGTTGTTGCATCCTTACCTAATCCTCATCTTGTGTGGATTGTGCTGGAAAGCTGACTTCTTGCTCTCATAGAAAAATCTCTAAGTGTGCATACACACTTAAAAGTATACAGTCTTAATTAAAAAACATATTGTAAAGGTGATGTATAGAGGGGTTACAGTTACATAAGTCAGGTAACGAGTACATTTCTTTTTAAACAGTGTTACCCCTCCTTCATTTTCTCCCAGTTTTTCCCCTCCTAACCTCCTTTCCCCCAAATTTTGTAGTTCATTTCCCACATTAGTATACAGAGTCTTTATCAGATAACTGTTTTCTAAGTTTTTATTTTCCTTGAATACATTCAGCAAATAACCCTAGACCTTTTCAGCTCTGCAATTTGAACGTTGCCTGTCTACTTCTTAGCTGTTTTGGTAACTCTCATCCGAAAAGTATGCTTTTCCTGAGGATTCCTTTGCCTATGGGGATGAATATTTCATGGATTTCAACCGAGGTTTAGGTTTTCCAGTGTTGTGGCAAAGGAAATACCATAGAGATGCTGAGATTTCCTTCTGAAATTCAGTTCTCTCCTGTGCCATTAGCCATCATGCAATGCTTTTTGGAAATCGCCATTTCCATCTCCTGCAGGTATTACCAGCTATCCCAGCCCCCATGCTGTACATCCATCTTCTTTCCTGGTGGAGACAGAGACTAATGGAGGCTCCTCTCTGGGCTTTGTAGCTGGCAGATGTGAGAGTTGAGGTTGTTGTTTCTGGGACCACTGTGCCAGAACTGTCCCAGAAGTAGAACTGATTTCTGGTCTCCATCTGCAGAGAATGAGCTGTGTGTGAAATTAGATAACTTGGAGCATTTGCCTGATGTCTTTTTCCTTCCTCATCCGGGGTTTTCTGCCTTGTTTGTTGTGAGATTTCTCCAATTTCTTGTGTCCTCGATTGCAATTTATGCATGGAAACCTATTCTCGATACAAGGAAATTCTCAAGATTTTGTTAACCATCCTGCAGTTTGAATGGTATCTTCTCTATTTCCTTCCTTCCTTCCTTCTTTCTTTCTTTTTCTTTCTTTTTTCTTTCCTTCCTTCCTTCCTTCCTTCCTTCCTTCCTTCCTTCCTTCCTTCCTTCCTTCCTTCCTTCCTTCCTTCCTTCCTTCTTCCTTCCTTCCTTCTGTTGTCTCTCAGTGGTATCCCTTGTGTGTACAGTGTGTTCCATATCTGCAGCTGGATAGCTTGTGTTACATGTTTTTCTGCTTTATCAATTTCACCTCCCATCCCAGATGGTGTAGCCTACAGCCCCATCAACACCCAGGAACTAAGAAAGTGTCTGAGTGGCTTGATTGCCTGTTGTCAACCAGTCATTATTATCACCCCATTCTCCGGCTCACTAAACTCATGCATAAGCCAAAAACGACATCTCCTAAAATCTCCTTTTTCCATAATGGTCTCGGGTGTGTTGAGAGATTCTCTGCATCTGTGGAGTGAGAATGGAAGAATGTCCCAAGGCTCTCTGGGAGCAGCTGCTCCTGATCTCCATCTCAGAGCAGGTGTGAGCTGCCCAGTGCCTTCCTGGTGTGCTCCAAGACCCCAGTGCTGGTATTTCTGGGCTGAAATCCTTAGTTACCATAGCTGCTGTTACAAAGTGCCACATCAGTGGGTGACTTAGACTACAGGAATTTATGTGCTACCATTTTGGAAATTGGGAAACCTAAGACCAGAGAGTTGGCTCATTTGAGTGTGGGAGATGCTTGATCAGAGTCTCCTCTTTCCTCTGGATTCTCACATGACAGAGGGTGTCTGCTCTGGTGTCTCCTGGTCAGAAGGACACTGTCCCCTGGTGGTGGCCCTTTCCATGTCCTCCTCTACACTGGCATCCCTGCCCAAAGCCCTACTCCAATACCATTTTCTTGGAGGTCAGGGATTCACAACTGGAATCTGACAGAGACCTAAGTGTTTGAGACTATATGATGCCCAGGCTGGGCTCAAACTTACAACCCTCCTGCCTTAGCCTCCTGATTTTGGGAGATGACAAATAGCATGTGCCTCCAAATGACTTCTCTTTCCTTTACACTCTCAACTTTTCCAATCGAGTATAGAACCATGAATCATATCCCTCAGTGCTAGGTCTATCCAGACCCTCTCACCGCCAATATCACCACCATCACCGCCAAGTTTTTTTAAATGATTGGTACCAGGATTTGAACTTAGTACTGTGCTTGCTTGGCTTGTTTTCTGGGCCAGTGCTCTACCACTTGAACCATGCTTCCAGCCATGCTCTTTGCTGGTTATTTTGGAGATGGAGTTTCTCAGACTTTTCTGCCAGCACTGGCCTCAAACTGTAATCCTCTAGATCTCAATTCCCTGAGTAGCTAGGATTGCAGGTGTGAGTCCCTAGCACTCAGCTATTCATTTTTTCCTTTGCCTGTGTCTTCAGAGACTCAACATTGTCACCATACATCACACAGTCCTTGTTGACAGTTTGGAAAAAGGAATCACCCCTGGAAGGAGTCATTGAAAACTGATTTCATGTCAGTGACAGTTTGGAAGAAGAAAGCAAAAGCTGGAAATGTGTACACTCTTCAACAGAATTCTAGGCCTGGAACTGGACTCTAAAGAAATACAGTGAGACATTGTTACCAGAGAATTCAGTTCAGCTGTTTACCTAGATCCTTGCAGCCAGCAGGAGATTCAGGATAGATGTGAAAAGTAGACAAAGGGGTAGAAAAGTTTGTTTAATACAGAAACCCAGGCTTCTGCCCCCACCCCTGCAATGCCACATGAAGAGAACTGATGGAGGCAGGGAAGGGAGATCTATCATGTGTCACAATGACACAGGAAGAAGGCACTTTCAGCCATTTGCAGCCATCTTCATGGCATGTATAGTCAGAAGGGCTAGATTTAAGTGGAGGAAGAATTAGGGGCAAGGGGCCAAAGTACAGATGGTATGGGTGTCCTGGTTACTGGTCATCCTGGCTGGTCATCGATTCTGGGTCTCCTGGATTCCACAGAAGTTGTTCTTCCTTGTCTTCACTTGAGGGGAGTAATATTCTTTCTGTGAGACAATTTCTCCCACACTAGAGTGCAGCTTCATCATTATGGGTAATGGTCACATTACCGGTGTGTCTGAGGTGGGTGAGTGGGATCTGTCCTGCAAGGTTCCACCATTCGTTAAGGGTCGTACTAGTTCCCCGATCATCAAGATGCTATGCACCAGTCCCATCTCTCCTGGAATCCAAGGGGACTGCAAAGTGAGAGTTGAGGGAACAGCTTAGAACAATGGCACACACCGATATCAGTGATTCACTTGCCATAGCCTGAAAGTGGGGCTGTCTCTAGGGGGAGAACATCAGCATTTGCCTTTGGGGTGTGCAAATGTACAGAGATTGTCTGTAAAAAGTCCTGTCCAGACTGCAGGGCTGACATCACCTGTGCGTCTGGAAGTTTTAATTACAATGCTGATTTCTCTCAGGACCCTGTGCTTTCCTCCTCCTGTGGTCACTGCGTATGTCTCTCAGTTCTCTTAACAGTTTTCCTTGAAGAATTCTCCAATTTAGATTTTGCTTGGCACATTCCCGTGGCTCAGGCTAGCCATTACCTACCAAAGAGAATAAGGAATCTGCTGAACCAATATATAACACTGTATTCTTTCTAGTGGTGAAATCTTGAAAGTAATCCAAACAGCCTCCACAGAGGCTACATTCTCTCTGTCTAGTAAAAATCATGCTGGGTACATAGTTTCTTCCCATAAGCAGATGCTAATAACTCACATTAGGTAAGAAATTAGGTTACAAAATACAGTGTTTACTGTGATTGCATTCTTGCCTAGAAATATATGTGTGATTGTCTATGCAGAAGGTAAAAATAACCAAGAGGAGGAAAGGTTTCATCATTTATTTCTGATTGGTGGATTATTGGCACTTTATTCTACATTTTTTTGTATTTTTGTTTCTTAGAATTCTTTTTTTGCTACAATAAGCATGCAAAACCATAAAATGGAGGAATGCAAGGAGAGTTCTTGTCAGGGGAAGAACCTTTTTATAATACAAATAATGACAGTGTGATAGTATCCAGGACCCCTTGCGGGAAAGGCTCTTTACCCTGGCAAGTTTCTACCACTGAGCCACATCCTTGCCCCCAAACATAAACAATCAAAGTCTCATTTGATTCTCTCCCTCCAGGTTTGACATTGTACTTTATTTAATTAGAATGACCCAAATAGGTGAATATCAAAATATATTTATTTGTTTATTTGTTGTCATCTTCAAATAAGTATATAAGAGGGTCCAGCTTTACATGTCCATTTATGTACAACATGCATCTTGTTCAGAGTCTCATCTTCCATCATTCTCCTCCTCCCCAACCATCCCCTCAAATTTCCTAGTTCCATCTTCAAGTACTTACCTTGAGTATTATGACTGTGTTCACCCACTCTTCTTCTCTCCACTTCTCCATCCATCTTGTTTTCTTGATGTGAGATAAGCCTTCTCCTTATATGAGGTCCACTTGAAGATTGTAAATTGTTTCCATTTCTTCCAAAAGATCTTTTCATCAGCCATTAACTGAGGAGAACTACATGGCTTCAAAGGAGTGTTTTAGGCCTAGGTAGAAATTACTGGGCATGCAAACAGCAAGGGATTCATTCCAAAATCATACTCTTTTCCCATCAATCCAGTTATTGAAGGGATTCTAGTTTCCTATGTTAAGCTGGAGTCCAGGGAAAGGATTTTCACTCCCTTTGCAATGGAGACTGCATCCTCTCCCCCTCCCCCTTCCATTAGCCGAGTCCCATTGGGCTCCAGGAAAAGATGAAGGTTCTGGAAGGTTTCCATTCTTTAGACAGAAATGTCTACCCTGTCTGTTGTATTTCTTCTCAATACTGCCAGACCTTGAAAAGAGCTCATTGGAAGAAATTCTTTATAGGTCACTACTTGTGTTTTTGACAGGTGAACTTACCCTGACCTCCATGGGATTTGACTTCTGTGTAAGCCCCTGTGAGTCCTGCACTCTGAAAAAGAAAAAGAAAGAAAGAAAGAAGAAAGGGAAAGAGCCATTTTATTAGTTGGGCGGGAGAAGGAGGATTCACACTCACTCCTGACATGCTAATGATCATTGGTTCTGTAGGATGGAAAATGTGTCCCATTCCCCAGAGATTGAGCATCAGCTTTTCCTTCCTCTTTTTTTAAATTTAAATTCTTTGACTAGTCCAGTATGAGTTCACACTTGGACTTCAGCTTTAATAATAAATCAGCAACAATAATAAATACAAGTTTGATATATTTTTTCCCCTTCAACTTTATTAGCAATGATACCTGTGGATGGCAGGGTGTTTGATTTTTAAAATAACGCGAGTCTTTCATGGAAGAATGAGAGTACCATGAATAGCTTATGTCACATGGCTAAGTGCCTTTTTAGATTGCGAACAATTGGGCTTATTATTTATAGTGTGTGCTGGTCTTCATTGTTAGGTCACCCCCATTTTAAAGAAAGGAAACAACACAATCCCATTTGTGCATTGCTGGAATGCTGGAAAGGAAGACATGTGAATGTGCATCTTTGAAAAGAATTCTGGGGTGTGTTGTGTTCCTCTGATTGCAAGTTCTTGGGGGAACCTCTCAGGCTTCTCTGTCTGCTAAGCATCTTCCTTCTGACAAGCAGCCTAATGGCTGGAGGTATTTTATTTGTTTGTTTTTATGAAAATGACTCCTAATATAAGGTGAAGGTTGCATGATAACAATTGGAGGATGACTAGTGAAACTAGACATTTCAGAGCTCCTTCCTCTGAGAATGCAGGAGGAAATATCAGATTGATGGATTGATTGATTGATTGTTGGTTATGGGGTTTAAACTCTGGGCCTGCACACTGTCCCTTAGCTCTTCAGCTCAAGGCTAGCACTCTACCACTTGAGCCACAGCGCCACTTCCAGTTTTCAGGTGGTTAATTGGAGATAAGAGTCCCACGGACTTTCCTGCCCGGGCTGGCTTCCAACAGTGATCCTCAGATCTCAGCCTTCTGAGTAGTTAGGATTACAGGCTTGAGCCACCGACACCAGGCTTATCAGGGGAAATTTTGATAAATAAAAGTAGGAATAGGGCCAAGCAAGCACTGATGATGGCTCACATTTGCAATCCTAGCTACCTAGGCAAGATCAGTGTTCAAGGCCAGCCTGGGCAGAGAAGTCCATGAGACTCCATCTCCATGGAGGGAAGTTGGACATGGTGGCACATGCCTGGGATCCCAGCAATGGCAAGAAGCCTAAAGTAGGTGGATCAAAGCTCAAGTGCATGTCAGGGCCGGAAGGGAGAGCCTCTCCTAAAAAAATAACCAGTTAAATAAAAACTTGGGGTGGAGGTGTGGCTTAGCAGTAAGAGCACCTGTCCAGCAAGCAGAAGGCCCTTCACACCCCTGGTGGAAGGGCTTTTGGTCTTCCAAGTGTGCCTGTGAAGGGGAGTTTGGTACCTAAGCCCCATTTGCATCCTGCCTGGCCAGGTGGTGAATAGTTTAGTTCCACCACATACTCCTGCTGTGGTGTGCTGCGTCACCACAGATCTACAAGCAATAGGAACAAATAATTACACATTGGCATCTCCAGAGCTGTGAGTCAATAGTCACTCTTTTTGTTCATCAGATACAATCTCAAGTACTTCTTTTTGTGAAGGAAAGCTGACTGATGCAATTCTCATGCTCTCTACAAGCCTGCAGTGAGCAGTAGGAAGGGCAGAAAGCTCTTGGGGGGGTCACCCAGTGGATAGTAACTACAGCTAATTTGCCTCCAGTTCTAAGTGAAGTAAACACAGTCCCTAATCCCCTGTGGCAGCCAAGTGAGGAGATCTGTGGGTAGTGATGGCCCTGGAATGTCTGCAACTGGATTCTTGACCTCCATTGGACCATCCACACGATTGTGCTCAACCTGAACTGTATATGTATGTGTGTTGATGTGTACCGGTACTAGGGCTAGAACTCAGGGCCTGGGTGTAGTTCCTTAGCTGTTTTTGCTCAAGGCTGGTGTTCTACCACTTGAGCCACAGCTCTATTCCCAGCATTTTGGTGGTCCATTGAAGAAAAGAATCTCACAGACTTTTCTGCTTAGGCTAGCTTTGAACCACAATCCTCAGACCTCAGCCTCTTCTGTAGATGGTCTATTCTGTGATGAGTGAATCACTTAAATTTCTTATCACAGACCCTCATGTGAGAGGGAAAAAGGAAAACCTGGGAATGGGGGTAAATTTGACATTATATGCTAAAATTTGTCTCATTAGCCTGTCAATCTGCTTGCCAGGAAAGCTCACCTATAAATTATAACATATGCCCCTTTGTTCCTTCCTAAATGATAAACAAAAGTTCAAAATATTGGAGGATCCATTTGGAGCTTGGCAAGAATGTCAATTACTTCCTCAAATCTTTTTTATTTTTATTTTTTTGCCAGTCCTGGGCCTTGAACTCTGCGTCTGGGCGCTGTCCCTGAGCTTCTTTTGCTCAAAGCTAGCACTCTACCACTTGAGCCAGGTGCTATGTCCAGGTTTTTCTGTGTATGGGTACTGAGGAATAGAACCCAGGGCTTCATGCCTGTGAGGTAAGCACTCTACCACTGAGCCACCTTCCCAGCCATCACATCTTTCATGGTTGTGGACAGGTTTTCCTGAAATGCCAAGGATTGGTTGAAAACTTTAATTTTGTCAATAGATGTCTTTTACATGACACACTAGATTTTCTAATTGGTTTGTTTACCTGTTGAATAAAACTAGGTAGCAACTGTCAGGCACCAGTGACTCACACCTATAACCCTACTTAGTCAGGAGGTTAAGATCTGAGGATCCCAGTATGAAGCCAGCCCAAGCAGACAAATCCATGAGATTCTTATCTCCAGCAAAAAGCTGGAAGTGGAAGTGTGACTTAGGTGGTAGATTGCCAGCCTTGCCAGTACCAGTTTTCCTCATCCTCCCCACCCTAAAAATGAGTGGGAATTAAATAAGTGTTTGTACTGGTCTTCCTCTTTTTTCCCAGCTATAACAACAAAGAAAGAGAAGTCATTTTTATATTATTGAGTATGTTGCTCTGTCTACTATCTTTGTCTATTTTCTGTTGTTATCTATCTATGTTGAGGTAGCTATAGATATATCGATACTTATTGATATATTGATGTATCTATACATTAGACAGATGTGTATATTATGCATATGTCATGTATATATATATAAATATATAATTTATACTTGAGGCTAGGGACTTTTTAAAGAAAACGGGCTTATTTAAGTCACAATTGTAGAGGCCAGAAGTCTACAATAAGACTGCTCCCTTTGTGTCAGTTCAGTTATTTCCCCCTGCATCACAAGGTAGAAATCTGTGCCGAGGAAATCACACAGCTAGATAAGAAGCAAAAGGCACAGGTGGGATCGGGCTCTGGGTTTTGTAACAACCCATTCTCTTGGGAACAAATCCAATCCCACCAGACTGACCTGACCCACTCTGTAAAAACAATTAATTAATCTTTTCCAAGGGTGCAACCTCCACAATCTCATCACCTTCCACCTACCCTCACCTCTTAAAAGCTCTACCCACTCAATTCCACCAGGCTGGGGATTAGAACGTCTAGCACACGAACCCTTGGGAGACATTTTAAATCACATCCCAAGCTACCACATCCAGAAGACACAACATCCAAAAAATATCACCCAATCATTTTCCACTTCTCTGCACGGTAAAGAAAGTCATGGTAGGAGAAACAATCCAAGCCTGGGTGTAAATGTTCCTACCCTGGCTTCCTTCTTCCTTCAGAATCCAAGGAATTATTACATTGGAAGCACAATTCACACCAAAATACAAGAATTAGCAACTAGGAGCAGCCCAACATATCTCTTCCCTTTGTTCCATCAAGAAGGATGTTCTTAGAACAAATGGAAACACTACAGATATTGAGCTGCCTATTAGAACCCTAACGCTATTTTTCTCCTCTGTGGAAGCCCATGAACATCTCCTTGTGGTGGAATATTTAACAAAAGCATCACTTGGAAGTTGAGCTATTTATATGTTATATAAACCCCTTTTAATTTTGAAAACTGAGCTTTACTCTTGTCACTTGGTCTAACGTTAGATGCACTAAAACTAATGTTAAAACATAATCAAGTTTAAAGTTCACAAACTATGAAACTAATACACACCATACAATCTTCCACATATTTCTCTAAATTTGTAGTATCTACACATTTGAAGATATTCAGGCTCTTTTTTATTTTATTTTTGCTGGTACTGTGGCTTGAATGTGGGCCCTCTAGCTGGCACTTAGCTTTCTTGCACATGGTTGGTGCTTTGTCACTTGAGCCTTGCAGCCAGCTTGGATTTTTACTGGTTAATTGGAGATGGAGTTGCACTGTCCTCCAAATCTCAGCCTCTCGAGTAGCACTCGGCAGCCATGGCATCTGGTTCAAATAATTAAAGCTTAAATAGCATGAAGACTTTGGGAGTGAGAATGGTAACAATGTGTGTGGGGGGAGGGTATGTGTGTATGTGTATGTGTGTGCATATACTCCCTACCTTGGTCACTGCCATGGCCTTGAACCAGCTAGTCCTTCTCAAAAAGCAGCCAACACATCTAGTCCATCCTGAATTTTAATACTTCACTTAAATAAACCCAGTTGGAGAATCTGGTCCAGGGAAGTGGGAGAAAAATACCACATGAGCCCGAAGGAGTGAATCAGAAAGTAAAGATGAATCTGAATAATCCAGGAGAGAGAGAGAGAGAGAGAGAGAGAGAGAGAGAGAGAGAGAGAGAGAGAGAGAGAGAGAGAGAGAGAGAGAGAGAGAGAGAGAGAGAGAGAGCTAATATGTCTTCTTAAAGAATCTCCAGGACTAAAGCAGGGACAACCCAAGAACAAAAATATTGGATCACTGTCCATGAGTAATATAGAAATCTACCATCAAACACTGATCTCCGTTCAAATGAGTGGAGAAGAATGGATGTCAGCTGACCTATATGGAGGGAAGAATGGATGGATGGATGGACATACCAACTGTCCTCTGGTAGTGGGTGATTGAGTCACATACCGCTGCGGGTCAGCATTCCTCTAAGTCTCTTGATCTATTTAAAAGCCTGTGAGACTTTTATTTGTTGTGTGGCTTTATCTCCTCCCATCTGGAATAATTGCTATTGTTCATGTCCCTGACTGCCTTAGTATTCAATGCATTTATACCTTCAGCTGACCCCTCCCTCTGCAGATGCCCTGTACTGCAGTGACAGGATACTCCAGGTATAGTTTTTCTCAGTGACTCCCTTCTGGAGAATGTCACCATGCCTATTCCTGCTGTCATCAGTAGTCTCAGAAGACCTGAACAAGCCTGGTGTGGGTAAGCCTGTCAGGCTAGCTACTCAGGAAGCTGAGATCTGAGAATGATAGCTGAAGCCAACCTGGGCAGGAAAGTCTTAGGGACTCTTATCTCCAATGAAGCAACAAAAAAACCAGAAGTGGAGCTGTGGCTCCAGAGGTAGAATGCCAGCTTTGAGTGAAAAAGCTCAGGGACAGCAGCTAGGATTTGAGTTCCAGCCCCAGGATTGGCACACACACGTGTACACACACACACACACACACACACACACACACACACACACACACTATGAATATCAGTCATAATCATAGTTGTTGAAGGGTCTCCCACAGCCATCCCAGGGGACCACTCAGAGGCAGGCACAGGAGAAAGATTATTACAAGGTTTATTAGAGGAGCGATATTTCCCCCAAGAGGGAGCACATGGCCTCCGTCCCTATCCAGGTAGCAGGAGGGTCTGAGGGAAAGGAAGTGAGGTAGATGGGAGATCAGGTGGGTCTGGGTGGAGAGAGGGAGGGGCTAGCTGTATGGCAGGAACTCCAGGAATGGGAGGGGGCCCAGGTCTGGGTGGAACTGAAGATCAAAGGTGAGCATAATACCAACAATGGTGTCTTCCAACCTCCACTCAAATTGCATTGCTTTTTGCCTTTTGCATTTGCCTGGTGTTTTGTGGGGAAATCTGCTCTCCCCTCTCCCGCCTCCTGCCTGCCCCCCAACTCCTCTCCCCTTTTCCCCCTCCTTCCTATTCCCATCCCCAAGTCTATGTAATATTTATTACCCCAGGGATCTAGGGTGACATCTCAAGTCTCTGTTGTCTGTGGCTGTGTTGAAATGGCAACATGGTAAGTTTAAGCAACCACAGCTGCAATCCTTTTGAACTTGAACATGGCTGAGAATCCCTTTTTGCCTATGTTCCTGGGAAGAAAATTTCCTCCTCTTGGGTTCAGTGGATTCATGCCCATGAATGACTTTGAAGTCCTTCATTGGCCTCCAGGAGAAGAACGTGACGACATGGAGCCCAAGCTTGGGGGAGCCTTTGTTTCCCTTTGCTCCCAGGACTCTTCCCATTTTTCACACTGGTTGCATGGCCTTAGGCCACTGTCATTCATGACTTCCCAGGGACTGGCTCTTGTCATGAGATTGTTTTGGTTATCCTAATTCCTGCTTTTTTTTTTTTTGAATGGTGTTGAAGTTGTTTTCTTTTCTAAGGTGCCTGAGCCCCTCAGCTGTTGGAGAAGGGCTCACTAGCAAATGTGTTTGTTTTTCATTAATTCGTTTCTCTCTAGTAGAGCCAACAGAAAAACAGGAGAGCAAAGGAGCAAAGGGTTCCTGGTCAATTAGCCTAATTAGCCTTCCCACTTCAGGATTATGTTCAGCTGTGAATTCACCCAGTCACATCCTGGGAAAACCGAGGTGCAAATGGTCAGTTCTGTTGTCTGTCCATGCCTGGTTGGTTCATCCACCCGGTGTTTGTGGAGTGTTAGGAAAGCTATGGGTTCCTAACCCCATGGATGGCCAGGAAATTAAAGTTTAGGCAAGCAAAGAGACTTGTCCTAGTTCTACCATTCTTAGACAGATGGCAGAACCCGTTAATACATTTTGACACCAAACTGCTCATTATTCTCCATGTGTATCTTGACAAAGTGGAGTGGGTTTGGGTTTGTGGCTATTTTAGTATAGATATCCCTGAGAGACAGAAAGGGGAACTGTTAGGGAGATTTTTTTAAAAGTGGCAGGGGGGAGGGGTGGGCTGGGAAGGTAGCTCAGTGGTAGAGCGCTTGCTTTGCATGCATGAGGCCCTGGGTTCGATTCTTCAGCACCACATAAGCAGAAAAAAAAGCCGGAAGTGGTGCTGTGGCTCAAGTGGTAGAGTGCTCGCCTTGAGCTGAAGAGCTGAGGGACAGTGCCCAGGCAAAGTTCAGGCCCCACAACCAGCCAAGAAAAAAAAAAAAGTGTGTGTGTGTGGGGATCGGGAAATGCAGTCATAAAATTCAGTGCATATCCTACAAAACAAAGAAAATGGAAAGGATAGGGGTGGGAGGGATGGGAGAGAATGAGGAAAGAAGGACATTGGTCAAGATGCGTCGCACTCATAAACTGCTTTGTTGAATGGTAACACCCATGTACAACGACTTAAAGGGAATAAAAATATGCTTAAAAAAAAGTAGTGGACATAACCTGTGGTTGGTGATATGTGCCCCATCGTGGTACCTCTTGTTCCCAGGGTACCTAGGGCTTCTGTTCAAATGTTTCTTCTTGGGGCTGGGAAGGTGGCTCAGTGGTAGAGTGCTTGCCTTGCATGCATGAGGCCCTGGGTTCTATTCTTTAGCATCACATAAGCAGAAAAATACAGAAGTGGTGCTGTGGCTCAAGTGATAGAGTGCTAGCCTTGAGCTGAAGAGCTGAGGGACAGCACCTAGGCCCAGAGTTCAGGCCCATGACTGACAAAAAACAAACAAACACAAATGTTTCTTCTTCCCAGAATGCTATGACTTCTCACTCAAATGCTTCTTCCCATAATGCCCTAGGCGTCCGCTCAACCAGGCTTGTGCCTGAGCCAGGGTAATATCTGCACACAGAATCAGTGCTAAGCCAGGGGAAGAGGTAGTGGAGGATCTCCCATACAATTTGAGGCCTTCTCCAGATGGAGAGTTTTGTTATTTTCTTTCATGGATTTCCTTCCATTTTCAAATAAACTTATTCTGTTTACCCTAAACACTCCCCTGCCTTTGAATTCTGTAATTTGTAGAGAAAATGTTGCCATTCCCTTGGGTGGCACCATTCACATACCCAGCCCAGCTCAATACCTGGGATCGAAGGACTCAAACAAAAGCGAAGAAGGGAAGAAAGCATTTCTTATTCTCTCTCTCTCCCCCCTGACACCCTCCCCCCTCCCTGTCATGACTGCATCTCTCAAGGTGTTCAAGAGACAGGAATAGGACTGGACTGAGTGGTACGCAAACACTGGCACAAAACTGAGTAACAAGAACTTGCATTTTTATGAAGCTTCTACTCAGCCTCCAAACTTGTAGAAGGTACAAATCTGATGTGGTGCTGGATGGGACAGGAAGAGATGTAGAGCTCATTAAACTCATTCCTCTCAGGCAGAGGAGGAACCATTTGAGGCTGGAGAGGAGAAGATTCTCACCTAACTTTATATATCCTCAATCTTTTCACTGTAGAAGGGAATTGCTGTTAATGGACTCCACAGTCCCAGAGAAAAACCTAAACATTAGTGCATAAAAATCAACCTGGTGGCAGTATTGTCATGTGAAGATAACTAGTATTTATTTCAGAAACACCACCATACTGCAACATGCTCTCATTTCAAATGTATAATCTGGTACTTTTTTTCCTGCAGCCATATCCATAAACCAATTTTAGAGACCTAATTATTAGTTTTCTTCAAACTACTAAGATCCCTCATGCCTGTTCATAAGAACTAGTTATTATTGTGTGCCTGCTGAAGACTTTCTGTTCTGAGTGTTGTGTTTAGATTGATTGTCTCTGAAGTAATACTGCAAAAAGTTCTATTTATACTCCCTCTCATTTTATTAATGAAGAAATGAAGTCGGGGAAAGCTTAGGTTCCCCAGAACCCATGTGATCTTGGACTAGTTATCTGTTCAGGATTTGAATTCAGAGCATCTGACTTTAAAGCCTATGCTTTCTTACTACGCCACCCTACTTCCACATCCAGAAAGAATCTGAACAACTGCCTCTATTGTGCATACTGCTTTTCCAACCAGCTTTCTTTCTTGTCCACATCTTTGCCTCTTGTAAGCATATAGTGACATTGAGTAATTAGTTGGTTCAGAGAGGCCATTGGCAATGTCATACTGCATTTTCAGAGGTGTAATCTGTCTTAAAAATTATTAATTAAATGTCAGTATTGTGGTTTGAACTCAGACCCTCTGCACTGTCCCTTAGATTTTTTCATTCAAGGCTGGTGCTCGACCACTTGAGCCACAACTCCATTTCTGGGTTTTAGCTGGTTAATTTTTGGAGATAAGAGTCTCACAAACTTTCCATGTTGTTTTTAAACCATGATCCCCAGATCTCAGCTTCCTAAATAGCTAGTATTACAAGCATGAACCCATGCCTGGCTTTTTTTCTTTAAACACACACACACACACACACACACACACACACACACACACACACACACACATACACACACACACACGCACACACACATAGAAACAAGTATGGTGATTTAGCTCAGACTGCTCTTGGACTCACAACCCTCGTAGCCTCCAAAGTGCTTGGATTACAGGTATAAACCACTGCATCTGGACATAGTTATGGTCTTTTAAAGCAAGGAATAGGTGTTTGTGTAGAAATAGGGTTGGAGAAACAGTGGGGCTGGGGTTAATATTAAATGCTGGAGGTTCCAGATTTCCGTATGCTCCATGCATTTGATAGATCATACACTGAACCCATGAGATTAAAGATGTGGAGATGGAGACGGGGCAGGACATCTGAGCGCCTCAGAGGATAGAACTGGCCCCTCTCAGGAATGAAGAACAAACTGTATAATGCCCTGATCACCAGGGAAATGCAGATTAAATACACAGGATTTAATAGCATCTTACACCTGTTAGAATGCCTGTTATTGGGAAGACAGACAGATGATAATGTTTTGGCCAAAAACAATCCTTATGTACTCTTGGTGGTAATGTTGCATAACCACTATGGACAGTCCTCAAAATACCCAAAATGGAACCACCGTACATCCCAGATATTCCACTACAGTGTATATAACCAAAGGAAAGGAAAACTAGAGGGATGTGTGTGTATACTCACATACACTGCAGTATTAATCACAATAGCCAAGATCTGGAATCAACCTAGGTATCTATTGATGAAGTCATGATGTTAGATGTGCGGTGTATAAGCACAGTGGAATACTATACAGTCTTAAAAAGAAGGCAACCCTGTCACTTACTCAGCATAGATAAAGTGGGAGAACATTGTGTGAAGTGAAATTAAACCATGCCCAGAAATGCTTTAGGAAATCTAACTCAGTGGGATCCAATGAAACTGGTTTTATAAAAGCAGGGGAGTAGGATGGGGATCCCCAAGGCTTAGCAGGGTAGGGATGGAGGAGCAGAGAGGTTGATGGAAAGATACACAGTTACAGTTACTTGGGTGGGATATAAAAACTGGGGTTGGGGGAGGAATATCCTGGAAAATGAGAAATGGGAAAAAAGGCTTCATGGGGCCTGAGACATTCCACTGGTCATTATGTGTCTCATTCAAACTAACTATTGGAGGAGCAAACACTTGAAAACGATCTAGCCAAGGAGATAGAAAAAAAGTTCTGGGAAAATACTTGAAATCTCGTGATACAAAAGAGCCTGGCCTCCAGCAAAGAGGAGTGAGAAGTTTCCGTAGACAGCTGTCTGCGGTGGAAAGGTAAGACTTACGAGGAGATGGCTAAGCGAAGGAAAAATGGCAAGAAAACCAGAAGTTTAATGGCAGAACTCAAATCCTTATGGGATGATAGGAAAAGCCAAAGAAACAGTGTGGTAAAATCAGCCATGACCAGGTGTGAGATAGAGAATGTGAAGAGGGCCAGAACTAAGGCCCAAGCTGAAGAATCAAATATATCAGTAATAAGTAAGGAGCAACAGAACCACTATTTAAACACATTTGAATGCATATACATGTATGCAGATATGCATGTGCATTGTGTGTGTACATGTGTGTATGCGTGTTTCTCTACAAAGCAGAATGAAAAAGACTTTACCATCTCCTTATAAAGAAAACGATTTATACCTATCCAATAATAATTGGATAAACACCAATGTACAATTCTCCAAGGTTGTAAATACTACAAAATTAGCAAATAAAAATGTGAACACAAAAAAATGTGAACACAAGGGAAAAAATAAGGAAATATAAGGGAATAGTAAATGCTAATACTTTTTTTCTATGTGGGGATAATAGAACCATTGCCAGATATATACAAAGGCTTAAAAATATTCTCCTAAAGTGTATTTAAAAAAAATTAACCCCCAAAAATTTATTTCATGGGAGGTATAGAACAAAATTAGGAACTCAAGGATAGGACATCTTGTGTAAAACAATCGTCTTTGATCATTAAAGTAGAACACAGTTTTAATTGAAAATATTAAAATAATATGAGAGTATGTGAGTGCTCACCAAGTGCCAAGTATTTTCCATGCAATCATGACTTGGAATTTTGCAAGTCTGGTTCCAGGAATGCCAATCAGTACCTAAATCCTAGGATATTGATGCCTTTTATGTAAAATAATGTATTATTTGCACATCTGCTCCTATACCTACCTTCTGTGTTACCCATGCAATGCAAATGTCTGTAAGTACTTATTACACTGCACTTCTTTTTTTTGGGTGGGGATTATGACATGTTGAGGACAGATATAATTTTTTGCATTATTTCATTCTTTTGTGCTAGCCCTGGGGCTGGAACTCAGGGCCTATGCTCTGTTCCAGAGCTTCTTTTTGAACAAAGCTAGCATTCTACCATGTGAGCCACACACAACTCCACTTCTGGCTTTTTTTAGTAATTAGTTGGAGATAATGATCTCATGGACTTTCTTGCTTGGGTTAGCTTTGGATCATGATCATCAGATCTCAGACTCCTGAGTAGATAGGATTACATGGTTTACAGGCATAAGCCACTGCACCTGGATTTGTGTGTTATTATTGACCTTGAAGGGTTGAATATACAGATAGAGAATCTGCACATATAGAAATTGGACTGTACATGTTTATAAAATTAGTTGCAGATGTCAAAAATGACTCATCAAATAGAAGATGTGTCATCTTATAAATCATAATGTAGCAATAGTTTAGGCCTAAATATCTAGATTGATTGGACAATGCTAAAACCCACCAGTAAAAAGATGGCTTAAAAAGTACTCAGCCCTTCCTCTTACTACTGGAAGGACAGTGAAATGCAAAAGGGTAGTTTTATTTTCCATTTCTTTTGGTAATTAGATGTGTACTCAGAAAAACCTTAATTACAAATTAAAAGACAAACCAAGAAAAGTTTCCTTGAGAAAATAATGGCAGAAGAAAGAAATTATGCCCATCTTCAATTTCTGTGTAGATCAATAAGAACACCAGCAAATCCCTGAGAATAAATGAGCAGGCAATTCATAAACGAATATTCATTGGAAATTAACATAAAAATACCTGCTTCATCGCTAATTTCAAAAGTGCAAATTAAACAGCAATAACATAACCATGTTAAACCTGAAGCATTGGCAAAAACTCAAAAGAATCATAATCCCTAAGACTAGGGGTGTGGCCTTTAATGTACTGCCAGGAGAAGCGTAAATTGGGAAATTGGTACTTGTGGAGGGCAATTTGGCAACCTCCATCAAAAGCTTTCTAAATAGGGATACCTTTCCACTCCAAAATTACATTTCCAAAGGCCTGTCTCATAGGTGGCATAAACATCACCAGCCTTGTCTTTCTGGATCTATATGCCACACACAAGTGAGAATGTTTGGTATTTGGCTTTTTGAACTTGGCTTATCTTGTTCAATATAATGATCTCTAGTTTGTACAATTCTGGGTAACGTTGACAGAAAGTGTGGGGGGGGAAGGGTGGGAATCCAAAGAGGAACTGTATTTGAATAATAGAGGACCTGTGCAGTCAATATACACTGGGGTGAAAGATGCTGAGAGAGGTGTCCCATTGTGGTTCATGGTGTGTTCCCATCCATGATAAGCTAATTTTAGTAAACATTGGCAGGAAACACAGGCCTATGGCTCACAGATGATCCCTGGTGTTCCCATGGCTCTTCTGATGGTCATGCTGATTGTATTTACAGTTGCTTCTTTATGCCATGAACCCTCTGCTGGTGGCCGGGAGTCAGTAACTAGTTTCTCTACTCTTGTGTCTTCATACTGAAGAACAGACACCACAGCTAGCACATAGTAGATGTTTACAAAGGCCCAAAGTATCGATTGTCTGGCTAAATTTGATATGTATAATTATATCCCCCCCCATCCCCGGCACACCTCCAAACTCCACACCCCCTACACACAATTGCAATGTGATTTTTCTCTAACTGTGCACATGGGAGCATGGGCTGGTGATCAGGACCCCTGGAGAAAGGAAGGAGCAGACACCTGAACTTCCACTCTCGTTGTCAAGACACTATCATCAATTACAAGCAACATGTATTGAGTTGTACATAGAACAAGGGCCAGAAGTCACTAGAACATTAAAATATAGACTTTCAAAATTTCACTTCTCATTATGATGGAAATATCACCAGGGTCTCCACTGAACTCATTCTGATGTGTTTATTGACACGGAAGAATACTAACTCAGAGAACTTGTGAAAGGTGGAAGACACTATGGAGTGGTTCCAAAAATCACAAAAGGGACTACCAGATGACCCAATAAACCTAACACAGGGTATATAACCCCCCAAAGAAGGACCCAAAGAGCAATTCACTCCTGTGTTCATTGCAGAACAATTCACCATAGCCAGGACATGAAACCAGCCTGAGTATCCATCCATGGAAGGGAGGCATGTGGAACATACTCACAATGGAATACTATTCCATGAAAAGATGGCATCCTGGGGCTGGGAAGGTGGCTCAGTGGTAGAGCGCTTGCCTTGCATGCCTGAGGCCCTGGATTCAATTCCTCAGTACCACATAAGCTGGGGGGAAAAAAAGCCAGAAGTGGTGCTGTGGCTCAAGTGGTAGAGCTGAAGAGCTGAGGGATAGCGCCCAGGCCCAGAGTTCAGACGACAAAAAAAAAAAAAAGATGGCATCCTGTCATTTGTGACAGGATAAATGGACCGGGAGGACATGATGATGTCAGCAGAAGTAAGCCAGCAGCAGAAAGATAAACAGCACATAATTACCTTCATATGTGGAATCTAAAACACTGATCTCACAGGAGTAAGATAATGGTAGTCAGAGGTTAGAGAGAGAAGGTGAAGGACAGGGAAGTTGGACAATGTGTACAATTAGAAGGAGGTAGGAATTAAAAATATTTGAGATGAGGGATGTATATGTATGTTAAAACACCACATTGCAACTCAGATATTCATGCAATTACTAGGGGCCAATTAAAAACAAAGTAAGGCTAAATTAAAAAAAGATGGCAAGCTATATTTTTAGACTACCCAGTAGAGGAGACAGAGAGAGAGAGAGAGAGAGAGAGAGAGAGAGAGAGAGAGAGAGAGAGAGAGAGAGAGAGAGAGAGAGAGAGAGAGAGAGAGAGAGAGAGAGAGAGAGAGAGAGAGAGAGAGAGAGAGAGAGAGAGAGAGAGAGAGAGAGAGAGAGAGAGAGAGAGAGAGAGAGCGCAGTATGAACTGGGCTCATCTCCAACTAGTACAAAGGTGGCTAAAGATTTTGAAGGGAAACCTCAAAAGGGACCAAGGGCCATGGGGAAATGGAAACTTCCAGAAGATGGGTGCAAATGGCTCAGCAGAGTAGGCAGGGACCAGGCGCAGTGTGCGATGTAACAGGGTTGTGTTTTCTTGAGTAAAGATGCGGCTTGAGGGAAGGCGTCTCCTCAGATCTCCATGGAGAGGTGGCAGCCACCGGTTCAGCATGGTTTGCAGCATGGTTTGTAACTCCTGTTCAGAGGCCCTAGAAAGAGAAGACAGCAGGAAAGCAGGACGCACAGTTACACCCAGGCCATTTGTATCACACAAGGGCATTTATTGTGCGGTCATAACGGAACTGAAAAGCCGTTTTCAATTTAAAGAGCACATTTGCAAAAGGCAATGTCAGGAATGACCCAGCGAGCTCATCTGTCAGCAGGTGGAGATGAGAAGCCATCTGGCACATTCTGGATCTTGTCTCTTGTAGTGGTTGAGATGTGAACATACAAGGGTCCTGAATATTTCCTGGTAGATGCTTGAATACCAAGCAGTCACCACTTCTAGGCAAGAAAGTTTGGCGGAAGCCCAAGGAGGTCTTGGCCCGTTAGTTAGCAGTCCGGGACTATAAGGATTCACCTTAAAGGAAATCAGGCTGAGGTCATTATCTGCTCTCCAACCCCATTTACAGGAAGAAGGTAAGACTCAGGAAATTCTTCCCATGCTTTTTTAATGGTCATCCATTTCTTTCTTCTTCTTCCTCCTCCTCCTCCTCCTCCTCCTCCTCCTCCTCCTCCTCCTCCTCCTCCTCCTCCTCCTCCTCCTTATCTTCCTCTTCCTCCTCTTCCTCTTCTTCCTCCTCCTTCTTTCTTCTCCTCCTCCTCTTCCTCCTCCTCCCTCTCTCTTCCTTTCCCACTCTCCCTTCTTCCCTGCCTCCCCCTCCCCTCCTTCCTTCATTTCCCTTCTCCTTTCCCTCTTCCTCTTTTCTTTCCCCTCCCCTCTGCTTTCTTCCCCCATCTTTTCCTCCACTTTCTTTTGTTAGTGGTAGGGTTTGAACTCAGGGCCTCCCTTACTTAAGCCATGCCCCTCAGGCCCTTTTACTTTCATTATTTTTTGAGTATGATCTCACATTTTTTGGCCTGGCTTGGCCTGGATCACAAACATCTTTGTACTTTCTATGACCACATGAACCACCATATCCAGGTTTTTATTGATGGGGATAGGGGGAGAAGCTCATTAACTTTTAGGCTAGCCTCAAACTATGATCCTCCCAATGCCCGCCTCCAGAGTTGCTAATTAAAATGTTTGACTGATTAAAATGTGCACTTTCAAGTGGTTTGTCATTCACAATTCCTCTTTGTTCGTACTAACAAGACTGGTGTTTATCAGCAGCTTGTGAGTTCAGAAAGGTGGGTTTCATAATCTCCATTTTACTGAAAAACATGTGAGCTCTTACCTGAAGCCAAATGGTTTGAAGGTGATAGAGACAGGCTCTAGGACTAAAACCTAATTCTTTCTTTTCTTGCTTTTTTTTTCTTTCACTTTTGCTCCAGAGCTTGCTCTTCACTTGCCTTTCTAGACTGTTTAAGTTCATGAAACTGACTTGGGTCTCAATTCCAGAACGCTTCATTCTAACTCCTGGGCTTTGGGAAACTATAGCCTGTAGTTTCTCAATATATAGAAGCCATAGAAGCCACTAAAACCTGAATTTTGAAGGCCTCAGGCTAACCTGCCAGAAGTTCTATCTGTTAGGTCTGGCCACTTCATGCCATAGACAAATCAAGACACTGTGTAGGGCAGACAAAGATTTATGACATGGCAGACATAGGAAGACAGCCCTTCCATACATCTTCAGCCATGATCATGAGCATTAGGTTTGACAAAGAGCCAGGGGTAGAAGAGAGAGAGAGATGCCTCATTGTTATGGCTTGGTGGGTCATTATTTCAGTCCTTATTTTAGGAGAGGTTCTGGAAAAGTTGTTTATTGCTGTCATCACTGATTAGAAGACACAAATCATTGCTGGTGGGTACTGTGTCTTGAGGAGCTTCTGCTATCCCTTAGGGGAACTTTTGGAAAGTTGTGATCCTTTGTCCTGCTCCTCCTGGATTCCAAGATGGTTACATAGTAACTACAAGAGAAAGAAAATAGCTTTAGAGCCAGACACACACACACAAAGTAGGGGCAGAGATGCCAAAGTTTGTTTTCTTTCCCAGTTTTAGTTAGCTAAATAGGCTCAAGTAGGCAGTCAGTGCTTTTCAGCTCTAGCAGCTTTTAAACACCAGAGGTCTGGTTAGGATGCAGCCTGGCATGGGCCAGGCTGGCTGGAGGTCCTGCATTGCTGGCTGCATCCTGATCTCCTTGTTTTGAGCAGCTGGGCAGTAGGGTCCTTTAGTGCTTTAGTTGGCAGCTTTTCCCTGAAGACACTGCAGGTGTTTGGAAAAGAGAACCATGAGTTTTTTTTTTGTTGTTGTTGTTTTGTTTGTCTTGTTTTGTTTTTGGTTTTGGTTTTTGGTTTTTGGTCTCTATGTTCCTAGGTATAAGAGAGGGAGGCAAAGAAGGAAGAGGAATACACAGAAAATGGCTTTTCCATTGGTATCCATCTCTATGGTGTGGACCAAGAGCCTCCTGTTTATACTTCCTGTGGTAGCTGGGGTGACAGGCATGCACCAAGATGTCTAGCTATTGGTTGAGAGGGGTCCTCATACCCCTGAGCTAACATCCCGCTGAGATCCTTCTCATCTCCACCTCCTGAGTGGTTAGGATTAAAGGCATGAGACACCCCCACTAGGTTTGAGGTTTTGGTTTTGTTTTGTTTTGTTCCTTTCTTACATTACTTAAAATAGAGAATAGCAGTACTAGGGAATAGTCTCTAAGGCAGTTACCTTTGACTTCAACCTCAAGAAAGAAGCTGGGCACTGGTGGTTCATGCTTGTAATCTTAGATATTCTACAGGCTAAGATCTGGAGAAACTCAGTTAGAAGGCAACCTGGCCAGAAAAGTCTGTGGGACTCTTGTCTCCAAAACAACCAGTAAAAAATATCAGGCTGCAGCTGTGGCTCAAGTGGTGGAATGCCGCTTAGTCAGCAAGCTTAATCAGCAAGCAAGCTGTTTAAGCTCAAAGCCTTGAGTTCAAAGAGCCTGAATCAGAACTTCAAGCTAAGCTGGCCCCAGTTCCGTTATTCTGAACAACTAATTATGTTTGAAGTTTTAACTTGCTAAGTTTGAAGGCGTGTGCTGGGGCTCACACCTAGAATCCTAGCTACTCAGGAGACTGAGATCTGAGGACTGAGTTTTGAAGCCAGGCAGGACAGCAAAATCCATGGAACTCTTATCTTCCATTAACACCAAAATGCTAGAAATGGAGGTGTGACTCCAGTGTCAGAGTGATAGCATTGAACAAAAAAGCTAAGGTGCAACACCCAGCCCCTGAACTCAAGTTCCAGTACTGGTGTAAGGGCGTGCACGCATTTACACACACACACACAGACACACACACAAATCAATTTCTAAGTTTGGGTCCTTTAGCATGAGTAATAGATAACAAACACAGAATTTGATACCAAACTAGTATCTGTTTAGAGTAGTATTTAAAATCAGGTGCAGCTGGCTCCTACCTGTAATCCTAGCTAATCAGAAGGCTGAGATCTGAGGATTGCAGTTCAAAGCCTGAGGATTGCAGTTCAAAGCCAGCCCATGTAGGAAAGTCTGTTACTCTTATCTCCCATCAAGCACCTCAAAAAAAACCCATGGTAATGGAATTGTGGCTCAAGTAGTAGAGCACTAGCCTTGAGTGCATAAGCTTAGGGACAGTGTCCAGGCCCTGAGTTCAAGCCACATGACTGACAGGAAACAAAAAGAGAATGAAAATTGGTTTGGGGGAGTGGGAAAACAATTATATATACTATGTTGGTTTGGGTCCTCTCCTGTACAACCCATGACACATCTTTATTCTTTATTATTCAATTCCTTTTTTTGTTAGGGACAATGAAAAGTCAAATGAAAATTTTAATCTGAAGTACTAATGAAAAACTGGTAAGCATTACTTTATGACAAAAATCACTTTATACTTTCTATTGTCCATCATGTTGAAGGAAGAAAGAGTCTGGCTATGCAGCTCAGGCTGGCCTCGACTTTCTTATCCTCCTACCTCTCAGCCTCCCAAATGCTGAGATTACAGGCAAACACTACTGTGCCTAGTTTAAAAAAAGGAAGTTTCTAATGAAGAACAAATGCTTAGTTAACCGGTTGAGTTGACAGATTCTGGTCTAGGAGGTTTAAAAATTCCACTTTGGAAGTGAAATTTACAGAAATAAATGGATGAGACAAGCTAAAAGGATGCTCTGGGCTCCACAGGAAACCATGCCCCTTGCAAAGACTGGAGGCAGGGGACCCCTGTGAGTAGCACTTTGAAAGATGAGGGCTTCGAGCTGGCCAACATGGATATCACCTGTCAGCAACAGTAATGGAAAGCATTCGTTTACACTGCTCAGTTCCCTATTGGCTGACCTTGTTAGACCTGAGCAACATCTCTTACTGCACCGGCTAATCTGTGGATTTCTAAAAGTAAATAATTCGTCCAGACAGCAAGACCTCAAAAACGCAATAAGCTTACAGTCTTGAAGAATTATAGCAAGTGTCTGGGGGCTCTTGATTCAGGCCTGACTCTCCATTCCTGCATGGCTGTGAGAGAGCTCACTGGTTCATTAGTGTATCATCCATTGATGCTGAAACTGAGGGCTGTAACCATGGTAACCACCCACCGTGTGATAAGGTCAAAGAGAGTGGCTGAAGCCTAACTGCCCCTTCAGATCCCTCCATTCCATGCACATGGAGAAATTCAGGTTTAGGGAAATGTTATAAGGCTGCTAATGAAGACTCAACCACACTCATCGTGTGGTCCACAGCAGGTCCAGGGCTCTTCCCAATTTCCCATCCTGTGTCTATGGTGATGTGGACTCTTTGTGGCTTGCTGCTGCCTACAGCAACAAACATGAACAAAGCTTAGTCTTTTCTTCTAGCAAGTGTATGCCTTCTCCCTCCACATTCTCCCTCCCATCTCCACCAGCTTTCTGTCTGGTTTGAGTTTATTGTCAAAACACGCCCAGCCAAATTACTTGTCTGCAGACAGTTTTTTGCGGGCCTTCATGTATCCACAAGAGAGCTGCTAATGATTACCCTTCCTCTCCATGCTCCGTTCATCCTCAGAAGGGACCTGCTCATTATCATGCTGACTGCAGCCTGGACTGTCTGGAAATAGTCAGCCATAGGCAGGATTCCAGCGGCCAGTGATGCTGGACTCCCAGCATCTTCTGCTGGGTCCAGGCTCCACAGAAGCAACCATCAGTTCAGGCCAGGCAGGCTTCTTGGAGTCCTGCGTGAGGGACAGTGTGTAGCAGAGCCAGGGAGAGGGAACGTTTTTTTTTATACTTGACTTTCTGCAGCTTCCACCAGGGCTAGCTATATAACTTTCAGGAGGGCCGATTACAATATAAACATGTGGGTCTTTTTTTTTTTCAAAATGGGGGTGGGGGAGTTCATTTTCTCCCATGGTCTGTTGTTCAATCTGTCCTGAGGTTTTTATTTGCTATTTAAAATTATGAGCATGCATTTTAATGCTCATCTTTATAGATGATGCAATGCTAGGTTTCAATGCAAACAGAAAAGTCTAAATCAGCTAAATAAACCCTATTTCCTAAGGAGATCTTTGGTGCTTATGCACGCATGATGCGGTAAATACCTGGCCGGGAAACAATTCAATGGACTGGGTGTTGTTGACACATACCTGTAATCCTAGCTACTCAGGAGGCTGAAATCTGAGAACCACAGTTCAAATCCAGCCTGGGCAGGAAAGTCCATGAGACTCTTATCTACAATTAATGATATATTAAAAAAAACAGCCAGAAATGGGGAGCTGTGGCTCAAGTGGAAGTGCAGCAGCCTTGAGCCTAAAAGTTCAGGGGCAGTGCCTAGGCCCTGAGTTCAAGGCCCATGACCACTACACACACACACACACACACACACACACACAGACACACACACACACACACACACACAGACACACACACACACACAGGGAATCGATTAACTATACCAGGCAACTTGAAGGGATGAATGAGTTGACATAGATGTTGCTGGAAAGAGTGACATTGATGAAGAGGCACTGTATTCATAAATATAGTGCCTGTCAAATTGGAACCCATATGTACAGCTACTTAAAGGTAATTAGTTATGTAACCAGTGGCTCACACCTGTAATCCTACCTATTCAGAAGGCTGAAGTGTGATAATCGTATTTAAAGTAGGCACAGGTGAAAAAAAATACATGAGATTTTTATCTCCAATCAACCAGTAAAAAGCTGGAAGTGAACAAATGCAGCAGTGGTACTCACTGGACACTATGTGGAAAACGATCTATATACCTCGTGGGCAGAGATGGAAGGTAAAAACTGGCAGAGAGTGAAGGAAGGGGTGACATTGTTCAAAAAGAAATCACCTGACTTATGAAACAGTAACTCTTCTGTACATCAACCTTTAAATAACAATTAAATACTAAAAGCTGGAAGTGGAGGCATGGTTCAAGTGGTAGAGCATAGTCTTGAGCAAAGTATAAGTAAAGTATGAGTTCAAGCCCTGGTACTGGTGCAAACACACACACACACACACACACATACACACACACACACACACACACACACACATGCAGAGTATAAAAATAAAAGTAAGCAAGTAAATAGATTTAAAAATAAACTTCAGAGTGTCACCACTTACAGAACTCTCTCATTTGAGAGAGTTCCCTTGGTAATGAGAGTAATCATTTCTTATTTGAGTTTTTAGCACTTTTTAAAGGTTTTAGCTAACTGGATTCATAAATTAAAACCTGTTCTTATTCCATTTCTTTTATGTCCCAATTTAGTAGAGATCTTCATGAAATGCACAGTCTGCAGACATGTGTTGCCTAGCAATGGGGCTGCATTCTGAGAGATGCTCATTAGTCATTTTGTGAGCATCTTCAGGAATAGGAACAAAGCTAGGTAGATAGCTCCATTACTGGATACTGGATAGGACATCTTGGTATTGTCAGGGGATGGAGTAGATACAAGGTATCTAAGATTGCTGGTATAATACAGCATACTAACATACTGAATTTTTTTTTAGGTAAAGAAGACAACATACTTCAAAATAATAATAAAGAGTATAATAAGTCACATCTATAATTCTAGCTACTTTTGAGGTTGAGGTCAGAGGATTGTGATTCAAAGCCAGCCCAGGCAGAAAAGTCTGAAAGACTCCATTTCTGATGAATACACAACAATAACCAAAGTGTAGTAGAGGGATTATTGTTACACAAGCACACAATCACTTATTACCATTATCAAGTATCATGTACCACACTCACTGTACTTGTATATGAGAGGTAGGACAGTAGACTTGCTCCCACCAACACCATCACAAACATGTGAGAAAAGCATCTGCTACCACATTTACAGTGTCATTAGATGTTATGAACTTCCAGGCCCATAGTGACCTCAGAAGACCACCACTGCCTGTGTGGTCAGACATGGAGTCCAAGAATGTGTGGTACAGCACATGACATTCCCCACCTCATCCAACAATATAGCACTTGTGGTAACACAGATGACTGAGGCTCATCAAGAGATCCAGATTTTACGTTCATGTTGGAGCCTGGGCAGCTGATTCTGATGATCCACTGGTTTCTGGAATCTCAAGTCTAACTCCAAATCCTTGTATTTGAAGTACACACTATGCCTGGTTCTAATGTACTAGAAACAAGCACGTCAAGACTCCCACTTTATAGAAATTCTACAAAACACAAGGAAGAAGAGAAGAGTGATTTTGTGTCTCATCAGCAAGACAAAACTACTGGTGGTTTCCCAGGCTTCCAAAAACATAAATGACTGATAGTCAAACTACTGTTAGAGCAGGGAAGTTGAAGAATAGTCTGTTGCGTATGAACCAGTTGAAAAGCAGCTACAAGTAGAAGCATATTATTTTACAAAGATTATAAAATGTGATTATGTACTATGACAATCTTATTTTAATTTACTTATTTCTTTTACTGAAGCCAGGCTTTAAACCTAGAACTGCAAAGGGTCCAGCCTTCCATCTCTCCTCCTCTTTTCGGTTTTATCTGTGACCACTCCACGGGTTCTCACAGCTTCACTCAGTACTGCTGTCAGACCCTCCCTCCCACCCAACCTTCTCAGAGACAGGCCTTAGCTCTCTGTATAGCTGATAATCAGATACGCTGATAATCAGATACTTCTATGTCTTTCTCAGCATTTCAGTCTCAGTATATCCAAAATGGAGCTCCTGATGAACTTCCAGCTCTGTCTGAGAAAATGCAACCCCAATGCATTCAGGATTTGAAACAGTATTATCGATTCCTTCTTCAGCCTCAGCTCTCACAGTCGACTTGTCAAGAGCAAGTAAAATTGATTCAATGTCCTGAATACCCATTGACCACAGCCATTTGTCTTCTGTCCACTGTCCTCTCTCTAGACCAAGCTGTCATCATTTATTTTTAAAATGTACATTCTTACAAGGACCCTTGTGTGTGTGTGTGTGTGTGTGTGTGTGTGTGTGTGTGTATGCGTATGGGTATATATACATATACATATCTTTTTAAATCAGATAAAAATAACAATGGAATTGAAACATCAAGTATGGTTTACCCTCAACGATTGCATTTTTACTTTCTAGCACTTAATATTGGGTGCACTGCCTATGCAGGTCTCCAGAAAAAATACCATTCTGAAATTGAAAAGCAAAATGCTTCATTTTTCACTTTTACAATTGGTTCATGAAAAAATAAAACAGTACAATTTTTTTTCAAACTAACCTTTTTTTTTTTCACAAGAAAAATATTTAGTGGAACAAAAAAAGTCTTGGACCTTTGAGGTTTGGGTCTGAAGGACTCAGAACCTAAGTCAACACTATAAACATAGAGATAAGGAAAGTTTCATCATGCAAAGCACAGACATCCCTGTGGCCAAAGCACGTGGGTCTCCAAGGGACAAGGAGAGAGTAGGCAAGAGACAAGAAGAGGAAACTAAGGACAGGAACTCTACATGATTCTGGGAAGATCCAAGTATGGAGGACTGTATCTTTCCTAGGCTATCTTTTAGGATTATTATTTTGTCAGTTGTGGGGCTCAAACTCAGGACTTGGGTGTTGTCCCTGAGCTTTTGCACTCAAGGCTAGCATTCTACTACTTTGAGCCACAGCACCACTTCCAGGTTTCTGGTAGTTAATTGGAGATAAGAGTCTCACAGACTTCTCTGTCCAAACTGGTTTTGAACTGTGATCCTCATATCTCTGCCTCATGATCAGCTAGGATTACAGGCACGAGCCTCTAGCACCTAGCTATCTTAAGAAAATGTTAAGGTATACATAAGAGTGTTATATTCAGCATGATATTGGACAGAGAATTAACAAAGGCAAGAAATCAACTTAATCATATTGATAGATACAGCACAAACATAAACTAATCATTTCAGATGAAAATAATCTTAGCAAATGAGAAACACAAAGAAACATGATAAAAATAAGTGTGTCTTTAAGGCCACAGTAATGGAAGGTGAAATATTATCATATTTAATAACAAAGCAATGAGAGTTTCTCTCTTTGAGCAAGTGTAAAATAATTCCACTTGCACAGAAGGCCACAATGGACATACTTATTATAATACAGAAAAGCAAAGAAGAAAGAAAACAAAAAGATTGCAATGGGAGAGAAACAAATGGCCTTTGTTCCCTGTAGATACTATGACTGTATAACCAGAAAGTCCAAACAAAAATCTAGAAATATTAAATTATGTGTTATTTATTGTTAGTAATTATTAATTCGCTAAATTATTAAGCTAGCGAGATGCCTGGTTATTGCTTCATCAACTACAAACCATTAGAAAAGAACCTAAAATTATATTATTTACAATGGTTTCAAAACTACCATATGCCTAGGGATAATCCAGTGAAGCCTTCAGGGACCTCTAAAGAGAAAATATATCATAGTCTTGAGTTGGAAAACAGTATTTGAAGGATGAACTTTCCCACATTTTTCAAGCGAGAAATATCAAGTCCCTCCTGGTCTCCTCTGTTTTTTTTTTCTCATATGCCACAGACAATCTGTCCAAAAATACTATTGGTTCTATCTCCAAAACATACTTTGGATCTTCCCCCACACAAGCCCTGCATCAACATTTAACTGAAAGCATGCATTGTATAATGTAAAGTTAAGCAACTAGAGAGTATAATGGTAAGACAAAGAAGGCAGAAGCCAATGTAGAGAATCACGACAGCTCCAGATTCACCTTTCATTGCCTGCTTGCCAATATTAGAAGAAGGTCCCTTATGTATCTCTCTAGCAACCATCTGCACACATTAAACTCTCCTGGTTTCCCTTTGCCTGGGCTTCCAGCTCCCATGGCAGCCTCTAGTGTACAGTATCAGTAGCTTCCCTTAGGTCTGGCCTCTTTCACCATCCATATCTGGCAGTACCCAGATTCCTGGGAAGTCTCTCCAATATCTTTGGAGTGTAGTCACCATGAAGGCACTACCCTGTGTCATCTCTAGGAAGATTCTTTTGGCAAGTTGTGAGAAAGTGTGAACCTCTCTTGGAGAGCTTTGCTTGACAAATGAAGGATTCCATCTTCCATTCCAAGAGTTCCATAGTATGTCCATTTGGGGTCTTCATCAACCAGAGACTCATGGATGAAATAAGAGATGATGATGATTATTATTCTTTCTTTCCTTTTTCCCTTTTGTGTGCTGGTACTGGAGCTTGAACATAAAGCCTCTTGCTCTCACAAGGCTTTTTCACTCAAGGCTGGTGCTCTACCACGTGAGCCACATCTCCCCTTCCCACTTCTGGATTTTTTGGTTGGTTAGTTAGAGATAAGAGTCTCTTAGGTTTGGCTTCCCAGACTCACTTCAAACTGTGACTCCTCATATCCCAGCTTCCTAAGTAGCTAGGAGGGGGCCATTCATGCCCAACTATAGGTGAGAGATTCTTATTTCATATATATATATATATATATATTTTGGGGGGGGTCCAGTCATGGGGCCTGAACTCTGGGCCTGGGCGCTGTCCCTCAGCTCTTCAGCTCAAGGCTAGAGCTCTACCACTTGAGCCACAGCGCCACTTCTGGCTTTTTTCTTTTTGCTTATGTGGTGCTGAGGAATTGAACCCAGGGCCTCATGCATGCAAGGCAAGCGCTCTACCACTGAGCCACCTTCCCAGCCCCTATTTCATATTTTTAAAAGCATTTCGATCCTCTGCTTCATAACGACTCCCTTTTGATTTTATTAAAAATATCTGTTATTGCTATATTTTTTGAGTTCTCTTGGATTACACCATTTGATATCCTATGATTTCAAATCCTCTTTTATAGTTAATAGTCCTCTATATTAAACTTTTCCTGATTCAACAGCTATATGGTTCTGTCTTCTGATTTGGCTATTAACTTTGCTGCCTAGTGGGGAGGAGCAACTTAGAGCTCAATTTCATGGAGAAATTCTGACAAGAATATAAACTATAATATCCCATTTGGGGGTGGGAGGTGAGGTTATGCTGTGGTGATTTCTATCAGCTCACTCTGTTCCTGGTGAGATGTGGCTTCTGGAAAATGTAGATTCCCAGTGCTCCAAGTTGTCCTTCTTACAGCAGAGTAGGTATCTGTGTTTTCCAAAGAAAATACCACATTTTCTTGACCTATTTCAAGATATCCACAAGAGAGGAGTTTAAATGCTCTCACCACAAAGACATGATAAAGGCTTAAAGTAATTGATATGCTAATTACCTGATTTGACCATTGCACAATTTTCACTTGTATCAAAACATCACATTATAACATATATGTATAGCCAAACAAAAGTGGAACTTAAAAACAAAATATAGATACATATATGTATATGGTGTACATATGTATGTATATACATATGTGCGTATGTATACATATCTGTATGCATATATATATATATATATATATATATATATATATATATATATATATATATCAATGATTATGGTAGGACTCTCCTGAAGCCATCTAAGACTAAGCTTTCAGGGACAGAGTACAAATTTCCAGAAATCTGTCACTAGGAGAATAGGTATGAAGGACCATTCTAATCTACACCCTCTGATTTCTGGCCTAATAGATTCTTCTACCTCAGATCTGGAGCCACAGACAAGGTGATACTTCTTGTGCTTAAAGCAGTGTTTCAGAAAGCTTGTTATTGCTCAGGTTCCTGGGTCTCACCTTGGAGGATCTGATATTATGGATATCATGGAGGGCTCTGGATTTCTGCATCTCTAACACATTCTCAGAAGTTATTGATATTCTAGGTTACATTGAGTCATGCTGAGGTCCATTCTGTGGCTTGAAAGCTGTCCATGCCACAAAATGTCATCTCTTAGCTGGAATCGAGCAGCTCCCTTTGAGAGACTGCCATGCTGTCCCAACAGGCCTGGCATAATGCGTCTATGGATATGTACTTCATTCTGTGTGCTGCCTACTAAGTGCTAATGTTTTCCAAGACAATAGATGACACTCAGTGTATCCCTAGATGGTGGCATTATAGGAAAGGAGGGCTTTTGAGTCCCAAGAAAACCTTGATACGACAAACATGTAAACATGGGTAGCTAGAAGTTACCTGCAGTACACTAAGGATGAGGTCCAAGAGAGGGAAGGTCCTGACAACTTATGGCTCACATATCTCCAATCTGATTCTCACTCCATCTCCGCTATGTCCACGCAGTCCAGCTCAGCATTATTTCTCATGTGGCTTTCTCATGCCTAACTGGTTTCCTTATTCTTGGCTTTCAACTCTTCACTCCCTGCCCCAGCGATCTCTCAGCTCTTCAGAGAGTGCCACAGGATAGTACTAAAGTATGGTGGAGTATCTCTCCCCTTCCAGTGGCCTCTTCATTTGGAGACAAGCCCAGGGCTTACAATGACTTCCAAGTTCCTGCCTGGCCTGTCTCCTTCCACCCTACCCTATGGTTGGACTCCCCCCACGAGTCTCCTCTCATTTGTTGTCAGTTCCAGTAGCACTGGCTGCCATAGGTATGGTTTCTTAAATAAGCCTAACACTTCAGCTGAGGGCTTTCACCTGTGCACTCAACCCAAACCCTTGTTTTAAACTGTTCACATGAGTCCCATCACATTACTGCTTCAATATCATCTTCTCAGTGAAGCCTTATCCCTAGATGAAGCTATGAAGCTATGGCCTATATCTGAGCACTGCTGTTTTTCTGCAGCATGAATCTTTCCCAACTTACTAGAGTGAAATACCCCATACTGACATGTTACTCCAGACCTCAACAGAGGCCTGAAAACATGAATTGGGGATTTTCAGAAATAAGCATTTGGTGTGTCTAAAACTGCATGTTAAGCTAGGCACTGGTGGCTTACCCAGGTAATCCTAGCTACTCAGGGGGCTGAGAGCTGAGAATCATGGTTTAAAGTCTTATCTCCAATTAACTACCCCAAAAGCCAGAAGTAGAGCTGTGGCTCAAGTGGCAGAGTGTTATCCTTGAGCACAAAAGCTCCAGGGACAGCTCCCAGAGTTCAAGCCCAGGACCATCTCACACACACACACACACACACACACACACACACACACACACACACACACACACACACACACACACACACACACACACAAACACATTGCATGTCATTTGTGGGTAGCATGATGAAATCTTGTACTTTCCTATTCAGTCCTCCTCAGAATGTCAATCATCTCTTTGTCCAGTGCATGCACCTGGTACATGCTTCCTGTCCATCAATCATTTAAGACATGTCTCATTTATCAGACTGACTGTTAAGCTTTTGCAGTATTTATGTTCAAGTAACCCTATGCAATTGCCTAATGCTACGTCACAATGCATACAGCATTCAGCTCTCTTTAACTCACTGTGCAAGCCCCCATTGTGTCATCTCATTATAATGAGTGTTCTGAGTGGGGGGAGGAAGAGAGTTAGAGAGATAGAGGGAGCTAAGAAGGGAGAGAGAGAAAGAAAGAGAGAGATCATGTTCATATAACTTTTATTAGATTGTATTGACAAAAGCACCCTCTTTTATTATTCATTATTGTTGTCAACCTCTTACCATGCCTACATTACAAATTAACCTTGACTATAAGCATGTATGTATAGGAAATGTACAACGTATTTATGGTTCAGTACCATCTGTGACTTCAGCTACTCACATGGATCTTAGATAATAATAAATAATGAGTATTACTACATATAATTTACTTCTTTATGGTGCTTATTATTTACTGTTTTCCCATTTACAGTGTAATCTGTACAGGGGCAGAAATTATGATGTTTTAATTCACTGACATGTCCCAATCCTTGATATGCCTCGAACACAATCAACATTTGTGTGTTGGTAAATATTTACAAACCACAGCTGTTGAGAAACCTTGCAAGGATAAAGATGGTGGAGGATGGTTCACAGTATGGGATCTCTCTCTCTCTCTCTCTCTCTCTCTCTCTCTCTCTCTCTCTCTCTCTCTCTCTCTCTGATTAAACACACCTTTGGGAAATCAGGCCACTCTGTAGTCAAGGGTAATTGATGTGCTCCACTTCGTTAACTTTGGGTGCGAGGAAAAATCGTATTTCTTGTGTAGTCACATCATGACTCCCAGCACTGATACCACAAGTGGAAAGAAGCGTGTTTTTTCTTCCTTACATCCTTCCTAAAATAAGTCTAAAATCCACGGGGAAATTTTCTTTCTGCACATGAATTTGTATTTCTCACAATTGCCTCACCAGTAAGAAATCTGCTGCCTGGCAGGTCTACTAAAGAGTCTTCAGTTACTGCTTGGCTACCTGTCTTGGTCCATTTGGTGTCCCAAAGATCATATGCTACCATCTGATGACATTACGATGGTCATTATTTTCCACATGACATTTAAGGGCACTTAAATCACAGGATATATCGTCCCAGGCTTTGAGGAGGAGCTACACTCATTATAGATGAACCTGTAGTTCAGGATCCCAACTATACAGCTCCTTTATAATATAAGCACAAATGAATGCTAGCACAAAAAATGGATAAATTTCCCCCCAAATATTATTCCAGGCAGTTGACAGAGGAAGTTGATTCACTATGAGCCCATAAGAAGCTATATTGTGATGATCTAGGCCTCTATTATTAAGGTAGATATCATGAACTAAGAGTACCCTGATATTTCATTTCTCCTCTGAGGCCAAACACCATCATTTCCTGACAATAGACCTCAATGGGGCAAACTCAACCCATTCAATGTTTCAATAATAACATTGAGCTGTACATCCAAGGGGCCAAGAGTTGCCCTCTCCCTTCTCAGAAGGTCTTGCTATCAAGGAAGAAGAAGGGATTCACTCTCCCCACATGTAAGGATGGTGCATCCATTTCTGAGATAAGCCAAGTTGCTAACCATTGACCATCACGGTACTCTGGTGAACTAGCCAGAACAAAAGAGGATATTCAAATTCTCATGATCTTTCCATGCTTAGAAAGAGGAAATGCTATTTTCATAGTAAGGATGATCATCTCCAAGAAGAAATTAGCTGCCTCTTTAGCTCTGGGCTCATTATCTTAAGCCTATGACAGGAAAGTAAACATACATTAGGGTGTCAGCAACCAGAAGGTGAATTCCACTGTGTTCCAGTGGCCTCTTAAACAACACCGGTATTTCTACTTAATTCCCTTTTTCAAAATAAATAAGAACTCTCTTAGTCTCTATTAATTCTTAAAAAGCATCAATTACATCCCAAACACTATTTTCTATCCATTACTTGGTTCACTTGCCAAATGGAAGATGGGTTGCCCAGAGCCATTTCACTCATTTATCCGGCTAGAAACAGGAAGAGGGAACATTCCAGAATGGCAAATCCTTAAATCCTTTGAGAGCATCTAAAACTTGGCCTGGCCAGCCTTTGGTGGGATCCGACAAGATATTTACATGCAATGTGCAGGTGCTTTTTTTCAAATTGTAACTCAAATTCTTCCAGTAGGCCACTTTCATGATTTCTTTTTTCAGTGTTGTTTCTAGTCACAAATTCCTTGACTAGCCTCAGTCCTGGAAGAGGCAAGGATCACATCCTCTTTTAGGAATAATTTTAAAAGTTCCTTTCAGAGTCCTAGTAAAGACAGATGGCCAACTTCTGTGTATGATTAAAACACTTTCTTTGTGTACCCTTACTGGGCTTGAACTCAAAGTCCTGGGTGTTGCTGTCCCTTAACTTTGTCTGCTCAAGGCTAGTGCTCTACCTCTGGAGCCACGGCTCCACATATGGCCTTTTGGTGGTTAATGGGAGATTAGAATCTCATGGACTTGCCTGCCTTGGCATGAGTGGCTAGAATTATAGGTATAAGCCACTGATACCTGGTGATTTTCTTATTTTTAGCAAGGAACAAGTCTCAAGTAGTACAGGGGCTCAGCTGGCTCAAATGGTTATGTATCTACTTTGAAACTGTGGAGCAACAGCAAAGCTTTCTTCTCTTTCCTCTTCCCTAGGCTCATTCGTCTTTGCTTCATCCAACACTGATTCTTACCTTGGTATTCCTTCCTTGGGAAGTGAAGTGAGATTAAGTCCCTGGAATTGGTGAGGTGGGTGCCATTTTCGTAATTGTGTGTTACAAGTCCTCTCCCCTCTTTAGGGAAGGGAGGATGTATGCGTGGCCACTTGCGTGGCCCATACTTGAGTTCATCAGATCCAGAGTGATAGTAAATGGATGGAATCCAGTAGTGGAAGAATATATTTAGGTAGGTCAGCATCCTATGAAGAGCTTCAATGCTTCATAGTACAAGAGCCATCTGCAGAGGTCAGAGCTGCTTCTTGACATGAATGAAAAAGCTTGGGTTCTAGTCCCAGCTATCTCATGTCCTAGTGGTCAGTTCAGTCAAGATAGGTAACCCTCAGAGTCTGGAAAATAGAACTATTTCATGGGGCTTATAAGACAATTAAGTAAGATAATATATGTGTGAGTGCCCTGTGAACTCAAAAGCACAACCAGATCCATAACAATGCCTTGACAGTCTTTTTTTTTGTAAAACAGACTGTTATCAAGGGCCTTATGAAGTTTAAATCCCAGGAAGAAACGCAATTTTCATAATAAAGATGGATCTTCAAGAAGAAATTAACTACCTCTGAGCTCTGGATTCATTATCTTAAACCTATGACAAGAAAATAAATACGTATTAGGGTGTAGCAACCCAAAGGTAAATTCTACTATTGTGTTCCAATAGCTTCTGAACACCTATTTCCACATAGGCCTCTATGGGGTAGACTTGAGAACTTCATCCCTTCCTGCCCACAGTGGACTGATTCTTAGACCTCCAGAGACACTCAAAGTTGTATCTTCAGGTCCCTTTATAAAATGGCAAAGAACCTAAGTACATCTCCCCGATACTCTGAATCAGCTCTAGATTATTATGATGATATATTGGCATCCATGGGGATAGGGTCCCAAGGAGAGTATGGTGGAAGCAAAATTGCAAATTCTCAGGATGCATACAGTCCAGTAGTAGAAAACTACTGACGTTTCCCTATATCATACATATGTACTATGGATCTGAAACCTCAGGGAATAGGTAGGTCCCACTCATATCACAGAAATTACTACTGAACACACTAAACCTGCTCACCAAGAAACTTAGGGCTTTATTTCATGCTTGTTATCTCAAATACTATAGAGACTTGATGTAGGTTTTTCCCACCATGCCACCCAACTTCCACTAAAGACCTGCTGCTTTTCAACAAGTCTCACATTGTCCCTTTATCATTTAAATGAAGTGCCTTATGTGTCCTATTTGGCTTGTGAGAAATTGCTATAATTTTTTTTTCTTGTTTTTGGAGTACTATTTGCTTTAGGGAGCAAATTTTCACAAAATGAAGGGCTAGGAAACACTAAGTTGATTTCTACACAACTGATAATAATGTAGGGGGCTGAGATCTTCTCCCAAAAACACATATGCATAGTGCACCTACAGAAATTTAATTTTTGTTGTACAACTCTGTTTTTCTTTAAATTTTATTTATTTTTGAGTGCACTTGGTCCAAACCACCTGTGATCAAATGTGTGCATAAAGCTGGTTTATTGTAGTTCCTAATCCAAGGTAAATGCCAAGTAAACCATTATTTTACCGATTGTTTAAGGAATAATAGCAAGACAAAAGCCTGTCTGTTTTGCTACAGATGTTATTTTCCCCCCTGAACGTTTCAAATTTGCAGTTGGTTGCAAAGCCACAGACACAGAGAACCATCTGTACTTTCTTATTTTGCAGGCTAACAAACAACTCTTAGCCAAAACTACTGATGCCTACTTTACCCCCAATACCTTAGCCTGCCAGGCATCAGTAGCTCATTTGTGCAATCCCAGCTTCTCAGGAGGCTGAGATCTGAGGATTGTGGTTTGAAGCTAGCCTAGGTAGGACAGTCTATGAGACTCGCCTCTCTAATTAACCACCAAAAAAGCCAGAAGTAGAGCTGTAGCTCAAGTGGTAGAGCACTTGCCTTGAACAAAAATGCTCAGAAACAGTCCCCAGGCCCTGAGTTCAAGCCCTAGAAATGGCACAAAGAAAAAAACAACTTCATCTAAACACAGATCCCACGTCATTTATGTGCCTAATAGTTTCTGAGAAGCGTGAGACTAAGTCATAGGAACATTGAAGAACCTAGATTACATTCCCTTTATTTTTTTAAATTTGAGGTGAGAGTGTTAGCATCTCAAGATCTGTTTTAGCCTCCCAGGCCCTAGCATTAAAGCCCCGATAATCTAGATTTGAATCTGGAGCCAGCTGAGAAGAGCCACTGTGTTTCTAACTACCCAGTTTCGACCTCCTGTCGGTTAACAGGTCCTGAAGTAACTTTTTACAATGAAAACCTTCTCCTCTGACTCTTACAACCTGTGATGCAAATGAAGACCCTAATTACTATTTAATAGAAAAGAAAACACCCTTTGTGCATTTACTGAACTTGAGAGTGAGACCTTGGGGTTTGAGTCTAGGTTTTCTGGAAAATCGTATGTTACTCAATGATGTATTTCCTCAAGAATGTTTTTGTGACTTTGAAAACTCTTTTTCCCCCCCTTAATCCTGGCTGACATACAATATCCTTTTCTCTTTTCTTTGAGTTTTTTATGACATTATTCCATCCCCTGCTGAGTTGCAAAAGTTGTTGCGCTGGGGCAATTTCAACTATAAAACATTCTTCGCCACCAATCACAACCACTCAGGACTTCCACAGCCACCGGGGCTTCCCTAAAATAACATTCCATTGGCAGGACCTTACGGAGATGGTGCCAATCAAGAGTGGAAAGAAGAACCCAGAAATCCTGGAGACAGGAGAGAAAAGCCATGTGAACACAGGAGTTCCCACGTACCTCTCCCCTCTGTGAGCCTGTGTTGGGACATATCCACCAGCCTGAGGAAAAACAAATGAGAGAGAAAGAGAGGGGGAAAAAAAAAGGCCATTTGTTAGAACCCAATCATAAATCCCATGGGACAATGCCACATTGTCAGGCTACAGCTCATCCCATTTTCCTACTGATAACACAGGTATGTGCTGTGGCTTGGAGGAGTCCCAGGAGCAGCAGGGAAGACAGTAGTGGTATATCAGAGTTTTGAGCGAGCTGGGTCTTGCACAGTCCATCTTAAAGGACTAGACTGGCTCCCCGTCTCTCCCCGCTTCTCCCATCTACAGTTAAAACTGTGTCATTTGAATATAAGCCTAATAGCATCTTTTGTAATCTAACATCCTACTTCTCTTACCTGTGTGCTCATGCCCTTAGCTCAAGGCACAGAAAGAACATAATTAAACAGACTTCCTAGTAGAATGCAACTGTCCATGTAAATTATCACCATAAAAATAATACTAGGGATAAAAAGAGATCTCAGAAATCATCCGGTTCAAATAAATACCTTTAAGCACAGAAAAACAAGTAGACCTGTGGGCTCGCAGCTTCAAAGATGTTCCTCAGTGAGCCCTATCTCCTGATTTTCCTTCCTGTTTGTAGAGCCATGTGATTAACTGTGTAATTAATAGAATACCGTAATTAATAGAACCATGTAATTAATAGAATACTGCATAAATCATAGTGCATGGAAGAGAGATCTGGTTGCCAAAAGGTACTCTGTCCTCTTGAATTGTAGCTTTGGGCAACCACCACAACATGAAAACATACTAGTGGCCTTCGAAGTTGGACAGGGAACATGACCTGTAGCCATAGACAGCACCACCCAACCTGTTACTCACAGAAGTAAACCAGTTGAACCCTTGGAGGAGTGCACTGCGAGATTTCACCAGAGACCCTGAGTCATCTCAGATACTTCTAAGATAGTTGTGATTCTTTTAAGCTTTGGGGCAATGTTTTAACTAGATATAAAGAATGTGATGGATGAAGCAGCTATGTGATATTCCTTAGCATTGAAGTCCAAAGTCATTGTGACCTAGAAGACTTTTTACATGGATACAATTGGCCTTCCCTTGCCATAGTTTGGATAAGGTTTGATTTTGTTTTTCCTTCAGCTTCTGGATATGGTTTGATTTTTTTTTCCTCCAGCATCAAGTGTTGACTTTAATCCCTTTGGGGGGTATTAAAAAGATAGACACTTTACTTGTTTAGAGATGGAGCCTTTAGGGTGAGATTATATCAGAACTTCCAGGATTGCACCTCTAGTGACTTTCTAAAAAGAGGAACAGAAAGATCAGACACACACAGAGGGCAGACACACAGACCTGCACTTGCTCCCAGCTCTTACCTTGGGATGAAGCATGGCCTCAGGATTCTGCCATAAGAAACCCATCACTTTGGTGATGTTAAATTTAGTGCTATATGCGTCATTAAGTTTGGTTGGAAGATTTCTCCGTCTTGTATGACACAAGATAACTTTCTGTGTAAAACACACGACAACCTACACTTGAGTCTCAGCCCATCACAGAAGCTCAGCATCAGTCAACCACAGACCCTAAGTGTAAGTTCATGTGAGAAGAGTACCAGGCTGTCACCCTGGTGCTCCTGGTCACCTTGCTTCTGCTTTCTTTCCATTACTTCCCTTCTCTGGTGACAGACACAATCTGTGGTGTGGTAGAGTAGAATATCTAGAATAATTGCTGGTTTTGCCGGCCAACCAGTTCTAGAATTGCAAATAAAAACACACATAAGATCGCCAAAACTAGGATGGTAATTCACTCTTTGAGCACTACAAACACTCGATGGCAACAGTCCCTGTTACAGCATTAGGAACCAAAGCCTCCAAGCCTCCAAGAGCCTTCAAGTTTCTCTATTGACCTCTCTAGGTATAGACAGGTGGGGTTGAAATAAGGATACTAGGGGGAACTGGTACCACCTTGGCAATGTGGTGAATGAAGGTGAAGTCCCACCCTCGGATGATGGGTGTGCCTGAATTCCTAGACGCAGGGGTGGGGAGTTGGAAAATAGGTTACTGGACCAGCCAGACCTGTGCTGGGAACTCCAGAGACTCTCAAGCTCCCTATGACCCTGTCCCCGACCATGACCCAATTTAGGCGCTGACCAGCTCAGCTGCCATTTTGGCTCATGCCTCCTATCTCCTGACTCTCCTCAGGTCACCATGATGTCCCATTCCAGCTCTCCATTGAAGTTGAGCTGGTTGTTCGAGATTGCTTCTCTGCCCCCTCCCCCCTTTTTTTTTTACTCTACTATCCTCATCGCTCAGTTTCCTAATAGTATTGAGTATGTTTAAGGCTGCAAAGTGTTTGGGGATATGTGTCTGCCACGGTTGCTGGCTTTCTAATAAAGATTCCTTATTGGATCTCTCAAAAGTTGGCTTCTCTCTATCTTGTGATCAAATTCCCATATAATAGGGTTGGAACAGAAGAATATGGTTGGTAAACACGGAAAGGAATAGAAGTTTACCTAGGTGGAGTATAGGGTTAAGTGGAACAGAAGGGAACCATTCGTACTGTTTGAATCACAGAAGATCTAGAGAAAAAATGTGAATGGAATATCTGATCTATAACACTCCAGGGAATTGAGTCCTGATTACCTGACCCACAACACTCCAGGGAATTGAGCCCCTATTCCTTTTCCTCTCCTTCAATAACATTTTCTTTGAACCACGAGGAAAAGATTTAGTCAGGTTAAACTTAGATCCCATTTCAGAAAAACTGGGTTCACAAGACTCATACTCTGAGAACCAATTCTAAGCAATAGATCTTTAGAGTCTAAACTCCCAAAAGGGAGAGGCTACAATAAAAGGAGATCCAAGGAATGAAGTCATGAAATGCACTTAAAGAAAGGAAACTTTGGGCCAAAGATGAAAGGTCTTTCTTTTTCTTCCCCACTCTGAAAATCTATTAGAATATGTAATGCTCTCGCACAAATAGAAGCCCCATTCCTTACATTATTTAACACAAGGCAGAACAAAGAACTAGAGAACATACATTGATTCCACTTCAGCCCCTGTGAGGATAGGAAAAATGACCTAATGGTGATTTCCTATCTCTAATTTACATGATAATTTGAATCTGAAAACAGTAGAAAATAATGAACCTTACGCCCCCAGAAGCAGGAGGCTAGGGGGCTGTTATCCTTGGCATCTCTTGCTTTCTATGGAGGGAGAATTTAAAAAAAAATTTTTTTTGGCAATTCCATGGCTCTCACCCCAAAGGGAATCAGCATATCACAGACCATGAACCCAAAGCCTAGGCAAGCTCCAAACTTCCTCTGGTGAAGATTAGGTTAACTGTCATTAGGGGACAAGTCTTCCCGGAGATGAGAAAGGTGTGAAACACAGACAACACGAGAGCACATAGGGAAAATTGTCATTTCTCAGTCTTGTAGCTCAAAAGACGTAGCTCAAATTCTGCAACCCAGAGAGGGCAAAAGTCATAGGCAATCCTGGAAACACACAGTGCACTAATATCGCAGAGTAATAGACCTGGAAAGAACCGCAGCATTTATCTCCCAGTTTTAAAGGGAGCTGGGTACCCTCCTCCCTTTAAAGGGGATTAAATCCAGAGAAATTTTGTCAGCAGCATTGAAAGGATATTGGGAGAGCAGTATTCACCTGGGGCCCAAACACTGATCACTGCATTTTAGTGAATGAATCGACTTCCCCAAAAGGCAAAGGGGGAGGACTAAGAAAGCAAAACCTGAATTGTGTGAGACTTGTGCTTTGTAAACTTTTCCTAAGTCGGATCAGTGCTGGCTGCATTTTGCTTTTCCTCATGAGAGTAAATGGATGTGTATGACAGTTTAGTGCATCTGTTGCTGGGGCAGGGCACAGGGTAGCAGTTTTTGGATCTAGAGGACAACACATCCTTGCTTGTTGTTTGTTTTGAAGTGCTAGGGGATCAAACCCAGGGCTTTGTGCATGCCAGGCAAACACCCTTGCCACTGTGCTACATCTTCAGCCCCAAGTGAGCATGTTTATATGACCTTTATATCATTACTATTGAGCATGGTGGCCAGTCCATACAGCTCACTTGATAAAAAATATGAAAGGAAGAGGTTTCCATGTCCTTTTTTTTTTTTTTTTTTTTTTTTTTAGAACAGACACTCTGATCTCCAGGAGAAGAGGTAGAGATTTAAGTCAGAACTTTCAGACAGATCCCGTTTCTTTTCACCCTTGTTGCTGGGGATCAGGCACCCCGTCTCCATCATTCAAGGGAGAAAGACTTGCTCTGAGCTCAAAGCCAAATACTTAGGAATGGGGTTTTGCTGAAATTGAGTCCTGAGCTTTGGTGTAATAAATAATGAATAGATGAGCCTTGGAGGCCTATTCCTGGTGTGTTTGCAGCCTACCATCAAATCAAACCTGCTTAACCCTCATTAGACCCCCATGGGGCTTTCCTCTCATTTTTTTCTCCAATTATCAGAAACACCCCAAGAAGGTCTCCTTTAAAAACCAAGGGGAGCAAAGGGTCCTAGAGAAGTTCCTTTGGCATCTGCTCCCTGCTACCTCTGGGAGAGGAGGAAAGAATCCCTAGCCTGTGCGGGCACATCTCCATGCTGTGGGTGCTAGGCCTGGAGTTTGGCTTCTGCAGGAGGAAGAATCTGGATGAACCCCTCCCCTTGCCTGGGGGGGATTAAGAGGCTCTATTGTCCCAGGCCTAATGGCCTTAGCATTTGCATGCATCCAGTCCCAAGGGCTGGGAATAGAGGGGCTGGCTGCATCTGCTGCCCGGAGTTCTCTGGGCTGACCCCTAGTCAGACCTTCCAGGTAATTCCATTTGTGTCATCAGAGATGCAAGGATCCTGGCTTGAGAGCAGGATAATGACTCCGCGAGAGCGACAAGGCTAAACACAAATGTCTCCACGACGGCTGAAAATGGTCAGAGGTCTGGGAAAAGCACAGGCTTTGCATCCTTGGTGATCATTTAAACAGTCCTTTATTTGGAGAGCCGTCCAACCTCCTAAGCCACATTGAACTTGAAAAGCTACAAGCTTCCTTTCTTTCCTGAGACCCTCTGGCCTCTTCAACCAAGTCATTGTTAGGGGCTGTGTTAGTGGGAACTTGGGATGCTATAAAAGAGGCAGGCACGTCATCGCAGCGATGCAAAAATGGTCAGACAAAAGATCCCAACAACCCAGAGGGAGGGGAAGGGAGCCCAGGGTCGGGGCTGAGGTCATTCCTTCCCTGGATTTTGCTTTCCTACACAAAAGACGTTGCTCACTTAACAAAGGGCTTACTTAGACATACAGAAGGTACTTCATTACTCAGAACAACAAGGAATATTCCCATTGGACAGATGGGGAAGCTGAGGCTTGTCTATGAGAGATGAGGGAACCAAATAGATCAGCAACAGAACCAGGACCAAAAACAACCCAGAATTCAGACTTTACACTCTTAGGTATTCCTGCCATATCACTCCACCAAGTACGCAGAGCCTCCGTGTATGAAGAACCAGCATGAGAAATGCTGTGTTCCATGAGGTTCTCTATTTCAGCAGGGCTTAGCCAAAGGAGCTTCACTATACCTATAACATCGCATTTTGGTCTCGAGATATTTGAATGGCAAATCACAGAGCAGAGGAATGCAGAGACCAGGGCTTCACTTGCCAAAGAATTGTTGGTAAATGACATCCTAAGGACCAGTCCCAAATGAATGGTTTTATTGACTGATGTGTGCCCAGATGAACAGAAAACAGGGCTGACCTAAAACCACAGGCACTAACTTGGTCAGCTGTTCCTGTCCTACCTTGTCTGCAGCTCTTTCTCCCCACCATAAACGCCAAACGCAGTACACTTGCTAATGCTTGCCATCCCCAATCAGGAAGGTCATGAAGACAACTCAGATGGTTGTTGGCCAATTGACCTGGTTTAATACCATCAGACATCAGCCCAAAGTAGTCACCGTGATTGCCTTTCTACCTTTCTTTAGGAAAAAAAAAAAGAATTGAAGTATAATCTGTCAGATTAAGAATCTAAAGGCAGGTAACAGTTTACATTACATTTTTTAAAATATATGTTTAATTCTTCTAGTTCCATGAAAAACTAAGAATAAGCAGTCCATATCTTACTGGTCAGTCACATAAGACAGACCTTACATAATCTATATCCAGCAAGTCCACTCTTCAAAAATGAAACACTTCTATGAATTTTGACAAATGAAGATGATTTGGATATCATAATCATAAACAATTTTTTAGAGGGTTCTGGTACTGAGGTTTGAACTCAGGAATAGGGCACTGTCCTTGAGTTTCTTTTGCTCATGGCTAGCACTCTACCACTTGAGCCACATTGAGACTTCCAGCTTTTTCTGAGTAGTTCATTGGACATAAGAGTCTCATAGACTTTTCTACCAAGGCTGGCTTAAAACCCCAATCCTCAGATCTCAGCCTCCAGAGTATGTAGGATTACAGGCATGAGCTACCTGTGCTTGACTAAGATAAAGAATAGTTCCATTACCTCTTCCCATCCCTCCCCCCACAATTTTAATTTCTTCATGCCCCTTATATGGTCAGCTTTACTTCAATCCACTGGCACTATAATCTTGTCTTTTCTAGAATGTTATAAACACAGAGTCATAGACTATGAAACCTTTTGAGTTTGGCATCTTTGCAGAATGTTTTTGAGATTTATGCATGTTGTTCTGTGGAGGGGTACTTCATGCTTTTCTTGATTACTGGATAGTATTACTCTGGTATGGGTACACATTTTATTTAGACATTCACCAGTTGAAGGACATTTGGTTATTTCCAGTGTTCGGAAATATTTCTATACACATTTGTTTGTAGTTTTTGTGGGACTATGTTTTTATTTCTTTTGGAGAAATGCCCAGGAATGGGTTATTCATCCAATATAACTGTATAGCTTAATTTCATAAGCAATAGCAAATTGCTTTACAACTTGAACTGTTTTCCCTAGGGTCTGTATCATTGGTACATCCCTACTAGCAGCAAATGAGAGTTCAATCTGTCTATAATATCATATTGTTTTTATTAATATTATTTACCTTTGTCATTCTAATAGGTCTGTAGTAGTGTTTCCTTAAAGTTTTCATCTGTATTTCCCTAATGAATTAATGGTGTCACATTTAAAATTCTCAATTTCATTTATGGGATACCTCTATCTTCTTGTTTTAAGAAACTCAATATTCAATTTTAGCTCTCAGAGAATGTCATGTATTTATTTGTCTAGCTTAATTTGTGTGGAGGCTGAAGGTAACTCCATGATAACAACCCAATTTACCCAAGTAAACAATTCAGAAACTTGAGGACATCCAGGACACTTCTTTCTCCTACTCATCATCAACTTTTATAGATTTTTGTATTTAAATACCCCTTAATTCTGTCTAATAAACCAAGATTAAAATTTTTAGTACTGGTAGTCTAACTGAATCATGGGACTAAATTCAAAATCAAAAGGCCTTTCTGCCCTTCTGGCTTTCTCTTCTAATTCTCCAGCTTTATCTCAACTGCATAGCTTGCCAAATGGACTAACAAGGAGAGACTTGGGGTCAAGACACAGAGGAAGAAAGCTCTTCTTCAGTTCAAACAAGCAGGTTTAAATAGGACATGCTTGCCTTTTCTTCCAGGTTCTACTGTGGCTTCTTTTCCTTGGTAAATTGCTAAAAATTTGTTCAATCCAGAAATTCAGGAAGTAGCCTTTTCTTTTCACTTTTCTTCCTCTCTCCCTCCCTTCTTTTCTCCCTCCCTCCCTCCATTCCTCCCTCTCTTCTTTCCTTCCTTCCTTCTTTCTCCCCATCCCCATCCCTTTTTCTCCCCTCCCTCTTCCCCCTCCCATTCCTCTCCCCTCCCTTCACTTCTACTCCTTTTCTTCCTCTTTCTTCTTCTGATGCCATAGTGGCAAATTCAGGTCTTTATCCAGGCAAGCTCTCTTCAACTTCAGCCATCATCCCACTCTTTTATTTTAGTTTAATTTTACCAGTAAGATTTTCCCCTAACTTTGTGTGGACCAATCTTAGATCACAGTCATATTCTTTCTTCTTCCTAAGTAGCTGGAATTACAGGTATTCACCATCATTGATCACCCTTATTTTTAACTTCCTATTCTTAAATATTTCAAATAGATTTTAAAAAGTGAATGGATTGGAGCAATAGCATTTTTAAATTGTGCAGTGTTTATCTGTCCTCTTATTTTTGGCTCAACCCTTTTTAAAGTAGTTGCAGAACACATGCCCTTCACACTTGAATTCTTCTCAGGAATCTTCTAAAAATAGACATTCTCCTTCATTCTGCATGTGCTCATCCTGCTTAAGAAAATTAGCACGAATTCCCTCATGTAACCTAACACTACCATATGTAAACTTCCCCAACTGTCCTTTTCCTCCAAATGATTTAGGGCTTAGTCAGCATTTGTGAGTTCAGTTGTTATAAATCTCAGGTCTATTTTAAACTAGAAGAGTTCCCTTACCTTTTTAATTTTTTTACTTTGCCTTTTCCAGAGTGAAAAGGCCCATCATTTTATAGGATGTCCTAAATTCTCCATTTGTCAAGTTGTCTTGATTCTGAAAATCTGCAACACTCAGATTGGGTCCTTTGTCTCTATTGTCTCGAAAAATAACTCCACAGACATGGAGGGCAAAGTAAAGCAGCAAGGGTTTCTGGAGGAACAAATACACAGAGGTCTTGCTCAACCGGACAGGTCCCAAAGGAGGGCACGGCCTATGTTGTGCCATGCAGGGCCTAATAAGGGGTCTCTAGGAGAGAGCTCTGTCACTTTCCAGATCACTGGGACAGCCTCTGGGTCAACTCTGTCCCAAGTCTCAATCAGAGGCTCTACCCAGACTGTACACACTCTCCATGAGTGCTTTAGCTCCTCTGACTGAGTACCTGCTCCAGTACATACTTCTGGGGTACAATCTACCCATTGTTCATGTTCAAGTCTTCCAGGGACATGACATGATACCCAGGAGCCTACATGTGCAATTGCTCAGGCTACAACCATACGGTGTCCAGGTGCCTGCATATGAGGCTGTTCAAGGCCATGATGAGGGCTGCACTACAACTATAGGTAAAGGCCCTCATCACCTAGCCAGGCTACACTTCTGTTCTCAGTTTCACTGTGGTAACGGTTTAGTTTTTCCTCTAACCATTTATTTCCTGCAAATCAAATTTAAATGAAAAGGTTTAGTTAGATTCAGCAGAATGCATATTATGAGAATACTTCATAGGTGGTGGTAATTATACCCAAACACACTCATCAGAAGATACAGAAGATAAAATTTCCTGTTGTAGCCAGGTGCCAGTGGCTCACGCCTGTAATCCTAGCTACTCAGGAGGCTGAGATCTGAGGATTGCAGTTTGAAGCCAGCTTGGGCAGGAAAGTCCCTGAGACTTTTATCTCTAAAGAATCACCAGGAAATTGGAAGTAGAGCTGTGGCTCAAAGTGGTAGAGTGCTAGCCTTGAGTGAAAAAGCTCAGGACAGTGCCCAAACTCCAAATTCAAACCCCAAGACCAACACAACAACAATAACAACAAAATTCCTGTCATTCATGATGTTACATTGACCTACAGGTTAAAATGCCTTCCTCCTCTTTGAGACTCTAGGTGGATTTAGGGCACTAAGAAAACATCCTGTGTCCTCTGTCACCTAATAGTTTTTTCATGCATTGTTTATATGGGCCTGAATTAATGATTTCTCTGGGGATTTCCAAATGGTGATAGAATTCACAGTGCTGTTATTCCACCCACATTTATTGGAAGGTAGTTTTCAATAAAGAAGAGATTTCTATTATTAACAAACATTAGTTTAACTTTTTAGAAGCAAGAGAAGTGCTTCATTTTTGTCAGTTTAGAATAAGGTACAACAGTCCCCTTTAAGTAGTAGCAAGTCTCTTACTTCTCTCCCTTGTTTCTTGAGTGACAATCCATACTCCTCAATATTATTTATTCAGGAGCTTTAATCAACTACAATCAGTGTTATTTGAAGCTTATCACAAACTAAATTTAACGAGCAGGAGCAGGGACAGGCCGACTTCTGTGTTAACATGCTCACCCTGTCTCTGAGATGTCTAAGAATTTCCTTATTTTCTAGGGCCACTGGATATCCAGGCTCATGTTTTTCCTTTCTCTCCTCCACAACTGGTTTAGCAATTTCATGGAAGAGCCTTATTTCCTCATCCTGAAGAATGGATGATATTTAGAAAGCAAAATCTAGAAGTTGGGAGGGGCTGATTATAACGAAGGTGTTATGGCTCCCAGGCTCTCTTGTGTGGACTGATAGAAAATACACATATATTTTAAAAACATTGCTTCAGGTCAGTATTTAAAATTCTAATTTTTATTATTACATACCTCCTCCTTAAATTTGATATTTTTGGCAGCATCTCTTTTCTCTCATCTGAAAGCCTTGTTTCTTACTAGCATTTTGATATTTACTTATTTGCTCAATCCTACACTATACATAAAACTGCTTAATTTAAAATGCTATAAAATTATGGAGTGGAATTTAATATTACTTATGGTTATATGATAATTTTCTCACTGCTTTTATACAAATAAAACAGCTGCCAGTTCCCAGTGGCTTATGCCTGTAATTCTACCTACTCAGGAGGCTAAGATCTGAGGATGGAGGTTCAAAGCCAGCTTGGGAAGACAAACCTGAGAGACTCATATCTCCGATAAATTAGCAAATGCTGGAAGTGGAGACATGGCTCAAATGGTAGAGCACTGGCCTTGAGCAAAAAATCTGAGCTACACACACACACACACACACACACACACACACACACACACACAATTAATGTAGTAAATGTGCTAGTCTGCATCTTGCTTTTTCATTTAACAATATATTCTGGAACTGTCTTTTTACCATTATATGTATAGATCTTCACTGTGCCTTCTTTTGACCACTTAGAAACCAAGTAGTAATTAATGTACTCTATATTATTCACTGTCTGCTAGTGATAAGAATTTGGGTTGTTTCCTGCTATAGATCAAAGAAACCAGAGACTGAATCTTCTGATATTAAGAGTCAAAATAAATTTCTCCTCCTTTATGTTAAGTATTTTGATCCTGGTGAAAAGCTGGCCGATAAATTCCTAAGCTTATGCTATGAAAACAATCCCACTTGATAATGTCTTTAGAGTTGATCAGATCATCCAACCCTTGTCTCATAATGACATTGTCATTCAGGATTTTTTTTCCTGGGTGATTCTTGTTTATTTATGTCTTCTAAAAAGAACTGTGCAATCATTTTTCTCTAGCTCTCAGTAGGAGGTGGGAGTCAGAGGCGGGAGGTTTCCATGTGTGTGGAAAATGTTTTGGTATTTTTATTGGAATCATTTAAAATATATATTAACTTGGGGGAGGGATCAACATATTTGTAATGTGGAGTCATCTTAACTAACAACATAAGATGTATTTCTTCTTGTCCCTGTCTACTTTAATGTCTATTAGGAGAGTTTTAAATTTTTTTGTGCATAGTTTTAACAAATTGATGGTTGACTTTACCTCCAGGGACTTTTATTTGTAGTGGATTTTTCGGCTAAGGATCTCCTTATGGTTATTTGGTCTCGCCTGAATTCAAATCAAGCCTCAACTCAGATTAAAGTTATCATCAACAGTATGCAGTGCCAACCTATCTGATACTCCACAATAATCCTATATTCACCAGGATCTCCTTGGCATCTTCTTACTCTGCCATGACCATTAAAGCAATTTCCATTTGTCAGTACCTTTTCAATACCTGTTACCCATCACCCCCTTCCCATCCCACCTTATTGTTGAAACAAAGAGTTTAAGCTAAATTCAGAAGAGTCTGTTTTAGTAAAGAAATGCTTCATAACTTGGGTCACAATTCAGAGCAAAACGAGTGTGGAATGTACCATCCCATCCCATCAGCAAAGTTGTATTTGTAGCCACAGAAGAGGAACTGGCTTACAGAAACATGTTGATTGGCTGAAGCTAACATTTGTCTAAGGCTGCCCAAGCAGCATCTAGTCTCTGATTGGTAGAGTTTCAGGTGCTACTTGATTGGCTGAGATTCCACTACCCACACAAGTGTACACTCTTAGGTTAGTTACAGTCTGATCACATATGAAGTTGGGTTGCCATTCAGTATAGATGGAGCTGCTCTTACACCAAATTAAAATACAGAGGGAGGCAGGTCTAGGCCAAGCTTGGTCACATATCCATTGGCTAACTTTTTCTTTATCCCTAGATTATCAGTCATTTCCTTTGGAAAACATCTGTTGACTCCTTTACAACTGGATCAGGAGGCTGGGTACTGGTGGCTGTAATCATAGCTACTCAGAAGCCTGGGATCTGAGAACTGCAATTCAAAACCAGCTCTAGCAGGTAGATAAATCCAGGATACCCTTATCTCTAATTAACCATCCAGATAATGGAAGTGGAAGTGTGGCTCAAGTGGTACAGTCCCACTCTTGAGTGAAAAACATCAGGGAGCGCACAATGCCATGAGTTCAAGACTCTAGTACTGGGTCAACAAAGGACTGGGTTATGTATCTAACTGGTCCCAATGTGGAACCATTGCAGGATGTAGCAAGCTCTTTGTAATGGTCTTCCATGAACAGCAAGCATTTCCAGGGCATGGGCTGTATCTTCCTTAGAGTTGCATTTACAGGACCAGTGCAGAATGCAACCACACCATCCTTTCAGCCTGTTTGTGGACTGTACCCATGCAGAGCTCCCTTTATCTAGAACACACACACCTGCATGTTGCTGATCCTCCTGCAAAACCAGTTGCAGAGTTTGGAGGACAGAAATTTCAGAGGCAGGAACAAAGAGTTATGTTTCCACAGGACATTCCACTGGACGTTGAAAGCTCATAGTTGAATCCCTGCCTGGTCCCAGTCACCTTGGCTTTCTATCACTAAATATCCACTTCTCTCCTAAGCCCTGGACACACAGTAGGTTTTGAAGTCAAGTTGAGTTTTGCATTTTACAGTATTCTGCTTGGCAGTCATGGATAGGAAAACAACCTTCTCTCAATTGCCCAAAACGAAGAGATGAGCTTTCTTCTATGGAGAATGCATGAGGCTTCTGCCCATTGCTATTTCTCTATTCTCTTTCACTGACATTTGTGGATATGGCTGCTGGACACAACCTACTCACCCAAATCCCAGGAGGATGTGTCTGTCCAAGGCTGGTCCAAACCAGGAATCCCATCCAAACCAGGAATCCCATCCACATTTTACAATTGCCTTAACATCTCCCAATGCTGCAGTTCTAGGCCCAGATCTCATAAACTCCTTTCACCAGGGAAAGGGATGAAGTGTCTCCTGGATCCCTTTCAGCAGGAATTCTGGCTTTGTAAAAAAAAAAAATCAGACCATGAAAATAAGGATTATTAAAAAGAAAGAGTATCAGAGAACAAATAAGAAGGAAAGAAAGAAAGGAGGGAAGGAGAAAGAGAAGAAAGGAGAAAAGGAAGGACAGAGAAGAAAAGAAAAACAAAAGACAAATGAAATGAAAGAGGGATGGAAGAAGGGAGGGAGAGAGAAAGAGAGAGAGAGAGAGAGGAGGGAGAGAGAGTAAGTGAAAAAGAAAAATTAGTATGTCCAAGCAACCTATGTCTGATAACATAGCCCAAGAGCTGCCCTGGTATGAATAATGTCAGATTTGTTTCAAATTCAAGGACATTTGTTTTTCCTTTTAGCACAGCCAGAAAGCCCACATTTCCACCAGCTCTTGTCAGCTCATGGGTGAAGCTCACCATGCCTGTTGCTTCAATTTTGGAGATCTTGGCAATGGTGGTGTGGAATGGTGCCAAGGCACGTGTACCCAGACTAGATGCTCCCTCTGCCCTGCCTGGCACTGTCCCTCCTACACACAGGATCTGGCGAGAGTTAAGGAAGAAAGCACCTGTGTCAAGCCACAGGAAAGCATTAATACGTCCAAAGCTGAGCTTACGTACACCCTGTATGTGTGGATTTATTTTCCTGGAGCAATTTCCACACGGATGAACATATCTTGCAGTTGAAAGACAAAGCGGGTGGAGGAGTGGCTCTTGACCATAGATAGATGCTAACAACGTATTGGTGCTTGATAATTTGTTCTAGCGTTTCCAGTTTGTATTTATACTTCAGGGTGAATTTTTTTTCTTATTTCAGAAGCGACGTAGTGGGAAGTAAGCCTTATATTTTATTTTATTCTGTTCTATTTCCCAAATAATTGCAATGAACAGTAATGATGTTTTGTTGCTTGTCAAACACTTTCAATGCATCAGCAACTATGCTACAGACTTAATGTATAGAATCTGGTTAATTATTAATGAAATGATACTTTCTGGTCCTATGGTCAGTCTCCAGCCCCCTTCCTGGCTTCCTTACACTGGAATACTAATAGCCAGGGAGAAATTCCTTGTCTGCTCTTGCCTTCTCTTAGCTAGTGACTCACACATGTAATCCTAGCTACTCAGAAGTCTGAAATCTGAGGATCAAAGTTCAAAGCTAACTTGGCCAGGAAAGTCCATGAGACTCCTATCTTCAATTAACCACCAAAAGCAAGAAGTGGAGCTGTGGCTTAAGTGTTAGAGCACCAGCCTTGAGTGAAAAAGCTAAGTTAGCGCTTGAGGCTCTGAGTTCAAGCCTTAGTACTGGCACAAAAAAGAAATTACAGTATAATCCTAACAGCTTAACTTTCTTGCCTTCTCTTTGACAAGATTTAATGTTTCTTACCTCTGAGGGAGTTTCCCTAGTCAGCTTAGAAGTCAATGGAAAGTCCTCATTACGAGATTTTGAGTACCTTGATCTGTTCATGAGGTCAAGTGCTTTCCTGCTCCAGGCCTCCAGGCCTTCACACTTTCTCTTCTCTCTTTCTCTGCAAAGATGATTACACACAAATGTCACACTCATCGCTGATTTTCACTCCGCTCTCATATGCTGATTACTTTTTAAAAGAGATTTTATTTTTTCCTGTCCGAGCCAGGTTTCTTCCTTGTAGGGCCAGCAAGTGCCTTATAGTCTTGCCTGTAGATTGTATCTTTTGTAATTCTTCATTTGCTTGATTTTTATCTTTCGGATCTACTCACTGGAAGTCTGGGACAGAGAGCCTTTGTTCACTGTATGTTTTATTGCCTAGCTGCAGCTGGTACATACAGAGTGTTAACCATTATTTATAAAGCAAGGAAAGCAACATTTGGAAGTCGAGGTTGTAATTTCCATTCTGATTGATCAACTGGTTTTTAATTGGGTTAAGTGATACTGTAATGGTTCTATAACTGTATTGTTTCTGTGTTGGTTTCTGATGTGCTGGTACATGTTGAATAATCATATTTAAAAGAAAGGGGAAGGAAAGCTGGGAGGAGGTAGGAGTGATGGATGGATGAAGAAGGAAGGGAGGGAGGAAGGGAGGAAGGAAGGGACGAAGGGACGAAGGGAGGGAGGGAGGAAGAAAGGAAGGGAGAGGAAAAGAAGGAAGGGGAAAGGAGAAAGAGAGAAAGGGAGGGTGGGAGGGAAGGAGGGAGAAAAGGAGAGGGGGGAAGAAAGAGAAGGAAAGAAGGAAGGAAAGAAGGAGAGAGAAGAAAGAAGGAAGGAGAGAAAAAAGGAAGGAGGGAGGGAGGGAAGGAAGGAGAAAAAGAAGGAAAGAAGGAGGGAAGGAAGGAAGGAAGGAAGGAAAGAAAGAAGGAAAGAAGGAAGGAAAGAAGGGAAAGAGGCTTGGACCTTTGCATTCACTAGAGGGTACAAAATAGTGATATTCTAGGTCTCTCATTTATCCTCATTTATCACTTGGGATAATTCTATTTACAGGATGGATCTCTCACCTTTCAAATTTCCCAGTTTTTTTTTTTTGGTCAGTCGTGGGGCTTGAACTCTGGGCCTGGGTGCTATCCCTGTGCTCTTCAGCACAAGGTGAACGCTCTACCACTTGAGCCACAGCGCCACTTCCGGTTTTCTAGTGGTTTATTGGAGATGAGAGTCTTAAGGATTTTTCTGCTCGGGCTGGCTTTGAACCACAATCCTTAGATCTCAGCCTCCTGAGTAGCTAGGATTACAGGCGTGAGCCCGGGGCCCAGCAGTTCCCACTTTTTACACAAGTTTTATCTTCTTCATTTTGTATTTAATTTTAAAAATTCTTTTATTTAGCTTCTACTTTCTTACAGTATTATCTCCCCCCTCCCCGCACTGGACCTGGGGCTTGAACTCAGGGCCTGCATGGTGTCTCTCAGCTTCTTTTGTTCCACGCTAGCTCACTATCACTTGAGCCACTCTGCCCTTTCCAGCTTTTGGGTGGTTAATTGGAGATAAGAGTCTTAAAATCACTCAGGCACAGCCATTGCTTCAAACCTTGAGCCTCCACATTTCAGCCTCCAATGTAGCTGGGATCGTGAACAACCAGCCCCTGACCACACTATTATGTGTAACATTTACCTTTGTGTTCTTCAGGCTTCAGTCTTTTGGGATTTTTATTCTTTTATGACTTCAGCCGCTTTATATGGTTTTTCTAATAGTGATTTATGCTCGTTTTTTCTCATGGCTTTTCTCATTGTTCTGAGGGTTTTGAAGCAGAAGGTTATTGTTTTCATCAAGGTTTTCTTTTCATGGTGTTTTTCACTGAAGGAACGTGTCCTGCTTTTGTCTTTAGTCCTCTTAAAACATTAGGTTTTATGCGATTCAATTTTGGTGCTTGCTGGCTTATTTTGCTTATTTATTTTGGCAGTCCTGGGTTTGAACTCTCAGCCTATGCTTGCTAGGCAAGTGTTCTGTCACTTGAGCTACATCTGTAGATCTTTTTGCTCTTAGGTTATTCTTCAGATAGAGAGCTCGCTTTTTCTTGTGTGTGTGTGGGGGGGGGGGGGTGGGGAGAGGCCCTGGATCAGCCTCCATCCTCAGTCCTCCTACCTAGAGCCCCCATTTAGTTGGATTACAAGTGTGAATCACCATCACAGTTAGCTGTTGAGATGGAGATTTTGATAAGTGTTTTTTTTGTTTATTTTGTTTTGTTTTCTGAGCTGGTTTTGATACTCTCATCCTTCTGATCTTGTCTAGGAAGTTAAGATTACAAGTGTGAACTACTGTCTCTGGGGCCCTTCTCTTGCTCATTTTCATGTAAAATAATTTCTGCTACATTTTATTGTCTTCAACCTTGAGTAGACCTTGAGATCTTAGAAATACACCTTGAGCTTGGAGTTGGGGGGGCATACTGTCTATTGAGAAGGGTATGGGATATCTGCAGGGGTACAGGAAAGAAGACCACCCACAAAGATTAGATCATTACTGTTCCCGGAAGTGCAGACCCAGACCTTCCTGTGAGTGCACCATCTTCCTCCTTCCTGAGAAACAAGGGAACTGAGGTAGGTAAATGCCCAACCTGGCCAGTCAGAGAGCTAGGCCCATAATGCCCTCAGTTTCCCGGAATGCATAACCCACTGTTGAGGAGAGAGGAGAGCTTCTGCTGTGACTCTGGACAATGCCATCAGGCTCAGAGTTGTGATAACAGCCAGAACTGTGAGGGGAACCGCATGCAAACGATGGGGGTCCTGGGGCATGGGGTGTGACACTAACATCTTCTACAGACAGCAGGATGTATTTAAAACAGCTTGTGTTACCCCAGAAGGAGGTGAACACTTTTGAACACCCACTGTGTACCTAAAACTGTGCAAAATAGGTTTATTTCGATCATCTCAGTTCATTCTCATCACCACCCTATTGTATCTTATTATTGTCTCAAATAGGCGGAAGGTGGCTAGAAGAATCCCTATAAAACCCGCAGAGAGTTAGATCATCATGACAAATATAAACAGCTATTGAATACAAATGTACATGAATGATATAATATATAACGGACAAAAATCTACAATTATTTTCTTATTGTATTATCATGTATACATACAGATATAGAGTAGGAGTCAGGTTTCTATTGCAGAAAATCGTAAGAATGATGAAAATAAAACAGAGTCACACAAGGAGGCTGGGTGCTGGTGGTGCACAGCTGTCATCCTAGCTACTACTTAGGAGGCTGAGATCTGAGGATCACAGTTCAAGTTCAGTCTGGGCAGGAAACTTTGTGAGACTTCTATCTCTAACTAATGACAAAAAAGCTGGAAGTAGAGCTGTGTCTCAAATGGCAGAGCCCTAGCCTTGAGAAAAAAAAAAAGGTCAGGGACAGCACTCAGGCTCTTAAGTTCAAGGCCCAGGACCTAGGATTGGCACATACACACACACACACACACACACACACACACACACACACACACACACACACACACACACACACTCACCGAGTCACAGGAGAGAAAGCCGGTTATTTCACTGGGAAGGATGTTGAGTTGGAGGATGGGAAGTGTCCACCGGATGACCCTTCAGCAGATGTGAAGCTGCAGCTGGAGGAGATTCTGGTGTCTAGCATGGCATTCATACTCTGCTCCCTCTGTCTGTGCCCACTTGACTCTCTTGTCTTTTTAGTTTCCTGTGTCGTCCTTTTCTTTGCCGTATTCCTATCTGTCAAAAGATATTTCCTGTCAAAAGCTATTTCCCCTCTCCTGGCATCTCACAGAGGTGGTCATCACAAGAAGAGCACTGAATGAAAACCAGCCCAAGAGAACCAAGGGACACTCACATTCATTCACTGTTCTTGCTGTAACCTCCATCTTTCTAGCTTCTCACTGGCTCTACCAGCCACATGGAGGCATGGACGAGGCTGGATCCATGTAGCCCACCTAGGCCAATCCCTGGCCTAGGTGAAGATGTGTAGCAGAGACAGGACAGGCATCATGAGCAAAGATGATATGTTTTCATCTTATGTCTCAAATGATTGAACTTATTTTGCTGGTTTGTTTGTTTTTGTGCTCGTGCAAGGGGGCCTAAACTTAGAGCCTAGGTATTGTTCTTTAGCTATTTTTACTCAAGGCTAGTGTTCTGCCACTTGAGCCACAAATCCACTTTGGGGTTTTTAATGGTTAATTGGAGATAAGAGTCTCACAGACTTTCTCACCGGGGCTGGCTTCAAATGTGATCCTCAGATAGCTGTACTAATAGCTCATATTATAGGCATGAGACACTGCTATTACAGTATGATTTGTCCAAATGCAGGAAATGCTTCTTTTATTGTCTGAAAAACTTGTGAATACCAATGTGCTCCCCATATAGCTTCTAATTTGAACTCAGCACTCAATGAATGTTTGAAGAAGAAATAAATACAGGGCAATGATCCTATTACAATGCTAACTTGTCATTTTTGAGTGGCAATACCATCACCAAATTTTATCTGTTAAGTAAGGATTCAAGTAGACATAGATATTGTTGTGATGAACCAGAAAACTTTCTTTCACTTCTTCGCATAATTCGGCAATATTTCTTTCTTTCTTTTTTTTGTCCATTGTGGGGTTTGAACTCTGGGCCTGAGTGCTGTCCCTCAGCTCTTCAGCTCAAGGCTAGCACTCTACCACTTCCGGTTTTCTGGTGGTTTATTGGAGATAAGAGTTTCACGGATTTTCCTGCCCGGGCTGGCTTTGAACCGTGATCCTCAGATCTCAGCCTCCTGAGTAGCTAGGATTACAGGTGTGAACCACTGGCGCCTGGCTTGGCAATATTTCTTATTACTACATGTGACATGCTATGCCTCTAGGCACATACGACTCTTTGTGTCTACTGAAATACTGAGTTATACTTTCAGCAAAGTGTGAAGATGAGCTAATTTAGATTTATTTCCCATCCTTTTTTAACATAATATTTCTGAGTAAAATAATTACTGGAGTATAGATATTAATATATTTTCTGAAGATGATAAATAATGGCTGAAGATCAGGACATGAATATTGGGACATGCACACAGTTAGAGAGAGAAGGAGAGAAAAAAAATCACAAAAGAGAAACAGTCCAAGATAGAGAGAAAGACACAGATATAGAGACAGAAAGACAACAGTCAAATAGATGCCTACAGATGTTCACTCCTGTCTGACTTTGAATCCAGTGTCAACTGCTTATTGATTTCACTTGTCACTACGTCATTTTGGATCAAAAACTTCCAGGGCCATAAATCTAATACTTAGACCTAGAGATCAAAGCAGAGCAATTGAAGGCCTGGCACAAGAACTTTGTTGTCCTTGTCCAATACAGAGACTGTGTGGAAAAAAAGCTCCAAGTCCCCACATTTCTCTGGATCTTGGCACTAATGTGGGATTCTCTTCCAGGGGTCTGGAGAGAAAGGCAGCATCCAAACCCAGCCAAAAAATGTCTAAATGAAAAATGAAGCCATTTCATCTCTCATTCACATGCTAGGTCTCTATACCAAACAGCTGGATGCTTAGGAGCATCTGGGCAAACAACCGCTGTTCACTTTGCATCTAGACATGCTGGCAGATGTAAGACCCAGCCAAAGGCATCAAAAGGCTGTAGGTTAATTCATCCTTACAGCTTTGTGGACCCTAGACTAATGATGTCTATGACAGGAAACCTTTCTAGAATGCTAGATTTGAAAAAAAAAAGCTCACATACAGTCTAGACTAACCTTTTTGTGTTGTATTTAAAGAAATTGAGGAGCTGGCTCATGCTTGTAATTCTAACCGATGGATCATGCCTGTAATCTAACTACTGAGGGAGGATCTTGAGATCTGGGAGTCCTGGGTTGAAGTCTGTGGAGACAAGGAAGTCTTATCCTTATCTCCAATTAGCCACTGAAAAAAAAACTGGAAGTGGGAGAGCTTAAGTGGTAGAATGCTAGCCTTGAGGGGGAAAAAATGAAAAAGGAAAAGAAAAAAAAGGCTCAGAGACAGTGCCCAGGCCCTGAGTGCAAGCCCCAGAACTGGCATCAAATAAAGCAAAAGCAAAAGCAATGGAGTGAGGTAAAATAGATTCTATTGATGTGCTGCTTACAGTAGGATGGGGGGGGGGTGCCAACAGAGAGAGCAAGTGAGATTAAATATGGTCAAAGTATGTTATATGTATGAATGAAAATAGAACATGGACACCCGTTGGAGTTGTTTTATAAAGGGAGGAGGGAAGGATCAGGGAGAGGGAAGAAGAGGGCAAGTTTGATGGAAAAACATTGTATGTATATACGGAAATGACATTAAAAATCCCCTTGGATAACTAATATATGCAAATTAAAAGTCTTAAAGAAAACCATCACAAAAGTGTCAGTGTCAGTAAGAAATGGACAGAGGTAATAAATGGGGCTTGGCAGTTGAGACACCACATGACCTTCACTCTAGTCAGCTACAGGTCTTATTGGCAATGACAGAAGCATTTCTTTATGTATCAGTCAGCTTTGGCAGCACATGCTGCAGTAACAAACAAGTCCAGAGATCTGTGGCTTAAAATGCAAAGATTTTCTTTTGATTTATGATACCAGTCTTGACTCTGCTGTGTGTCTGATGATTGCATTCCAGGATCCAGCCTGATGAAATCACCAGGACCAGTGCATCATGGGTAAGATATTTGATCTATGGACACTCAATCGAATTCTTGGATAAAGAGGGAGAAAGTATAATAAGGGAAAGATGTCTCGCAGGCAGAAAGGGAGACCATTGCAGAAGCTCTGAAAGGATGATTTCATTAGCTCCAACGGTCAGATAAGTGAAGTAATAGGTTTGCATTTCAAACAAGGGAAAAGAGGAGCCATTGTTTTGAGTAAATGGGAGCAGGATGAAGTACAGGACCCTGAATTCTTTGTTGTATCCTCTGGCAAGCATTCAGCTGGCCTCTTCCTTCTCTGTGTCAGACCCTGCAGTGGAGTACAGTCTTTGAACTGCAATGCTGCACACCTAGCCCCACAGACAGTTCTGAAAATGGTCGTTGCTCGGTAGGCGATTTTCAATCACTCTTGCCCTTGGCTATTTTAAATCATCTCCTCATCTGCACCCTGGAACACATTAGACAACTTTATGGCCGCATTCCTTGCCAATTTAATTTTTGTAAATCATATTTCCGCACTTTAGATCTCTTCCCACTCATGTCACACAGAGATTCTATTTCAAGGGAGACTTTGAATCAAGCAGTGGATGGCTGGACTTGTGGATCTCCACTCTCCAGCCATAAAGCAGACTGGAGCCCTCTTTCACGTTTTGGAGTCTTAGGGAACTGCTGACAATTATCAGTGTTAAGGTGCTAACCTGTTACACATGGGAGATCCAGTTGAATCTTAAATATCGCATACCCTGCATCAGCCTGGAAGAGAATCCTGGGAACTAACGGTGGAGGAGCTAGTCATATGTATCTATCCATTCTGGCAGGGCTTTAAGATCACTTGAATGGGAGTTTCAATTTTTTTTAATCTTTATTTTTGCCTAGACTGGGGCTTGAACTCAGGGACTAGGTACTGTCCCTGAACTTTTGTGCTCCAGGCTAACACTCTACCACTTGAGCTAGGCTCTACTACTGGTGCCTTTGTTGTTGTTGTTGTTATTGTTATTTGGAGATAAACGTTTCAGGGACATTCCTGCCTGCACTGCTTTGAGCTATGATCCTTTGATCTCAGCTTCTTGAGTAGCTAGGATTACAGGGTCAAGCCACCTGCACTAGCTATTTTCTTTTTAATCTTTAAGTAGATGTACAAAGGGTCTTCAATCCAACATGTCAGTTTATGAGCATAATGCATCTTGATCACCTCTTCCATCATTCTTGCCCATCTCTCTTGGCCCCACCTATCCCCCAAAGCTACCTGGTTCCATTTTCACATATGGACATTGAATAGTATGACTGCATTCACCCACCCATCTTCTTCCCATTCATCCATCTTCCTTCTCCTTCACCTCCACAACACATGTTTGTGGATTTACTTTTAGCCCCTAAATTCAGAATAAATGCCCCATGAAGATCTTTCTTTCATTTACATTGGTATTTCAAAATGACTTGCCTATTAAGTTATAAAGGAATGTTAAATATTTGACAGGCATAGAGCATGGAAGACAGTAGATATAGGGAAATCAGACAAAAATGTTCCAATAATAACTAGTACAACTCTGGGATATAAGTACCTTTCTTACTCTGCAAGCATAGTTATATATTTCTTCTTTAAATACCAGTAGAATTTTAGCCATACCAGTAAGAATTCTTATTCAAAATGACTTTTTATGTGTGCTATGTAGATGTATAAGGTAGTCCTGTATTTTGATACATTTATGTTCAATGTAGCTTTTTTTGTATTGAAAAAATAACATGCCAAACTGGGTGCTAGTGGCTCATGTCTGTAATCCTAGATACTATGGAGACTGAGATCTGAGGATCAGGGTTAGAATGCAGTCTGGGCAGAAAAGTTTATGAGAATCTTATCTCCAATAAACTACTCAGAAAAAGCCAGAAGTGGCACTGTGGCTCAAGTGGTAGACCATAGACTTGGGAAAAGTACCCCAGCACCCCTGAGTTGAAGACTCGGGACAAGCAAAAATAAATAAATAAAATAATAATAACAACAGGCTGGACATTGGTGAATCATGCCTGTAATCCTAGCTACTCAAAAGGCTGAGATCACCAGGAAACCAAAAGTGGTACTGTGGTTCAAAGTGGTAGAGCACTAACTTTGAGCAAAAGGGCTCAGGGACAGTGTCCAGTTCAAGCACCATGACAAAAATAAATTAATTAAAAATATTAAAACCAAAAAATACAAAAAGTGCATTAACCATTTTAAGGGTATCTTTCCATTTATTTATGATTATGTCAATTCAGATCCTAAGTGCCTGAGCTAATAAAATGCATAATGTAAAAGGTTTTGACATGCAAGTCTCAAGATACTGGTCAGATAGCATAAGGAATCCTTGCCCCATACTAAGTGTGTTCTTTGTGAGGCTGGCTTCTTCCCACTCAATGGTCTTTTAAACTTAAAACAAACAAACGTTTTTGGTCAGAGTTCTGTTTGTGTTCTTATGCCTTTTATTTTGGGGACACTCCTATTTTTGTACTGATTTTTAAAGACTCTGGAAAAGTTGGTATACAATAATTTAGCTGAATAGTAAGTACTTGAACCTAGCCTATTCCTTCAAAACTCTGAGGACCAAAGGTTTTGGTTGTCAGGGAGGCATTTTTGGCTGTCACAATTTAAAGACCTTTTGTCCAGTTCAAAACATGGGTAGTGCTGGAGGTGGTAGAAACTGAGTTTGCAGAAACACTGCCTATGTATCAGTCAACTTCACGTAGAGCATGCTATTGTAACAGACAATTCCAGACATCTGTGGCTTTAAGATACAATGATTTCATTTTAATTAATGATGTCTGTCCTGACTCCGCTGTTTGTCTTCGTGGTCTCATTCCAGGGTTCATCCTGTTTAAACAACAAAGAGCAATGCATCGTGGGCTTATTCTGATATAAGTATTTGGAGAATTTATTCTTAAAGTCATCAGATCATGTCTTCAACTATTGGTTGAAAAGGAAGTCTCATTTTTTTTTGTCCTGGCTGGCCTCAAACTAAGTAGCTAGGATTCTAGATGTGAGTCACTCACTGTACCTGGCTCAAATGTTCTCATTCATACATGTATCCAGTCCTTTCTGCATTTCACAAAGGCAAGATTCTGGTCTGTTTAGAGTTCTTCTTGCTTCTATGTAATTACCGCTTAGAGCCATGCTTGCTCTATCGTGAGCACTCAGTAATATTAGCTAAGTGAATGAACAATGATGGGTATAAATTTGGAGATGTATGTAGACTATGTTAATTAATTGCCCAAATTAATCTACAATCACAATGGAATGCAGATGAAATTTCAAATACAGTCTTCCACTGGAACTGAGAAACCACTGAAAGAAGAGATGCCATTAGCAAAGCATTCAACATCTGTGGGGGAGAGAAACTGTCCTTTCTTTTACAAAGACTTACCATAGCTGGGTACCAATGGTGCTTGTAATTCTAGCTATTTAGGAGATCTGGAAATCTCAATTGGAAGCCAGCTGGGGCAGAAAAGTCCCTGAGTCTCTTAACCTACAATTAATTAACAGAAAGCCCAAAGTGGAAGTGTGGCTTAAGTTGTAGAATGTCAGCTCTGAGTGAAAAAAGTTAAGCAAGTGAGACCCTGAGTTCAAGCCCTAGTATTGGCAGAAAACAGATTTTAACCTGACTTATCATACAAACTTATTAAGAAGGCTATAATGTTGGCTTGGAATTGATTTTAAGAACATAAGATTGAATGCAGACCTCACATAAGACAATATGGTGAAAAGAAAACTAGCACAACACTAGAGAAATATGATCTCATTCAAGAAGTACTAAACTGAGCAATGGCTATGAATAGGCCAAGAAAAATTAAATCAGTTCCCTGTTGCAAAGGCATTACGTTCCAATTGAATAAGTGAACCCAATATAAAAATCTAAACTATTAGATTTTAGAAAGAATTCTGAGAGAATAGCATTATGGTTTAAGATTTCTTAGCAGAGGAAATAAAGCAAACATGAAAACAAATAGTTGCATGTAAGTCTGATTAAATTTAATAAATATTTCCCTCTGTTAGTAGTTGGTCAACAGAAATACAATGTGAACAAATTTACATTGTTTACAGATTGGGCTTGCATGTCTTTCAAACCACAGAATATTTTTATAAATTCTACAAATTACTGAAAATTGCAAACAGTCCCTACCAAAATATAAAGAGGGAATCTGAATGGTAAATGCATAGATGAGGAGTAATTTTACTCCTTTATCCTTTGTAAGAGAATGGAAGGTACAATACAATGAAGAAGTGCATGTTTCTAGTCCCACTAGAATGGCAAACATCAAAAGCTTGAAATCTCAAATTGATAAAAATGTGAGGATCTGAAAACATTTATACCTTGCTGATGGAAGGGCTTAATCAGTGGTAAAAGTACTTTGAAAACGATTTGACAATGTCTATTGAAACTAAAGCTGCCTAATCCCTGAGACTCAGTAGTAACTTCACGAACTAAAAAACCCTAGAGCAGGTGCTGTTGAAGATACATAAAAAAGTATCCACTCACTGTTCCTTGTAAGCACAAAGAAGCAAACACATGCACAACACACATACACACATACATGTGTGCACATGTACATATATCAGTGGAAGATGTGGGACAATATTACAACTACAGATGTATTTAAAGTTGTTTCAGTGAATGAATGAGGTCTTCATGTTGCTGTCTGATGAAATCCCTTAAACCTAATGTGGGATAAAGAGGTAATTTGTGGGCAGATAAATACAAGATGACATTTTTATATTCACACTCAACATTATAGACATTACCTATGGGTATTTAAACCCAGAGTCATAACTGAGAAGGACAGCAGGTATGTCAGGTAAAGAAGAAAGGATAAATAGATGCTACTGGAGAGAAGTTCAATGGGGCATGAAGTATGCTTAAAACACTGTCTTCCTTTTCTTTATTGTCTTTTTTCCTTCTTTTTCTCCATCCTTCCTTCCTTCTTTTCTTCCTTTCTCCTTTTGTTCTTTCCTTCCTTCCTTCTTTCCTTCTTTCCTTTTCTTTCCCTTCTCCTTCCCTCCCTCCCTCCCTCCTTTCCTTCCTTCCTTCCTTCCTTCCTTCCTTCCTTCCTTCCTTCCTCCTTCTTTCCATCTTTCCTTCCTTCCTTCTTTCTTCCTTATTTCTATCTTTCCTTCCTTCCTTCTTTCCTTTCTTCCTTTCTTTATTTGCTTTTCTTCCTTTCCCTCTTTCCCTTCCTCTCTCCTTCCCTCCCTCCCTCTCTCCCTTCCTTCCACCTTCCTTCTTTCTTTCCTTCTTTCCTTCTTTCCTTTCTTCCTTTCCCTTCCTTTCTTTCATTCGTTCTTTCTTTCTTCCTTTCTTTTTTCATGCCAGGCCTGGATGTTGTCCTTGACCTCTTTTGCTAAAGGCTAGCACTTTACCACCAGAGCCACAGTTCCACCTCTTTTTTTTTTCTGGTTAATTGGGGATAAGAGTCCACAGACTTTCCTGTCTGGGATGGCTTTAAACCATGATCCTCAGATTTCCACCTCCTAGGACTCCAGCCATGAACCATCAGTACCCGGCTAACATTTTGTCTCTTGAAGATAGTAACACAAAGCAAGTGTGCCATACTGTTGAAGCTGTTTAATTTCAGAACTGGCTCTCCACATGTCTTGTGCAACACCTGTTCATTTCCCTATTGCATAGTAAAAAGTACATGTGCCACAAAATAATGTCATTGCTTTTCCTTTTCCACAGAACCATTTCAACTTAATTCTTATATCTTTGCAACATACAGTGCTGTCTAGATTCTCCCCTCAGTTTCTGCCTTCTCTGTCCTCATTAGGATGCAATTTTCTTGTGGCTGCCAATGAGTCAATCAAGTGGAAAATCAACAAATATTAACATTCTCTGAAGGAACACGCAGCAATGTTGCAGGAACAGGCACCTCTCACAGTAGAACGGCCTGCCCACAGCGCCGTAAGCATTATGGAAATCCCAAGATATGCTGTTAGACAAAGTTTAAAGGAATGACAGCATAGATTAGTGTCTTTTACATGCTTTCATAGTTGCTTTGTTGAAATAAGGTTTTTATCTGTGTCTCTTTCTGTCTCTCTGTCTCCTTCTGTGTCTATGTTTTTGCTTTTCTTTGTCTCTCTGTCTCTATCTCTTGGTCTCTGTCTCTGTGCAATTCTGTGTCTGTTTCTGTGGCTCTCTCTATTCCTCTCTCTATTCCTCTCTGTCTCTCTGTCTCTGTCTCTCTGTCTCTCTCTGTCTCTCTCTGTTTCTCTCTCTCTCTCTCTCTCTCTCTCTCTCTCTCTCTCTCTCTCTCTCTCTCTCTCTCTCTCTCTCTCTCTCTCTCTCTCTCTCTCTCTCTCTCTCTCTGATATAAATCTAGAACAAATCCAGGACAATTGTTCCCTCCATCCCATACCTCCTTCTAATTAGCCTTGTGGGAGTTTTCCTGGGGGTCATTTTCAGTGAGAATCAAGGGTTTGCCTTCCCTGCTCTCTGCTCTTTAACTGGGTAATTGCAATTATATATGTAATTACAACCAATATAAAGCCAAGATGCAGAAAATTCCTTAGCACTGCCTCTCCCCTGTGATTGCAGTCAATTTATCTCTAGATTTTATTTCCAACAACTGCTTTCCAGTTAGGAATCCTTAAAAGTTACTAGCTCAATATGGTTTTGTCCTTTCTGAAAAGAAATGATTCTACCAAAAGGAAGGAGTTGTTGTTTATATTAGCTATAGGAAGCGTACAACACTCAAAAGTTCTTAAAAACAATTATACCTTAAAGAGATTCTTCACTTTTTATACCTAGTATTACAAATAGTTTTTCTATTCAAAGTCTAGTGATTCTAATCACTGATAATGTAGAAGTGGAAAACTGAAAATCTTCCATAAGGAAAAGCTATGTACTCCTAATATATTTCCTTCCTTCCTTCTTTCCTTCCTTCCCTCCCTCCTTCTTTCCTTCCTTCCTCCCTCTTTCTCTTCCTTCCTTCCTTCCTTCCTTCCTTTCTTTCTTCCTTCCTTCCTTCCTTCCTTCCTTCCCTCTCTCCTACTCGCCCCTCCCTCCTTCCTACTCTCCCCCACCTTCCTTCTCTTTCTTTCTTCCTTCCCTCCCTTCTTCCTTCCTTCCTCCTTCTCTTTTTCCCTGCTTGCTTGCTTGCTTGCTTGCTTGCTTCCTTCCTTCCTTCCTTCCTTCCTTATTCCCTCCCCCCACCCCTCTTTCTTTCTTTCTAATACTAGGGCTTGAAATCAGGAACTGTGAACTATCCCTTAGTTTTTTCACTCAGGTTCGTATTCTACCACTTGAGCCACAGCTCTACTTACAGCTTTTTGGTTAATTGGCATAGGACTCCCAGTATTTCCTGCCTGGGCTAGCTTTGAAACTTGGTCCTCAGATTTCAGCCTCCTAAGTAGGTAGATGTGAGCCAACAGTTCCTAGCTTAATGTATTTTCTTCCACTCCAATAAATGTTCTTACAATATGTATAATATACAAAAATATTATATATATAATATTAATATACACACATACATACTCACATAGATATAGGTCAAATGTATAACCTTGTTCATGCATATAAAGATATGGTCATTCCAAATGCATTTCATCTTTCTTTTCTCTTTCTAAAAGCAATTCAAGCTAATTGTACAGTGCAGACAAGAAAAATTCCAAGAATAAATGAGAATGCCTCCTCTATCTGGCAAACAAAGATAATCATCAGAGTGATCATTTTAACTCATCTATGCATGGTGGTTTTTCACTGGTTTGGTTTGGGCGAATCTGAGTGGGTGCATGTGCTCATGCGCATGCTATTTCACTAGCTCAAATCATGTCGCATATACTAACTTATATGTCCAGATAACAGGACCCATACTGGTTCCTAGACAGAAAGCATGCAGAGAATGCTCTAATAGCAGATAGTATTAGCCTTTGAGAGATTTACAACTCATTCCTAATTTATAAAAACAACCATCATGGCTCATTATTCCATATGGATTTCTTTGACTAACTCTTTTTAATTAAAAATTAATATTACATTTGGGGGGAAAAACATGAAAGAACTAAGAATGAACAAAGGGAAACAAATCTCTCTTGTGCGGATATCAAGAATCTCTTTCCCCAGAAGTAACTACTGTTACTTTGCCTTCTCATGAACATTTTTCCCATCTAGTAGAACAAATATGTAACATTATCCACCAATAAGCAGCCTCATATGTGTTACTGTCTGCTTAAAATATGAGAATAATGAGTGCTTTAGTAATACTGTCTATAGTATCGGTATTAATAAAACGGGGATATGTTGTATATAATGTATTACCCCATGATGCTTACATATCTGGAAATATTTATAAATGTTTATGTATATTTTAGTATACATATTTGTGCATATTTATATATAAGTATCTGTGCAACCTTATGCATATCATCATGAACATCAATTTTTGGTAAGGCCAAATTTAAGTATAACATAATTGATTTATCTACTTTTCTAGTAGATGATTTTGTATGCTTTGCTGTAACAAGCAATTTGGAATACCTAACATGTGCCAGTTAATCTGCTATGTAGAATTTCAGGGTAAATAAACATGGCCATGCTTGTACCAGCTCAGGTACTATCTATTTAGAAGCATCCCAAGTACATGTTGCTGTCTTCAACACAGCAGTTTTCTCATGTATGAAACAGAATTTTTCAACCATGTCTAAAGACTGTCTGTTACTTTTCATCTGTTTACCAATCTTTATTTCTTTGTGATTTTCTGGTTTATAAACTCTAATTTTTAGTGAGGATATATTTTACTATCTCTAAGGAATTATTTACAATTTAGGAAATTAGGTCTTCCTTCATGACAATTTGTTACAAAAATTCTGTGTGGTTGATTGCTTCATGACTTTATGGTAATTTTTTCACAAGTATTTCTTATATATTGAGCTTTATAAAATTGTTATAGCTAATGGACTTCACTTTGGTTACAAGAAGTTTCCATTGCATCAAAATTATTTCTTAACTATCTCATCATTTTCTTCTGTGCAAAAAAAATTACCTTTAATTTTTAATACATTTGAAATTTGTTTTGGTTAAAGGAACAAAGCCATCATTCAGATTTATTTTCTTCTTTTCTATGTGTTTAGCATGCTCTTCAACATTATTAGAAGCTATTCATCTTTTAGCCACTAATCCAAGACAATTTTAATGTTTATGTGCCTTCTTATTGTATGCTTATAATGATACTTCATTATATTTATTATATTTAGTGACATAGAACCTCACCGATGTATTCTCTGATAGTTCTGGAGGTCAGAATTCTAAAATGGGTATTGGGTCTATATCCCCTCTGCATTACCAAACAAAGCCTATTTGGGTTTTATTCTTTCCTTTCCCAGCTTGGAGAAATCATCCACCATACCTTCACCTGGCCCACCCCTCACAACTCATCTGGTGCTTACTCTCCTGCCTTCCTCTTTCATTTATGTTCACCCTTGTAATTTTAGGGAGAAGGCTCCTGACTACTCCAGGCTCATCTCCACATCTCATGATTCATCTCCTATGACCATACATCAGGTACTTTTTGCATGTAAGTTTGTACGTGACATATTGTGCATATAACCACAGAAACATGAGCAGGATTGGGATATGGGCATCTTTGGGGATCTTTATGCAGCATAAAATCATCTTCAGAATGGCGATTATCTCTGGGTATGGGGAGAGTATGTGTATTGCGATAGTTTTATTTATTTTTAAAGAGATGGGAAGCAGAATGACATTCCCGCAGTCTATGTGGTAGTCTCTAGAAGGATATTCTTTAGTACACATTTCACCCTTAAAATGGTTCATTATTGTGGTAGGCTGAATAATGATCCCCCTCAAGAAAATGGTGGGGCAGAAATCGCCTTATGATTCACATTTCAATTCTTTTAGCTCTATATCCCAGAAATGGGGTGGCTGGCTGGTTTGGAAGGTCCATTTTTAGTTGGTTAAGGATTGTTTTCCAAAATGGTCCCTTCATTTCATACTCAACCAAAAGCTGGCCAATTTCTCTACAGTCTTGCAATATTTTTCATTAGCTAACAGTCATTTTAAAAATATGAAGTTAAGCCAGATGCTGGTGGTTCACACCTGTAATTCTAGCTACTCAGGAGGCTGAGATCTAAGGATTGTGGTTCAAAGCCAACCTGGGCAGGAAAGTCCATGCAACTCTTATCTCCAATTAACTACCAGAAAAATGGAAGTGGCCCTGTGGCTCAAGTGGTAGAGCACTAGCCTTGAGCAAAAGAAGCTTAGGAACAGTGCCTAGGCCCTGAGTTCAAGCCTCATGTCTGACAATAAAATAAAAATATGAAATTATGCTTCACTGTGGCCTTGAGTTGCATTTCTATGATAACAAGCATATCTTTTCATCTGTTAGCCATTTATTCATTATTTTTAGAGAAATGTGTTTTCAAGCTCTCTGCCCATTTTTTCCTACCGATTTTTTTTTTGACATACAGGTACTAATCATCAACTGTAGAGTAGTAACTCTGAGTGCTTGGACCACTGACAATGAGATGGATGAAAGTCACATGATTGTCTAAATTAATGCAGAAAAACCATTTGCAAAACCAATGTTCTTTTATAATTTTAAAAAACATTTAATTAATTAGGTGAAGAAGGAAGCTACTTGGGATAGAATCTGGATCCAACCTCTGGTTTGTGTGACTTCAAAACCCAACCATACCTAGAATATGCAATAAAAAATAAAAATAGATTAAATATTTTAAAAGAAAATGGTAAGGACTACATATGCACACATACACATACATAAACACATACATATGCATACATATACATACATGAACAAAATGTTATAAATAATGAATAAATCCAATTAAAATGTAGGCTGCACAATCAACATAACAAAGTTAACTGCATGTCTTCCCGTATAGCAGTAATAAAATGACTGAAAAGGAGATTTTTCAAAATCCCATTTATAAATGTCAATAAAATACTTAGAGAAGGGATAAATCTAACCCAATGAGGTGAATGATTGGGAAGGCAAAAAAATAAGCTATAAAACATTATCACTTGACTTGATAATCTCCAGTTTCATCCATTTTCCTCCAGATGACATAATTTCATTTTTCTTTAGGGCTGAGTAGTATTCCATGGTTTGTGTATGCATGTGTGTGTATGTACACACACATATGCATATAGTTCTTTCTGGTTAGCCATTCATTACCTGGTCTGATTCCACTGTTTAACTATGTGAACAAGTTGCAACAAGCATGGATATGCAGGAGCATTTGTGTACATTGATTTAGTCTCCCTCAGATACCAGCCCAAGTGTGGCATGGTGGTAACTGAAGGTAAGGCTACTTTCATTTTTGAGGAACCTCCATACTGATTTCCACAGTACTTGAACCATCTTAAATTCGCACCAGCCATGTATGGGATTCCTTTCCCATCCCAAATGCTGTTTTCCATTGTTGCATCATCTCCTCAGACAAGTCAACGTCAAGGTGCTTTCACATCAAACAAAACGAAGGATATTCATCCATTCAAAGGAAGGGAAATCCATTCAAATGACCAGGGAGACCAAGTTTAGCCCAGGGTTAATTAGGCTTGAGTATTTTGAATGATAAAACAAAAACATTTCCAAAAATGCTTAAATTCTCACGCATGCGTTTGCATGTAGCTCAGTTGATGGAGAGGCAGGCTTTCGGTCCCAGCTGTGTTTAAAGTATTGTGAAGCTTGCACAGAACAACGTGCAATGCTCACTGGGCCTTCTGCGCATGCGTGATGGCCTTAGAACCATGGACCTGCAGCTACCAAGGGCCTGCTGATGCTTGACAAAGGCATAAAATCATTTCAGAGTGAAAACTCCACCACCACCAACTTGCTTTAAAAACTGAAGGGAGTGGCTGAGAGCTTGTGGTTATCAGCTCTGTTCTAGAGCACAGAATTAGACACAGCAGGCGGAAGAAATGAGTTGGAGGGCCATTCTTCTAAAAGCATTATGCTTAGCATTGGGTCCCTGGGACCTCTACACACACACACACACACACACACACACACACACACACACACACACACACACACACACACACACACACACACACACACACACACACACACACACACACACACACACACACACACACACACACACACACACACGCCCCTCTGCTGGGCTGAGACCAAACTGTCTGCCCGCCTGTCTCTTGTCACTGGTGGGGCTGACAGCTTTATGTCTGCCTCAGCCAGGGAGGAGAGTAGGGGAGGTGCCAGCAGAGTGCCTCTCCATGACAGGGAAGCAAGATGGATATTTTTATAGAGGAAGAAATGCACCGAACAAGGGAAATGAGATGAAATGACCATAAAGGTCTCACATTGGCCAAACCAATTAGTAGATGTTTACAGAAGATAACCCCTGAGGTCAGATAGAAGTGGCTTTGATGTTGATACCCTTGAGGAGGAGTGGATTAGCATCCTCCACGCCCCAGTGAGATGGAAGATGACCCCACTCTCCCTTCTGCTCTAGATTCCAGCCAGCTGTGCGCCCTTTGGGCAGGTGACTTAAAGCCCCAGGTATCTCTTTGCTTTGTCTGTCAAAGGAGAGGGTTATAGGAACTTGCACTAAAGCTGCTGTCTCGCTCTGACATGCCGGAGATTCTTGATCACTTTTGGAAATGTAGTTGATCATTTTGTTCCTGGGAGGTTTCTGTGATTTCCCTTTATCTAATTTGAAAGGAGGAAGACTTTCTAATCTCTTGTATTTGATGTTATCTCAGCCACTTTGGAATGGGAGCCATTTAAATCTCAATGAGAACAAACTCTGGCGAAGGACCTGGGGGAGGTCCCAGCTGTCTGATGAGGTTTGCTTTCACGGGAGCCACGGGTCCTAACACTAGGCGCTCTTTGCTGTGGTGTCAGCTCCACATAGGCTGGGTAAAGTTGTATGGCCATGGTTGGAAATCTTGAGTGTGCACTTATGGAGGCTCATGTGAAAAGTACCATGGTGGGGGATAGGGGCGGAGGCAGATTTCAGAATCAAGGAGATTTAAAAAATAGGATACAGCAGGAAGCAGAAGAGGACAGGGAATGACCACCCCTATCCCTCAGGATTAAGGGGGAGTCTAGTACAGAGGGACAGAGTAAACTTGCCTGGAGGCACACAGAAAGTGAAGCTAGGGTCTAACCTGCAACTGCCTAAAATGATAGAGGATTAGTGAAGTGGGGTGTGTGTGTGTGTATGTGTGTGTGTGTGTGTGTGTGTGTGTGTGTGTGTGTGTGTTAGGGATGTTGAGGTCCTTTGTGATATCCCAGCAGGGTTACAAAATGAAAAATAAACCCATTTCTATTTTTTTTCTAATATGAAAGTTGACATCACCTATTGATGATTGAATTTCTCATTTGTCCCAGCCATTACACCAGTCAGGGACATAACTTATTTCAATTGATGTTATTGTCAATTGTAGGGGGGCAGATATTAGTGCAGAAAAATGCTTCACAGCCAGCTCTCCATGTGTTTCTCTAGAAATATGCAAAACCACAATACATCACACAACCAAGAAGGGTCACCCTCACAGAAGCACCGTGCAGGGTCTCAGTTCACAAAATCCTTCGGAAACACTCAAAGGAATCTTTTATGTGTAGCATTTTCCCCCCCCAAATCACAACCTGGTCAATTTCTTGATCTGTGGAAAATATTCCATATATTTAAATATCTAAGTCTTGGATAAGATCATCTATTAAGGACTTAGAGAGAAATACACAGCCATGGCAAAAAGTTACAACTGTGTCAACTTGGAAATCATGTGTATAAAATTGCTTATCAAACAATATTTTTGGAAGATAACTTTATTTAAATATTAAAATACATTAAGGTATTAGTGAATAAATAATCGTTCCTCAGGCTAGGAAGGTGGCTCAGTGGTAGAGCGCTTGCCTTGCATGCCTGAGGCCCTGGGTTTGATTCCTCAGCACCACATAAGCAAAAAGAAAAAAGCCGGAAGTGGCGCTGTGGCTCAAGTGGTAGAGCGCTAGCCTTGAGCTGAAGAGCTGAGAGACAGCACCCAGGCCCAGAGTTCAGGCCCCACGACTGGACCAAAAAAAAAAAATAATAATCGTTCCTCCTTTTCTTTTCTCTCTTCCTCCTCTTCTTTCTCTTTCTTCTTCAAGTCCTCCTCCAGCTCCTCCTATTCTGTTACTTTTTCTTCTTTGTGCTGAAATTTGAATACAGAAACTTGTGGGTGCTAAGTAAACACCCTACCACAGAGATACCATTCTCAGCCCTTTATTTTTTTTCACTCTTTTAGGAAACTGAAAAAATTGCAATTAGTTCTAGAATAATAAACCTAGCTATTTCTTTGAAAATTTACTCAGAGTTGTCTTTTTATTTAAAATTTTTGCAAAAAATTTAATGATTTAAGTTACAATTTTTTTGGTCGGTTGTGGGGCTTGAACTCTGGGCCTGGGTGCTGTCTCTGAGCTCTTCAGCTCAAGTCTAGTGCTCTACCACTTGAGCCACAACAGTGCCACTTCCAGCTTTTTTCTGCTTATGTGGTGCTGAGGAATTGAACCCAGGGCCTTATGCATGAGGGGCAAGTACTCTACTACTGAGCCACCTTCCCAGCCCAAATTTATCATTTTTTTTGCTAAGGAAGGGTACACAATATTATTTTTGAAAACATAATATGTAGGGCCTATCATTTTAGGACTATTTTTTATTTTAGTATGATGACTTGATTTTGTTTTATTTACTATGCATAAATTCAGGCAAAAGAATCATAAAATAGGTAAGACTGCAGCTTACAATAAGAAATATATGTTCTACTATTGTTTAATTTTGCTTTTAGATGTTAATGATTTCTAAGAGCCAATCAAAAGAGGCTATGACACTACTCAAAATCACTAAGACCTAACAACATTATGTTGATAAATCATAAATCACTTAAAGATAATAAAAAATGGCTGAACACCAGTTGTTCTTGCCTGTAATCCTAGCTACTCAGGAGGCTGAGCTCTGAGGATTGCAATTTGAAGCTAGCCCATGCAGGAAAGTCCATGAGATTCTTATCTTCAATCAGCTATCAAAAAGCTGGAAGTAGATCCTGTGACTCAAGTAGTAAAGCTCTAGTCTTCAACAAAAGCTGTTCAAGAATACCACTCCAGACCTTGAGTTCAAGTCCTAGGATGGGCACACACACACAGACACAGACACAGACACAGACACACACACACACACACACACACACACACACACACACACACACACACACACAAAATGTTGGTACCCAGGCTCATACTAATGGCTTCTACTGTAATCCTAACTTATCAGTAGACTGAGACCTGAGAATTGCAGTTTGAAGCCAGCCTGGGCAGAAAAGTCTGTGAGATTCTTACCTCCCATTAATGACTAAAAAGTGAGAAGTGAAACTGTGGCTCAAGTGGTAGAGAGCTAGCCTTGAGCAAAAAACTCAGGGCCAATGCCCAGGCCTTGATTTCAAGCTCCATTCAAGCTCCAGGACCAATACACACACACACACACACACACACACACACACACACACACACACACACACACACACACACACACACACACACACACACACACAAATAATAGATGCAAAAGGGAAAAAAGACAATAAAACATAGAAGCTCATAATTGGAAGGAAAAACCTTAGACCTTGTTGTTGTTAAAATACATAAATAAACCCCTTTGGCAGAACTTAAAACAGATTGTCAATAAAATAAGCAAGTAGACATTTCTACAGGATGCCAATCAAATGAACCATTAACTAGTATTTTAAACTGAAGTTAAAATAGTTCTGGTTTATGCCATAGGCTCTTTTCTCCTCTCCTTTCCCCTCTCCTCCTCTGTCATCTCCTCTCTTCCTCTCTCTTCCTTTCCCCTCTTATCCTTTCCTCTCTCCTCTCCTCCCCTCTGTCTCTCTGTCTATTGCTATCTGATTCTCTCTGTCTCTGTCTCTGTCTGTCTCTCTGTCTCTCCCTCTCTTTTTTTCTTCTCAATTTTAACTGTGGCCAGGTACTATACCACTGAGTCACAAACCTCCATCCCTTTCTTGCCCTGGTTATTCTAAGACAGGGTCTGGGTCTGACCTGCAGTCCTCCTGTCTTTCACTTCCTGTCATAGCTGGGAAGACATGCATGCACATCACCATGCTCAGCTTCTTCCACTGAGATGGACTCTCATGGACTTTTCTGTCCAGGTTAAAAACTCATGGCACCTCGATCCTCCCAATATCCGCTTCCTGCATAGCTGGGATTATAGGCATGAGATTCCAATGCTTGGCCCCACCAGTTCTTAAAATATATTTCAAAGGCTAAAGGTGAAAACTGTGGTGAGAATTGCAGGAGGCCTTTTCTCCTTTTGATTCACTGGAGACACAGAACTGTATAATTCTATATTGAGTTTTTGCTAGAGAGTAGTTCTCGAATTTTAGCAAGATCAGAGTCAAACAGATCACTGGGCCTTATCCACAAGAGGTTCTGATTCAGTGGCTCCTGAGTGGGCCCCAAATATGCATTTAACCATTTCCTGAAGATGGAAATGCTGATGCTTGTCCCAAGAGCAGATTTACGAACACTGCAGCTCCGGGAAAACTGCCTGCATCCTGGGCTCAATGCTTCACTCAGCGCCCAAGCCTGCGGGCGCACACATGCAGAAGCTGGGTTCCAAATGCAACATGCTGCTCCCATGCCCACCCAGCTCTGCAGGATCTCAGGCTTTGGAACTTAAACCTTGCTAATAACAAGAAACTTTACACTAGTGTGCAAAAGAAAAACACACATTTGCTAATTAGCTCTAATTGGACAGAGATCTTTTAGCAGTGTAAGTCTGTGCTAGAAGGTTCAAAGAAAATCTGATATCCTTTTCCTTCTTGGCTCCCTTTCTGTACCAACACAAGCAAACTGTGAATCAGAGGGAGGAGGAAACCTAGCTCAAAGAAAATCACCAAAATTAGAATCAGAAAAGAAGTGAAACCTCACAAGTTGCTTAAATCATTTAATCTACGTAATTAGCCAAATACTGTAAGATAATAGTACATCTTCCTTATAAATCAGATGTCTTACTAGGCATAAAATACATTCAGTCATCAGAAGCTTGCATAGTATTTACCACCAGTCAACATTATTTGAAGTCCTTTGTAGATTAAAAAAAAAAACAACAAAACTTCATTGAATTCTCCATCTGGGTGTGGTTGATCATACCTCTAATCCTAGTCACTTGGGAGGTGTAAATCATGAGGACTATAGTTTGAGACCAGCATAGGCTGGTCTCATTAGGGTCATGAGATCCTATTTCAGCAAATTAAAACAACAACAACAACAAACCACTGGGTGCTTCCAGGCACTGGTGGCTCACTCCTGGATTCCTAGAGATCCTAGGCCCCATGGACCCTAAGCTGGGAAACCAGCCCTCAAGTCAGAGAGACTCCATCTCCAGAATAACTGCCTAAAAAGCTGGGCTGGAGGCAAGGCTCAAATGGTAGAGCACCAGACAAGCAAACAAGTTATGTGAGTACAAGGTCCTAAATTCAAACCTAAGTACTGACAGAGGAAAGAAAGAAAGAAAGAAAGAAAGAAAGAAAGAAAGAAAGAAAGAAAGAAAGAAAGAAAGAAAGAAAGAAAGAAAGAAAGAAAGAGAGAGAGAAAGAAAGAAAGAGAGAGAGAGAAAGAGAGAGAAAGAGAGAGAAAGAGAAAAAGAGAAAGAAAGAGAGAGAGAAAGAGAGAAAGAAAGAGAGAAAGAGAGAAAGAGAGAAAGAGAGAGAAAGAGAGAAAGAGAGAAAGAGAGAAAGAGAGAGAAAGAGAGAAAGAGAGAAAGAGAGAGAAAGAGAGAGAAAGAGAAAGAAAGAGAGAGAAAGAGAAAGAGAGAGAAAAAGAGAAAGAAAGAAAGAAAGAAAGAAAGAAAGAAAGAAAGAAAGAAAGAAAGAAAGAAAGAAAGAAAGAAAGAAAACAAGGCTGGGTACAGTGGTATCAACCAGTTTTATTCTTAAGTTCCCATGAACTTACCTTGTCTCATCTAAGGACAAAAGAAAATATTGTGCTTCCTTTGCAAGTTTCCCAAATCATCCTTAAAGATACCTTTCCCCTTACTTCTGACTTCTGGTGGATGGTAGAGCAGAGAATAACAGGGCATCCCCTTCGATTCAGGGGAGCACTTAGGTCCTGGCTGTTTTAAATCCCTTAGAGGACTTAAAAACAATTTTTTTAAATGATCAAAACCAATTTTCCTGTGTGGTAGCCAAATTTTCCAAATATTTCTCAATTATAGCCAACCCTTCACATGATGGTTCACTCAAAAACTGAATCATGCATGTGAAGAAATCCTTTATTAAGGGTTAGAGAAATACACCATAAACCTTTAAACACTAGAAGACCTAGCCCCCAAATTGAGTATAGCCCATGTGAACTTGTAGACACTGAGTATCTTTGGGGGGTCTCTGACATTCTCCCCTAGGAATCTCAAGGCTGACTGCCATTTATTAGATTAAAACATCTCTCCTAACTTAGTTTCATCTTTATATGCATGGACTCAAATAATCATTCTTTGGAAAACCAGGAGAATTAACCATGTTTTGGGCCCATCACTAGTATCCAGCCTTTACCATTGCCAGGCCTGTCTGTGTTTTCTCTAGGGGCAAGAGCCTCAGGAGCTATGCAGAGAAGCAGCAATCCTCATCTCTGCTGAGTCTCCTTCCTGAGCCTCTCAAGCCAGTGCCATTGTGCATGGATGGGCTTCAAAAGGCCGTGCAGTTGATTTTACTCCCCAGGGGGCAGGTGGTGCTTCCTCTCTGTGCATAGGCAGACATGAGATGCTTTGGGAACCTCTCGGGGCACCCAGCCACATGGGCCTTTTCCAGGAGGGCAATAAGAAGTGCACCATCTTGTACCTGGGTTTAATAATTGGTGATTGAACACACCACATTTGGCTTTAGATCTTTTTCCAAATGCCATAAATCATCCATGACATGCAAGCAGGCTGTTATAAAACAGATGCTGATGGAACCTATCAGGGACACCTCCTCCCTGAATGCGCACCACTGCCTTCTCCAGTGGCTGAGGATGTTTTGGTGAGTAAGTGGGTTCTTATTGGAGGCTGGAAGAATGGTGGAGCACAGATCAAAGGCATTGGCTCCCACCCACACCAATCTAGGCTCCAGACCTCTTCTCTTTGGGCCTTGGAATCTGCTCATAGACTCAAATCTGCTTTAATTAAAAAGGGAAGTTGGCCTGGCACTGGTGGTTCACTGTGTAATCTTAACTACTCAGGAGAATCTGAGGATCTCAGTTCAAAGCCAACCTGGGCAGCAAAATCCATGAGAATCTTATCTCCAATTAAACACCAAAAAACAATCGAACAAAGAAAAACTCACCAGGATTGGAACTGTGGCTCCAGTGGTAGCCAGGTAGCTCAGGGACAGTGCCCAGACCTCAAGTTCAAGCCCCAGGACTGGCACAGAAAAAGGGAGAGAGAGTTCTAGTCCTGTGTTTCTGCCAGCCCTCATGACTGCTGGACACATTTGCATCTAACAGAAACTTGGGCAGGCTAGAGGCCAAGCTCATAGAGAAATGTGTGCAGCCCAAGTTGGTGGTGCTTCATCCAGGGGTTCTGAAGGGTGAGTTCGAATCCAGGCTGTATCACACCTCAAGGAGCCCAAGACAGAAGACCAATGGGGGAGGAGAATGCAGAATTCCCAGGAAGCAGACAGGAAAGAAAAAGAGCAAGGCTTCCTGCCAATCTCCCCAAAGCTTAGTTTGCTAGCAGGTCTGCTATTTCCTTCCTAAGGCAGGACTTCCTGTCCCTGTTGAGGCAGGAAGAAGAGCTTGGAGGAAGTGAGCCAGAATGGCCCTTTGCCATTGACAAAGACCTTCATAAGCTTCGAGGCTGAAATTACAGAGAACCGCAGCCAGATGGACTTATCCAGAAGTCTGGGAGTACAGGATACTTCAGGTAGGGACTTTCTGTGGACCTTCTTTTATTATAACTGGTATGTGGGAATCTTATCACCAAAACTGCCTGCCATGGTGACACAATAGGCCAACACTGAGCTCATGGGATATTTGGGAGGGTACTAGAAGTCAGCCAACTAGAGGGATTAGTTATGAAAACCTAAGAGTCTTTTTCTTCCCTTTTCTCAAGCTATAAAAAGCAACAACCTATTTTTCATCTTACATTTTGGCCTACCATCGAACTCTCATACTTCCTAATTTTATTGGTGTTTGTTAAAACAGATGACTAACTGCTTATGTGGTGAGATGAAAGATCTCTAATGAAGAGTTTTTCCAGTGGGAAAATCATTTTAATTATTTCAGTTAATGAATGAATGAATGAATTAAACTTTTAGAAGTTAATCTTTTCTCTTTATAGTAGGATTTTCCTCTGCTAATAAATTCTTGGTAATCACTAGATACTTACAATGACAATGGTAAAGACTTTGGAATAAATACGTGGAGCTTATTGTCAACTTTATGCAATCTTCTCCACTCTCCCTTCCTACCTATTTCTTGCCATGAACAACTCCACTCTTTATTATTGGGCAATTGAGCACAGACTGGTGTATTGTGGGACATTTTCAAACTATATTTGGTCTGAATATTTGTTCCCTTTCCCCAAATGCATGTGTTCAAAGCCTGACTCTTGAGGTGAGGTAAGGGAATCTGGAGGAGGAGACTTCAGGAGGTAACCAGGTTATCAGGATGGGGACCCCCCCCATGAATAGCATTTGTGCCCTAAGGACAAATAAAGGCTGGATAAGAAAGAAAGATGTCAGAAGATATGAAATTCTCAGGAGCAATTAAGAGATCCAGTATGCACTGTGGTGACTACAATTAGTATTAAGGTGTTATGTTTTTGAAAATCATTAAGAGTAGGTTTCCAATGTTCATATCACACAAAAGGTAAAGTATGAGAGGCAATTCATTTGCTTGATAATCCATTCTATAAGGTATATAGATTTTAAAACCTATTACATACTGTAAACTTAAATGAATGTTACTTATCAATTTAAATTGATTAGTTGATTTCAAATGAGGCCTGAAGCCAGTGCCAGTGGCTCAGGCCTATAATCCTAGATACTCAGGAGGCTGAGCTCTGAGGATGATGGCTTGAAACCAGCATGGGCAGGAAAGTCTGTGAGACTCTTGTCTCCAAAAAACTACTCAGGAAAGGCCAGAAGTGGTGCTGTGGCCCAAGTGGTAGAGTGCTAGCCTTAAGCAAAAGAAGCTCAGGGACAGATCTCAGGCCCTGAGTTCAAGCCCCAGGACCAGCACAATAAATAAATAAATAAATAAATAAGCCTGAGAGAGGCATGTTCGATCACCATGCAAAATGCAAAGACAAGGCAAGAAATCAATACTCTACAACCCAGACAACAGCCCTCACCAGCACTCTACCATTCTGACATCGTGACCAGGATGGCCAGTTCTAGGAATGGTGAGGAATACATTTGTGTTGTTTAAGGCACCCAACCCAGTCACTGTGTCTCTGTCATTGCAACCAGATTTCAGCGGATACAAGTTTGTTCAGGGTCAGGTTTTTCCTTAAATCATTATTTTCTCTCCCAGTTCTTTCTTCAGTTAACTTTTCTTACTGTTAAGATACTAGTCCATAGAGATTGTCCCCATACAATCCCAGATTCTCTTCATATTGCAGAGGACCCTTGTGTTTTGTTGAAAAATAACCTATCTCAAATTAGTGTTTAAACAGTGAGCTTTGTACATATTCCAAAAGGGCTGAGTTACTCCTACTTGTTCTGGTATAAACCTAGTTTATCATCAGAAGTTTAGTTAGGTTCTTAAGAGAATTGCCACCTTCACATCAAATCATGAAATCGCTTGTTGGGGGAAAAATGGTATCAAGAGTAGAATGGAGGCTGTTTCAGTCCTCATATAATAAATCATCAGAAAAACTTTTGATCAGAAGGAAAACAGGTTCTCAAATGGTGACACTCAATGAGATACTCTTACACAAAGAATTCCAGATATGGTGGTACATGCCTGTAATCCCAGCACTTGTGAATCATGAGTTTGAGGACAGCTTAGCCTACATACTGAGATCCAGTATTAACCCTACAAAACCAAACAAAACAGCAAACTCTCTTTTTTACAGTTTCAATTAGTGTGAACAAATAGCTTATGGCTAAGCTGCTAGACAGCGGGAACAAACTTCAGGGAAGAGTTTTATTAGCTAGTTTCTCTCCAAAATGTTACAAAATGTTCTCAGTAGAATTCAACATATAGATCCATGGAGGGGTCACATCATAAACTCCAGACTTAAACATCAGTAGATGATAAAGTGAAGATAAAGCAAAGCTACAGTGAAGCATTGAACTTACCCCACAGGAATGTCTTTAAAATGTGTCTGTAATTACGGGAAATGCCCTAACCTGCTGTGAGTAAGATCTGTTTATGGAGAGACATGCGGAGAAGACCACTGCTCTGGTCATTAAGAATGGTACCTGCTCATCTAGTGCCCTGGAAGTTCAAAAACAGTGTAGGAATAAACAACTTTGGATTTATTGTCACTAAGCATTTTATTTTGTTTTATTTATCTTTTGCTGGTCCTGGAGCTTGAACTCTGGACATGGGTGCTGTCCCTGAGCTTTTGTGCCCAAGGCTAGCACACTACCACTTGAGCTACAGTGCTACTCCTGGCTTTTTTGTTTTGTTTTTGTAGTTTAGTGGAGATAAGAGTCTCATGGACTTTCCTGCCTGGGCTAGCTTTGAATCACAATCCTCAGACCTCAACCTCCTGAGTAGCTGGGATTATAGGCATGAGCCATCCATGTCTGGCTTCTGCAGGAACTTTTTCTAGTTCAATGATCTGAGAGAGCAAGGGTATGCCTTACTGGAAAGGATGTGGGCTGATTCCTCAGTGACACACACACACACACTGACACAAATGCTGACATCTGCAGAGCAACTGTGTGATCTGACTGGCCAGTGGCTGAGCCATGAACCCAACTTCTCTTCCATGGGAATTCTCTCACCCCTGGGAATTCTGCTACCATATTATCCCCAATCCTCAGCTACTTTTATAGCCTATGCAGGAGGACTTCATGCTTTGTCTATTCCCCCAAATTCAAACCTTTTATACACCTCTGTATAGTTTTTCCATGGAAGAAGACTTCCCAGGTTTCAGCCCTCTTCCCCCCTCCACTGATTCCCTTGATTAGGAAACTCTCTCTTACACCCAGAGTTTGAAGTCTTGGTATCTTTAATTTGAATCTACCTGGATGGGGTCACAAAGATTGTAGACTATTCCACCATCCAGAACTTAACAATGAGTTTTCTTTCAATTAGTATGTATTGTGAAACTAGTACACAATGAAGCTAGTCAGTATGCTAGGAAGAAGCAGAATGGCCCTGGGCATTGTATTGGGTTACACTGTAACCTGTCTGTCTAAAGCAAAATGTCCCTCTGCCAGGGAGGTGGGGTCATTACTCAGAGAAATGTCCAAAAGTCCTTAGGCATAGTCTAGGAGGGAGAGGAAAGTGGGAGAAAGAGAAGAAAGGAAAGAGGGCCAGGAAGAGGGAGGAAAATATAGGAAGGGGAGGTGAGCGGAAAAGAAGAAGGGAAGGAGAGAAGGAGAGAGAGAGGAAGAAGTAGGAAGAATGAGAGAAAGGAAGAAAGAGAGAAGGAGGAAGCAAGAGGGAGGAAAAGACAGAAGGATAGAGGGAAGATATTAGAGGAAGAGACACACAGAGATTTGGTTGTTGGATGTGGTCTATTCCATAGCCACTAGAAGTTCACTTTATCATAAACACATCTGCCTGTTCAGTAGCAAATCACTTTAGCTGCCTCTTCCTTTGATTCTACTCCTGGTGAGAAGATTTGTGATTCTGATCTGGTCTCCTGTGAAGTTCGGTCTGTGAGCAGGACCTGTGCTGATCATGTCATGTACAGAAGGGTTTTCTAGGCTAGTGACATCTCTTGTTATAAATGACTAAATTCCAACACTGGCTTTGTAACTTGCTCTCCTGTATTTGATTAATATGTGCTCCCAATCCAAGAAGTTGAAAGAGCAAGTTTGTGAAGTTACCAGACTGGAAAACAAACCTTAGACTATAGTAACTTCACCAAAAAATAAAAACAAAAAACAAAACAAAACCCCAACAACAACCCACTTACATCCCACAATACTGACATCCCAGACAATACTCTGAATCCTTTTCTCAAGAGTCTTTTTTCCTCTGAACATCTACAGATGTATGATGTTTGCTCCATGTCAGCTGTCTTTCATGCCACATGCACTTGCTAAATTCAAGTTGATTTGAACTTGACTGAACCTGTTAGTAATAGAAAAATTGCCCAATGTCAGTTTCCCAGTTTTCCCATTTCTGTCAAGAGTAGCAGGCTTCTCAGAACAAGCTGAGCTCATATTCAGTGTTATTTTCACAGCTCATTTGCAGTCAGAAAATATGTCCTGATGATTTTTTTAACCCCACGTTCCTTTACCCACCACTACAGACCTAGTTCTGATTTCATCAGCTCCTGCTGGAATTCACAGAGTCCTCTGAGCCTCATTCTGGCCTCTAGTGTCATTTCCAACCCCCTCTCTAGAATAGTTATTGTAATGAATGTTGCAACTGGATCGTGTCCAATTGGATCATATCCATCATTTGGCTCAATATCATTCACACACCTTATTTTTACTGCTCAAGTATGTACACCACACTCTCTGTCCTATGGTCTATTAGTTATCTCTTGCTGAGTAGCAACCTCATCCCAAGTCTTCATGCTCAAAACAGTACCCATTATTAATTTGGTCACAGAACTATAGCTTGGGAGGGGCTGAGTTGAGACTGCTGATCTGGACTACATCGAGCATCTGCTGGAGCACCTATCCAGAAGCTGGAAGGTCAACTGGGGCCCACCAGAATAGCAAGATGGTGCCTCTTTATGGAGCACATGATGGGGCTATTACAGAATTACAGAGGGTGTAGTTGCATAGTTGAAATACTTTTAAGGCCTCCCTCCAAATGCAAGATGTTAATGTTAATCCATAGCCCAGGCACTCATACTAACATCCCAAGATGATTACAAGAATGGCTAGTTGAGATTCCTCACAAGATGGCGGCTGGGTTCCAAGTGTCACCATCCCAAGAAAATCAAGAGGAAGCTGCATCACATGATATGTATGACCTAACTGTAGAAGCCCTACTGCAATCACAAGTTCACCCAGATTCAAGCAAGGAACAAATGGACAGAGTAGCAGGTAAAATTAAAATTAAAAAAAAAAGACTGTGGAAGGGGAGAAAACTTTTAGTTTCTCACATCTGGGACAAATGCACAAGCATGACAGATGGAGGCTGAAAGTCAGGTGCCAATTCTTTAGGGCACATGATCTCATGACCACATTCATGGACCTCAGAGTTAGTTCCCCATCTTATCTGACAGCTGAGAAAGTCTGGGCCCACCACAACTGTAACTTAACCCAAGTCAGAGTTAGTGGCAGCCAGTGCTGGAACACAATCTAACAGACCTACTTTTACTGCACAGGAGGGTTGGGAAATGTATGTTTTCAATAAGAGTGCCGAGTGAGTTTTTACAAGCAGACAGACTGGGGGAGCAGTGCAGGTTCTGACTGCTCCCCGGAGCTGGAGCTGCAGTTACAGACCAGCAGAAACGCAGCTGTCCCCCAAATGCAAGGAGGGTGTGGAGACATAGCTGACATATTTCCAAAGTGCCTTCCAAATGGAAGACATTACTACTGGTCCATAGCCCCAGCCTTCACACTAATCTCCCCTGATGTGGGGAGAATGGCTAGTTAGGTTCTCCATCCTACTCTGGAGAAGAGTACTTGGGTGCAGACTTGTTGAGTGTAATGCAGCCTATGCTGGGGTGCTGGCACGCTGCCTGTTCCCCTCAAATGATTTAAGAAAAAAAGAAAAGGAACCTGTTGCCACAAGCAGAAGTCGTTCAGGTACCAGCTGCAGCTGGGAACTGGCATAGGAAAGTGTGCCCTTCATTATGCAATTATCCGTAATTAGGTGCTCATTACGACCTTATCACTGGGGAAGCCAGCACTCACCTGGGCAGGCCTGTCATGAGGACTGACAATCCAGAGGAACAGTGCTTTGTTTGTTCTCTAGGAACGTGACAGCTAAATGAAGTTGGAGGTTGCAGCCTGAGCCTGGGGTGAGGCCAGAGCAACCAACATGCAGACCAAAACAGCTGGAAGAGCCAACTATTTTAATTATGCAGATGTCACAAAACCTTGTGTTCCTAGGAGGTAGATGGGTGATAGAGAACAGAAGTAAGAAGGGGAGAGGGAACTGCTGCTTTCTCCTCCATTATTAGAGATATAAATCACATTTGGAGTAAAGCAGCCATAAGACAGAAATGAGGGGTTTGAACTGGTTAAAAAATCAGACACTTGGTGAACTGGCTTTCCTTTTTCTTTGTAAAATAAGCCCCCCTCTAGATAGAGAGGGTGGACAACGTTCAAAGACATCTTGGGAGAAAAATATGAGCTGGACTCCCATCTCAACAAATAAGCCAGGCACAGTGATATGCATCTGTGATTCAAATGATGAAGGAATCATAAATAAGAGGATCTCAGTCTCAAGCCAGCCTGGGCAAAATGGGGGACACTATATGATAAAGAAACTAGAAGCAAAATGACTGGGGCTAGCTCAAGTGGAAGAGTATTTGGAGGACCTGAGTTCAAACCCCACTACCATCAAAACCAAAATCTTCCCTTCTATTTAGGACACTCCCCCACAAATAAATTCCTCTTGAATTATCTCTTCCTCCTGCCATGCTATGCTTAACAAACGCTGGATAGTCAATATGTGTTTCCAAAAGTGATGGAAAAGAAAATTGAAGGGGTTGGGATAGATCTGACTTTAATGCATAAAGGAAATACACATAGTCAGCTTTGTAAATATACACCAACGAACTGAAAAGCACAAACCAATTGGCATTTATACTAATTACATGAGAAAGGTACTACTTTTCATGGGTAAATGAACACAAGCGAGACCCATTACTTTATCAGAGGTGAGGAAGGTTTGTTTGCTCATTTGTATCTGCCAAGAGCCATCTTAGGTATTTATAATGTCACTATGGGCAATATAAAATTATCCATACAGGTAGACAGTCCCAGGCAGCTGATGAGAAGAATATATGTCTGTCCATTATGTACCGAATGATTTCCTGGGTCTTATAGCCCTTCATTATAATCAGAAGAGTAAAGGTGAATAGGGAAAAAAAGAAAATTCAAGGCAGTGAATTCAGCATCTTTGGAACCTTTCTTTGCATGGAAGTAAAAATATTTGGTTTACTTCAATCCTGGAAATAATTAACAACCTGCAGGGCGATCCACTCCTTCCCTTGTCTGTCTTCCAAAGAGAAAGTTTCTGCAGGGTGAGTGAATTGATTTATCTACTACATTTCATTCTAAAAGTGATAGGTAAAAGATTCTGAGGCTGTGGCACCAAATACCTATTGAATTCACCACGTTAGAAATGTCCTGGAAATACGCAGATTTGCACAAATGAGGGCACAATTTTGTAATGATACAAGGCACGCGCCAATATGAATAGGAAGAGATAGCATTTGTTCAGGTAGGCTGATCTTGAAGAAATGTAGAATACCTCTTACACATTGGTCACAAAGGTATATATTGAAAATACCCTGAAGATTCTAGGCAAAACTACAAACTACTTTTTATTATCTTGTGGGAAAGCCTATTATATTATTGCAGACATTGATGAATATTAAAATTGGCATCTTAGCCAAATCATCGAAAATTTTTTGTGTAATATACAACAAAGAAAAGAAAATTCAAGTACTGCTGGGTGGCTGGTGGCTCATACCTGTAATCCTAGCTACTCATAGGACTGAGATCTGAGGATTGCGGTTCAAAGCCAGGACAAAAGCCTGAGCAGAAAAGTCTGTGAGACTCTTCCCTCCAATTAACCACAAAAAGCCAGAACTAGAGCTGTGGCTCAAGTGGTAGCATGCTAACCTAGAGCACAAAAGCTCAAGGACAGTGCCCACGCCCAGAGTTCAAGCCCCAGGACTGGCTAATGATGATGATGATGATGATGATAATAATAATAATGTATTATGTAGAGAGACAAGAATGAATAAGTGAAAGAAAATTTGTGATCTATAATGATATGATAAATGGCTGAGTTTTTAACATTAACCCTGCAATGTCATGTCAGGTCTGATCTATCAGTTCAGTAAATGTTCAGGTTCATAGACAAATTACATAGACATATAACTATGTGGGCTTAAATCTTGATTGTATAACTTGCTACCTGGTGACCTCAAAGGAATTACTTTTATTTTTCTATGCTTATTTCTATTCTATGAAATGGAAATGACATTATCTATCTAACTCAACAAGTTGAGAAGACAGAATGAAACAAGAAACAAACAAAAACACTTAAATGCTAGGTGCTGGTAACTTACTTCTATAATCCTAGCTGCTCAGGAGGCTAAGATCTAGAGGATCCTGGTTCAAAGTTAAAAGAGATAGAAAAGTCCCTGAAAGTCAGTTTCTAAAACAATGAACTAAAAGCTGGACTATGGTGTGACTCAAGCACCAGCCAAGCAAGTGTGAGGACCTGAGTTCAAACTCAAGTACCATAAGTACAAAGTAACAAAAATACTTTAAAAAAGAGTGGACAAATGGGTTGTAGAAAAAGTTAGACTATGAAAGGCTGTACAGGAAAGAATACGGTGTTAATGTGTTGGCAGCAATGAATCAGAGGCCAGTTTTTGCTCTTAGCAAAAACATGCATGACAGGTAGGTGCCAATGGCTTACTCCTGTAATCATAGCTACTCAGAAGGCTGGGATTTGAGGACTGTTGTTCAATGCCATCCAGTACAGGAAAGTCTATGAGACTCTTATCTCCAATTAACTACCGAAATGCCAGAATTGGAGCTTTGGCTCACAGTGGTAGAACACTAGCCTTGAGCATAAAAACCCAGGGACAGTACCCAGGCTCCTGGGTTTTTATGCTTATGAGTTCAGGCCCCAGGACTGAAAAATAAATGCCCTGAACAGTAATCAGCAGTTTCATTTAACTACATGGACTTAACTACAAGGGTAACTTCACTAAAGCTCACCAAATTCTGTGCATGAGGCTGTTCATCTGTGGCAATTTTAGTAATTAGCCCCAAAATAGGAACCAGCCTTGTCTGACCATATGGAAGTGATAAAAAGACTGTGAAGCGGACTTCTAAAATAATTGATGGTGATGCATGGTGTGGAAGAGTCTTTTGTGTGTTTGTAGTCTGTGTGTGTATGTATGTATGTGTATGGGGGGGCCAGCGTGTGCACCACTGACTTGAACTCAGAGCCTTGTACTCTTTTGCTTAAGGCTGGGACTCTACCTCTTGAGCCTCGCCTCCATATTTTGTTAGTTAATTGGAGATCCTCAGATCTCAGCCTCCAGAATACGATGATAGGTCTGAGCCAGCCAAGACTTTTGCATAGGATAGGAGTGAACTTGTTTATAGAATTTTAACATATTTAAATATGTGGTAGAACTATTGAGGAACTAATGATGATTATCTTCTTTTTTTCAAATATTTTTATTGTGATTAAGTGGTTACATAATTTCCCAAATTTCACAGTATTGTGGGATAGTGAAGCTTAGTTAAAGTCACAAACACATTCTAACTTTCATGGGGCAAATTGTCTATCATGGCCTATAACATTTATGAGTTCTATGAGCTTTGCGATACAGTTATTTTTCCACATTGGGTGATATGTGTGTACATTTCTTTTGTTTTGCATAGCATCAGCTGTTCCCTTTTTCCCACTTGTTCCCTCCCTCCCATCACTGCTATTGGGTTGCTTAGTTCATTTTGGTCAATGTCCAGTGAAGCTGATGGGTCCTGCTGTTGTATGTTTTTCCCTGATTCCCTCTAGTTCTGTGTTGTCCTCCTGATTTCCCTCCAGTGCACACATATATACTATAAATGTGATCAGCAGCATGGGGTTATTTAGTAGTGATTCGACCAGATGAGTGGAAGTCCTTTGTTTCTTAAGTCCTGTTAATTTTGTCGTATCACCTAACATTTTGGATTTAACATCCACTTATCAGGGAGACCATGTGCCATTTGTCTCTTTGTACTTGGCTTACGTCGCTCAACATGATTTCTTCTAGCTCCATTCATTTCCCTGCAAATGCCATTATTTTGTCCTTTCTAATGGCTGCATAAGATTCCATTGTGTATAGATACCACAATTTTTGGATCCATTCATCTGTGGTAGGACATCTGGGTTGTTTCCATATCCTGGCTATTGTGAACAGTGCTGCAATAAACATGGAGGTGCATGTGTCCTTGTATATTGGTTCCTGTTGCTCAAGGTAGATGCTTAGGAGTGGTATGGCTGGGTGATAGGGGAGGTCAATATTTAGCTTTCTGAGGACCCTCCAGACTGCTTTCCAAAGTGGTTGTATAAGTGTACATTCCCACCAGCAGTGTAATAGGGTTCCTCTTTCTCCATATCCCCTCCAGCATTTGTTGTTGGCTGATTTGTGGATGTGGACCATTCTGACTGGGGTAAGGTGGTATCTCAGGGTTGTCTTTATTTGCATTTCCTTCATAACGAGGGATGGTGAACATTTCCTCATGTGTTTCTTTGCCATTTTTATTTCTTCTTCTGAGAAGTCTCTCTTTAGTTCCCTTGCCCATTTAGGAATTGGTTTGTTAGGTTTGGGAGGGATTAGTTTCTTGAGTTCCCTGTATATACTGGATATTAACCACTTGTCTGATATACTACTGGCAAATATTTTTGATGATTATCTTCTTTTTATCCCCCTTCTTCACCAAAGTCAATCAGTTTAGTTTCATCAAAGGTATGCCCTTTCCTTATGCTCTCTTATTCCAAAAAGTAGAAAATACATCTAAATGTCAGGTCTAGGGAGGAGAACGATTGAAGGTTGAACAGTGATTGAAGGTTGAACAGCAGAGCTGGCTTGTTGTGAGATCAGGTGACAAACAAGTATTATTGGGCCTGGACCTCCTTTATTTTCTTTAGGAGTTGTTTTTCACCACTATGGGTGCACTCATAAGTTTCAGATAGCATTAATCCACAAGCAGCCTACAGGAAGCGTTTCTGTTGTGGTTATTGGCAATTCACAGCGTTAAGCCATGTGACTAACACATAGCACATGCTGGAAACCTCTGGAATAAAGTAACTGGCACGTGCTCCCCAGTGTTCACATGGCATTCACCAATGGCTACATCTTCATATTCTTGTTAGCATTAGTAATTTTGGCATCTGTAATGAGAGAGTCCTGACTAGCTATAGCAATGGATAGAACTGGGCACTGGGTCCAGGCTCCTCTGGTCTTTGTGTGACCTTTTCCCCTAGAGATCTCAGACTTGTTGTTTTCCTTCCTCCCTTTGAACAACATTCTTTGGGATGCACTGGCAGCTCTCTTCTTTCCTTGGGAAAGACAGAGATGGGACCCTGGAGAATGCTTGGGGAGTGAAGCCAGCAGGGGTGGCTGCCATGTGCATCCGGACCAATGACCGTGAGACCAGGAAAGAGCCACCAGTCACTGAAGCCATTAGGCTAATAAGCTCTAGGGTGCTCCATTTGCCCATTGCCATAAAGATGACAGGTAGGTTAGAGATTATTCTCTCCTTATTAGCCATTAGCAATAACAACACAGATGAAAGATCTCCAGGGCGATTTTTGTCACTGAGATTCCAATGGACTGCTCTGAGCTGTGTCTTAAATCAGTTGTTAATGATGGCCAGGCTAGTGCCCAGGGGCTCAGGTTTCCCAATGGTTCTGTCCATTCCCCCTAACCCCCCATAAATTGGAAGCTCATAGACTAACAGAGGGAGAAATCTCACACTTGTTCGCAGGGTAAGTTTGTTTTGGAGAAAAGGATGCCATTCCATCTCTTGTATCCACAACAGGCCACCACAGGAAAAAAAAAAAAACAAAACAACCCCACCCCACACGAATGCTTTCACAGCGAAAAATCCATCGTTTTTTGATCTTTGCCTTTTATAGAAATACTGACAATTGCTGGGAGCCATTATCTGCTTACCAAGGTTTAAGTGGTATTTAGATGTTGGGTTACTACTTTCAAGCTGAGATCCAGTTGAAAGGAGAGAACAAAGAAAGAAAGTTTGTTTGTTTGTCCTGAACAAAGAGACTGGGTGGAGTTCTCTTAAAAGAGCCTGGATTCCATTTTAGTTCAGGGAAGGTCATTCATCCCAGCTCCTGCTTCTGAGCGGCTTGGTGGGGATAATCGTTTCTTACACAGGCTTTTTATTCTGCTGCTTATAAATAGCTCAGCACTAACTAGGGTTTTGAGAGCTGTGGAAACTGAGGCTAGATCCTGAGGTTTATGATTTTTTTGGACACTGCTTTAATTCTCTCAGTATGTGTATGTGCCTGGGACTGCTTATACTCTGTGTGTGTATGTTCATGGGTGTGCATGTGTGTATATGTTTTCTCATATGTGTGCATGATTTTCATGTTTTGTTAGCTGGATAAAATGGAAACAGAAGACATCATCCAGAAACCAAGTAATTGGAAGGAGGTAGTATAATCTACTAAACTGGAGAAGTTGTTGGAAATGATTTGGGGAGGGTAGAGCCCCCATTAAGTTCTAGGGCTCTGAGATGGCTCAGTCAGACATCTCATGTGAGTGTGTCATTCTGAAGGTCAGGAGAGAGTCTGGCCTGGAGATACAAATTTGGGAGCTTTAGCTCGCTAGCTGGGTTCCCATTCCAATTCCCTCAGTTACTATGCCACTTCCAACAAATCTTGTTTTCTGCTGGTCCAGTGCCCTGGTTCATGGAATGGAGGCCATGGCTAGCATAGATTCTCTTAGTAAGTGGCTAAAAAGCTAGCTTTATATAAACTTTGATAACTCCTATGATTAATGTTATTGTTAATAATGGTAACAGTATTTTTATAGAGAGACTATCTAAATGTAAAAGACTGGTTAGCTTCCTAGAGAATATTTAGAGCCAGAAATGGAGCAAGCCCAAAAATGTTAAGAACTCAAAGACAAGGAGCCAGAAAAAAAAAAAACAAAAAAAACTAAGAAGTAGAGACCAGAGAAATAAAGAATCAAGAGAGTAAAGTGTCATAAAAGCCTAGAGAAAAGAATTTCTAGAAGGATAGAGAAGCCAACTAAGCACTTAAGACCAAAAAGCCAATAAAACCCTTTGAAATTCTACCAGGAAGGGGAAGGGGCTAAGGGAAAATTGTAAGGCATTGGCATGGATTGGTTTGTGTATGTAGGTGGAAATGTCACACAGTATAGCAAAGGTCTGCTAATTTAAAAAGACTGATAAAGCCACGTGCCCATGGCTCGTACCTGTAATCCTAGCTACTCAGGAGGCTGAGATCTGAAGATCATGGTTCAAAGCCAGCCTGGGGAAGAAAGTCCATGAGACTCTTATCTCTGATTAACCACCAGAAAGCTGGAAGTGGTGCTGTAGCTCAAAGTGGTAGAGTGATAGCTTTGAGCAAAAGAGCTCAAAGATGGAAGGAAGGAAGGAAGGAAGGAAGGAAGGAAGGAAGGAAGGAAGGAAGGAAGGAAGGAAGGAAGGAAGGAAGGAAGGAAGGGAGAAAGAGAGGGGGGAGGGAGGGAAGGAGGGAAGGATGGAGAGAGGGAGGGAGAAAGATTGAGAAACATCTTCGATTCACTTACCCAGAGTTCATGGCCATCCTCACTCCAAGGTAGTTTCATCAGCATAGGAAGATGTAAGACTGGATGGTGGATGAAATGGAGAGGATCCATGTCCACAACTATGTACAGGAAGCCAGTGGAGGCACGATGCAGTAAAGCTTTACTAAAGTAGGAAAAACTGAAACAGAGTTTACCATTGAAGGCAATGATGTAGGAAGATCGACAAATACAAAAGAGTGGAGCTTTGAACTCCTTTTAAACTAGCCAATGGCACAAGAATGTGAACGAAAATTCTGACCAATCAGAATAAGGGTGGTAATGCATTGGGGATAAAACTTGGGGGCACTGCTCACCCTGGCTTGCTAACTTGATTTCTGGTTAGTCTCATGCCCTTGGGCAGAAGTAAAATCTCACCTTACCAAGTTCCTTTCCAGCTGGTGTCATTCCTACCTGACACTTCAATATCCTAAGACATTTCTAACAGTAAAACATTCCTTTGTGTGACAATAAACCCATGTCAATCCACTCAGGAAGACAGAGCCCTTGTGAATCCATCACCTCTCAAAGGCTCTATTTTTTTAAAACATTATTGTATTGGTGATTAAGTTGTCCATTCATGAGTCTGGGGTGACACATAAAAGCCAGAGCTTGATTTAGTTACTGTGGCTACATGAAACAGAGCACTCTTTCTCACCAGAGTCCCGCATGGCTGCTGCCTCCCAGCTGGCCTCCATATTGCTCAGCCCCACACTAGGTAGGGCTGAATCCATGAGAATGGTGAATGTGTGTATATGTGTAGGAGAAGGCCTTCTAGACCTGTGACACTTCAGTGTACCTGCAATTTCCCTGACAGGAATTATTCTCAGTTAGAGCAGCATAATAACCAGGTGTTCTCTATCAGATTTGAGGAGTCACTTCTTCTCCAGGTCCTAGACAAAAATAAAATAAAATAAAACAAATGCTTGTTTATATTTATTTATAACTAAATATCGATTATATATTTATTTATATGTTTATAAATACTTGTTCATTCATTATATATAAACTATATATGTAAATAAATACATTTACATGTCACTAGATATTTATTTTGTGTGTAATATTATATATAATACATAGTATATAATTAATTATATACAATATAATTATATAGCATAAATATATGTTGCTTTTTATTCCTATTATATATACTCGAATATGTAATTATATAATCAATTATACAATTACTTATATAATTATATATAATATATAAATATATTCTTTCTTGTTCCTATTATATACACTATATAATTATGTAATTAATTATATTATATATATACATGTATGTTCTTTCCTATTCGTATGCTGTTTCTTGCTTTTCTCCTCATCCACTTGGCCAAATCTTAACTATCAGGTGAGGCTTTTTTTAACCATGCTAACTGGAGATTTTCTGCATCATCTCCTACTCACAAGATCTTTAAGAATCATTCCTGCAGCCAGACACCAGTGGCTCATGCATGTAATCCTAGTTACTCTGGAGGTAGAGATTCAGAGGATTATGATTTCAGGCAAGCCTAGGCATAAATTTCCATGAAATTCCATCTTCAAAATAACCAGCAAAAAGCCAGGCTGGAGGAGTGGCTCAGGTGGTAGAGTGCCAACTGAGGAATACACAAAGCCCTGAGTTCAGACTCCCATACCAGAAAATAAAGAATAATTCCTTCAGTATGTGCTTGCTCAGGTACACCATCTCCTCTGATACCAGTGACAGCAGTACATTCCCACTGGGGATGTTTCCTACATGAAGCAGGCTGTATGAACTATTCACATGGACCAAATAATTTGTGTCAAGGCCATGTGTTTGCCCTTTGAGAGGCATTTCTCCTTAATACAATTGAGTGAGGAAGCTATTATCACTTATTATTATTATCATAGTATTATTATCCCTAGTATTATTTTTTAGATTATTTTTAAGGATAAAGAGATGAACTCTTTTGCTCAAGTTCAGAAACAGGAAAAGAGGTTGATCCAGGACACTCCCTGAAAAAGTGTACCTGCAGAGTAAGCTCTGTCTAGCACCATGTTGGAAGGGTTTCAGGGGTGAGGGACTATCACCTCCATACAGGATAAAAGGGCAGGTACTAGCCACTAGGGAGTCTCTGAATAGGTAAGTCCTTCCCCTTGCTTCCTCCAAACCTTTACAAAGCAACATCCGTGGTACTTGATTCTAAATATGCTGGCAGCGTACTGCATATTGTATTGGAACTTGCTCTTATTTTTATGCACCTTCTGACTGCCCCTCCCCCACTATTCCCTATGGCTGTTTTTGTAATGAACCTTCTGGTACAGATTTATAGAGCTGTATCAAGTTCTATCAATAAAATAAATTCCAACAGTGGCATTGCTGAGCGAAAGACTATATAGGCATTTTCCACTTGATAGGTTGCCAAACTTACGTCCAAACTTATCTAGTCTTCTCTGGCTGTAATAAGAGCATATATGTTTCTTTCCATCTCTGGTAACTCTAGGGACTAGTAAGTTTATGAATGTGTGACACTGTGATAGGAGAAATACAGCAGCTCATCATTTCGTATATGTAACTGATGGAGGACATTTTGATTGGCGACTTTTAAAAATTTTATGTTTACATGCTTATTGAGTTATAGTATTTTATGTATTAAGGAAATTCATTTTCTAATATGCACATTTTCTCTGTTTGCTGTTTTTCTCGTGTAAAGGTACCTGCAGGACGGAATTCATTCATTTATTTTTTGCCAGTTCTGGGCCTTGAACTCAGAGCCTGGGCGCTGTCCCTAGGCTCCTTTTGCTCAAGGCTAGTACTCTTCCACTTGAGCTACAGCACCACTTATGGCTTTTTCTGTGACTAATTGGAGATAATAATCTCACAGATTTTCCTGCTCTGACTAACTTTGAACCACAACCCCCAGATCTCAGCCTCCTGAGTAGCTAGGATTACAGGTGTGAGCCACCAGTAGCCTGGTGCATATATCTCTTTAAACATGATCACAGGCTGGCATGAGGTGAAACATTCTTTTTGAAGCCTGTAGGAGAAATTTAAGAATTTGTTAAAAATTGAGTGGGTAGTCAGCCTTTCACTTTATAAAAGTGTTCTTGAGGTGATAAAGACCATGCCTCTCTCTCTCCTTCTCATTCTCTCTCTCTCTCTCTCTCTCTCTCTCTCTCTCTGTTTCTCTGCCTCTCTCTCCCTCTCCCTCCCCTGGCTCCCCCCCTTTAAGCCAGGGAACAGAGAACATACAGTTTAGAAACAAGAGATACATCCTGACCCCTTCTATTTTCCCCCCACCTCTTTTCTTGTCATTCTAAAGCTCCCAAACTCTTTTGAGGTGGGAGAATCATGGTAAGGCTCTTCAGTGGGCCATGCTGATGATAATAGGCAACATTTAGGCCAAAGGTCTCTTATATTTCCACATCTGCATCTTTGTATGTGAGTCAACCTCAGAGATGCTGAAAGCATGAAGCCAGGCAGGGCCTAATGTGGATTAGCAAGACAAAGAGCTGGGGAGGGGAGGAGCCGGGATGAGCTTTAATTGACTGAAGATTTATTAGACCTCATGAAATCTGCCCTTAGCCACCCACTTTCTATCTCATCTGCCCATGTCTAAATAGAACGGCTTTGTTAGGATGTGATGGTCATTTAGAATTATCCAGCAACAAATCTCATGGCTTTCAAAGCCATATGGACCAGAGCAGGATGTTGGAGGGTGTTCAGCTGTGAGCACAGAATCCCAAAACTGGAAAAATGGAACTATGGGAATGTTTCCCAAGCCTGCCTAGTTGACTTTTGTTTGTGGTCTTAAGCCCTTCAATGCTGCTGGTTTAGTTGACAGAAGGCCAGAAAAGATACCCTCTCAAGCAGCCTGGATTTTGCGCTAATAATACTTAGAAAAATGTGTTCCATGTTCTGCTTTTTGGGATAAATGCTATCCTAGCCTTCAGACTCAATGGAGCATGTCCAATAATACTTTAAAGCTCCGCTTATGAGCACGAGATCTCTCTGGGGCGATACAAATGTCAAAATAGCTTCTCCTTGATGCCAGTGACAGGTAGACATTACTAGGGCTTGAGTTTCCATTTAGCCGTCGGCATGCAGCTCATTAATAGGGTGTTAGAAAATCCTTCTGAATTTTATTACCAGGAACTTCCCCCTGGGGTTGTTTTACTTGGCAAGGCTCACAAGTCTCAATTTGCCCATCTTTGCAATGGGTAGATGTTGAAAGATCCGTGACAAGACATTAGGGAAAAAATAAGGTGATTTCTTCCTGTGGACAACAATCCCATTCCATTTAAGTCAGTGGGAGATCTTGCTGGAAATCAAGGGAGAAATTTGCCCATCTTAAGAAGATTTTCATGTTTGAGTACTGCAGATGCCACAAAAACAACAAACACTGACAAGCTTAATATGAAGAAGGATGGGCAATCCTTTTCTACTTTAAGAATTCTTACTTGATTTTATTTTTTGTAGCTAGTGGAGTTTGAACTCTGGGCCTCAGGCTTGTTAGGATGATACTCTATCATCCTTCCAACCCTGTTTTTTTTTTTTTTTTTTTTTTTTTTTTTTGGCTAGTTCTCTTTTGGAGATGGAGTCTTGTGGACTTTTCTGCTGAGAACAGCTTTGAGTCATGAGCCTCTGGATCTCAGCCTCCTGAGTGGTTGGGATTACAGGTGTGAGCCACCAGCCCATGAAAGAATTCTGCTTAATAGTGGTCACCAGGACTAATAGATTTGGGCAAAGGGTGTTAGACCGAGCAGGAGCAACCACAATGCAGCCCCCTGAAATCAACACCAGGGCAGGGGGAGGAGGGATATAACCAATACCAAATTAGGCCAAGAAAGCAGGCAAAGACTCAGCTTTAAGTTCTGCTTGATGATCCTGCTGGACTTCTAGGGTCGAAAAGCAAATAGCTTTTGAATAACACTACAGCTATTTGTTTTCCCACTGAGGTAATAATCATTGGTTCGACTGTGGGTTCCAGATGTACATTATTCATAATCCATCATGGCCTGAATCTCTATCTACACAATGGGATCCTCTTCAGTGAATGCAAATGAAGCCACCACTGTCTTGTCTGTAATTGTCTAAACTAGCCAAGTGCCTTTCTTTGGTGAAAAGAATCATGGAGAACTCCGTGCTCTGTCTACCCCTAAGGGCCAAGTACTTGTTCTATGCTTTATCTCTTTTTTGTGGCTTTTATCTACCCAACATGAAAGGCACTCTCTTTCCTTCATGCAGGCAAATAAAAAGTAGATTGAGAACAAAGATGAAAAGAGCACAGTACACTGATGGTATACTTCAGAATCGAGCAGCCTGGCTTTCAGATACCGGCCAAGGGAGAAATTGCACAGGGCTCTTTTACATCAGACTCAGAAATTCAGACTCTCCAAAAAAAAAAAAATGAAACACAGCATGTGCCCATAAGGACTTGCACTACATTAAAATGAAATCATGTCCTTGGCAGTTCTTGAAAAGGGATTTAGAGGCCTGCCTTTTAGCCTTACTTAATGGAGAAGAAGCGCTCAAGAGTAACCGCTTTGCCATTTGCCACCTCGATCTTTTCCACTTAAGGAATCTTTTTCTCTGAAGCACAGACAGTTAATAGAGCCCAAACTGGGCCATTACCTATCAAAGATCAACACCTTCTCCTGTTAAAACGCTCTGAATAGGTAGGATCTGTAGAGACTTAGTGCTGCTGTTCTTACTAAGCAGATACTCATCCAACAAACCACAATTAAGATTCACTTAGCTCTCTAAGTAAGAGATATCACAAGAGAAGAATTGAGCTCTTTCCAGAACCAGCCACATTTCGGAAGACTACTGATTGGAAAGAGGAGGTGGGAACTAGATTTAGGCCAGAGACAACATCATAACTGTTTGTGAACATCCTGAGCAGCCCTGAGGTTGCTCCTGGCATCCTTCTCCAGGTAAGGTGACAAGTCTGCATATGGTGACACCAGGAATTTTACCCTCCTCAGATGTGCACAGAATTTGAGATTCTCTTTCTTCTTACTGCCATTCATCCTCCTGTAGAGGGTAAGCAAACCCAATCTGAACATCCAAACCCCAATATACTCCAAAATCGGAAACTTTTTGAGTCATTGGCATCCTGAGGCCTCAGGAGACGGGTCTCAATCAAAATACAGACATATTTAAAATATTGTATAAAATGACTTCAGCCTATATGTATATAAGGTATATATGGAATTATATATCATATATGTAGTATATATATGGCATACATATACATAAATATGGTCCTATGTGTATATATAGCCCCCAGATAACAGGGACCCCTCAGGCCCTGGTTCTGACACATTGACTCTTCTGTTCTATTGTCAGTTATCCTTCTCTGCTCATTCCCTGTGTAGCTCATCCCAGAATCTATGGAGTCAAAAGGTTCCATTTCTTCCCCTCCTACATTTCAGGTGGTCCAAGCCACAAAGGAAACTCAAGTGCTAGCAAACTCCAACTTAGACATCTACAAAGCCAAGCTAAGTTGGGACTCCACCTATTCATTCTTTTTGTGATGGCTCAGATCTGTAGTCCTAGCTACTCAGGAGACTAAGATCTGAGAATCATGGCTCAAAGCCAGGTGGGTAAGAAAAGTCTGTGAGACTATCTCTGATTAACCAGAAAAATGCCTGGCTGGAGATATGGTTCAAGTGGCAGGGTATCAGCTGTGAGCAAGAAAACAAAAAATTTTAAACACTGAAGTCAAGCCCTGGAATGGGAAAAAGAAACAAAAATCCCTAAAATGAGCCAGGTACTGGCTCCTATGAGGCTGAGATGTGAGAAGAAAGGTTCATATCCAGCCCAGGCAGGAAAGTCTTGAGACTTATCTCCAATTTACCACTGAAAAACCAGAAGTAGAGGTGTGATTTAAGTGGTAAAGTGCTAGCATTTAGTAAATGCTCAGAGACAGACTAGCGCATGCACACACACACACACACACACACACACACACACACACACACACACACACATCCTAAAAATGCTTCAAAACCTGAAATTCCACTAACACTGACATGACACCACAAGTAGAAAATTGTACACTATGAATCTTTGTTTCATACACAAAATTATTAAGAGCATGACGTATATAAACATAAATGAATTTTGGTTTAGACTTGGGTGTCAGCTCATGATACTCATTTTGCAAATGTCCTAAATATATGCAAATACTTAGGATATGCATATGTAAGTATATGCAGTTAGTTCAAGATCTGATAAAAGACATAAAATTTGAGTCACTTCTAATCCTAAATATTTTCCATTAGGGATATCCAACTTGTAATTATTATAAAGGATATGAACAGGCCATTTAAATGATCAGAGAAATAAAAACTGGAAATGAAGGATATCATTTTGGTCAATTAGACTAGCCAAGATTTGAGAAGTCCGGTTCAGACTAAAGTTTGGTTAGACAAAGTCTTTTATGCATGCTTCTGTTGATAACATGAAATGCAATCTTTCTGATGGCAGTATGTATTTTAAAAGCATTTATAATATTTGCAGAGTTCTGACCCAAAATTTCCAGGAATAAATTTATAAGAAATACAGGATAATGAATAACTTAGGGTATATTTATACAGTAGACTATTTGGAGCCATTTAATAGTAAGGATATTATATATATACATATTTTTCAAAATTGAATTTAAAACAATCTATGCAGTGCAGTATATTTTTGAATATTGGTCTGTGTATGCATAGAAATCTACTTAAAGATATAAATGTGTTGGCATTTATATTTATGGGGATAGGACAAATAATTTTTAGGCTTTTTTCTTTCAAGCTGGCATAAGTTTTCTATAATAAGCATTTACTGCTTTCGTGATTAAAAATATTTTCTATTGAATTTTCCATTACCTGCAGTTATCTATTTCTTGTTACACATCCATACAGGTAAAAATGACTTTGAATCATAGATATAAGAAATGCTGGGGAAAGTGGGGCCAGCAACCACAGTGGGAAGAAATGATGGGACAATTGCTACCATGAGTAGAAATCCAGTAGACTTACTTTGTGCAATTTGGCATCTACAATTACAGATTTGCTAGGAAGCTTTGTTTGTGGAATCCATCTTCGGTCCCACAGAGACACTACTATAGCTCCCTCTATGAGCTTTCTCTCACTGATAACGTCCTAGACACATTCTTATACACCCTCGATTCTTTATCCTTTATAATATAAAGTGAGAATCACTTTCAATAGAAATGCTTTCCAGTCACGAGTGGCTCTCAACTTAAATGTTTAGCAATAAAATATTTAGCATTACTATATATATATATGTATAGCATTACTATAAAAGTGATGTACAGAGGGGTGATAGTTACATAAGTCAGGTACAGAGCACATTTCTTTTTGGACAGTGTCACCCCTTCCCTTGTAATCTCCTAGTTTTTCCCTCCCATCCCCACCCACAAGTTGTATAGTTCATTTTCCACATAGTGTCCAGGGAGTACCACTGCTGCATTTGTTCAGCCTTTGTCCCTCCATTTTGGTGTCCTCTCTCCCGCCTTGCATCCCCTGAAATATTTACAGAGTTTTAAAGGGATGGGGTCCTGGCTCAAGTGGTAGAGCATCTGTCTACTAAGCATGAGGCCTAGATATAAACCCTAGTACGACCAAAATAACATTCCTTTGATCCTGAAAAAAACAAGCAAAAATATTTAAACTTCACTAGCAAGAGACAAACTTCATACCTTTTGCCACTCTGAGTACCCATGTGTAGCTATAAAACAGTGCTTGAAGACAGATTTTTTTTTTCACTATCATTGATCTCTTCTTTGAATATCCAATATTCTCTGCCACATTGCCAAAACTCCTGGCATTTATTTGGGAGTTCTATAACTTCTGAAAGCAGTTAGTCGGTGGTGTCAGGAATGTCAGTGGTTTCCAACTTCTTATTGTCTAAACCACACTGCAGTGGAGTGAAAATTCCTGTCACTAACTCTATATAATCCATGGCTGTATGATTAAATTTCCTGAAGTGGAATTGCTGGGTTGGAGAAGGACATATTAAAGATGTTGAAATATCTGTCTAACTTCCCTCTAGATAAATTACAGTAAGTTTCACCCCGACAATTATATATGCTCTTTGTAAGTATAAGATTCAAAATGTATGGCCCATGATGGGCTAAATTAATTCTCAATGTTTATATTTAAATATCTTTAATTACTAGTGGTGGAGACCATCGTTTGGCATATAGGTGGTCCCTTTTGGGCTTGGGGATGTATGTGTTGCCAGATTATATATTCTGGCCCATGGCTACTGGGTGATCTTTTAATTCGTGTGGGAGGGCTCTTAAATATTAGTACCATTAGCTGCAAATGTATTCAATATGTCGTTTGGAGTTTGTATGGAATGGTTACGATGGTTGTTGATATTGTTTTAATGTCCTTTTCCTGATGATTTCTGTATGTGCCGGTGGAAGCCCCCTCCCCCCACCCCCATCCCATTTTAGAGAAAGTGTGAAATGTTTGAGAGGTGGCTGGCCCCTTGGGGAGTGTCCCTTGGTTGACTTTGGTGGCCCTGTAACCTTTTGCCCTGGGGTATGGGCTGCAGCTGACTCTGGATGCATTGATCTACTGTACTACAATAGGCCTTGCTCTTCCCAAGTAGAAGGTGTCTGTGGCCTCCAGCCAGAGTTTCCTACACTTATTTCCCTGGATACCACACTTCCTTCACGTGATGAAGAATGATGATATATAGCTTTTGTTGAATATATTCGATCCGGTCTTGTGTGCCCTGTGTTTTACAGGAAATCCCTTAAAACTCGAGGCCTGCCTGGGACATCTCTATGGAGCATTACTTCAAGTCAGGTTTCCTGAGCTCTAACTGCATGTTCACCATTTCAGGGAGGTTTTGTACTTCTCAACACCGCCCTCTTTCTCAGAACAGTAGTTTATATTTCCTGTCCCCTCTTACAAATGCATTTCTTGACTGTTTCCTCTCTACAAATGGCAGATTTGTTAGGTAAGTCTTTGACATTTTGTTCTTTTGTGTATGTGTGCTGGTAATAGGGCTTGAACTCAGGGATTTTTGCTCTTGCTTGACTTTTTCACTCAAGGCTAGTGTTCTCCTACTTGAACACATCTCTACTTCTAGCTTTTTGCTGGTTTGTTGGAGATAAGAGTGAGTCTCACAAACTTTTTTTTACCCAGGCTGGCTTTGAACTATGAGCCTTCTGAATAGCTAGAATTATAGGCATAAACCACCAGTATGCCTATGTTAGCATTTTTTTCTGTTTTTCTTTTTTGCCATTCAGGGCCTGGGTGCTGTCCCTGAACTTCTTTTGCTCAAGGTTAGTTCTTTACCACTTGAGCCACAGCTCTATCTCTAGATTTTGTTTGTTTGTTTGGTAGTTTATTGGAAATTAGAGTCTCAGGACTTTCCTGACTGGGCTGGCTTTGAACCATGATACCCAGATCTCAGCCTCCTGAGTAGCTAGGATTACAAAGCATGAGCCACTGGCACTTGCCTTATCTGCAGTTATTAATTAAACCATTCAATTTACAATATTTTGTTCTTTAACTGGAAATCTTATTGACATATTACTCTTACAATTTTCTAGTACTTTTTAAAAAAAATTTTCTGGGTGAGCAAAGCATACAAAACAATATTCTATCTCCTTTTCCAACATCTCTGAGTTTGTTTCCCTGGGCATTTTTGCTTGTTCAGGTTTCATCTTACTGAATATTGACTATAATCAGAAAAATGATGAGCACTGAAATTTTTATAGGAAAATCTCTAGTACTGAGTAAAAGCCTTCATGATAGTATTTGTAGGTAAGGGCCAGGTGCACATGCTTTGCATACTGCGCTGTGATTATTATAAATGAAGATATATACAGGATTTCAAGATTTCTTGCCTTTCTTATAAAACTAGAAAATACTACAACTATGTTTGCTTACACTGGGCTTTCCCAGCCTTCCCAGCCATAATGCACAATTCTTTTTAAACACCATTTTGCAGAACTTTCCAGTTATTCTATGAATGTTTTTCATACTGTACAATATGCAACTTCAGTTTTAATTTCCTTTTTAAATAACCTTTCAATCTAAACCCTAACAGTCACACACTTAACTCTGGATTTAAGTCATAGTATCAGTTAAAGAAATTTGTCAAACTATCTTTAAAAGAAACCCAGTGACAAGACAAATAATGAGATTTAAAATGCCACACCCATCTCAGTAGTGGAGTGAGAGTTTCTGACACAAGGCTTTCTAGTAATAAAGACAGGCAGCAAACTGGAGATAGAGGAAATTTCTTCAGTCTGATGAAGAGAATCCATGAAGAGCCTACAGCCAGCATCATACTTAAGGCTGAGTGCTTCCCTGAGATCCAGATTGCAGGAGACTCTCTGCTCTCACCACTTCTACTTACCATTGTATTAGATATGCTAGCCAGGGCAATTTGTTTTTTAAAATGATGTAAAGGACATCTACATTGGGGAGGAAAAACAAAACTATCCATTTGCAGATGAAATACTCTTATATAGAGACAACACTAAAACTGCCTTGGAGGAAAAAACCTACCAGAATTAACTAAGTAAGAAATAAGTCTAGTAAGGCAGTATGATACAAGTTTGAATATAAAATATATATATATATATAAATCAACTCCATTTTGTGTGTGTGTGTGTGTGTGTGTGTGTGTGTGTGTGTGTGTGTGAGTGTGTGTGTGTGTGTTGGACCTATGGTTTAAACTCAGGTCCTGGACATTGTCCCTGAGATTTTATGTGTAATGGTGGTGTTATATAACTTGAACTAGAGCTCCATTTCCAGCCTTTTTGAGGGCTGATTGGAAATAAGAGTCTCAAGGACTTTCCAGCTTGGGCTGGCTTTGTGCCCTTTTCCTCAGACCTTAGGCTCCTGAATAGCTGGGATTACAGGTGTGAGCTCCTACAGCTTCCTCAACTGTGTTTGTTATATAGTTGCAGTGACCAAATTGAAAATGAAATTAATTGGACCATTCAATTTACAAGTACATTAGAAAGAAGAAAAATACTTAGGAAAGGACTTAATAAAAGAAGTACAAGAACATGATGGAGGTACAATTATTGATGGACATTGAAGAAGGCCTAAATAGATATCCCATGTTCATGGATTAGAAGATTTGGTATTATTATTAAAATGGTGATGCTTCCCAAATTGTTCTACTGACTGAGTGAGAATGTTATTAAAATATTAGATGGCTTCCTTGAAGAAATTGACAGGCTGCTTCTAACATTCATTAGGCAATCAAACAGTCCAGAACAACTGAACTATTTATTTAATTAAAGAAGGCAAAAAAATGGGAATACTTGCACTACCCAAACTTACTACAAAGCTGCAATAATCAAGACAGTGTGATCCAAAAACTAAGTCTCACAATCATGGTCAATTTGCTATTTGGTATGGCCACAACTCAGTAGGGAAGAGGAGTTTGTCTAACCAGTGCTGCTTGGACAATTGAATTTCCATAAGCAAAAGCAGAAAGACATATCAGTAATTTATACCATATACAAAACTTAGCTCCCAGTAGGTCATAAACCTCCATGTGGGAGCTGAAATTATATTTTTAAAAAGTTATATGAGACAGGCACAAATCTTTATGTTCCTGAATTAGGCAGTATTTTTAGGTGAATAGCTAAACACAGAAGCAACAAAAGAGAAATATACCGGACATCACCAAAATTAAGAAATCTTATGTTTGCAGGTAATCCATCAGGAACCATACATAATGAGATGAATATTTGTAATGCATGTAGATAATAAGAGACTTGTATTTAGATTATATAAATAGCTCCTATAATTCAACAACAAAACTGACAACCCAATTAGGAAGTGATCTGACGAAATGCTTCTACCAAACAGCCAGTTGATCAATTACAGAAAAGATGGCCAACATTAATTATCAGGGAAATGCTAATAAGAATCATAGTATTGTATTGTATGTACTCACATGAACAGGAAAAAAACCTGACACAACCTACAACCTACACATTAACAAGTATTGGCAAGGCTGTGGAGAAATGAAAATCCTTGTGCATATCTCTGACAGAGATGTAAATTTGTGTAGCTACTTTTTAAAAGTAGCTACTTATTTATTTTATTGTGGGGCTTGAAGGCTGGGCCTGGGTGCTGTCCCTGAGCTCTTCAGCTCAAGGCAAGTGCTCTACCACTTGAGCCACAGCTCTATTTCTAGTTTTGTGTTGGTTAATTGGAAATAAGAGTCTCATGGACTTTCCTGCCTGTGCTGGCTTCGAACTGTGATCCTCAGATCTCAGCCTCCTGAGTAGCTGGCACGTGGCACTACCAGTTTTTTGTAGAAGACTAAACAAAGAGTTTTCATATGACCTAGCAATGCTATTTCTGACTATATATTTAAGAGAATATATACCTAAGAGAAATCCTAGCATAGTCCTTGTGTTTTAAAGTTTTTAAAAGCCACATATACAAACGCAGCTTTAAGGAGACAGAGAAGAGCATATGACCATTACCTGGAAGTAAAAAGAACCACCAATATTTAGTGGACACACTAATAGCAACTATTGACTGTTCTTCCAAATACTCAAACACCAACAGAACACATTATGCACCTGTTCTTCAGAGGAAACAAAAGCACATCAAGTTTAGTGTCTGAAACGTTCTATATTAGGACTAGAGGTGATTCTTGCCGACCCTAAGCCCTGTGAAATAGAAGGACAAATGACCTATCTCCATGTACATTTGATCCAAAATAGTGTGTCAGGGAGAATGGAAGCATGGGAGCAATCACTGATTTTATGACAATTCTGAAATCCCCTGAGGTTATACAATGGTCTAGAGGCACTCTGATTCTTTCTACTGCCTTAGCACCTTCAATTCCGTGAGTTCCTTCTGTTTGAGGACTCCATTTTCCTTTGACCACTGTGGCTATTTCTAAACATGGCATTGATATATATATATATACACACACACACACACACATATATATGTATCTCTATATATGTATATAGAGAGATGTATATATCTATATAGATATATATGTATCTGTATATATATATGTATTTATATACAGATATACAGATATATATACATATGTATATATAGAGATACATATATATGTATATAGATATATATAGAGAGAAATGTATATATACATATATAGAGATACATAAATATGTATATAGATATCTATCTATATAGAGATATCTATGTACATATATATGTATATGTATATATATGTATATATAGAGATACATATATAGAGAGATATATACATATATAGAGATACATATATATGTATATATACATATATAGTGATACATATATATGTATATAGATATATACATATATAGAGATACATATATATGTATATATACATATATAGTGATACATATATATGTATATAGATATATACATATATAGAGATACATATATATGTATATATATCTTACTTGGGAGAGGTACACAACTTGTCCTGTTTATAAATTGTTGGAGTTTCTGGCTTGTGTAAACTTTTGTGTAATCATTTGGTTGATTTTCTGTCTTTTTTTTTTTTTTTGCCAGTCCTGGAGCTTGAACTCAGGGCCTGGGCACTGTCCCTGAGCTTCTTTCACTCAAAGCTAGTACTCTACTACTTGAGCCACAGTGCCACTTCTGACTTTTTCTGCTTATGTGTTACTGAGGAATTGAACCCAGGGCTTCATGCATGTTAGGCAAGGACTCTACCACTAAACCCCATTTGGTTGATTTTTGTTATCTCTCTATATGTCTCTCTGTCTCTCTCTGTGTCTCTATCTGTCTCTGTCTCTCTCTCCTGTAGTGAATTTGTATTAATCGTCCAAGTTTTTGACCATCTGAGCCACAGATTTAATAATTCCCCCAATCTCACAAAACTCTGTGCAGAGTTTTACCAGATTACTGACCTTCAGGACTGAATATGTGGGGAAAGGACTAAGATCCTTTCAAATAAGAAATCTATGATGTAACTGTTGTAATGATTTATCCACTTTGGAGGAAAAAGTGACTTGCAGCTTAGGCCACATCCTTTTAAAATAATTTTTCCCTTTGTTATCTTACCAACTGGTATTAATAAAACTTAAAGTTGATTTAATAAATAGCTGAAGGGTTAAGTCCTACGCTGCTTTGAAGTTTGAAAAAGAATAATGAAGTTTATAACTGAAAGGATCTTGTCACTGAACTTTCTAAACTTATTCTAGGCTTTGGATGAAGGACAAAAAGCCTTAATGTGGTTCCCACAGCCTTCCCTGCCTGCGCTCACCTTGCTCACCTCCCTCACCTCCCTCTCTGCTTCCTTGCCCTCTGCCTTGGTAGTCCAGCCCCAGGGTCTTCTGATAGATTCGAACCTGAATTCAGAACACACTCCTGCCTCTGATCTTCCATGCTCTGCCTTGAGTTCTTTCCCTAGCTGACTCCTGTTTCCTGAAATGTCTACACTTCCCCGCAGTCTTCTCTGTCCTGCCTGGCAGGATACATCCCCTTTCTTCATGCCTTTCTAATGTCTCGTTCCACTTTTTTCAGGTTGTTGGTCAGAGGTGTTAATTCTTATTTACTTGTGTGATCACCGTATCATGAGACTATCTTTGCAGCCAGATTTTAAGAGTCACAAAGAAAAGGATCATTCCTGGGACTTGGTGTGTCATAGGCCTCTAATCTCAGCTTTCTGGGAGGCAGATGAGGAGATTGGAGTCGGAAGCCACCCAGTCAAATTAGCGAGATCTTATCTCAAAAAGAAACCAGTATTGTGGTGCCCATTTATGGTGTCAGCTACATAGAAGGTGGGAATAGGAGGGATCATGGTCCAAGATCTGCCAGACAAAAGCACAAAATACATCTGAGAAACTAAATGGGAAAGGCCTAGGGCCATGATAGCTCAAGTGCAGGACACTTGCGTAGCAGGCTCAAATCCCTAAATTCAATCCTAAATGCTGAAGAAAAATTAGAAAGAAAAAAGAGAGACAGAGGCAGAAACAAAGAGAGACAGAGAGCCTGATTTGGTTTTCCTAGGAGAAAGAAAAGTTTCCAACTTCTCATAGGCACACATATATTTGTTGAAAGAGTAAATGCATCCACATCACAACAGCAAACAGATTCCATACTTTCCATTTTTAAATTTTTGACTGCCTGGAATTGCAGAAATGAAACAAGTCTGACAACTTTCAATTAGTAATTTACTATTTGGAATTTTATTTTGTTTTCATTGCTTTGACATTTCAAAAACAAGATTGTCTTGCAGAAGAACTATTTCCTCCATCTCTTACTCAATGACCACAAACTTTAACATACACTAAAAGATCTCCTTGGCTCAAATTACTATTCTTCAAAATTTTGAATATCAGAAGGTTGTCTAAGTGTCTGTCTTAGGTTGGTAATTGTTCAGACATGTTTAGTCTTACTCTTGATTTTTATTTCTTTACAAATGCATGTCAGTCCAGCTAAAGAAGACACACAAACTGTCTTTCTGCTCAGAAAACATAAATAATTCGTTGGTAGCACCCAAGGTTTCATCTTGATTTGGGTTTGTCGGAATTTTTTAGACTTACTCTTGATTTATTTCTTTTTGTGTGTGTGTGTGTGGGTGGTCCGGTTGTGGGGCCTGAACTCTGGGCCTGGGTGCTGTCCCTCAGCTCTTCAGCCCAAGGCTAGCACTCTACCACTTGAGCCACAGTACCACTTCCGGCTTTTTTCTTTTTGCTTATGTGGTGCTGAGGAATTGAACCCAGGGCCTCAGGCATGCAAGGTAAGTGCTCTACCACTGAGCCACCTTCCCAGCCCTTGATTTATTTCTTTTACAAATGTTTGTCAGTCCACAAAAGAGGACCAATGAAGATGTCTTTTGGCTCAGAAACAAAGCTACTTTGTTGGCAGGATTAATAAGAAAGGAAAATGGAAAAGAAAATGTGAATACAATTTTGATGTCCATGCATTGGAAGTCCAAATCTTTATCATCAATTCTTGAAACATTTGATTTAATACACTGCGATTTAAAGTGTAAGTGTGATTGAAATTATTTTGCCAATCGCTTTTTGGACAGTTACTTGCCCCTTTAATAATATATAGCCATAAGATTTCATGAAGAGACTTGATAGAGACCTGTTTCTCTTTGCCAGCTCTCTAGTGTTACTATTACTAGCTCAAGCCACTTGATGGAAGAAAGGCATAAACCATGACTTCAGGTTCCAATGCCATAAATGAGAAAATTCAGGTGACAGCATGCATGGGTGTTGACACATAATTGGCACTCTGGTTTGTACATGTTCTCCTTTATTTCACTGAGGATGAGTGCAGAAGCAAGTTTACCCCCTTCCATACCATTACAGGGAGAATGACTCCTAGGACTCACACCTGTGCCCAGCCCCCACACACCTGTGTCTTGATCACCTGATCCAAGCATTCCTTCCCCTCAGTCCACACCTGGCTTCCCGGCATGCCCATTGGATACCATTTGGTGTAACACCACATTCCCATCCATCATCCCCAAACCAAATATTAACCTGTAGTTTTAAGAGACACGTCACCCTCAGGAAAGCTTTGTGCAAAATGCTATTTAAGAAATATGTATGTTCAATTGTCAGCTCAAACCTTGACCTAGGTCTCTATCTGCTCTGACCAAAAGGCAGGGAGGATCTGAGATCTGACCATTTCAACTCTCCAATAAAATGGACCATAAAATGAATGTTTGGTGAGAAAAATGCTTTTATGGAAACTTGTGTAATCCAAGCTTTTTGGTGGTGGATTTAATGTCAGATTTTATGACAGGGTAGTTAAATCATTGGCTGGATCTTTTAAAGGTCTGGAGATTTAATGGAAGAAAGTATATTCTTTGTACTTTTGTCAGTTCAGAAGAGTAGGCAGGCAGATATGTTACTTCAGGTTCAAGTTGCCTAGCTGTCAGACTTGTGGATTTCAACAAAATCCTTGACTCTCAAGTCTGCAGTGTCTTAGACAAAAGGCAAGGTGAGTAGCCCATGGTTGGCAGGGGCTGTTGGTTTCCTAAGAGAGGAGTAAGTTTGTCCTGAGTCTTCTGTGTCTTGGTTGGGTCACACGCAAATGTTAAACCATTGTCTGACAATAGGATTGTCTGTGGACAAAATAAAGCCCATCCTGGAGCCTCTAATCCACAGTCCTTTTGTTTAAGGTCAAAGCCAACCAAGGTTCTGGCCTTTAGCCATTGCTTTATGATTGAGTAGCTTTCAGAGCCAAAGCTTTGGTGCATTCTAGGATCCTATTAGTACCCCATTAGGCCTAGGTTAGTGTGAACAAGGCACCTATGGGGTATTTGATCCCTGAAGGGGGCACATAAAACAGCCTCAATGAAAATATTCGTGGGATAAAGGCCACGTGGAAACCTGATGAATGATCATAAAGGGAAACAGAACAATGGTCCTTTAAAAGTAAGGTAATCTTGTATATGCAGTGACATATGCATATATTAACATGTATAATTATATAGTCATCCTTTGGTATCTGAGCAGCAATTGGTTGGTTTCCTTCATAGATGCCATAATTAAAGTAGGGAGATCAGGTCTGGCCGGCTCCATCTTGGCTACATGGTCAATGGTAGGGCATCCTGTCTTCATGGTGGGGTAAGGTGAAGCTCCCCACCTCCCAGGTGATGGGTGTGCTTGAATCCCTGGACGCAGGGGTGGGGACTTGGATGATAAACCTGTCAGTCCAGTGCTTGGAATTCAAGTTTCCTGTGACTCTGCACTCTGACCTGACCCTATTTAGGCCCAGGCCAGCTCAGGCACCATACATCATGCCATGTGAGTCTCCATGTTCCTGTCCTGTCTCCTGTTTCCTGGCTCTTCTCTGGTCACCATGGCATCTCACTTCAGCTCTCCATTGGAGATGAATTGTTTTATTGGTATTGTTTTTGTCCTTTCTTTCCTCTCTGGCCTTCATGGCTCAGTTTCCTAACAGTGTTAAATGTATTTGCTGCTGCTGGTGTTTGAGACAGGAATCCACCATGCAATTGCCAGTCTTTTAATAAAGACTCCTGATTCGATCTTTCAAAATATGGCTTCAAGATGTGGCTTCTCCATTTTCTCCCTGTACCACATAATCATGAGGGATCAGAACTCTGTAGTACTTAAAATGATGTCACACCTCCATATTGCTTAGGCCAGTCTTCCTAATGTTGTGAATCTTCACTAGATTATGTGAATATTGGGGCTAATGAGAACAAATGTAGACAGTGGGAATAAAGACAAGAGAAAATTGGTATATGCTTATGACTGATATAATCAATTTTTTTCAAATATTTTTCACCCTGTTTGGTTGAGTTCACAGATGTTAAACCTGTCCATATGGAAGATGGGCCTGTGCTATATTTCTACGTTATCTCTCACCTGCATCTTATTGGTGCAACCACAAGATAATTGGCTTTGTGGACTAGCAAATTCCAGTTGAGAAAACAAAGGATGACACTATCATTTTCAAAAGAAATACTACTTTCTGCTTTAGGTAAATAGTATTAATGCTCTTCAGGTCATTATCCCGAGAGGAAGAACTGATCTTTTCTTGTTTCTTTATAAGTCCCTGAATTATTTTGATTAAAAAGCCACACATTTAGTAATATGCTAATACAAGCTCTGGAAAACATATTCTCTGCCTTCTCTGGAGATGGTTTGTGCTATTCATTGTTGTCTAGCTATTCAATAACTATTCTGAACTCATTCATTAGCTTATAGTCATTGTTATGTGTAGTCACTGAAATCTGTGCCTTGTTAGCTTAGTAGCCAAGAATTGGCTAGACAGATATTTTCTTGAGAGTCTATATCCTATTCTCTGCTTGAGAGATCTTCTGGTTGTGTTGGAAGACACTTTCAACTTTCACCTGTAAGACAAGTGACAGCTCTAGCTTAGCCTTTACTTTCTTCTAATAGAGACCCTCAATGTCAGCCAGAGGTGAGAATTTAAGGTCTTCTGGGGGCTTTCTTCTGTGTAGCCTGGAGCCGCCCCTACACCTGCATATGGCTTTATAGATGCCCAGGAAAGAGTTAGAGCTGTGCACATCTTAGGCCCACCTTTTCTTTATTTTTCTTTTCTTTTTTAAAGTTATTGCTAAATTTTGGGGGAAATCTATCGCTTTAATTATCTTTATATTATCTATCTCCTCAGACAGCTACGATGTTAATCAATTACCTCTGACTGATTTTGACAAACAGGGCTTTGAAAGAGTGCTATTCACACACTAAGTAACCTTGAGGTTCTGGCAAACAAAGATAAACCCTGAGTACTCTATCCAGAAATCACTTGACAGTTCCAATGATGACCGTGGGGCTTTGGAGGAGTTTTTGTTGCATTCTATTCCTGCTCAGTTCTGTGGTTGTAGGCTGTTGTCTTCAGCCACGGGGGCCTGATGGGAGGCTGGAAAGGAGAGAATGGGACTGGTACAGGTTAAACATGACAAAAAGCTCATTGCTCTTCATACAAACACTGCTTTTCTTTTCTGGAAGAGATGCTCTCTGAATTGCTGCAAAGCTTGGATGAGTTTCTAGAGTTCTGAAAGGGTTTGTTCTACCCATTTTTCTAGTTTTCTCACTGCTTTTGTGGATGAGATGGTTTTCAGAGGCTCTCAGTCCTCCATTCCCATTTCACACTCATGAGATGGCAATTATTCAAAGAAGTCAGGCCTTGGACCAGTAGCTCATGTTTACAATCCTAGCTACTCAAGAGGCTGAGGTATGAGGATTGTGGTTCAAAGCCAGCCCAAGAAGGAAGTCCATGAAACTCTCATCTCCAATTAATCACAAAAAGCAGAAGTAGAGGTTTATGGGTTAGGTGGGTTTGTGCCAGCCTCAAACAGCCAAAGGACAGGACCTCGGCTTTGACTTCAAGACCCATTCTGTCTGTCTGTCTGTCTGTCTGTCTGTCTGTCTGTCTGTCTGTCTGTCTGTCTGTCTCTCTCTCTCTCTCTCTCTCTCTCACACACACACACACACACAAAACATCAGATGGCAAATGGTGAGGATGTGAGAAGACCGAAGGCCCATCGATTCCCTCCAGAAAGCATTCCCTTTTACCTTGGAAGACAAATCATCCTTGGCAGATTGCTGTCAACTCCAGGATTTCAAAGACCCTCTGACTAGACAGGACCCATCATGTCATGAGACTGGTAGAGCTTGTTAATTGGCTTTTCCCAGGAGGCTCAGAGTTTTTATTCTGAAGCATGTCTTTTTCCTCCAAAATGACAGTCTTTCTGGTAATCTACCTGGACACTGAGATATTAATTAGTTATTAAATCAATAATTCTACTCTGATAGTGCCATGGCTCTCAGATCCATTGACAGTACTCTTTAGTTCTGTGTGACCATTTACTCCATCCCAGCCCCACATGACTCAGTCTAGGTAGCCTACCAGGGTCTCACCTCCTCTATGGGGCATGTTCCTGAGTAACCAGACCTCATTTACATAGTTCTTCCTGTCTTTTGTAGACTACCTGCTTCCAGACACTTCAGCAGCTCTGAATTTTCCCTTTCTCTCTCCTCAGCTCAGCAAAACTACCTAGGTTCTGCTCAGTGTCCAGGCAGGAAATTGTCCCGAGAAAACAGACAGGGCTTCTCCTGGGTCTCCTTCTCAAAGCACTGCAGTATGAGCTGGACTCTTTATCACTGCCTGAAGACAGTTGCTTCATATATGTTGCAATAATTTTATAGCTGTCTAATGATAGGAGGACTACTCCAGTACCAGCTCCTAAATCATGTCTGGGAGCAGAACGCTTCCCACAAAAAAAATTATTATGAGATGAAAGATAATGAGGAGACAAATAACATACCTGCTGACAATGGAAACAGACCAAAGACAGAACTTAGGATGTATCAAAACTATAACATTCCCAAGACAAGCTGAAAGGTGTTAAGAGTATTATATAATCGCACAAAATAACATCATAAACAAACATGCTCTAAAACTATTCAGAACTGAAGTGCCAAGACTCATAAGAGATTGGTACACACAAAAAAAAAATGTTACAAATTATACTACTAGAAACATCAAGAAAACATGCCACACAAAAAGTGTCCAGGTGAAATAGGTCGCAAAATAATGGTATTTCTGAAATTCAAAAAATAAAATAAATAGCATGAATGGTGTAGATTTCACCAAGGAGTCTTGAGTTCCTTAAAGTATGTTTGAATTCCTGTTGATTCTCTTAATATAGGAACAACATAGGTGCCCGTCAATGGGTGAATGGATCAAGAAAACATGGTATATATGCATAATGGAAGTCTACTATTCATCAGAAAGAATGACATTGGAGCATTTGTAAAGAGGTGGAAAGACTTGGAGAGGATTATATTAGGTGAAGTACGCCAGACCCACAGAAGCCCTGGTTGCATGGCTTCCTTCATTAGTAGGAACTAGAATGTGCTTGTAAATCTAGAAGGAAGCACACTGGGTGGCACCCAAGCAATTATAAATGAGATTAACTAAATTAATTAATTAAAATAACTTAATGTATAATAGAATCTGTGGAGAGCACAAAGAGTATTATTCTTTAGAAAGACTAAGTCAAAGCCTAACAAAATGAATACCAGGAAATGGGTACTTGCAAGGAGGTGGGGCAAGAGGAGAGAGGTAGAGGAATGAATGGGGGAAATTAGTAGAATGTAGGCAAGAATGCATTGTATATGCCACAGAACTGAGAAAAATGAGGGAAGGGATGGTCAAATGGAGGGGAAGAAGGGTGAATATGTTGAAGGGATGACACAGATGAAGATGCATTGTATACATAAATTGCTTTGTTAAATGACAATCTATTTCAACAGATAACCTAAAAATTAAGAAAGGGAAGGGGTGGGGTAGGAGGGATGGGTAAGAATGTTAAAAGGGTTACATGGATCAAAAGGCTCTGTATGCAAAAACTGCTCTGTTGAGTAGCAAATCCTTTGTGCAACGATTTAAAGAAGATATAACTATATTAAAAATAAATTTATTTTCAATATCAAAGAAATAAATTATATTTGACAGGTTAGAAATAAAACTGATATTACCAGGTTGTTTTCTGTAAATGAGACATCAGTAAATTAGAACATAAAATGAGGAAATAAAAGAGAATCTGTGCAAATGAATTTCAACATTACACTTGAAACACTTAATCTAGGTACTCTGAAAATGTCATTATGCCTATTTTAATTTCTAGAGCAATAGTAAAATAGTTAGATATTCTAAAATATACAGTAGGCAAATTAGAAGATTTCAAAATATTCTAATATTGCAAAAGAAGAAATCAAAGAGTTTACATAATTAGAAAATCAAATGGAATAAACTTAAAAAGTAGCAAAGGGTATATACAATTATATATACAAATATATTATACAAATATATTAATAATATACAAATATATTAATATTTTAATATATTAATATATATTAAAATATATTAATAATTGCATTAAATATAAATGGTCCAACCACATCAATTAAAGATAGTAACAGTCAGAATGGGTGAAAATGACATGACTGCATGCTGCTGGCAAGAAATTTATTTCAACATGATATTACAGGTACATAGAAATGAAAAAAAAGAATTAAAAGCATAGATCAACATAGACCATACAAATAAATATTTTACAAAAATCTTGAAATGGCTATCTCCATATTAAACAATTAAGTTTCACTGAAAAGAATATTAGCAGATATAAAGAGGGACAATGCATGTTGATAAATTTGGTCAATTCACTTAGAAACCATAGCACATTTAAAAGTACCTAAATGTAACAACAGTGCTTTAAGACATATAAAGCAAAAACTTAGAAACAAAGGAGAACAGTAAGTCATAATTAATATTGGAGACTTCAACACCATTTTCTAACTGATATGTATAACTAGTACAAAGAAAATTGGCAAGACTATTGAAAAACTACTAACATTGTTATAAAGTAGGCTTTGCTTGACATTGACAGAGCTTTCTAATCAATTACAACAGAATATATGTCCTTTTCAGTGCACATAAAATATTGTCTCAGATTGCTCATATCCTGTCACTAAAAAAATCTTAACATATTTGAAAGAATTGAAACAATACACACTATTACATCTGAATATAATGTAATTCAACAAGAAATTAAAAATGGAGAGTTATAGAAAAAAATCTCTAAACTCTTGGAAATTAAACAGTACATCTTCATGATCTGTGGATCAAAGACAAGGTTTTAGAAAAAATAGTATAAGATATTTTTCACTGGAGAAATTAAATTTCAATGCAACAAAATTTGTAAGATGCAGCTAAAACAATGCTTATTTGCAAGAGTAAACACTCAATGTTTCCATTCAAAGAATATGCTCAAATCAACAATTTCTACCCAAAGAAGATTAAAAAGAAGAAAAAATGTGCACAAAAGAAATAGGAAGTAATAAACAATAAAAATAAAGAATGAAAAAGACAAATGTAAATTTAAAAGGATAATGAAGATCAGAAAGAGGATGCAGTAACCAGATAATGAGTATCATCAAAGCAAAATTTCAAAGCAAGAATGCAAAGAAAATGCTAAAAACTATAAATCAAGAAAACTTTCATGGAACTATAAAAGGGAAGATGTATATTGAGAGAGCACATATAAACTTAAGGGTATTGACTCAGAATGATGATCTTTTAATAAAATCACTACACTTTAAAACCTAGTCCCTTTTGTTCACAATTTCAAACATGGGTCATCATATTTTCTGTAAGAAAACAACTGGAGAGAAATGAGAAAGATTAGAAAGAGAGAAAAAAAAAGATTATTCTTGACAGTAACCAGTGAGACATAAAGGGCAAGAGTTAGAAAAGAAAGAAAAAATTAGAATATATAACTATCAGCAGCAACAGTTAAAATCAATGCCAAAATAAATTGACATGATGTATATCAAGAATCCAGAGAAAAGAAATATAATCTATCTGGGTGCTAGTGGCTCACATCTATAATCCTAACTACTCAGGAGACTGAGACCTGGAGGATTGTGGTTAAAAACCTTGGTAGGCCAAAAAGTCCACATATTTCCAAAATAACCAGCAAAAAAAAGATGAACTGGAGGCATAACTCAAGTAACAGAGTGCTAGCTGAGAATTAAAGAAAAATCTAGAGTGTGAGGCCCTGAGTTGAAGGCCCAGGACCAGCACACAGTAAGAACAAAGATTAAGAGGGGGAAAAAATGTGATCTGTCATTCCTAAGTTACCACATCTGATTTTGAAGTGTGAAGGATTTATCCAATTCGTCAAATTGCAACAATTTAAGGAATTTTTGTTCCCATGAGTTTACCTAAAGGATAATCAAAGCATCCGCAGTAGAGAAATTGAAGTATGAGTCAGTTGGTTGAGCGCTAGCTAATGACTGAAATTGTCAGTTCAAGTCCCAGTCTTGGACCTAAAAACAAAAGAGAGAGAAATAAAAGGTCTGAAGGCACATCTGTATAAGGACTGATGGGATGTTAAACACAGAGCTGCTGCCACTAGAACAAAGAGTAGTAGAGGTTAACTTAATGAAGGTATTGAGAAATGTATACAGGATAGATTTATACATAAAACTAAATGTAAGATTAGGTTAAATAAAAACATAAGCAAACAAGTTTTATGCTGGTGACTCACGCTTGTAATTCTAGCACTCGGGAAATTGAGATCTGGAGGATCATGGTTTGAAGCCAGGTAGGAAAGAACGGCTGTCTAGACTTCCATCTCCAAACATAACCAGAAAATAGCAGGGACAGGATCTTGCCTCAAGTGATAGAGCACCAGATGAGGTCTTGAGTTCAAACCACAGTTTGAGCACAAAATCCTAAGAATATAAAGTACAATAACCTTACACTCTGATAAGTTTTAGTATAAACTAATGAGATATACAGCACATGTTTTATATATAGTAAGTGCATGCTTGCTAGTTCTGTGAGATCTAGAAACTATAACCAATTCAATAACAAGACAACAATATTCTGTATGGCCATATTGATCTGAAAACATCTGCAAAAAGAAGGGTCATGCCTATTTATAAAAGTTTTCTCACCAATAAGTGAGAAATAAGTGTGAGTTAGAATACCACCATGTTGCATCCCCATGAATTTGACATGAAACATCAGAGTTGCAGACATCATAGGAAAGAGTAAGAGTTATCAGGACCTTCCAGATGGAAGAGCCCACACTACAGAGGGCTTTGTCCAGGGTTAAAGGCTGAGTTCATTCCCAAGTCTAAGGGAATACACTAGGGACCCACAGCAGGTAGTGGGCATTCTAACTGCACTATGGAGGACAAGAGAGCAATCCAGACAGGGGCAACAACACTGGTCCAGTGATCTGAGCTCTTAAAGAAACAGAATATATCTCACATTAGTGAGTCCATGTGGGTATTAGGGATGAAATCAAATTTTATATTGATTGATTTCCAAATATTGAGTCATCTTTGCATTTATTGTAAAACTCATCTTGGACTCAATATGACATTCTTTTGAAACTCCATGAAGTATATTATTTGACTATTTTCCCTTCCTTCCTTCCCTTCTTTCTTTCTTTCTTTCCTTCTTTCCTTCTTCCCTTCTTCCCTCCTTTCTTTCCTCCTTTCCTCCTTTCTTTCTTTCTTTCTTTCTTTCTTTCTTTCTTTCTTTCTTTCTTTCTTTCTTTCTTTCTTTCTTTCTTTCTTTCTTTCTTTCTCTTTCTTTCTTTCCTTCCTTCTTCCCTTCCTTTCTTTCTTTCTTTTTTCTTTCTTTCTTTCTTTCTTCCTTTTTTTGTCTGTCATAGGGATTGAACTCAGGGCCTGGGCACTGCTCCTGAGATTTTCTGCTCAAGGTTAGAAGTGCTCTAGCACTTTGAGCCACTGCTACACTCTCAGTTTTCTGGTGATTCATTGCAGATAAGAATCTCTCATGGGCTTTCCTGACGAGGCTGTCTTTGAACCCAGATCCTCAGCTCTCAGCCTCCTGAGTAGTTAGGATTACAGGTGTGAGCCACCAGTGCCTGGCTTGATTGTACCACTTAATGAATTTTATAATTTTTAAAATTATGTATATACTTATCTGCTGCATTGTTCTCTGATTTCAGAATCATAAACAGATGAGAATCTTAACTTTGGTCATTCATCTGCAAAATATGTTTCAAGTACAACCTTTGTAAATTTCTCTAGGTATCTTTCCTCTTAGATTTAACAAAATCCATATTCCATCTCTGTCTCTCATCTTTCTTTTTATAGATAGATAGACAGATAGATGGATGGATGGATGGATAGATAGATAGATAGATAGATAGATAGATAGATAGATAGATAGATAGATAATGATAGATCCTTGACAACATATAACAAACATTCATCTGCTTTATGGTTTTTCTTAGAACAAGCTCTTGGCTGAATGTCAGTGGACACTTCTGTAATCCTAGCTACTTAGGAGGTTCACTATTCAAGGCCAACCTGACCAGAAAAGTTCAACAAGACTTCTTTCCTCTCATAGCTTGGCACAGTGACACATACCTATTTTTCCAAGTTTTCATGGGAGACTGAGAAAAGGCCAGCTCAGGAAGAAAAGCCTGAGAGACTCAATCTCCACAGATGCCAGTGATCCTCTCAGCAATGATGGGAAAGACTAAAGTAGACAGACTGCAGCCCTGGTGGGAAGCCAGAGCCTATCCTAAAAATTAGTGAAAAACAGGGCTGCTGTCTACGTTGTTTGAATGTATTTGTTCCCTCTGTGTTCTAATCCATTCATTGCTGATTTTCTTTTCACTCTTACTCTTTATTTTATTGATCTGGGTCAGATGATGAGTCTAATTGATATTCAGCCATCATAATAAAAATTAAAATACTTATTTCCCTCTAATGGAATCATTGATTGTATTCCTGTATGTTTTATTCCTCCCTCCCCCTCCACCCCGACCCTGCTGGCAAGTTCTCTCTAAACAACTCATCATCTCTAATTTGACTTCCTTTCAGCCCGAAATAATTTGAGAAAGAAATTGTGTTCCCCGCCACTGAAGGGATCAGAAGTTGAAAGGCAAATTTGCAAACATCTTAAAGGGCAACCAGTTGTGCTTTCTTTGAATTATACTAAAATCTGTCTGAAAATGTGGCCGAGACACATCACATTATTGACGAATGGATGGATTCATATCAGTTCTGATTATTTACTCTCCATTCAAAACAGAACAAGAGTCACCTGGGATATGGTGCAGAATTCCCTACAGTATGGATCGATAGGGGATTTTTTTCTTATGAGTGACATCCATCTGGGAAATAGTTTGCCTCTGAGATTTAGGTGGGTCCTAACCAAATTATCTATTCTTTCCTCTCCTTTTTCCAGTCCAGAGTGACATAGGATTGAATAGAGCTCATTAAACATATCTCTCTTACTATAAGAACTAGGGAAAACACATTTTCTTCTGTTTTAGAATTGTCATACTGGTAGCATATAAGCTAAGGCAGCCTATTATCATTTTGTGGACAGATTGGCAGACTTCATTTGAGGAAGAATGCCTACAACCACAGAGCAGAGACAAAAGTCATAATAAACCAGGTTCCCTCTTTCCCTGAAGATAGATGCATCTCCAGGCTTTCCTGTTTTCCCCCTACAAATTCCATTTGCTTGATCTGGACTTTCTTCTTCTTCCTCTTCCCCCATTCCCCAGAACACGTGAATGACATAGAGATGAATTGTTGTTGCTGTTTTTTGTTTTCCTAAGAATAAAATGAACAGTCACCAGATACACTCTGACATATGCAGTTCTGATTCATATGCCAAAGGCACAGGTAGAGAACAGAAAAAAATAAAGCTGATGACTGTAGCCTTCAGCGTTCTACTTTCTCATTGAGTTTTGCTGTCTAGTGGGAGGAAGACCATGCTGGTTTTTCTAAAAGAGCACAAGGCACTTTTAGAATACACATGTCTGATTTGGCACCTACTGTATGTAACCTGAACCCAACTTGTAGCTAATCCAATGCAGAAAATTTAATCCTTGTGTTTGTATTATTGGGCCTCGACAACTTCACATGGGCCCAGATATTTCAGAGTGAAACCATCCATCATCAGTGACACAGGATTGACTCCCATGTCCAGACACCTGTAATCCTGAATGTCCTGCCTTCTGGGACTGACTTGTTTGAAGCACATCCTCCCCGCAAAGCTTATAGAGATCAATACATGTCCCAAAGCACTTGCTCCTCTCTTTCATGTTTCCCTTTGCAGAATGACAAAAACAAATCTAAGGGCACTGGAGCAGTTGTCTCTCTATAAAACCAGCCTTCGGGAGCCCCGTGAGTAAATGTCTTAAGTAGGTAAGCTTTAAATGCAAAGGATTTTTCCTGTTAAGCAGAGGAAATAGCATCTATTTTAAGGATCAGAGGCAAAAAGTGGGAATCAGAGGGGGAAAAATCAGCTGAACTTCAAGAAACATGTTGGAAGGAAAATCAATTTCACCCTATAGAAGCACTGTCACTGCTAGCAATATGGCATGAAAATAACTTTCTTAATGCATGTGAGAATTTTCATTAGTTAGTCAAAACTGAAAGTCAGTCAAGTGACTTTTTGACTTGTCATTTATCTAAAGTGGCCAGTTTATTCAGCCAGGCATCCTTATTCTGTGTGGCCTGCGTATGCACATGTGTGCATCTGAAGTTAATTTGCATAGAAACTTTTCAAGAAAACATTATAGACTCCCTTTGAAGCAGCTGATTCAATCTTTCTTTTGTCATGGAGTATTTCAGGGACATATTGCACTTTATCCAAACAGAGTTTGGCTTTAGCAAAGATATATAGGATCTTTTACTACCAAATCTAAAATAATTCTTTGCAAAAACTTTCTTCTTTGCTCAGAGTAGTTCAATAGACCCAGAAATAGAAGTGTGAACTCCTGAAAGTAAGTCTACATTAGGAATGTAATTCTCCTAAAGCTTTCAGTCCTATTTTGTATACGTGTGTGTGTGTGTGTGTGTGTGTGTGTGTGTGTGTGTGTGTGTGTGTGTGTGTGTGTGTGTACACAGGGGCTTGAACTCAGGGCCTCACAATCTCTTCTTGGCTTTCTCTACTTAAGATAAACACTCTAACTGGCACAAAAACAGAGCCAAAGGCCAATGGAACAGAATAGAAGATCCAGAAATAAATCCACAGGCCTACAGCCAGCTGATATTTGACAAAGGAACCAAAGACATACAATGGAAGAAACACAGCCTCTTCAACCACTGGTGCTGGGAAAACTGGGCAGCCACATGCAGAAAATTAAAAGTGGACTCCAGCCTATCACAATGCACCAACATCAACTCAAAATGGATTAAAGACCTTAACATTAAACCTGAATCTCTGAAACTACTGCAGGACAGAGTAGGAGAGACACTTGAACTAATAGGCACAGGAAGGAACTTCCTGAACAGAGTCCCAGGGTCACAACAAGTTGGAGAGAGACTCACAAATGGGACTACCTTAAAATTAAAAGCTTCTGCACAGCTAAATCTATCGCAACCAAGCTAGAAAGACAACCAACTAATTGGGAAAAAATATTTACCAGCAATATATCAGACAAGGGGTTAACATCCTGTATATACAGGGAACTCAAGAAACTAATCCCTCCCAAACCTAACAAACCAATTACTAAATGGGCAAGGGAACTAAAGAGGGACTTCTCAGATGAAGAAATAAAAATGGCAAAGAAACACATGAGGAAATGTTCATCATCCCTGGTTGTGAAGGAAATGCAAATAAAGACAACCCTGAGATACCACCTTACCCCAATCAGAATGTCCCACATCCACAAATCAGCCAACAACAAATGCTGGAGGGGATATGGAGAAAGAGGAACCCTATTACACTGCTGGTGGGAATGTACACTTATACAACCACTTTGGAAAGCAGTCTGGAGGGTCCTTAGAAAGCTAAAGATTGATCTCCCTTACGACCCAGTAATACCACTTCTAGGCATCTAACCTGAACAACAGGAACCAATATACAAGGACACGTACACCAACATGTTTATTGCAGCACTGTTTGCAATAGCTAGGATATGGAAACAACCCAGATGCCCCACCACAGATGAATGGATCCAAAAATTGTGATATCTATACACAATGGAATATTATGCAGCCATTAGAAAGGAGAAAATAATGGCATTTGCAGAGAAATGGATGGAGCTAGAAGGAATCATGTTAAGCCAGGTAAGCCAAGAACAAAGAGACAAACGGTGCATGGTCTCCCTGATAAGTGGACGCTAAATCCAAAATGTTAGGTGATACGACAAAATTAACAGGACTTAAGAAACAAAGAACTCCCACTCATCTGGTCGAACCACTACTAAATATCCCCATGCTGCTGATCACATGTATGGTGTATATGTGTACACCATTCTATGTTATAGACCGTGATAGACAATTTGCTCCAGGAAAGTTAGAATGAACTTGTGACTTTAAATGAGCATCATTATTCCACAATACTGTGAAATTTGGGAAATTATGTAATCACTTAATCACAATTAAAAAACAAAAAAAAAGAACCTTGGGAAAGGTAGGGAGGGAAGGGATGGTAGGGGGAAAACAATGGAGGGGGTAACAATGCTCAATAGGAAGTGTACTCATTACCTTGCTCATGTAACTGTAACCCTCTGTATAATATCTTTATAATAAAAAATTAAAAAATAATAAACATTCTACCATTACCAGGTTTTTACTGGTTAATTGGGGATAAAAGTTTCATGGATTTTTCTGCCCCAGTTGACTTGAAACCAGAACCCTCAGATCTCAGCCTCCTGAGTAGCCAAGATTACAGGCATGAGCCACAAGTACCCTGCTAATATGCTTAACTTTGGTGGGGAGGGGAGGAATGCAAGAGGAGGAGCTTGAATTCAGAGCCTGGCCACTTTCCCTAAGCTTTTTTGCTCAAGGCTGATACTCTACTTCTTGAGCCACAGCTCCACTTCTGACATATTGGTGGTAAATTGAAGGTAAGAATCTTGTTAACCTTCCTGCCCAGTATGGCTTGCCATTCTGAGCCTCAGATCTTAACCTCCTGAGAATGTAGAACTACAGGTATGAGCCACTGACACCCAGCTTAACTTTATAATAATAAAGGTAAAACATGATACTTCAAAAGAAATCCAAAAATATAGCCCTACAACCTCAGAGAAAATGGTATGTTTGCAAAATTCCACCTGAGCCAACTTTAGAACAAACATACAGGCCCCCAAATTCTAGTACCATGCATTCACTTCTTGCAAGATTCAACAGCATGGAAATCTTTCCAATGTCAAAGAAAATAGTTGGTGTAGATAAACCACAATGTTGGGAACAAACTGTCACTGATCTGATGTTCTTTTTGAGAGTTTATGTTTTCAAACCTCTTAGACTTTTTGTTCTGTTCTCTGAGCTCTTTAAGGACTGTTTTTTATTCTGGTTCAAATTGTACCATTCTGTCCCTTTTATTATGTAAGAAGAGCATCTGACTTATGTAAGGATACAATCTATATGAGAGAAATATGGTAGTCACAACTTCCCATAAATTCAGATGAAAGTAAAAGTCAAAGAGAGTGGTATTTTTTTCCTTAAGTACTTGTATGAAGGAGCTGCCATTTAACAAAGCAATTTATGAATACAAAGCATCCTGATTAATGTCACTCCTTTCAACATTCTCACTCATTCCTCCGCTCCCTACCCCTTCCCTCACTCTTCTTAATTTTGTAAGGATATACATTGAATTTTTGACTGCCTTCTCCCCCTCTTCTCTTCATTGCTATACTTCTTTATCCTTGACCCCACCCTACCCCTTTTAAGTGCTTGTTCTGGAAAGCAGTATGGAGGTTTCTCAAGAAATTAAACGTATAACTACCCTATGATCCAGCAATTCCATCCTGGGCATTTGTCCAAATGATTTCAAACCAGGATACAGGAAAGCCACCAGCACAACCATGTTCTTTGTAGCTCTATTCACTATAGCCAAGGTATGGAATCAACCCAGATGCCCTTCAATGAGCAAATTGATCAATAAAACATAGTATCTGTACACAGTGAAATTTTCCTCATCTATTAGAAAGAATTATACTGGCCAGGCACCTAAGCAGAAAGTTGAGAGTGAGTGGGTAACATGAGGAGCCTGAGTTCAGGGGAGGCTGTCCCATGGGAAAGGTTCCTGAAGTCACTGTTCACAGGAGGTTAGCTTCTGATTACAAATACAGGTGTTCTGTCACTGGCTTTGTTTTGTAGAAACAAATATGCTTTTCATCTGCAGCGCATTTTGGGGAAGATAAACTCTGCTGTCAAACCTAGGGCCAAAAGGAAGTAAAAGACCCAACAAAAGGGTTTCCTTAGCAAATGGTATGTCCATGGTTTGTGGATTCTCCAAGTGGCAATGAACTGAGCTTCACCCTGGCATTGGATGAGTATGTTTAGGTTTACTAAGAGCACTACTTTGGTATTTACACAGATAGAAATTCTGAGGTGACTTCTCTTAGGAAACAAGTGGCAGTATCTGTTGATTCATAAAGAAGACAATTCTGAGAGTATGAAAGGTCTGTATGTTCAAAGAGTTTGTTGGAAGGCATGTGAGTCTGAGCATCCAAAGATGGATAGATGAGAAAGTGTGCACATTAGCTCCCTGCAAGCTTGCGGGAAGGTGAGTTCTTTGGTTTAGTCCTCCTCCTTCCAACTTACAGCTGCAGTCTTGAGTGTTTTGATCTCTATTGTTGGTAACTGAAAATGAGCTGCGTCTGTATTTATGTATTTATGTACATTGACACCTGACAGAACTTCCTGTGCTAGTGAAAAATTGGAAGAGGGTTGTGTCTGGATATACGAGGACAGATGTCTAAGAGAAAAAGGGCTCCATGTGGTCCTCATGGGAAGAAAATGCTTACAATAGGTCTGCATAGCTGGTTCACACCTGTAATCCTTGAAAGACATTGAAACTCTAAGGAGTTGAAGGGAACGGAAGTAAAATCAAATGATTGACTTTTCTCCTAGTCTAGAACCTGAAAGCATCTGGTCCATGTTCTCCATAATCAGATCCATCCCAACTTCTAATATGGGATAATTATAACTGCCTCTTTCCAAGTCTGAGCAGACTGAGAAAACAAACAAACAAATAAACACCAAATCCAGCAAGCAATTGAGTTGAGGGCAAATGCAAAACCTCTCATCAAATGCTCCTTGAAAAGATAGCTTAGGTATCCAAAAGATGCCACATCTCTGAAATGCCAACACATAGCTCCAGTGGGAATAACTTTACAGAGTACTCAGCAAATTCTCCATATGCCTCCCAGGTTGGGGAAAATGGGCAGCTCTGGGCAGTGACCAGAAATGGTGTCCTCAGGGACTCAAGGGCCAGGAAAAGTTCTCCCTTCTTCCTCTCCCTCTCCAGCCATCAAGGAAATCATGTGTTGAAATGATAAAACCCAGAACTGTGACAATTGGGGAAATTTGAAATCATCTCCTGAACACACAAGGCCTTGTATGAGCAAGATGTAAAACTTAAGACACTGACATTTTGCAGGTTGTGTAACTACAACATAGTTTAGCTATGACAGTAAGACAGACCTAAGATATAATTTACAGATTTTATACCATATGTATATACATATATAATCACCAAAATAGAAAACCTAATAGGAGTAATCAGAGGAAAAAGTTAAAAATTTTATTTGAGGTCAGAGGGTTCAGTAATTCCTAGGTAGCTATAATAGAGCCAAAGCTACTCAGATTCTTACTCAGTTTTTCCTAATTGCAAAGATAAAACAGATGGAAGGGGAAAAAAAACACAGCAGCAGTAAAATTAAAAAAGAAAAAAAAAACAGGTTCCCTCAAAAAGGGGGAAATGGTTTGGAACAAAAGCTCTCTTCTAAAATACTGAGTGGAATGCTGTTCAGGGTTTTGTGGTAAAGATAGGACTGAGAACACTACAAAATCTAGTTATAATTTCCATGAGAACAAAAGCAAACATCTCTGACATACAACACATGTTAAGAAAAAATGAGCATTTTGAGCAAAGAATGAATGGGAAGAGAATGAAGAGTCAGAGAGCTCCACCTATCCCCACCACAAGCTCACTGGAAGCGAGGCAGAGACACAGATTTGATTGGTTAGAAGCTATCTAGTGGTTTGTGTTTAATAAAGTTTACAGCTTTATTTTACTCTTTCTCTTGGGCTTCAGTTTGCTTCACTAGAAATTTCAGGCAGTGGGGCTGCCCTAACATTTTAGTTTCTCCACTAGAAAGCATATATTTAACATACAGCCCACAGTTTGTATCTATTCTGAAATTTTTACTTGACATAAGATTCAAATCCGTCACTCTTTCATTCAATATAAAATGATCACTGTGTGTGGGGGAATATTTCCTCACCACCACTGTATCCCCCTTCAGTATTTTCCACAATACCTGGCTCCTGATCAATGTTCAATAGATTGTGGCTTAATTAAATATCAGTGATATTGGCTTATCAGCTTAGTTAAATATCAGCAATTAACATTACTAAGATATTTGAATGAGAAAATCCCGATATAAAAAGAGATGGGAAACAATGAACTCACTGGGATAATTCAATCTGTGAAAACAGATAATATGGTTGTAAAATCACACAACCATATTAGGAGACATGGATTTTATTACTAGAAATAAGGGATATTGATTAAGAGATGTTCGTTTCATTATTTCTTGATCTGAAAATTCCAGAATTTAAAGGTAGAAGCAGTAGTGATGCATAAGGCTGATGAGTAAGATACCCTTCTTTTGTCTCAACTTTGGCAGGGAAGAGCAAGTCACTTTTTGTGCCTTTGTAGAAGAAAATATATATTGCAACTAACCCTAATAAAAGAAAATTATGATGTAAAATTCTAAAAACACTAAGCAAAAAGACCAAGTAAATTTGCTCAGTCTAGCAAAGACAGAGAAAACCACTTCAAAGAACATGATAGATATCTTAAACAAGATAAAAGAAGAGTTAAAAATGTTCTAGAACAAAAAGTTAAATCATCCTTTTAAAAAGCTTGGGGTAGAATATTGATGACATAAAATATTAAATGTAAGACCATTTAGAAAATTTAGAGCATCTATATTTCCCTATAAGATCTTCCATGCACATTTCCATTCTCCATCCCAGAACCAGGCAACCATCAATATATTTTTTTCTCTGTATATTATTAGTACCTTCAATTTTCAGTTAAGCTCTCTGATGCAAAAATGTTATATTATTCTTTAAACAAACACATCATACATAACATAGATAACAAAATGATCCAGGTTGAAAACAAGGGTACCATATTGCCAAGAAGGTGTAAACTAAGAAGAAATCTAAAGGGAAAAAAATTCATAGCCAGCAAAATATAATTCAATGCTAGTGAATGGTTTAGGGGTAAACTACAATCCAATGAAATAGTTTGTCAGTTCTTCAAAACATTAAACATAGAATTACTATATAGTTCAACCATTTCATTTTTTTCTTTACACTAAAACTAAAAGAAAAAAAGAGGCACTTGAATAAATACTTATAAAAGAATGTTCATGTCAGACCACAATTAACAGAAACCAGTAGCTGAAGTATAAAAAAAAAAAACACATGGAATCACAAATTAGGGTGTGGCCAAACCTAGGTATCATGGTGGATTGGCTCCAGACTCTTCTCAGATTCTAAAACCTGTATGTGTTTGTGTTCCTTATGCAAAATGGCAAGATACTTGGAAATGGCCTAGTGTCATCTTACAAACTTTAACTAATGTGCAGATTATTTATAATTTAACACACAATGTGAAATTATTGCATGTATTCTTTAGAAGACGATGATAAGGAAGAGTCTGGATAAGTTCTGTGTTGATCTGTGCTTTAGCAATGTTTTCCATTCATGCTTGGTTAAATTGACATATGCAGATGTGGAGGCCCAAGTGTCTTGTTCACATACGATAGAATACTACCTGGGCTTTGTGTGTGTTAGCTTTGTGTTGCTACCACAAATTATAGGACATACACAAGTTGAGGGTGAGAGGATTTATTTTGACTCACAATTTCTGTGGCTGATTCTGGGCCTGTGATGAGGCCGAACATCAGGCATATGGCAGAGGCTGTGCACCTCATGGAAGACAGGAAGTAAAGCAGAGTGAGGAAGAAACTCAGGACCAGATATAATCTTGCTAATCGTTTCTCCCGGCTATCTACTTCCTCTAGCCAGGCTCAACTTCCTCAAGGTTCCATCACTTCCCCCAAAGAGTACCGCCAGCTAGGAACTGGCATTCAACACATGAGCCTGTGGTCAGCATTTCAGATTCAAATCACGGTACCATTTAAAAGAATGAAATGCTGATATATTTATTCTACAACACGTAGTTGAACCTTACTAAAACTGTACTTGGTGAAAGAATCCAGACTTTAAAATGGTCATGGATTCCACTCATACCAAATGCCAGAATAAATAAATCTATAGACATAGACATCAGATAAGTCATTGCCAGTAATGCTGAAATGAGAAAGACCATAGTGAGGATTATTTCTTGTGCATAAATTGTTTATTTTAGGGTGACAAAATATTTTAGAACTAGATAGAGATAATAGTTATACAGTATTGAGAATGTACTCATCCTCTTTAAAATAAACTTATATGAATTCCCCATTAATTAAGTAGCAACAGCAAAATTCTGCCGATCAGGATATCTTCAATCTCTAATCCAAACTATTGATAAATTCTCAAAATATTACAAAGTTTCCAGAATTTTTACTGAACATTTTCAGAAGTGAATCCAAGGGTCAAAGAGTTGTATGGGTTAATGCATGATGGGAGATTTAAAAGAATCTTGACAGGTGTTGGCAGCTCGCACCTGTAATTCTAGCTTAGCTACTTAGGAGGCTGACATTTAAAGATCATGGTTCAAAACCTGCCCAGGCAAGAAAGTATATAAGACTCTTATCTCCAATTAACCATGAAAAAGCCATAAGTAGAACTGTGTCTCAAGTGGTAGAGTGTTATCCTTGTGAAAATAAAAGCTCAGGGACAGCACCCAGGCCCAGAGTTCAAGCTCCAGGACTAACCCCTTCCCTTAAAAAGCAAACAAACAAACAAACAAAAAAAGAAACCAAAAAATGAAACAAACAAAAAACCCTACCTTGGCTCACAGGCATTTGTTAATGAAATAAAGCAATACTGAACTGTGTTACTATTTTCTTCCTTGAGACATGTGGAAAAGCATAAGTATACATTGAATGTTCCATCTCCGTGTTTCTTGTACACAGGAGACATTCTTATCACATTTGGCTTTAAAAGAGAAAACTCACTAGCAGAAAGAAAAACTCCAAAGAAGCTGACTAAGTGAGTTCTTTCAGAAGTCAATCAATCTACCTCCAGATCAGGCAATTTCCATATGGAGGAGCTGACTGTCAGAGAACTTAGATAATTCAAAGATGAGGAAAAGTATAAAACAGAAAACAATTGTTTTAATTCATAGCCAAGAATGCTATTCCTTCCTAAAATATACTACCTCCAAAGATCAGGCAAGATTAAGGAGGAGGCAGAGACAGAAGAAAATGCATACCAGAATGACCATGTAGACTTTTTTCCCTTCCTTCTAAAAGCCAGATCCTTCCATTTGGAACATAAATGTTTCTTTTAAAACTTCAATAATTACCGATGGAAAGAAGTGCTTTCCCCCTTCCAGCCCCACCCCCACCCCCAGTAGGGTTTCTTATCTGCCCTGACCTATGCCTCCTTCAGATGGAGCTGTGGGCCTCATTTCTCAGGATTTTAGAAAAGAATTCGTTCGTCTGGGTGGGAGGGGGTGGCCAGAGGAAGCTGAAATGCCTGCAGATGGTTTAACATGCAAATGTCCTTTCTTTTAGGTGGAGGATCAAGGTTTGGCTATTTTCAACTTCTTTCCCTCTCTTCCCATCCCAGTTTAGTTTCCAGAGGACTGTAGATGTGACAAGGGCTTTGTGTGGGGAATTCAGCGTAATGAAAGGGCCAAGGAGACCCAGTTGAGGGAACGAACTTTTGGGGGTCAGTGGGGTCAGTTTGGAATAAATGTGTGGCATTGTTGGTATTAAGGCCATGCTCGCAGCAGGGTGTCTTGAGCTGGGCACACAACTTGCAGGCTTGTTTATTCAACACTCAAATACCTAAGGATGGAGTCTTGGGGAGAAAAGGGAAACTTCACAGCGCAGGCCTGTACCTTTTAGTACCAGAACATTCCCTGGCAGCACAAAGACTTGCTTTTTTCCCCCCCTAATTACAGAAAAGAAAGTGCCTGTGCATAACCCAAAATTAATTGATTAATTAACCCATGCATTAAAAGAAGAGCTGCCTGTAGCACTTTTTTTTTCTTTTTCCTTTTTGGAACTCTGTCTCTCTCTCATTATTTTTTTTTCCCCTTCCACACATAGACAATCCGGGTCACTTGAAAGCCTAAGATAGAAACAGTTTCTTCACAGTGTTTGAAAACAGCTTTAGTTTCCATGGAAGTGGCAGGGGCGTCTGTGGTTTCCTTCCAGAAAAACATTTACCTACTTTTGTGAGGATTAAGTGAGAGAAAGCACTTAACACACTCTGAGCACGTAGTCCGAGCTTAAATAAATATTAGTTGTTGGTCCTATGTGTTGTGCCTAGGTTGCTCAGTCAGGGAGAGGTCAGGGAGAAAGATGAGAAGATGAAGCTCTCCCAGCAGAGGTAGAAATCAATCAGCTCAGGGAGGAGAAAATGGGCAGCTGAGGGCACTGGCCAGGACATCATCCTTTAGTCAAATGGAAGGTAGAAAGGGACATTGCCAAAATCAGAGGTAAGATGGAAAGAAAGACTCAATTCACCTGTAGCTCCTCTGAATTTTTTTTTAAAAGCCATGTGAATTTGCCTAGATCTGACCCAGGCAACAAGAGCAAGGATTCATGAAATATTAAAGAATGTAAGTCTTAAATTATGTTTTAGAGACTTGCCAGAATGTTTTAGATTAGAGAAGGTAGATAATAAATGGGTTTGAAAGCCATTCTGAAACAAGGAAGAGCAGAATAAAGACACGTGGTCAATACTTCAATGAAAATGAGAAATGAGCACTAGGCTAACCTGGTCAGGAATGAGCACCTGAGCAGAAGGGGCTTGAGATTGGAGGCCATTGTTGGCAGGAGACAATGGCAGGGGGAGGCCATAGGGGATTCAGAGCATGGAGTGAATTTGAGAAGGTGCTGACATCTGGAGAATATACAGAGAACAACTCAAAATCAAAGGCTATGCAGGTGCTGATGGCTCACGCCTGTAATCCTAGCTAACTCAGGAAGCTGAGATCTGAGGATCACAGTTCAAAGTCAGCTCAGGCAGGCAAGTCTGTGAGACTCTTATCTCCAATAAGCCAACCAAAAAAACCAGAAGTGGAAGTGTGACTCAAATGGTAGAGTGCTAGCCTGAAGTGGAAAAAACTACAGGGACAGAACCTACACTGAGTTCAAGCCCCAGCACCAACGCCCTGCCAAGGCTATAATCCATGTATGAGGGGTACTTGTTGATGTGGCACATGTGTTTATGAACTAGGAAAATCATAGGCCTGCTGAAGGAAGCAGTCACACTCAAAAGAAGTTCAAAACCATACCTGTGACCAGGTGACCTACTAGAAGTAAGGATGAACTAACAGGAAAGATGAGATGTCTCAGCTGTGAGAAAAGGCACTGCAAGGTAGAGGCATCATTGGAAGAAATAGGGAGTTGGGAGAAGCTTCCTGTGTTGAAGATAAAGATATTTATTTAACTCCTGTGGAGCTAGTGTTATAAAAACATGGAGTTGGTAGTATTGTGTAGAACAGGAATCTATTCTGTGGGAGGAGTGAAATTTCAAGGATTGTGTGCCAGTGAGAAGACAGCCATCCCTGCCTAGGTAGGAGAATAGCAGCCTGGATAGACAGGCTCCAACATGGAGGGACAGGAAGTTGGCAAGAGACATGAGCTCTGAGTGAGGGAGAGGGACCACTCAGAAAGACACATGCGCCCCTCACATCTGTGGATGGGAGTGTGTCCCCATCCAATCAGGCCTCCTTTCTGTACTCTGCTCATGTCTACTCCTTGACCAATCAGTACCAAGAATACACCCTAATAGGGAAGAGGCAAGAAATTCTGTATCCAGCCAGTCCACCCTAGAGAAGACCTTGCATAGTGGTCTGACTCCACCTTGTGCTGATTCCGTTTAGCTCTTCCTTTCACTGTTCCTAAACTTTCTCTCTCTGCTTTCAACATTCCCCTACCCTTCAATTGTTGAACCAGAGGAGGAAAACAAACCAAAACTCTACAGAGTCAGTGGGAAAAAGATGAATTGTTGAGGTAGGAGAGAACAGAATAAGACTTCTTGGAATAAGCAGAATCAGATCTTTCTGGTCCAGTGATCTTGAGAGTGGGGTTGGCTCTAGAACAGAACTGGAGGTAAATATTTGGCCTTGAGCCTACAGCCCACAATGCCCTCATCACCTGGGATCATCTTTCTTTATGGCTCTGTTCTGTGATCATGGGAAGGGCCACACACAAATGGGATAGGGAGTCAGGAGAGTAAAAGGGATGCAGCTTTTTGTACCTTGTGGAAAAATTCCTGGATGGATTCTAGAAATTTTTAGCACATACTCAAGAGAGGCAATTATGAGAAAGAGAGCTTGTGTCTCATGCACAGAGAAGAATATACTGGCTTTGCTTTTTCAGATACATGACTAGGTTTCCTGACTTGCTCTATTTCCTGTTACCTTTGGTTGCAATCACCCTAAATGATAAACTCATATCCTTTCTCTATCCCTATCACTTCACTCGATGCCGTCACTACAACCCAAAATACAGCCCTAGAAAGGATGTTGAATAGGTGAACGCAAAGCCCATCCTCTGATGTAATTCAAACACTAACAAAGGAGGAAGACATTGCTCAGGTTAAATGCTTTCTGAGGGCAAAAACTGAGCCTGGGGAATCAGAGCATCTCTGTGGAGTGCAAGCCACACAGGAGGTGCTCATTAAATGTGTGTGTGTGTGTGTGTGTGTGTGTGTGTGTGTGTGTGTGTGTGTGTGTGTAAAGTAAGATCTTCCCATCGGTCTCTTCAATGAGCATTGTGAGAAGGAAGTGTGCCAGGCCACTTCCGGGGAGACTGATACACTTGCAAGAGATCATTGTAGCGTATGTATCTCTGTAACTGAATGAGAACCCAGTCAACTGAAAATGTCCCAGTCCCTAGGAAGACAGTGGAGTGAGTGTATTCATTCTCTGTCAGCTGGAAGGCTCATTAGGAGTTTAAGCTAGACAGTCTTCAAGGACCTGATTTTAGGACTGCAACTATCTCTGTCTGGTATAGTCAGTCAGTGCAAATCCCACATAGCTGTGATGATTACTTTGAACTCTTTCTCGGTAATTGTCTTGCTTGGCATGCATGAATTCAACCATTTGGTACACCTTCATTGTCCTCCTATGGGCCAGGAGCACAGAGTTAGTGATGCAGACCATAGCAGCAGATGCCTATGAGAGAGACAAGTTCACAGGTAGGAAATGTAGGAAGGACACTGATCCAAAGAATCACAGGATGTCATAGGAATCCACAGACCAGGCCATGATCAGTCACCATCCCTCCCCTCAGGAATCTGTTCTGTCACTGTGAGGTCAGGGAATAGCACACCGAGAGCAGCAGATCTGATGAATCCTCCCTCTGAATCATTTATCTCAAATCTCACTAGCAAATGAAGCCTTTGCTACAAACCCCCAAAAGAAAAGCAAGAACACAATTTGCTGGCAATCTTTCTGCAAACAATATAGCTGCCGGGGCTTAGCCAAATCCCTAGCATAGCTACCCAGCTACATCCAAGATGAATGATGGCACTGCAACTTGGAGACCCCTGCTGAATGAGGCTGTGTCTTGAATGAATGTCAGACTAAGCTGCAAACTGACCAGAGGGATGGCCAGCTATGGAGAGATGTCCAGATGTCACCAAAATGATGTGATAGCCTTGAGACAAAACAGACCACCAGTCCAAGATGGTGGACAGAGATGGAATCTGATGGCAATGGAAATGGCATCACTGTCTGAAAATGCTTCCTTCCTTGTGCATTATGGAAAGTGTACAGTTGGGAGTGGTCTTATTGTGGAGATGCAAATACTAAGATCTGTATAGAAAGATTTGCTCTTGAAGGCAAGTAAGCTGGAGGAACCAGGTCCTCTCTTCACTAGAAATGTGTAGTTTTCATATTGTCTTCCAAAGTCTGGGACCTAGTCAGAGGTAGGAGTAAATTTTAGCATCAACATTTATCACCGAGAGTTGAATTCCATTAAGTAAGATATTTGTTTGTTTCAAGAAGCAATCATGGATATAATACCTCCTAAGTTCTCTCATGGTTGAGAATGACTGCCTATTGTCTCTACTCCTGACCATGTTAGCTGGGTATAATATTGTTAGATCATACTTCTCTTCGACTTGTAAAACAATTACTCCATTTTCTTACAGTGTGAACTGTGAAAATAAAACTGAGTCCTGCATGGCTTTTTCTGCTTTGCAGAAGAATGTTTTTGTTTTGTCTATGCCTTCTTTTAGATAATTTTTCCTCTGTCATTTTAGTTTCGTTAGCATACACTGTATATGTCTATTGTTGATTGTAGTTGTTGATGGAGTCCTGAAAGTGACTTCTTAGTTGGCAGATTACTTCTTCAGTGAAATTTCTCTTTTAATGTCTGTATGACTGTGTATGTGTGTGTGTGTGTGTGTGTGTGTGTATACTTCTTATACTTCTGTTACTTGAGTTCTAATGACATTCCTCCAGCTCTGGGGTTCCATGGTGAACAGCATTAAGTCAGGCCTCATCACCACAGTAGTTAGCAGAGGGCAGGTTTCGGGGAGAGGTCTTGAATCCCTCTTCTCAGACACAGCCCCATGGTGGAATCTTTTGCTTTAAGTCTACACTTGGTGAGTGATACCAGAAACCAATCAAAGAATAGATAACTCACAGGATAGCAGAAGTTGTTTCCTAGTCATCTCTACTAAGAAGTAATTTCCTAGTAATGTCTACTAACAAGTTGGAAGAAATGTAGTACAAATGTAGTTAGTATAAATGAAGGCTGTGGAATATTTTCTCCTTTCCACCAACTCTAGCAGGGAATTCTCAAAAAGAGTGAAGGAAGATCTTGGCACCCGGACTCAACACTGAATGTCCTTCTAAATAAATAAGCAGAACTAGCAAGGTAGGACACAAAGAAATATAATATTTTCTGTCTCAATGAAGTAAGTACCTCTAACATTTTAAGCAACATGCAGACTTTAATCTGAAAGACTCAATCTTTTTGTTTAAGTAAAAGTGAGCCTTTAACATCCTCTGGGTTCAGAAAGTCCCTAGAGAGAAATCCTCCAGAAGTTCATGACCATGCACCAGCGTGAAAGGATTCAGAGTATCACAGTATACATTCCCACATTGAAATTGTGACTTGACCACCTCAGTGATCTTGAACATTTGCCTTAAGCTTCTGTGAGGCCTGAGTGTTTTGAACCAAAAGCAATAATAATCAATTATCTCAAAAAAGTTATTCTGTGAATTAGGTAACACACATCATAGGAATCACTTAGAATAACAAATAGAAGAAGCTACAGGCATTCATTGTGTCAGTGGCATCTTTTATTATTTGTAGGATTGTGATACTGATGTCAGCCATCTTCTTCTTACCCAGAGACTCCAGGAATGCCTCGGCCCTTTGGTATAGGGGGAGAGAGAGAGATGTGTACACATCAAGATTTCCTTCCACTTAACCCTCCCAAGTACTTCCTGATTCCCTGTTTGATCATCTAGATTGGACTACAAGCAGAAGATAGGAAAGCAAGGAGGATACAAGTTTTATTTTAAGAGGCATGAATGGAATTTGTTAAATTTGTCCTGGGGGAATCTCAGGGCTCTAGCAAGTGGCAGACCTCTTCATACACTTGAGTGTCCTGCATTGTTCTGATCTTGTGAGATGACCAACTCATTTAGGTGCCTTTGTGCATCTCCTTAATGTCTGCTTCCAGACTCCAGCCCCTCTGAAGTCTCCTACCTCAGCTCACCATGCACAAGGTTTCCATGCTGTTGCGGTGGTCACCCTACTTCCTAAAGAACATTTTTGTGGTAACCTACTTTGGGGTGCGAGTCCTGGAATGTTGAGGGAAAATCACTGGAGCAGGTAACTCATGTCTGTCAAGCCTTCAGAGTCCCCAGCGTGGAGGATCACATGTGGTTCACAGCCTCCCAGGTCTCAGGGTGGATACCAACCGTAACTCTGGCTTACGTCAAGGAAAGGCATATCTGAAAGCCTCAAAGACATTGAACTCTAAGGGGAAAAGGCATTTTGGTGTTGGATACTTCATTCCACAGCTCAGAATGGTGTTTCCCTGTGGTTCTCAAGTGCCTTTTGTGAGTTCGAGAGTCAACATGGAGCATGAAGTCTTTGCCTCCATGAAATGAATTATGCTAGTCACAGGGGTAAGTGGGGACATGAGAAGTAACTATAAAGTTGACAAGTGGCTGGAAGCTTGTGAGGATGGCATGAAGAACTATCTGGTGGGAATTTCCTTGGTAAGTTCTACCTTCCTGAGGTGGCCTGGTGCAGAGAGCAGTAGGAAAATGTTAGCTCAGAAGGAAAGAGCTACTGTTTGGATGTGGTTTGGCCCTCAAAAGTTTGTATGTTGGAACTTCTTTCATCAGTGTGGTAATAGGATGTGTAAGAAACTAGGTGTGGTGGTATATGCCTGTAATTGCAGTACTTAGGAGGTTGAGACAGGAAAAGTTTGAGTTCAAGCCTAGCCTGAGATACATAGTAAGAACTAGTTTAAAAAAAAAAAAAAGAGATGGGACCTAGTGGGAGGTCTTCAGGTCATTGGGGGTATTTCCTTAAGGGATTGTGGGACTTCTCTCGCTACCAGAATTGAGATGTGGTCTTACCTCCCACATGTGGTCCTGACATTGACACCCAGCATAGGTGATGAAGCCCTGAGGTCTGAGGAGACCTTGCAAGTGATTGCATCAAAACTGTGAGCCAGAAAGGCACCTGTGGCTCATGCTTAGAATCCTACTACTCAGGAGGCTGAGATCTGAAGATAACAGTTTCAAACTCAGCCTGGGCAGGAAAGTCTGTTTTATCTCTAATGAATCACCAGAATTTGACACTGTGGCTCAGGTGATAGAACACTAGCTTTAAGCAAAAGACCTCATGGACAGTACTCAGGCCCTAAGTTCAAGCCCCAGGACCAGTAGTAGTAGTAGTAGTAGTAGTAGTAGTAGTAGTAGAATTAAAAATCCTATTAGCTAAATCATTCCCTTTTCTTTATAAATTTAGCCTGTCTCTGGCATATTGTTACAGTAATGAAAAAAGTGAATGACTACAGAGGACAAATGCATCTATGAAAATCAAGAAGGGTAAAATGGGCCACAGAAGTTTGAATCAATCTATATACTCCAGTCCTGAAGTTAATACAGAGTTTAGAGTTATTAGAACCTCTCTAAAGTCCTCATAAATGAATTGCATAGTTCCATTGCTCTTAGAACATGATGGGTTCCTTCTGGCACTGGTTATAGTTTCCTGATGAGAAGTATCACATGGGTGGCTTGGGTGGGTGTGTGGATGAGCATGTGGGTTTTGGAAGGCATCTTTCACTTACCAATCAGAAGATCTCCACCAAGACCTTTTTTCCCTTGAACATCAAACTTCCCATCTATGTGCTGACCACTGTATGCTAAATGATCTCAGCAGTCCCTCCTAATAGACTGGTGCTATGTGAGTCATTCACAATGTCTGCAATTTTGTGTGTGTGTGTGTGTGTGTGTGTGTGTGTGTGTGTGTGTGTGTGTGTGTGTGTGTGTGTGTGTGTGTGTGTGTGTAAGAAAACCAAAGCATTTGATATCTTGGTATTCAAGTTCTTATAAATGGCTGAAGGCACATGCCAGTTGCAGGTTGTGGTGGGTCAATCAATCAATCCATCCATCAATCACAGAGAATAACAACATACTGCAAAACAGTCCTTGCCACACTGGGAAAGCCTTAGTTCTCAGAATCTCCAAAGACTTTGCCACTTTTAAGTACAGCAGGCAGGTGTTGCTTTTTTCCTCCACAATCCAAGACCATTGCTTAATGGAGAAAATATGGTTTTGCCCATTTGCTAATTGGCATCTTGAAACAGTATGAGGTGCTGGATCCAATTAGCGAAGTGTTCTGAGACCATCGCTGGGTGCTGGGTGCCCTCTGCTGGCAGATCCAATGGCAAAACACTAAGTGTTGATGCAGGTTTACTGTTTCTGGGATATAGGGTTCCCAGGTGTTTGTCTTCAGAGATTTCCAAATGGAAAACAAGTTCAAATCAGGCCATACCTCATTCAAGGGAAATCTTTCCAGATCTTTACAAATAATATAGGATATCTTACCCATTTACGAAGTGACCACAAAGTTGGAAAATATTGTTTGTATTGGAGAAGTTATTAACACCCCTGACTTCCTTTATATAACAAAGTCAATTAAGCTCAGTTTCTCTCCATAAGCAACATTGTGCCTAATAAGCAAGGACACAGAAGACATGTAGAAATACTAAATTGCAGAATTTACCTATTTATTTTGTATTTAATGAGTGGCATCTCATTAGAGTACTGGATTGAGTACTAGATCCTGCTCTTGAAGAGCTACTCAGGAAGCTGATGATTGTGATTTGAAGCCAGCTCAGCCAGGAAAGTCCATGAGACTATCTCCAACCAACCATCAAAAAAGACAGAAGTGGAGCTGTGGCTCAAAAGATAGAGTGCTAGCCTTGAGCACAAAGAGGCTCAGGGACAATGTCCAGGTTCTGAGGTCAAGTCCCAGGACCGGCAAAAACAAAAAAGGAGAAAGAAAATAGGTTCATCATATACTACTTGGATAAGAGTAACAACTAGATACATTATCATAGTAACAGAAGTACAAACTACTAAATTAAACAAAAAATATAATTTAACTGCAGCAAGTAGAGCAAGCATGTCAAGTATGAGAATATGGAAAAGAATGGTATGCTTACTTTCAAGAAAATGGTAAGATAGGGGGCTGGGAAGGTGGCTCCGTGGTGGTAGAGCGCTTGCCTTGCATGCTGAGGCCCTGGGTTCCATTCCTCAGCACCACATAAGCAAAAAGAAAAAAAGCCGGGAGTGGCACTGTGGCTCAAGTGGTAGAGCGCTAGCCTTGAGCTGAAGAGCTGAGGGACAGCGCCCAGGCCCAGAGTTCAGGCCCCACGACTGGACCTAAAAAAAATAAGAAAATGGTAAGATAATAAACAATATCTAATATTATATTCATGGATATGACAACAAAATAATATAATACTTGGTAACAAGAAAGCTTAGAAGAATCAGATAAAAGCTGAAAGTGACAGATTAGTTCTCAAAGTAGGACTTGGGAGCTATTGACTTTGTGTGTGTGTGTGTGTGTGTGTGTGTGTGTGTGTGTGTGTGTGTGTGTGTGTGTGAGTGTGTGCCAGTACTGGGACTTGAACTCATGGCCTGGGCACTGTAACTTAGCTTTTTCACTGGTGTTCTATTTGAGCCACTCCTTCACTTTTAGTTTTTGATAGTTAATTGGCAATAAGACTCTCAGAGACTTTCCTGCCGAGGCTGGCTTTGAACCATGATCCAAAGACCTCAGCATCCTGAGTAACTAGGATTATAGGTGTGAGCCACTTGGGCAGGAGCTTCTGATTTTAATCCTGTTCTGTGGTTAGAATTAAGAAATATCCATGCATTTATTAAAGCAATTTTTTATGGCTTAGTCTTTTTACATTAGATTTTTTGTTCAGTTGGTTCATTGTCAGTTAGTAGCTCAATTTTTGCATGTCCAATTTCTCTCCATTGTTAGTGCAGAATGCAACCTTTTTTTAACTTGTCCTTAAATGTTTATATTTACATTTCCACGAGTGGAGAATATCAGCCATGGAAAGCCTACAAAATAATTTGATGCATAACTAGACAGACATATAATACTTGGTGTTGCCTGTCTGCAGCCATCTGCCTCCATTTTGTACAGCCCATAATGACATTATAAACATCCAAATGACCCATGACAGGAAAAGGATTCCTACCTGAAAGGTGATAGATAGATAGATAGATAGATAGATAGATAGATAGATAGATAGATAGATAGATAGATAGATAGATAGATAGATAGAGTCTCATAACCTGGATACAATTGATTGGTTCAGATTTGGGATAGATGGGGAAAAGAGAGAGCGGAAGATGAAGAAGAAGAGAGAAAGAGGGAGAGGAAGAATGAAAAGGAGGGCGAAGAATGAGACAGAGAAGGAAAAGAAAAGAGAAAATGTCATAAATAAAATAAGAAAGAGTTCTGGCACTGTTGAAGTTGCTTGTTCTCTATCTGCTTGAGGACTAAGCTCATACCTGTGAACTTCAGGTCGCTGTGCATGTGGCATGCTCTCAGCCACACAGCTACCTGCCCCAACACATTAGCTGTTAAGTTTTATTTCCTGGGGGAAGCCTCCTCCTTCCGTTATCCTTTTCTTTTTAATTACACCTTGTTTGAGGAAGTTTGTTTGCTTTTCTTCAAAGGATAGTGACAAAGGCATAGGACTAGCAGTTCCTGCTGTCATGTCTCCATATCCTCTGGCATGGCACAGTGTGAGGCCTTTCCATGTTCTCTTCCCTATGACTGTCCCAGGAGGGACCTATGAATTACAGCAGATGGTAATGAATGCAGAGTTGAGGAAGGGCCTTGCCAAGAGCCATCCAGAGCCCTGGGCAGCCATGTAGATAGGACCAGACTTTTTCTGTTTTGTTTTGTTTTTCCTTGCTTCTTTTCTTCTTTTGAGACATCCAGACACCAGAGTATTGTGGGCTGGGTGCTGGTGACTCATAACTGTTATCTTAACTACTCAGAAGGCCGAAATCTGAGGATCCCAATTTGAAGCCAGCCCATGGAGACAAATCTCCATTTTAAGAAGCAAATCTCCCATTAAGAAGCAAAAAAAAAAAAAAAAAAAAAAAGCCAGAAGTGGAGTTATAGCTCAAGTAGTAAAACATCAACTAGCCTTGAGTAAAAGAAACCAAGCAAGAGCACAAGGCAAGCCGGGCGCTGGTGGCTCACGCCTGTAATCCTAGCTACTCAGGAGGCTGAGATCTGAGGATCGCGGTTCAAAGCCAGCCCGGGCAGGAGAGACCGTGAGACTCCTATCTCCAATAAACCACCAGAAAAATGGAAGTGGCGCTGTAGCTCAAGTGGTAGAGCGTTCGCCTTGAGCTGAAGAGCTGAGGAACAGCGCCCAGGCCCAGAGTTCAAGCCCCATGACCGACCAAAATAATAATAATAATTAAAAAAAAGAGCACAAGGCAAGTGTGGTGGAACCATCTTCTCCTCCCCAGGGAAAATGTCCATAAACATTAGGCATAAAATGGTTAAAGATGGTTGGTCATCATCAATACTTCCTAAGAGAAAGAAACTGAGCAAATCCCAAAGGCCAAGGTAGCCGTGTGGAGAGAAAAGATCCAATGTGAAAAATACAACTGCCCAAGATGAAAACCTGGGGACCAAAAAAAAAAAAAAAAGAAGGAAAAAAAGAGATGAGAAAGACTCGTAAATGTGTCTTCATGCCTTGATATACAAAAGAAAAAATCCAAAAGGAAATGATAAAAAAGGCAATGATAGGTCTGAAAGAACAAGAGTGACTATCAAAGGAGGGAAAAGACTAGAACAAATGCTCAGTAGTCAATTACTAAAGGGAAAGTAGATATTGATCCCCAGTTCTCCACTATCTAAAAGGAAAATGACCTCCAGATAGACCACAAGTTTCCATGTTGCTCTAAGAAAAACAGCATGAATATGTTCATTTCACTCTGCAATAATGTTTAAATTAAAAGAAGTAATCTTTCTTCTTCTTCTTCTTCTTCTACTTCTTCTTCTTCTTCTTCTTCTTCTTCTTCTTCTTCTTTCTCCTTCTTCTTGTTATTATTATTGTTATTGTTATTGTTATTGTTATTATTTTGTCCATACTAGAGTTTGAATTCAGAGCCTCATGCTTGCTTGCTCATGGCTGGTGGCTCTACCACTTGAGACAGGCCTCCAGCCTGGCCTTTTGCTGGCTTTATTTTGGCTAGCTTTGAACTACAATCCTCTCAGCTATCAGCCTCCTGAGTAGCTAGGATTACCTGATTCGAAGAAACTAGGTATCTGGGAAAGACTTCAGAAGAAAAGCAAACAAAAAGGAAAGGAAAGGTTATAGATGAAGAAGAGGGAAAAAAAGAAAACCTAAGTTGATTTCCTATGTCTTGTTTTAGTCCATTGGTGGTGCTGGACCACAATAGCACACATTGGGTTGTGGTGATTGAGACATCCACAAGTCAAAGTTGATGGCATATGAGGAGGTTTTGTTCTGTATCACTCCAGCCATGGCAGAAGGTAGAAACAGAAAGGAATATGACAACACAAACAAGCAGGGGAGGACCAGCCCACTTGAATAGAAAGATGACTCTTGCACTGACTAACCCACTCCTGCAGATAAAGACTCTCATCCATTCATGATTACCTAACTACCTCTTATCAGGCTTCATCTCCCAACTCCACCACATTGGTGGTTGAGCCCTCAGCTGTGACTTTGAGGGGGACAGACTTTCATTGTAGAAACTCTTATTTTTACTACGAGACTCAAGCCAGTACAGCAAAAACATCACAGAGTGTTGAGCAAACACTACTAAGTTACAAGTTGTCTTTTATAAGTAGAGGTAAGAAAAAGATACTTTCGTTAAATAAGAACTCAAGATCCACAGAAGACAAGAATATGTGTTAACTGAGGGACAGATACTTAAATACGACAGATACTTAAATACGACAGATTTGGAAGTTAAGCCATTGTTGCATTGAAGTGGATGGGCTTAGCACTAACCCTGTGTGAACAAGGACCATCTTTACCTACTTCTTTCCAGGATAAATGTAAATTGGGTTGTTAAAAAAAAGTGAAGCTAAAATCAAAACATCTGTTCCTTTTTTAAAAAAAATCATGTAAAATTCATGATGTCATGGGGGGAAAAACATTTAAAATGTCAGTGAATAGGAACAAAATCTGAGCAGCGAGAGGAAAGCGAGGATGGAAGATGGTCTACTTAAATGATGGCTTCTTCCTTGCCACAGGGAATATGCCCAGGTAAACACGAGAGAGGACTTTTGAAATGTCAACAGATAAATATCGAAGAAAAGGAGAGCAAAGGAAGCACGGCCCACTGAAATCAGCCATGAAGAAATCAGCTATGAAACAGCAAAACAAAGCCATTTTAAAAGTATAAGAGTCTATGTTAGAATGAAATAAGTCTTTTGTTCTAATCAAGGCTGGTAGGCTCAGGTCAAGAACCTCTCTCAGGCCGGGCACCAGTGGCTCACGCCTGTAATCCTAGCTACTCAGAAGGCTGAGATCTGAGGATCGAGGTGTAAAGCCAGCCCAGGCAGACATATCTGACTTTTATCTTCTGTTAATCAACAAAAAGCCAAAAGTGGAGGTGTGACTGCTGGAGGGGTAGAACACCAGCCTTGAGTTTTTGCTCCAAGCAAAAGCATCAGACCCTGAGTTCAAGTCCGAGCACCAGGGTGGGGGTGGGGGTGGGGAAAACACCTAAAACAAAAGTACAAACAAATGTAGATAATAAGTATCAAACACCACCTTTAGGACAAAAAAAACATTGAGGAGAGAAAAGGTTCACTGTTTTTTTTTTTCTCTCTCTCTCCCTTAATGACCAACATTCTCACCCATTCCTCCCCTACCTACCCCTACCCATTTTTTTAGATAAATGGTACCAATATTTAACAAAATTATAGAAAGAAAAATCTAACACAACTGCTGAAAATGAGCCTGGAATAATAGTTGGGATTAATAAAGTGTTTGGACATTCATGACAGATCAAATAAGCAACATATTAAATCCTTATGTGGAAAAGAAAAAATCATCTACTGATTCCATTGGAGACACTGTTGATGGCTTTTATGAATGAGCAGTGCAGTTCACATTTAATATCCTACAAGACATTTGTTTTGTTTTGTTTTGTTTTAGCCTGAACTGGGCTTGACCTCAGGGCCTGGGCATTATCCCTGAACTAGCTAGCGTTCTACCACTTGAGCCATAGTTCCACTTCTTGCTTTTTGATGCCTAATTGGAAATCAGAGTGTCACCAACATTCCTGCCCAGTGTGGCTTTGAACCTCAATCCTCAGATCTCAGCCTCCTGAGCAGCAAGGATTACAGGTGTGAGCCACCAGTCCCAGGCTACAAGATACCTTTTGTATTAAACACTTTGAGTCACACATTTAAATTTTAAAAAATTTCAGAAATACCTCTCCCATTCTCTTTCCTGACCAGAGTAAAAGAAAAACTTAAACTATCAAAATGATAAAACCTTGGAAACAGAAACTTCAAAAGCATTCCTTTCACTAACTCATGAGCAAAACTAAATCCATCCTTCACTTATAAAATACTGATGATATAAGGAGACTATTAAATATTCTTCCTCTGAGGCATTTAAAAAAATGTCCATTTGGATGTTGTGGTTTCTATAGAAAATTGACTTGTAGGAAATACTCTCGTGTGATGGGAATCATAAATTTTAGTTTTCATTTGTAGATGTCAGTTTGTTTAAGGGTATACTAGTTTTACTTTGGAGGAGCCATATCTTCAGAGTTTTGAAGTTGAAAACTTCCGATTGTGACAGGATTTCAACCTGTTACATCATAAGGTGGAGGGCAGAAACTTCTTTGGGGTAAACAAACCCTTCTATGAAGCACAGACTCGAAGAAAATAGATAACCAATATTTTCCTAAACTAATAAACAAATTTTGGGTATTTCAGACTAAACAGCGTGAAGGGTTCTGTTCACCTCTGCAACTTGTATAAATCATTTGGGGACAAGGTTAGCCTAGAATTTAGAGGCGTGTCTACCCTTAAACTGAATTTAAACTTATCTGTGACCAGAATATGTCATTTTTTCTCTATAGAGACACAAGGTACAACAGTGTAGTCTCTCTCCATCCATGGAAGACTCCAAGATTCCCCCAGGCATTCTGGAATGTGCAGATTCTCATATCTGTTCTAGAAAAAGGGTAGTGTATTGGCACTGAATCTTCCCTGCATACTTTAAAGCATCTCTAAATTACTAATGATGCCTCATCCAGTGTAAATGCAATGGAAATAATAGAGTGGAACTGTTTAGAGAATGATGAGAAGAAAATCAGCTGTACATGTTCAGTATAGGTGCTCTTAGGTTTTCTGTTTGATTGATTGAAACCATAGACACAGAGTACATGAGTAGCCGAGAACTGACTCTACATTCTTAACGTAGCCAGACCATTTGTGTGGAAGCTAGACTCTTACCCACAAGTCAGGTTCCTCTTGCCAGAACAGGTCTCGAATAAAAGCAGAAGGGTATGTCTCCGCTTCTGCTCTGTCTCCGACATCTGAATGATCCAGGGGAAAATGATGATTTTGCAAATATTGGAATTGGGTAGCTAAGGTTGGACATCCCTGACGCTTTGAAGAGAGAAAATGATAAGCTTGAGGTGATCATCAACCGTTCAAAGCAAAATGGTAAAGACAATCTTTTTGGCATTGTTCAGAGTCTCATCTCTTATATTTAGATGGCTGGTCTTGATGAAGCCAAGTCTGGGACCTATTTCCAAGAGCAGCAGAATTTCAGAAAGAAAAAAAAAAAGATGAATTCTGAGTCTAGGAAATCTTCTAACCAGAGTAGGAATGGAGCTTGACATTGAAACTGGAAAGGAAGACATGTCTAAACTTTGACTGGCCTGGACCTGTAGAAGTGCCCTGTCTTCCTTGCTAACCAGATCAGGCTTCTTCCTTTGGCCCACAGGCTCTGCAGAGGCCTCAATTTGGATAAGAAAGACCACTGTGTCCGAGGATGGGAATGGATTTGAACTGAGTGCTGCATGGCTTGGATGGCCAGCATCCTTGTAGGGCCAGTCAAATGATGCTTCAGGAAGTCAGTGTTGAAGAGTGGAATTGAGTTGCTGAGCTGTGGAGATGGGTCACTGGGCACAAAAGCTAGTTAAAAGATTTGGTTTCTAGATACTTATCTTTTAGGGACATGGCACTAAAAGCAATGATGATCCTAGAAAGTCTCATCTCATACTTTGGAAGGGCCATTCTACTGGTTGATCAGGCTGAGCTGCTTCTGGATGGTCCAACATGTGGCAAGAACATTAGGTTCAATGTCATGTGTCTGTCTGTGACTCCTTTGTCATGTCCTTGTACTGAGATGCTACTGAGATGACACCTGAAACTTGAGCCTTCCATGAGCCTTGGGAATAATGGTATGGGCTAAAGGACTACTGGCAGGTGAAAGGCAGGTGAAGACAAACTAGTATCTAGAATGCATGTCAAGTCTAGGCAAGACGAGTTTCTCTCACCAGGGTAGATGGAGTCCAAAGTTTGGTCAATGGCTCACAAGAGCTCTTTCATGGAAAGCACCACACAAATGCTCTGATTTGATCTCTCCTACTCAGGTTGGATATTAAGCAATAGAACCCTCACCTGGAAAGTCTCAGCCTTGATGAAAGGGAGACAAATCTGTTGTTGGGACTCCATTTCTACCCTCATGGCAAGTCTATTCATGGATGAGTTAGGGATGGCCGCCATCACTCAATTGTGCCAACCTATTCAATGAGGTGGCCAGTGCCTCTTCTTGAGTGTGTGCGCTAAGCTGGTTATAAAATACAATGAAATGCAATACTGAGGCCATTATAAGTCCCTTTCCATGCTCAGTTCAATGATCTATCTACACAGAGCGGCTAGCTATGATCACCACTGTCTTCTATTTTTCAAGGTTTTCCTGAAATGAGGCTCAAGGTGAAAATGTGTCTTCAATTTACACCATCCTACTGAGACTGAAAGGACTCCATTTATGCAAGTGTGAGAGGTTTTCTTATCTTCAGGCTATGCATAAGGAATGGTCCATGCATCTGTAGGTGTGAGTTGAGGGAAGGCATTGGAATAATACCAGAAGTAACACAGAGATTTGGTATCTGTGTGCTCCAAGAGCTTTTTCAGCTTGACCCAGGATATGTCATTTCTGTCTTCAGGTATTCTTCCCCCAAATCTGTGACCTGAGGGGTCTGACAAGCCCTGGTTTATTAGGTACAGTTGTGATTCCATGCCATGTCACATCCATCCATGGTTCTCTATAGTAGCAGACTAACAATGGGGTGTGTGAATGCATGTGTACACATCGGCACATGACATTGTTTTGCTCAAGAACCTAAAAACTCATAGGAGATCTATGTGTTTCTTCTTAAGCTTGCTACCTGTTCCATAAGGCATTGTGATGGCCAGGTTGTTCACACTGCAGCCTGGTAAGACTTCAGTGTTATTAAATAAATAGATCAGCTCAATATTCCCATGTATCCAATGGGCAGTGTCTAATATCCAAAGAGAAGCCAGGCGCTGTTGGCTCACACCGGCAATCCTAGCTACTCAACAGGCTGAAATCTGATGATCATGGTTTGAAGCCAGCAAATGCAGGAAAGTCCATGGAGACTCTTATCTCCAATTAACCACCAGAAAGTCAGAAGTACAACTGTGGCTCAAAATGGAAGCCTGATAGACTTGAGCAAAAGAGCTTAGGGAGAGAGCCCAGGCCCAGTGTTCAAATCCCACAACTGACAAAAATGAATAAATAAATAAAATCCAAAAAGACCATCTTTGTAGTTTGAGATACACAGTGAAATAATCTGTCATTTTCATGGCAAAGAATAATCCATTTTGTCCCAGAACATTAGAACCTTCAGTCTTTACCAAATATATCAAGCCTATCAATATCAATCTTTGTAGGGTCGATCTCTGTTCTTGCAGAATTTTGCATGTACCTAACCACCTACCAGGCTCAGCTTATGTCATGTCAGCAATATGGGCTCGTGTGGTCTTCTACAGAATGTCCAGATGGCCTAGATCCCTTCTGACAATGTGATGACCCACAGAGAAAGAGAATTACCATATCTCTGGGGTAAGATCATGAATACATCCCGCTATTCATCCCATATGAATGCAAATTGCTTCTGTCCTTCTCTTTGGTGAGGACTGAAAAGAATGCATCTGTCCAATCAATAACTCCATGCTACTTACCAGAGTCTCTAATAAAGACACTACCTCCATCTGAGCAGCTGCAATTGGTTGTGCTGTTTGGTTAAGTGTGCAGTCATGTACTGTTATTTCCAGTGGTCTATCTGGGTTTTGCAGGACTCCTCCCTCTGTGTCCTTTAAGTGGTTTGAAGCAGGCACACAATCCTGCTTGCTCCCAACATGATCATTGTTTTATATTTGTGACTTCAATTAATGTTAGGAAAGGTTTCCAGGGGTTCTGTGTAGCCTTGTGGATTAAATGGCTCTCTATTTACAGGTGAATGGGTCTGTGTAAGGATTTGACCAGCAGTTTTAGATGTTCATTTCTGTCACATATTCAGTAGCTGGGGAAATGGTCAACAGGTGAACCTGGATCTAATGCTGGCATTTGGATCCAGTGGTTGGTTACTGTGAGGTAGCCCTGACCAGGACATGAGTGTGTGTACTCTAGGCTGGTACTCTATCAGGGGCCAAGGTGGTACTTTGGGCCTTGGGCTCAGTATCCGTTTGAAAGTTGTTTCTACCAATCCTCTAATGGTGTGGGTATTCTTATTTCCCCAGTGTGCTGTTACCCACATAAAATATCAATGATCTCTCCAGGAAAAAAAAACAACTGGGGGAATCACATGTACAAATATTGCCTTAGTTCATTTGCTATGGCCATAATACAATAGCTAAAACTGAGCATTGGGTTTAACCAAACCAAACCAAAACAACAAAAAGCTCCTTTTGACTTACTGTTGTGAAAATCCAAAGGTCAGAGCCTTTGGGGAGGGATTCATGATAGCTCTGGTAAGAGCAGAAGAGAAGGAGCCAAAGCCATGGAGTTTACATGACAGCAGGCAGCTCTCAAGGCGACTAACACACTCTCTTGGGGGCCACATGCTAATTCCTTTGTGAGGGTGCAGCCCCAGGGAGCTAATGACCTCTGGAAGGTCCCACTACCTCTCACTGTCATTAGTGTAAGGACTCAGGCCTTCCTATGAGTTTTGATGGAGACCTGCCATAATCACACCTATATTTTCTTTTTTATTTTTTTATTGTTATTACAAAGATGATGTACAAGAGGGGTTACAGTTATATGTCATTTCTTTTTATACAATATCACCTCTTCCCTCATTTGCTCCCAGTTTTCCCTCCCGTCACCACTCAGAAGTTTATTTTCAATCTAGTGTCCAGTGAGTACCATAGCTGCATTTTTCCCCCTTTGTTCAATTCTGTGCCTCCTCTTACCTCCCCCAGAGACATAAAATTGAACAAACAAGACCAAAAGAAAAGAAAAACAGCAACAAAAAAATAAAACCTCTTGTTTCCATTTCAACTGGAGTTCATTTCAATAAATAGTATTTGGTATGATCTGAAGCGCATAGGCATGGTGCCTTTGTGTTCCTTTCCTAAAAACAACCTTCTTTGGTCTCACTGTGTGTGAAAGCCTCAAGTCCTATATAATATATCATGTCCCAGTGCACTTTAGATCTAGCTTCTGTATATAAGAGAAAACATGCCACAGCCTGTATTTTCTATGATGTGGTTGCTCATGGTGGGGAGGAGTGTCTGGCCTTTTCTTCACATAGCCACCAGTGAGCTCTTCAGCGATCCTGGCATCCTCACAAATGCTATGTCCTCCAGGCCCCTCAGAGCCACCGTGTATTTGCTGGTCTTACAGTAGAGAGCTATTCTAGAAAACACATGTGAGCATGCACGTGCGCATACACACACACACACACACACACACACACACACACACACACACTTCTCTGCATCCCTGATCCATCACTCAAAGCTTGTTATTATAGCAGACTATCGTATTTAATATGAGCCATGTTTTTTCTCAATTGAGTCAGTTGGACAGAGTATTAGAACTTGCTGCCAGTGCCTGTACAATATCTCCATTTTTAAATTTTTTTTTCTTCCCTCCTTCCAACATCCTTAAGATTTACCGCAAGGCATATCTTCAAGTTCTTTCCAGCAATCTATAGACAGGTCTGACAGCTCCTCTGACATTTAATCCCGTGATCTGTCAGGTTTGTTCTTCTTCCACTGAGTCATGTTGATATTGACTTTGGTTGTTGGTCTGGTTGGAAGGATGGGAGCTCGGAGCATATCCTGAGAAGAGCCAGCATTGTTTTAGTTGTCTTACTTGAGGCCTTCTGCACAGCCTTTTAGTAAAGAGGGAAGTTCGTCCCAAGCCACTCAAAGCTTTCTAGGGCAGCCACTTTGAGGCCATATGAAACATGAAAGAGAGAATACTTTGAGTTTACACAAAATTGGGGTTGCATTTCCAGCTGCTTTAGAAAAGTCTTTAATTTTTCTTTGCTTGAGCATTTTCTTCTTGAAGATGGAGATAATAAGGTAATTTTTAATTGTGATCATGCTTGAAAAGCAATGTTTGCCTTGTTTTGTTTTTCTTTTTAAACTATTCCTTCCTTCCTTCTTTCTCTCTATTTCTTTCTTTCTCTCTATTTCTTTCTTTCTTTCTCTCTATTTCTTTCTTTCTTTCTCTCTATTTCTTTCTTTCTTTCTTCCTTTCTTCCTTCCTTCCTTTCTTTCTTTCTTTCTTTCTTTCTTTCTTTCTTTCTTTCTTTCTTTCTTTCTTTCTTTCTTTCTTTCTTTCTTTCTTTCTTTCTTTCTTTCTTCTGCTGGTCCTACCTTGGACCAGCTGAATCAGAATCCCTGGAAATCTGCATATTTTACACCCCCCCCCTCCAGGTGACTCAGAGGCTTGATGGGGCAGGGAACATCTGACTAGCTCATCACTTGGTGCTGAACCTTATACTACATGAAGCCAGCCATTGGTTGTTTTGAAATCTGTGGGCTCCATTTGCAAAAATAGAGCCTGGAAGAGGTCACCCTCCAAGAGTTTTTATACTTTCAATGGCATGCTCACATACATCCTCCTGGCATCCTCCTGTCCTGAATGAAATGAAGAAGTCTTTGCAGCTTGTTGGTAGGAAAGACAACTTTGTTCTGACTGAAGGTCAAAAGAGCCAATGAGGGCTGGGAAGGTGGCTCAGTGGTAGAGTGCTTGCCTTGCATACATGAGGCCCTGGGTTCTATTTCTCAGTACCACATAAGCAGAAAAAGCTTATTTCTCAGCACTCATAAGCAGAAAAAGGAAGTGGTGCTGAGGCTCAAGCAGTAGAGCACTAGAATTGAGCTGAAGAGCTGAGGGACAGAGCCCAGGCCCAGAGTTCAGGCCCCTTGACAAAAAAAAAAAAAAAAAGAGGAAGAAAGAAAAGAAAAGAAAAAAGAGCCAATGAACTTTTTCTTTCCTTTTTTCTTCTTCTTTTTTCTTTTCCTTCTCTTTTCTTTCCTTCAGTTCCTTCCTTTCTTCCTTCTCTTCCTTCCTTCCTTCCTTCCTTTCTTTTTCTTCCTTTCTCTTTCTTTCTTTCTTTCTTTCTTTCTTTCTTTCTTTCTTTCTTTCTTTCTTTCTTTCTTTCTGTCTGTCTGTCTGTCTGTCTGTCTGTCTTTCTTTCTTTCTTTCTTTCTTTCTTTCTTTCTTTCTTTCTTTCTTTCTTTCTTTCTTTCTTTTTTCTTTCTCTCTTTCTTTCTGCATGTCCTGGGGCTTAAACTCATGGCCTGTCCCTGTGCTTTTTTGCTCAAGAACCACAGGTCCACTTCCAGCTCTGTGGTGATTAATTGGAGATAAGAATCTCATGGACTTCCTGCCTGCACCTGCTTTGAACCCTGATTCTTGGATCTCAGCTTCCTGAGTTGCTAGCAAAATCTCAGCACCTGGAACTTTCTTATGTTAAGTACAGAATTTCATGGGAAGATGCTCTATCATGCACTTGATAAAGAATCTGTATTCAGTTTTTGTTTAGTAAGATATCCTACAAATGTTAATAAAGTCAGTATTATGCTGATTTTTTTTTCAGAGCAGAATACTCACCTCAAATTATATTTCAGCATGATGGACATTGTTCTCTGTGGTTGTTGGGATATTTTTTTATTTTCTTTTTAAAATTTTTATTCACTAATACCGATTTTCTTCCAAAGTATTGTTATTTGTTAATGGGGTTCTTACAAGGTGCTGTTTTGCAACTTCCTGAATTTCCACCAATCCAGTCTTTTGTTTTGTTTTTGGTGAGAAGGGAATCTTCATCATTGTCCCCAGAGGACTGGGAGTCAAGAGGCCCCTCTCTACTCTGTGGAGTCAGCTAAAAGGCAGATTCGGGTTTTAAGCTAACAGAACAGCTGTCAGGGCCAATTAAGGCAAAGCTCTGCTTAAGAGAGCAGGATTAGAAATCTTGACCAAGTCATGTTCAGAGAATATCTGCTTGGTGAGAAGACAAAGTGAGTGCCAAGGATATTTAAAAAAAATAAAAATCTCAAATTATTCTCTCTTTAAAAATCATAATATAAGCATGACTGGTTAAAACATCTGTTGTGAAGGGCTACAATTTGTACAGAAGCCTGAAGTGGTTCTGTTCTGTCTTATAATTTTTGTCTGCATCCATCAAACTGTCTATGTGTCTTGCTTTTATTAGTATGCAGGTTGCTGTTCTGTACTAACTTGGCCTTTTTCTGGGCAAAAAAAAAAAAAAACCAACAAAAGTTTTTTTGTAAAGGACCAAAAGTCAGGCAGAGTGTTCTAGGAAGGAGAGGTATAAGCAAAACTGAAAACTAAAAATATCCCATTTAGTTAATATTTAACACCTTGCATTTTCATGAAGTAGGTTGCAAACTGAAGGCCCATCAGTGGCTCGGGGAACCAACCATCTTTTTCTTTAATATTTTAGTACCTGAAACCACTTAGCAGTAAGGACGGGCTTGCCTGTGAACGAAATGTGTTTAGTCAAGGCCAGATTTCCACTGTTAGAAAAACCAGCCACCCACAGGCTGTTAACAGGAACACAAGCCAAAACCACCAGGCTCAGGAGTCAGCGGCAGAGCTCTGAGGACTAAGGATTGCCTTCTTCCTTTCCCTCCTAACCTTATTCTCAGTAACAGGGCTTCTCAATTCTTTTTGGTAATTCCTTTCTTTCATCTCCATTATTCTAATCAAACTCTCGTCAATGAATCAATAACTGCCATGATTTAAAGGGTTAAAATTGTGACTCTTTCTCCCTACTTTAAGGAAAAAAGAACTGGAGACTGAACTCAAACATCAAAGGCTAATAATGCAATCTATTGTATCCATGTAATTAAACCTCTTTACACACCAAAACAATCCTCAGAATAACAAGCCTGGGGAGAGCCTGTTCCTCTTACCCATAGGGATAAAACAATTAGCTGATACCCAAAACTGTGGCCTAACTAACCCTGATATGCTATGTTGTGTCCTATGCACACAGAACTATACTAAAAGTTCAGTTTCACAACTTAGGCACAGCAAGAAAGGAATAATAACAAAGAGCGAAGTAGAACAATTGTAATGCTATTCTGTATTTAGAAAGTCACATGTTTTATTTATCTATCATCTTTCTCAAAATATCTTATTGTTTGCCATCCTACTGTATTGCTTTCACCATTCTTTCAATGTTCATGTTAAATTGATACTTAAAGGACACATACACACCTTCCTGCTTCTCTTTGGTGTATCTGAATTGTCAGCATTACTATGCTTGAGCCTTGTGGGCATTGAAGAATTACTTGAACACAAGCGTTGCAAGTCTATGACACTTCATCTGATAGCCATGAAGTCAAAAATGTAACAGGCAGGCAGAGGGATACATGCAATGTAGAGATATTGGACAAACAGATGATGCATGTCCCAGGAAAGGTTGGACCCGAATGGGGAGCTCCTCAGAATCAGGTTATTTAAAATGATGAGCAATTTAAAAGCATAAATTATTTCTGGAAATGTATATTTAATACTTTTGGGAATGAGATTGACCACGGGTAACTGAAACTAGATGAAATATCCACCAATTGGGAAAGCAACAAGAAGACTGGGTCACTACTATGATGTCCACATTCTTGGTTTGGGGATGAAGGAAAATTATACCCCAAAATAATGACTGGCATGTTGGAGCTGAGGTTCACTGGAGCTTAGTGATGCCTAATTTCTGAGTAGTTAGGACTACAGGTGTGAACCATGAGCACTCAGCTCACATGACTGTTTTTTATAGGACTTGGAACAATTGCTTAGTGTTTCTGCACCAAATCTATATGGTAAGATTTACTTACGTCATTATACTTGTGTTTAGGGAGGGCATCTTTGATTTAGTTATGTAATTATGTAAAATATTTACATGTTTTTAAATTAAAACCTACAAGGCAAATAAGTTTTATGTCCCCTGCCCTGTTGTCTCTTTCTCTCACAGGTAATTATTTTTTTCTTAAATGTATGGGTTGTCCTTCCATTGTGGTTTTTAATAAGTAAATATCCTTTTTTTTTAGGTCATGGAACTTGAACTCAGGGCCTGGGCACTGTTCCTGGGCTTTTCTGCTCAAGGCTGGTATACTACTACTTTGAGCCACAGCACCATTTCCAGCTTTCTGGTAATTAATTGGAGATAAGAGTCTCATGAACTTTCTTGCTTGGGCTGCTTCGAACCATGAGTCTCAAGTCTCAGCCTCTGAAATAGCTAGGATTACAGGTATGGAGCCACCACTGCCCAGTATTCACACACACACACACACACACACACACACACACACACACAAACTGCAGAGCCATACACACATCATTCTCTAGGTTACTATTTCATTGTGTTACTTTTGAGTCATATAGCAGTGGTAGAAGTGGTCCACATGGAAAGAAAGGTATATGGAAGAGAGAAGGCAGTGGTGGGGAAAGGAGAGGAAAGGGAGGAAGAAAGGGAAGAAGGCCAGAAAGACAGAGGGAAAACACAGCAGGTGATGGGACCCTTTCTTTCTTGTTTAGATCTATTTCTCACTAAAGAAAACTATAAAGCATCTCAATTGACTATGCATCTTTGTCTGTGGTAAGCTAGATTATCCACAGTCTTTCCCAAACTTGCAACATATTTTAGTCCTAGTAGGTAGAACTCAATCACTATCTTGACAATGAAAATAAACCTGCTAATTACTTCACTTCATCAAATCTACCTGAACTTTACTCCTAAGCAGAAAGGGGTCTTAAAACATTCCACTCTTAGAGATCATCATCTAAAGGCTTTCCCCAAGTTTTTGTCAGAGATCAACTATTCAAATCCTCCTCAACTGCATTAGGAAACTGGAAATCCATGAAACTGGAAATCTGTGATCTCTTCCAGCCCCAGATGTAAGCCTGAATATGAGGATAAGAAGTAAAAGACCAGGAGGAGAAATACATAGGCATGAGCTATATATGCTTCACTTAGTTCATGAAAAATAAAAACCATAAAGAATCGTTTGGCTCTGACCAAACTGTGAGCTAAACGCTCCCATTTTCCCCAGCTAGAACAGATGGCTGAATTTCCATCAGTCTCCAATTTTATTACAAGATGTGTCCCTTTTCTCAAATTGCACAGTCTTCAGATCAAGCTTTGGCTGATTATTTGAGCTTCTAGTCATGTCTGCTTCTACATCTCCCCATGGACCCTGGAGAGTGCCACCTCACTAACTGCGTGACCACTAGCTTCAAGTCATCCTTGTCATACTGCAGCAAAGTGTGGCCTGGATGGAAGTATAAGGGTATGGCCTTGACAGGAAGTATGGAAAACAGATCAGGCAATTACAAAACAGATGCGTAACTATTAGTCTTCAGCTAATAGTGTTGAGGTCCTGGGGCCTCTTACTAAGATCCTGTGGTCTTATTAGCCATCCTCTGAGCTAAATTTGGTAGGTGGTATTTTCCAGGACTCTTTTCTTTTAAATAAGTTTTTTATTGTGAAAATACCATACAGAGGGGTTACAATTACATGAGCAAGCTAATGAGTACATTTCTTATCAAGCATTGTTGCCTCCTCCTTTGTTTTCCCATCTCCACGACTACACACCCCCCAAAGTTGTAAAGTTTAACTTCCTTCATTCTCTCCCCCAAGTTTCTTCTTAGCCTGTTTTCCAAAATCTCTAAACTGAACTCTATGAACTGCTGAAAGGTTGACTACCTAGAAGGTACCTGTTTCTTCTTTCCTAAGACTATTTACCTGCCTGATACTCTGATCCTTACCTGACCTTTCTTGACTTAAATATTATCTCCAACTACGTTACTCTTACCGATCCTTGTCTCTTTCCCAGTAATAGAAGAAAATTATAGACAGCCGTTGTCCCAATAACACATTCTATTGTAGATTCAATACCATAAGCCAGCAAGTTAAGAGTCTTGATTTTAAATTAGCTCTTACTTAAAATATACATGGATTTTATACAAACACATGAATGTTGGAAAGACAAGGTAAATGTTCTCTGTCACCTAAGATGGACAAGTCTTTGATGTTAACTCAAGCAGAAGGATTATGGTGAAATCCTTAAGTAGATGAGCAGCTCCTGAGTTGAACAGATAGATGTGAAATGTCTGTTCTAATATTCAATGTCTTTAGATTTTGTTATGTGACTGCTTATTGGCTTTAGGAAGAACTCTCTGACCCTCGGTTTCCCTATCTATGAAACAGGGATAGTAGGACTCATCTGTGTTATCATGGACAAATATTTGGTAGGTCTCCAGTTCCTGACTCAAAGCCCTCTTAATCTCTTGGGTATTAGGAACATCTTCCATCCTAATGGGATAGTTCTTGACCGACCCAGCATGAGGAGAACTTCAGTATTAGTGCAGTGTCCACCAGGACCAGGCTTTTAAGATAAGCTTAGAACAGCCAGTCCCCTATCCCAACCTCCTGGGAGGAGAGAGAAACTAAGATGGAGTTCATCACTAATGGCCAATCATTTAGTTGACTATACCTACATAATGTGGATTTCATTAACCTTCCTCCCCCAAGGAGCAAAGTCTAGAGAGCTCCAGGTAAGGGAACACCTTGAGATTGGAGGAAGGCAAAGCATCTCTGTGTGCCCTTCCCCCATATCATATCCTGCACACCTCTTTTCCATTTGGCTGTTTCTGATTATTCAAGTCAGGCAGACTAGTAACAATGAAGGGACACATTTCATAAACACAGGCTGAATTCTCTGTCAGTTTAGCAAATTTTGGAACCTAGAATGATAGCTATAGGAGTGCTGTCTGAGTGTCTGTTGGCCAAACATACCGGTGACAACATTAGACTCGTGACAATCGGATGTGGTAGCAGTGTTGTTGGGCTTACCCTTCTTTAAGACCTGTGGATATCACCTGTAGGTAAAAATAATGTCAGAACTGGATTGGGTTGTAGGAACCCCAGCTGGTGCCACAGAATGGAACACCTGATGTTGGAAAAAGCAGTGTAGTACATTTGGTGTTAGGAAAGACAGTTCATTCCCACCACATAGGGCTGCTGTGGAAATGCAATCAAATACTGTTGATAAGACACTGCTTGGGTCTTGGTAATGAATCTATGGACTACTGTTATCATCATCATTATTACTGAATAAGAATAACCTATCACTATGAAGGTCAAAGAACATGGACCTAATCCTAGACATGAATGCTCATCACTTCTAACTGCTCAGAGCTTTCTGTAAAGGCTTTAGAATCTTGTTTCATTTCTAGTCTATGTACTGGAATTAGATTATTTTCTAAACCATGTTGGATTTTTTTTTACTTAAAAACCATTAATCCTATGCTCTAAAACAGTTGTTAACAAAATACAGTTCCTTCCTTCCTTCCTTCCTTCCTTCCTTCCTTCCTTCCTTCCTCCTCCGCCCTTTCTCTCTCTCTCGTGCCAGTACTAGGTGTGAGAGTCTAGGTGTTTCCCTTAGTGTTTCACTCCAGGCTGGCACTTTACTACTTAAGCTACAGATCTACTTCCAAAATTTTTGCTGGTTAATTGGAGTCGCACAGACTTTCTTGCCTGGACTGGTTTCAAACCTAAATCATCAAGTCTCAGCCTTCTGAGTAGCTAGGATTGCAGGCATAAGCCACTGGCACCATCAAGTACCATACTTTTCAAATAAGGGCTTCTGGTACATATATTTTTGTTCACCAAACATAAACATATACCATGTCAATCAGAATCTTTAAGAGTAACAAGTCCTTTCTAAATATGTAGATACAAGGTAAGAATAAGTTTACAGTATTTTCTTCCTTTACCCAAATCGCTTGTCTAGAATTTGCTCTGGGGAGAGTTCATTCCAGTTGCAGCCCATGGCTGAACAATCTTGGGCCAAACAAGAGCCCCTTGAATCAATGATGTGGGGGTGACAAGAATGAGTATGAAGTGTGGTTGGAGGTTAACACTATTTGAAGGCCTGGACCCCTTCCTAGCTTTCAATCATGAGTGTGATTGAGTTGATTTGTTTACAAAGAGGCAACCTGGATGGACCAGATTTTGTATTCAATTAGCTGAAAGGGGGGAGGGGAAGGCAGGGAAATGGAGGGGACAGTGTGATAGATATCTATTTATTTTTCTGACTCTAAGAAGTGTCTCAGCCCTACAGACAGAGGGGAAACAAATTAAGCTGAAGGAGATTTTTAGTCATCAGTAAGTCTTAGGGACCACAGGATGTTGCTAAATATTGGGGCTCTTTTCTCTGTTTATGATCTCAGTGTTTGTGCATCATAAAAAAATAATGAAGAAACTTCTTTTGGGCTTCACAAATGGGCAGATTTGGAAGTGCTGGGAGATAATATAAGCAGAGACTTTGCGACGCTTGAAGAAACCACAAGTAAAACCCTCATCTTGAGGTTCCAGGAGCACTTCATCTGTACAAAGCAAAGGGAACAGAGGAAGTGTTACCTTCTGAAAGAATGCTCAAAATAATCTGGTTGGGGCCAATGAAGCACAATGGATCAGACAGATTTACAGAGTAACGAAGAGATTGGTACTTTTTTTAATGTTTGTATTTAATGTGTTCTCTAGCCTGGTCCCTAAGGCCACTTTCTAGGGGTGTCATGTATGGAGTAGAGACTGACAAAGGGAAGGAAATAGGAACTCAGTAACTGACTGACAATAACTGATAACAAAAATAAAACACTCAGAACGGTAGATGATAATGAAACCTCAGTGAATGTGAAGTGAATGTGGTCTCCCTCTACTGATTATTAAGTAGCAAATGGAAGGGCAGCGTATACCATGCAAAACAATCACATCCCAGGTGAGACAAAATTAGACAGTGTAAAACTGCATCCCACTGTAATTTAAATCTTGTGAAAAATTAACTTAAAACATGAGTTAATTCCTAATTTTTTCCCAAAGTGCTCTCCTCTCAGAGTGTTTTGTTTGTTGTTTTTGCTGTTTCTTTGTTTCCTTCTTTTTCAAAGTACTAAGCATTGAACTCAGGGCCTTGTGCTATAAGGCACTGTGATACTTGAGCCATTCCTCCACCCTCTTTTTTCTCCCCTTTCTGCCTTGGGTAGCCTCAAGATGAGGTCTTGCCATTATTTCTGATGGGGCCAGCCTGGACTGTAATCCTCCTACTTTCTTTCCCATGCCCCTGGGGATATCAGGAACAAACCACTATGCCCAACTATATGTTTCTCTGGTAGCTGAGAGGGCAACTGCAATACTGGCTGAGATGGAATCTCACAAACTTTTCTCTTCTGGCTGGCCTTGAATAGCAGTCCCCCAAACTCCACTGCACCTACTCCTTGGTTTAGATGGAGTCTCACAAATTTTTCTGCCCAACTTGCCTTCCCAAGGCAATCCTGGAATCTCTGCCTCCCCAGTAGCTAGGATTACCAATTTGAACCATTATGCCCAGCTAATCTGGAGAGTATGTGATAATGGATAAAGGGGCTGGTGGACAAAATGAGGACATACTGGTCCAAGAGTCAGGACCCTGGGGTTTGCAGCTCATTCACACACTGACTTTGCACAAAACCCCTTGACACTTTGAGTCATAAAGAAAATGAGGGAGTTGTGTTGGATGAGCTTCAAAGACCTTTCCGGCTCTCTCCTCCAGTGGTTCCATGTTTCTGCATATAAGGGGAACATATTTTGTGAGTGAGTACCATCGCGTCTGAAGACAATTAATGTCCCATGACCCTGGTCTGGAATTTATTCCATGTACAGATCGTGAAAAGCTTTAGCCGGATTTATGCTATTTTTTTTCTTCCTCTGGCCCAGGACTTTTTACAAAAAAAAAAAAGTAATTGCCTGCAAGACTTTAAACAATTTATTCAGCATGTCTCAGAAAGCCTTGGAATTCAAGATCTTCCACAAAGTTAGGGTAGAAGTCTTGGAAATGGGGATTGCCATGGCCCAATCAAAGACTGACAGCAGCAAAGGAGGAAATGCCAGTGGAGCAACCATGCCGAGGGCTGAGGTGGGCAAGTCATGGGTTCCTTAGTGGGCTTTTGCCACAGAGAACTTGCAAAGGGAAATTTAAAGACCCAGCAGGTGACTGCCTACCCGATCCCACGTGGGAGCCAGCTCAGCCTGGCAACGGAGAATACCAATCCTTTGTTTCCCATCAGCACACTGAGACCCTGAAAAAGCTCAATGAAATTTATAAATCCCTAATAAGACACATAAGGACCAAGACTGTGGTTGGATGTAGTTTGTCTCCCCTCTCCCCCCAAAATTTATGTGTTGGGAGCTTGTTCTTCAGTGTGCTAGTATTAAGGTTGTAGCTCCCTTAAGAGGTGGAGCCTAGGAAATAGCGCTGTTGCTCAAGTGCTAGCCTTGAGTTAAAGAGCTCAGGGACATTGCCCAGGCCAAGAGTTCAAGCCCCACAACTGACCAAAAAAAAATTTAAGAATTACCTAGTGGAAAGTAATTAAATCACTGGAGCATCAACCTTGGAAGATTCATGCTGACCACCTAGAGTGAGTTATGTCCCAAGAAAATGGGCTGTGATAAACAACTGAACTTGACCCTTAAATCTTCCTAGCTTGCTTCCTTCCTTCCTTCCTTCCTTCCTTCCTTCCTTCCTTCCTTCCTTCCTTCCTTCCTTCCTTCCTTCCTTCCTTCCCATGACAATACTGTTTGCCATGTTGTGATGTAGCAAAAATGAACCCTGAGCAGATGCCAGCAGAATACAGTACCAGCTCTTGACCACCCATACCTGTTATCAGGTTATCACCTTAGAAAATGGACAGAGAAAACCGGGAACCTTGATGCCACAGTGAGGACAAAGCATGTCCATTATCAGCATCATAGCAGAATCATACACAAGCTCACACACTCACCCTGCCACCATTCAGCAACTGTGTGGCTTTAAAGGGGTGCTATTTCCCCAAGAACACAACTCTCCCTACTGTAGAGAGAGGGAGAGCCAGAATGACTGGGATCCTCCAGGGTGGCCCATGTCACCCCTTCCATTTTATTTTATTTTAATGGTGGTCACGGGGCATAAATTCTCTCTAAGGCACTGTCCCTGAGTGTTTGTGCTCAAGGCTGTACTCTACCACTTTGAGCCACAGCTCTACTTCCAGCTTGTTTTGTGAGACTTTTGTCTCACAGACTTTCCTGCCTGGGCTGGCCTTAAACCATGATCTTCAGAGCTCAGCCTCCTGAGTAGCTCTTTCTTCTTACCAATGCTCAAGAGAGAAACTCCATCCACAAGAGAGATGAAATAACACCCATAAATAGAGAGCTTGGTCCATGGGTACCAGCTCTGCCATAGCTTAGTGATCACATGGGACAGGGATGAAGGGAGGGGGAAAAGATAGAAAGAAAAAAAGAAAGAAAACACCAAGGATAGATTCTGAATTTACAGTTGGCATGTTTGGTTTTGAACTGTGGTCAGTTGAATCTATGAATGAAGAACTTGCAGGTATTGTTGGCTAATTGTGGTTAATACCATGAGACCATAGTTCTATCTGTAAAAATTACATTAATAATGGTGCATATCTCAAATCTCCAAGGGTGTAGCCCAATGCATTCTTGGTGACACACCCATGGATGCACCCATGGATGTGGAGCCTTGCTAGGAAGGAAATGGAGCTTAGTAGGCAAGACTGCAGGGCTGCATTCGAACACAGGGATACTAGGGATGGAGCTGGATGCTGGTATCTCACACCTGTAAACCTAGCTACTCAGGAAGTGAGATCTGAGGGTCATGAAAGGAAGCCAGTGAAGAAGACAAACCCAAGAGACTTTTATCTCTAATTAACCAGCAATGGCTGGGGATAATTTAGTGAACAGCTCTTTCTCAAGGACTTTGCATCGTACTGTAGAAGTAAAAATCACTTGGGAAAGCAACAAAGGCATGCCCAGGATTGTTTCAACCCTCACCATGTTCTAAGAAAACACTAATATCTAAGAAACATTAATAACACTTATGAGTGACATAACCCCAATGAATTTAAGTCATCCCATCCTATGGGGGTAGATGCTCACTGCAGATACCAAAACCCATGGATATTTCATTTCCTTATATAAAACTGTGTTGTATTTCCATAACATGCACACATCCTTCTTTCTAGTTTGAGTCATTTCTAGATTGCCTGGACTACCCCAATAGAAGGTAAGAGCTGGTAAAGAGTTGTCATTCTCTATTATTTAAAAAACACAGTCATGGAAAAAATTATGCTAAGTGAAGTAAGCCAGGCCCAAAGAAACATAGGTTCTATGGTTTCCCTTATTTGCAATAACTAGTATATGTCTAGGACAAGCAGAAAAGATCAAAAGCTATGTACATATAACCAGATAAGATGATGTTAAGCGTAATGAACCCCAAGATAGGGACATAAGTGGTTTATTCTTTCTTGCTATTTTTTAAACATATTTATAATGTACTATGTGATTTTTTTGTTTCTTTGGCATGTTCCTCCCCCATGCTATAAGTCCTGTTGTCACTCTATTTAATGCCAGTGTCCTGCATCTTATATATACATTTTTCTAATTTGGGGAGGGGAAGAGACAAAACAAAATGCTTAAATAGGGATACAGGTTGACCCATCATAACAATGAGATGTAGAAAACACCATGTTGAAAATGAACTTTACAACTTCAGGTGTGGCGTGGGGGGGATTGGGGTGAGGGAGGAGTTGGAGAGGTGGGGAGGGAAGGGATGGTAGGAGAAAAACAAAGGAGGGGGTAATAATGCTCCATAGGAAATGTCCACATTACCTTACTGATGTAACTGTAATCCCTCTGTACAGTATTTTTACTATAAAAATATATACTTAAAAAAACACAGAGTTAGTACAAGATGCACCACACCCTTCCAAATAATTTTGAGCTACAGTTGGCTGAATCCATGGATGAAGAAGTTGCTGTTCGGAGGGCCACCTGTGGTCAGGTCAATTTGCCCATGGCCCCAGCTGCAAAATCGGGTCAGTGTAGAGTGCTCACTAACTTGTATAGCAAAGTGTCGATAATACAAGATAAACACAGTTCAAGTAGTAATTAAAGCATGCTGACTGGCCAGGCTGCTTCAATCCTGTGTTAACACAGCTCCAGGCCAGCCCAGTAGTGACCAGATGAAAACTTACATCCAGATTGACCATCTGAATCCTAGCAGATTGCTGATCTACCAAAACCACGGGACACCATCATCACTATTGTCTTAAGCTGCTGAATCTTGGAGTGATTTGTTATGTGGCAACAAGTGACTAGAAAACAAGTTGTTTTGCATAAAAAGAGCCCTTCTTGTCATTATTTTTTTTTCTTGGAAAGAAGAAATCTCCTCTCAAAAGGTTTATTTTTCCAATGGAGCCTTTTCTACAATGCGTTATAGGGCTAGGGTTGTAGAGGTTGAGCATTTGCCTCACCTACGTGAGATCCTGGGTTCTATCCCTAGCTCCACAAGGAATAACACGTAAAATTAGGAAATAAATACGTAGGTTATTCATAACAGATGTGAGGTTGAAGAAGGACAAGCAATCAGGAGACAACTGCTATTGTGATGACAGTTTAATATCAACTGCCAGCTTCGAAGGGGAAGAATCCTGTCTACCAAGGGAGGGGAGGCATGAGGAGGCAGGCTACAAGGGAACTATGCAAGTGCCTGCATCTCAAGTTCTGCAGGAAGGAACAAGTGAAAGAGGAACAGCAGGCTTGCTTGAATCATTTCAGTAAACTCTGGGGCAGAGGAGCTCTGTCTGTTAGCTGACTCTGGGGTGAACAAGGCTAGGGAACATTGGCCCTGAGGGGAAGTTGAATGAGAACCCCACAAAGGGAATGGTTGTCTTGTGGACTCTGGAAGAACCGGTTTGCATTTGACATGGTCCAGCTGTTGAAACATCAGGATACAGCAAATAAAAGATACGGTTACCACAGAGCGTGCCCCCTGCGATAAAAGCATCCATGTCTGAATCATGTGTTCCTGAGCCCCTGTGTGGCCAGGGTACATGTCATGACCCACTGCTAGCCTTTGGGAACTAATAAAGGGAATATCAAAGAGAGAAGAGGGTACTTTGATCCTGAGAATAGTTTTATTCCCTGGTAAAAGAAAGAACTTACAATGGAAATCAGCCCAGGCAGAAAAGTCTGTGAGACTCTTCCTTCCAGTTAACACTGGAGGACTAGAAACGGCATTGTGGCTCAAAGTGGTAGAATGCCAGCCTTGAGCAAAAGAGCTCAGGGACAACACCCAGGTCTGGAGTTCAAGTCTTATCCTCCTCCCACCCCCCAAAAAATAGAGGGAGACTTACACAAGAAGGAGCCCTCTCTTCTCTTCATATCTTGAATATTGTCACATAGAGACTCTAAGCTTGGGAATTCCACATCAGCTTAACACCACAAGAGGACAACAGAGAGATTCACAGGAAAGGCCAGGTGGAGCAACACACACACACACACACACACACACACACACACACACACACACACACACACGCACACACACACACACACACACACACACATACAGCACATACTACTGAGGTCCTAGACCACACCAGAATCATATTGTCTAAGCAAAGTTTCTTCTCTGGGTTTGATGCAGCCAAAAAAAAATCCAAAACTGACATACAATGTTGGCTAGAAATGTATGTCGTCGTGAGAAAAACCACTTGCCTCTCAGTCTTAGACTCCTCCTCTAACCCACCATGGTTGGAGGGGACTTTAGTTACCTTACCATAGAGTACACACTGAATGCAAGCCTCATGGCTGAGCACTGCCAATTTGCAAAGCCACGAGGAACAGTTTAGTGAAATGGGGGTTCATTTAAGGAGAGAGAAGACAGATGGGGAACCACAGCCCTTGCTAGAAGCCCTGACAACAAGAGACCATGTCCATATGCTGCCTGGGGCTGAGGCTGCCCAAGGGGGATCCATGCCTGGCGTTCAGTGTGGCGGGACATATGGAAGCTGTGAGGAGGTGTTTCATGTGGTCCCTGGATGAATGGCGCACAGCTTTTCATCCAAGGAACATACAGGATCTGTCTACCGTGCTTGGGAGGCTCTGTGCAGCACCCATCAGAGGAACAGGGAGGAGTCTGAATAACATGAAATAGGAGGAACACAAAGAAGAGGAGGATGAATGTGTCATTGTAATTGGTGAAATACGGATGTAGGATGTCTGATTTCAATACACTGAAAGGGTGGGAGGCATGTGGCCGGCAGCCCTGAGGGTCTGTGTTGACTGTGTGCTCCAGAGAACATGTCTAGTCACGTGGATTTCTTTGAAGCCGACATGCCACGGGAAGCAATATACAACTTTAGAGCTCTAATCTATCGGCTAATGAAAATTTTGGCAGGCAATGAGGAGGAGGAGTGAAAGCAAAATTGATAATAAAAAGAAAAGAAAAGAAAAAGGGGGTGGGTGGATAAAAGTCCAGGGTGATTAGGAGTCTCCTGTGTAGCTCAGTTTTAGAACTCTTCCTGGACCATGTCATGTGTTATACAAGGGTAACTTGAGTGGTGGCATGTATTTTGTTTTTCACATAGGTTGGAAAGTTTTCTTTCCCAAGCTCACTATTAAAGCAGTTGTGTTAATTCACTCTTGTTTCTGGATTTAGCCCCCGACTCCCCGCCCCTCTCTCCATGATACCTTCATGCATCCTGTCATTCCCCCAGCCTTAACATTCACATGTGCCAAACACAGGCACTGAGAAATAGTCACAGGTGAAGCAGACATCACTTCTAACACAAAGCTGGATCCCACTAGATCAGTCCATCTTGCTGCTGTGCCGATAAACACAGACACCATCACTGTTTCCAATTCTAATTGCTTTGGTAAAGGTCATAGATGTTAGGAAAATAGAGGAGGACAGAAAAGGAATAGGCTGGACTCGATCATCAACAGGCAATAACTGTTTATTGAAGAGCAGCGAGGGGCACAGACATTCCCACAGGTTTGGAGGTTGTGCCAGACAGTTGGGACAGGAGCTGGGTTTTATAGGAGGTCCAAGCAAGGAGGCAGAGGTTAATGGAAAAGCCACTAGGTCAAGGAAGGTGGGGGCCTTTCAGTTGGGCCCACAGTGAGATGTTTACAGCTGGGCTTAGGTGGATGGCCCTGCTTGCACTTCAAACAAGCTCACACATACCTGGGATTTGGCCTGGAGTCTGTATGGGCCTGGGACAATAGGGTGGGGGGTCAATCCTTCAATAGAAGGCCCCTGTTCCTTGCTCCTCTCTATTTGTAGGTATTGTGTTTTCTGTGTCTATATTGCGTGAAAGTCCTAGATACAGAGGAGCTCTGATAAGACCAGAACCCTACTGTATCATATTCCAGTAAAAGTATATACAGACATAAGTAAAGAAAGACTTGTGTTTTTTTCTTAACCCTTCATTCCATTATACATTGTATTTCTCTGCAGCCCTTTTGCCATATAGCCTAAGAACTTATGTTGTCTAAATGCAAGATCAAAGACATGCCATAACCAGACAGGTAAAGAGAATCCTACGGAATGCAAGTGGGGTCGTTAGTAGAACACCAGCCTTGAGTTAAGAAGCCAAGTAAGAGTGTGAGGGCATGAGTTCAAGTCCCATTTGAATATTTGGTAACACACACAGACACACAGATACACACACACATATACACATACACGACACACAAGGGAGTCCTTGGGGAGGGATGGGAATTGGGATTACAAAGAGGACAAAGAGACAAAGACATTTTTTTTGCTTCTTTCTCTCCTAGGGTACAACTTCAAGGCATAGGCAGGAAGTATGGAGGAAATAACCTTATAAACAGTGAGTAGTCAGTCTTACAGGGCACAGTCTAGGAGACAAACCAGACATGGCTTTCCTGGAGAAACCATGTGCCCTGCCAGAAGCTGCATCCAACCTTGGCAGGAGCAAAGAAAAGACTGAGATGGGTGAGAGAGAGAGACAGAGACAGAGACAGAAAGAGAGACAGAGACAGAGAGACAGAAAGAGAGACAGAGACAGAGAGAGAGAGAGAGACAGAGAGAGAGAGAGAGAGAGAGAGAGAGAGAGAGAGAGAGAGAGAGAGAGAGAGAGAGAGAGAGAGGCGGCACTCATCATGTCACTTTGGAGCCAGGGAAGCATGGCCACATACATAGCCTAAGAACATCATCTGGAGAGCCAGGGGTTCTGGAATGACACAGTCCTGAAGGTAACAGCAAGGTAGAAGGCCAGAGACCTGCCATGGATCTTACTGATTGAGGACACAGGGACCTCCTGAAGAATCTGAGGGAGAGAACAACCCAAAGTATGTGATTTCTTGTTTCTTTTGTATTTCTTCCCCCTATTGTTGATCCCATGTTGTCACTGTGTTTGATTTTGGTATCTGAATTAGGGAAGAGAAGGGAGACAAAGGACAAAGGGCGAATCAATGCAACAGCGATACTCACAAGACAATATGTTAGAAATGATCTGTACAACTTGAGGGGGGGAGTTGAGGAGGAGGGAAAGTGAGAGAAGATGAGGGAGGGGTAACAAGTTTGACAAGAAATGTACTCACTACTTACTTATGTAATTGTAACCCTTCTGTACATCACCTTGACCGTATTTTTTTAAGTAAAATAATTTGCAATAGAAAACAAACACAAAAAAAGGGAACAGAAAGAGGAGTATCAGGGAGCCAAACAGGACCCAGGGTATGGAGAAAATGGAAGGATGCTCAAATCAGCCAGAAGAACGTGGTCCTTAAGAACAGATGGGGCATAAGAACAGCAGCTACTGTTGTATGGCAAGAACACAGAGAAGCAACATTTTGAGAGGTTTAATTTAGAACCTTTATTGGAGTGCCAGTAGTCTGCAGATAAGACTCCTGTCACAAAGATCTGCAGCCCAGCAAACACAGTTAACCCTGTTATAAAACTGAACCACAATCAGGCTGAGAATGTGGCTTAGTGGTACAGTGCTGCTTGCCTAGCACGCATGAAGCCCTAGGTTCAATTCCTCAGTACCACATAAACAGAAAAAGCCAGAATTGGCACTGTGGCTCAAGTGGGAGAGTGCTAGCTTTGAACAAAAAGAAGTTCAGGGACAGCATCCAGGCCTTGAGTTCAAGCCCAGGTCGGCAAATTAAAAGAGAGAGAGAGAGAGACACACACACACATACACACACACACATACACACAGAGACAGAGAGACAGAGACAGAGAGACAGAGAGAGACAGAGACAGGGAGAGACAGAGAGACAGAGATTGAGCCATGAGAACCAGATTGGAAAGAAAGAGCAGAAATATAACACCAACAAACCAGATCAGTTCCAATGGGGAGCTGAAGTGGAGCACCATGAGAAGAACCAGAAGACCTCAACACAATCACTAAGACACATGGCATGGTGATGGTGTAATGACACCTGACCTGATCTGACCCTATATAGGGTCAGGTCAGGAGGCAGGGTCACAGGAAACTTGAGGGCTCACGACCCAAGACTGGCAGGTTGAATATTGTCCAAATCCCTGCCCCGGCCTCTAGGAATTCAGGCACACCCATTATCTGGGAGGTGAGACTTCCCTGCTTCTACCATGAAGACATGATGGGGCCACCAGACTCAACTCCCTTCCATCTACCATATGGCCAAGATAGAGCTGGCCAAATCCAGCACCCCTCCTTCACTACTCCATCACACCAGAGACAGCTGGAGGATGGCCCCATAGAGAGGGAAGCTCGGAGTCAGATCTAGAATATGGGAGTAGGTGGGGCCTGAGCCTCCTCTTTCTCAGGGTCACAAAGCAAGGTCACTTTGGCTCACCCAAAACTCCCAGATGCCACCGGAGGAAGGAGAGGAAAAAAGAGGAAATCAGATAAACTAGGCCTTTAGCTAAAACCAACCAACCAAACAACAATAGTCTTCAGATACCACAAAGACTATTTAGCTCAGAAGACACTAAAATGAGAGACTTGTCCTTACACCCTTGTGTTTTCCCTTTAATCAGTGTGGTAGATCAGCAGGAGGTCATCAGACATTTTTCTCAGTTGTGAAATGCTAAATTTAACCGTGTTTCACATAGACAGAAGAAGGCCCCAGATTGCTGATGGTTGGACTATTCTTGTTCAATGGTATAATAGTTTGAAAGTTAAATATATTCAATAAACAAGAGGTTTAATATATATATATATATATATATATACACACATATATAGTTATTGTAAAGGTGATGTACAGAGAGATTACAATTACATAAGTCAGGCAAACCGTATATTTCTTTTTGGACGATGTCACCCCTTACTTGGCTGTCTCCCAGTTTCTCCCTCCCATCCTCACCCACAAGTTATATAGTTCATTTTCAACATAGTGTCCAGTGAGTACCACTGCTGTATCTGTTCACCCTTTGTCCTGCCCCTTCTGTCTCCCCTGCCTTACCTGCCCCAAATAAGATACACAAACAAACAAGACAAAAGGTACAGAAAATAAAAAATGCGACAATTTAAAAAAAAACCCTGTGGTTTACACTTCTTGGAGTTCATTTTCATAACAATTATTTTATATGATTGTATGCATATGGCTATTAAACCTTTATGATCTGTATGAATGAAGACATGAGATTTGAATAGTACCCTTCTCTAGGGTGAGCAGCAGGCAGAGCCATCTTCTGTGAAGACAGCAAGAAAAAGCTCTTGCCAGCCACACCAAGGATAACAACCAGCTGCCAACAATGTTTGGGGTGACTAAGCTCTGGTAGTCAGTATGTCAGCATTTGTGAGCTGGGTGCCAGTAGCTCATGCCTGTAATCTTAGCTACTCAGGAGGTTGAGATCAGAGGATTGTAGCCAGCCTGAGCAGGAAAGTCCATGACTCTTCTCTTCAATTAACCACCAGAAAACCAAAAGTGGAACTAGAGCTGTGGCTCAAAGTGTTAGAGCACTAGACTTGAGCAAAAGAGCTCAGGGACAATGCCTAGGCCCTGAGTTCAAGTTCCACAACCAACCAAAGAAATAAAAGAAATAAAATAATGTATTTTTAAAAGCATTTTTCATTATGATGGGATTGTCAGGACATCATCCCATCTCACAGTAAGGGCCTTCTTTAGTCTGTATATGTCCACTGGAGCCAGGGTAGACTTTGAGCAGAGCCATTTAGACATTGCTGCTCAAGGGGCCTCTACAGGGTGGGTCATTTTTGTGGAGCACATCAGCTGAGACTATCTCTTAAGATAAGCAGTCCTGCATAAGACAGTAGTGGCCAGAAATGGTGACATTAATGACAAACCTCTATGTCTGAGTTCCCAAGGTTTTTATGTGAATGTTTTCCATTTGGCGAGGGGGGTGGTTGTTTACAGGGGCTCACTGTGAAGCTCAGGCTAGTCTGGAACTTGTAATCTTTCTGTCTCAACCTTCTAAGTGCTAGTATTACAGGCAAGTACCACAATGCCTAACTTGTTCTGTATTTTGTGTTCTACTGGTATTGCACAAACAGAGAAGCCAGCATTGGGTCTCATCCACAAGTACAAAAATCAAGTTCCCTTTGTGAGAAGAATCAGAAATGTAGGTCTACAAGGGACACCTCCCTAACTCTTGGCTAAGTTTCCGTCCAGTATCTGTTACCTAGGTAACTGGCACACCTGGAAGCAGTCACCTTCCCCTCCTGATAGGTCACAACCCGGGCCACCTCTGGTCACATGCCTCCCATCTGACTTTAGGAGGGTCCCAGACCCTGAGGTCACATCCAGATCCAGTGTGGCCATACCTTTCCTCCACCTGGCCACACCTCTTCCTATCCCTGGCCTATGTAAGTCCTGGACCGGAGTGGGTCACCTCCCTTTCCTTTTCAGCCTTTCCTTTCTCCATGGTGGGGCAGCAATTTGGTAAATAAACTTCTTTTCCAGCCTGAATAATGCATGGTGTTCGCTTTATCAGCTACCTAATGAAACCTACCTATTTAATATACCTTACAGTGATTATACCACAGGAGGATGAAGGGATGTGATTCATGGTAAATAGATGGTGCCCTGTATGGTTACTGGAGATCTGGGATGCCAGGCTTTTGGGTAGGACTGAGATACAGCTTATATCCCTAGATAGGGAAGGAGAAAGAGGGCAGCTACGTGATCCTCCATGGGCAGGGATGGGAAAACCTACCTCGGTCTATTTGCAGGGCTAAGCAAAATACCTAGCATTAATAATTTTAAAAGAACAAAGATTTCTAAAATTTATTTTTCTGGTGATACTGGGGGTCGAACTTAAGGCCTCATGCTTGTTAGGCCAGCCCTGTACTACTTGAGCCATGCATCTAGTTATTCATTTTTAGTTTGTTTTTAGTTAAAGAGGGTCTCTTGCTTGTGCCCTGAAACCATGATCCAGAGTGTGAGGTTAACACTTCCCAAACTGACCATTTCACACTAGTGGTGTAAAGATGATTAATCTTTGTTGTTGTTGTTTATAAATGAATAACTACTTTAACATACATTTATATTAAGTTACTAGTAGTATTTACAATATAAATTAAATGCTTACATTCTCTGAAGGAGGGATTTTATCACAGAACAACCAAGTAGAGGCATGAGTATTTAGCTTGCAGCCTTTAAAATGATTCATCTTATGGCCTGTGTTCTGGCATATTCAAGGCATCCATCACTGACGCTACAATGTCCTAGAAGAAACACTGAGTGATTCAGCTAAAGTCATGTACTTAATATTCAAGTGGAGTTGGACGTATGGCTCAAGTGGTAGAGTATTAACCTTGAGCAGAAAAACAAGCAAGAATGCATGTTTGTAAGGTATATTAAATAGGTAGGTTTCATTAGGTAGCTGATGAAGAGAACAGCACGCACTGTTCAGTCAGGAGAAGAAGTTTATTTACCAAACTGCTGCCCCCGCTGTGCATGATAGAGAGGCATGGCTGAAAAGGAAAGGGGTGACCCACCCCTGGGCCAGGACTTATCTAGACCAGGGACAGGAAGAGGGTATGGCCAGGTGAGGGAAAGGAGTGACCACACTGGATCCAGATGTGACCTCAGGCTCTGGGACCCTCCTAAGGTCAAATGGGAAGCCTGTGACCAGAGGTGGCCCAGGATGTGACCTAGCAGGAGGGGAAGGTGACTGCTTCCAGGTCTGCTAGTTACCTAGGTAACAGATACTGGGCAGAAACTTAGCCAAGAGTTAGGGAGGTGTCCCTGTGCAGACCTTACATTCCAGCCTTTTGATAATTATGCAAAAGGGCCAAGATTCTCTCTGGCTACTTCCTGCTGGCAAGCGGCGTGGACAGTAGGGGTAAAAGGCTGAGATGTGGTCCCCTCTGGGAGAAGGCAGCAGGCAGCAGAGGTCACTTGGTGGTCGTGAGTCTGAAGATGAAGTCTGGAGGAGGCAAGTCTCATGAGCTATTGAGGGGCTGGAAAAAAAATACTAGAGAGCAAATAAATGGCAAGAGGAAGGACTTGGAGCTAAAAATTAAAAATTGGATGACTGGGCTAGAATGGCTAGTTCTTATCTCCTGCATTCCAGTCTGTTTTGGAGTTGGTAGAAATGTCCCTAGCTACTTCTGACATCTGGCAACTAGATAGAGAAGTCAGGTAACAAAGGCAAGAATGTAAATTCCTGTGCAGTTAAAAGGTAGACAGGCATGAACATTAGATGGGCAGGCTTCTTACTTCTATTGACCTCCCAGCTCTGGTTAATTTTGAAAGGGCAGGCACAAAGTAGCTGATGTGACATCATCTCCTCTTACTCCTCTCCATGGTCCCTTATTCCCCAGACTGGTTGAGTCTAGGTGCTCATTGCTGGGATGGCTTGTCCCAGTTTGTATTTATGGAGGTTTGAACTCAAGGCCTGGGCACTGTTCCTGAGTACTTCTGCTCAAGTCTAGTGCTCTACCAGTTTGAGTTATAATGCCACTTCCAGTATTTGCTGGTTAATTAGAGATAAGAGTCTCTTGAGCCATGCTTCCAGCCTGGCTCTTTTGCAGGTTAGTTGGGACATGGAGTCTTAGGGATTTTTCTGCCTGGGTTGGATTTAAACTGCAATCTTTGCCATAAAATCCCTTTATTATTTCCAATTAAAGCAACATGGAGATCAAGTAGAATAAGTAGAGCTTACCTGGTCCTTATCAAGAATTGACCAACAAATATTCTGCAATGACAAAACTCATTAGATATGATGAGAATTTCAGCACAGATATAGTATTGCTTTCTTTCTGGTTACTAACAGTACTTAAGTTAACCAAAGTTACAGAAAAAGCCTTAGCTTTTACAAATCCAAAGCAATCTTTCACCAGGAAATCAGCAGCATGTGATGGAGCCAAGCGAGACTGCAGTCTGCTTTTACCATGGGGGAGGTAGTCAGGATGGTCTAGGCAGGAGTGAGGCCTGTCCTCCAGGTTGGAAGAGATGGACTGGATCTGGACTGCATGTAGACTGGTGGCACTGAACTACGACTCCAAACTGAACAATCTCAGACAATTTAAGCCAAATAACTTGATTACAATGCCAGATAACAAGTTTATGTTAGGCTTTTAAAAAGAGGTTGCCTAGTAAGAAGTACATCACACACGCAGTATTCAAGTATAAGGGGTAGGTTTATTCATCATTTAGGCTGGCACCAGGCCATGTTAGCACTCCATGTGGCTGGGAAAGGCCAGGGAAAGAGGGCATCTGACCCTGGGCTAGGCCTTATCTAGGGTAGGGGTGGGGAAAGGTGTGGCCACATCGAATACAGATGTGACCTCAGCAGATGCAGGTGTGACCTCTTCCAGGTGTGCCAGTTGCCTAGGTAATGCAGGTACTAGGCAGAGACTTTGCTGCGAGGAAGGTTGAGTCTGCTCGCCATCCAGGAGAGGACCTTACAATTTACACAGAACCAGACATACACACATAGGCATACACACACAGAATCAAGTTGAGGTCGACGCGAAATTGAGTTGGTATGAAATAGCAGCTGAGCTCCCACGATGCCAAGATGGCACGTGGGCCACATGGTCAATGCTAGAGAGAGCTAAAGATTTTGACAGTGAGGGTGCATTGCTTCTTGCACACATGGGGCTTCAGGTTCCACCTCCACTACAAAGGCAGAGGAGGGGTGTCGCAGGGGAGGGGGCCTTGCAGGGGAGGCTGCAGAAGTGGATGGAGTAAGCTTGGTGGAAGGTTAAGGGTCAGATGAGACCAAACCCTTAACCCACCATGTGGCCAAGATGGTGAACTCAAGATGGTGAATTTCTGAAAAAGTACAAAGAAAACCTGAACAAAGGGAAACTGACAATGTTCAAACCTAGAGTGGCTAGCCTCTGAGAGGGAACCTAGAGGGGGTCCCTGGGACCCAGCCTGAGTCACACTCTTCAGGGCCCAAGCCAAAATGTTGTAGAAAAGAGAAAGGGAGAGAGATAGGGAAAGTTGAACATGATTGGCAGAGAGAGAACAAAGAGCCTGAAAGTAAACAGACTTCTGACCATTTACCATTGCAGTGGCAAAAACTGTCCACATCTGAGAATGGCATAAAAATGAGGTGCTCTGGCTTTCCAGGGAGCGCAGGAGGCATTTCAAAGGGGTTTCACGGCTTGGGCATGACTCGCAGCACCCATTAAATATGTAGGAGAGTCAGTCTGATGAGTGAAAGACAGCTGACCAGGCAGAAATGGCATCCGACCTCCCCCCCCCCCCAGCCCTCTAGAGAGAAATGGCCAAGCCCCCCCAAACAAGCATCCTCGGCTCACCCCCAAACAAGCATCCTCGGCTCAGGAGGTGACCGGCCTTTCGGCTAAATGCTGTAGGAGCTCTCTGCTGTGGCGTCACATCTGGACAGAGACTAAGCAACAGAGAACGGGAGAGAGTAGTTTCACTCACCAGAGTAGAGAAGTGGTGTGGACGTGGATGTGAAGGCCAGCAATGGTATTGGTGAAAAGTCTCACATGGAGTCTCAAGGCAGTTTGGTTCACAGAAAAGGGGTGATTAGGAAATTCTAACATTTCCAACTCAAAAACCCCATCCAAGTCACAGCACCATATGTAAGGTATATTAAATAGGTAGGTTTCATTAGGTAGCTGATGAAGAGAACACCGCACACTATTAAGTCAGGAGAAGAAGTTTATTCAGCAAACTGCTGCCCCTGCTGTGCATGGTAGAGAGGCATGGCTGAAAAGGAAAGGGATATCCCAGGCCAGGACTTATGTAGGCCAGGGACACGAAAAGGTGTGGCCAGGTGGGAGAAAGCTGTGGATCTGGATCCGGATGTGACTTCAGGGTCTAAGACCCTCCTCAGGTCAGATGGGAGGCAGGTGACCAGAGGTGGCCCAGCCTGTGACCTATCAGGAGGGGAAGGTGACTGCTTCCAGGTGTGCCAGTTACCTAGGTAACAGATACTGGGCGGAGACAGCCAAGAGGTAGGCAGGTGTCCCTGTGCAGACCTTACAATGTTCAAGTCCCAGTACTGGCATCAAAACAATAATAATTATTATTGTCATTATTAATAGTAATGAATTAATAAAAATTCAGATGGAGTCAGATCATCTGGCTCTAGCTCCTGTCCCAGGCTCTTTTTTCTAGAACCATGAGGAGGATACTTTGCCCTCTACACTGCCCAGGAACTCATTTTGGGCCAACAGCTACCATTGCATCTAGGCAACTGAATTTTCTTGCTTCTCCAAAGTGTCCACTAGCAATTTTCCCACCAAACACATTAAACTGGAGGTGGGGTGGGGGACCAGGGGAGGAGAGGGTGTATCTCATATTCCTTTTGGTGGTCAGACTTGAAATTGGACGTCTCTATTTAAATGAGAGAATAAGTCAGTCATTTAACAGAATTAGTGAAGAGTTCCCAGGGCACAGGGGAAGGGGTGGCTTTCTTTGGGAGGTTCCAGTAATTACAAAAGACTGTGTTAATTTCAGGCTCCCTTAGAAACACCAGGGGGTGAGCTACACAAGGAAAGATGGGAAATTAGTAGACAGAAAGACAAAGACTTTGGAGGAAAGAAGAAGAGGTGGAGAAATGTAATTGATCTTACCTAGGGGCAGATAGAGATCAGACTGTCAGCAGACAATGAAGAGATTTGTCAAGAGGGTGGAGCTCACTGAGGTGGGTGACAGCTTTCTCTCCCAGAGGAAATAATCTGTGTGTCCCTGGGGGCACAAATTGAGGGTAGAGTTGCTTGTATATAAAAAAGATACACTGATTGTTTAGAAATATGCAAAACACCCTGCCCTGTATTGAATCTGCCACTAGGCGATAGAGGTTGCTACCAAAATACAATGAAAACAGGGTGACTTTGATCAAAGTGCATTATATTCATGCATGGAAAAATCGCTTTGTGCAATTAATATATGCTGGTGAAATAAGGATGAAAAGAACATACTTTTTTAAAAAGCAGGGTTTTTATATGATAAGGAGAATGGACTAACCATTCAGGTAGCACGTGTTTGTATCTTGACAGCATGGTGAAATATGGAGTCAGTGGAGCAAACTTTTAATCTGTAGACTTGTTCTGATCAATTAAGACAGCAGAAATAATCAAACTAGTCATTAGCCATTTGTAGTACTCATCAGTTTACTGTCCAATTGGATTAGCTGTTCATTAATCGAGTTCACTGCCCCAAACTCTGCAAATAAATAACTGAATAGACAACCCCCATCTCCCACACTTCATTTTTCAGCTCTATTAGGGATGGCGGTCTAACGTTAATCCCGAAGCTACAGAAATAGAGATAGAAGAGGAATATTTGGTAAAGATGATTACACCCAACCAGACTGGAATGTCACATGTCCAGTCTTAATTGTTATCATTAGCCCATAAAACTAATTTCAAGGTTAGGACCATCCATTAGGCTGAGAAATAAGTTATCTAATGAGCCCTTACTTGCGTGAAAGAAAGAAGTGCCTGGAGCAGGCTGGACTGTCTCTGTTTTGTGAGTGGGGGAGTCTTGATCTGGCAAAAAAGCAGTAACTCAACTTCTTCATCTATAATCTATGCTGCTGGTCTTGGTTAGAGGCTGGTGATACTGGCAGTATAGGAAACAAATAAAAAGTCAACTATTTAAGCATTAACTATATTAAAGTGAGAGGCAACTTTGAAAAGATGTTTTTCTGGACTCTATGAATCAACTACAAGTCCCTGAGCTCTGCATCTGTGCCCTTTGATCTGCGCCATTTTCTGCTGCAGTCAATTTACAACCACCGGGAGCTCCAGGAGGAAAAAGAAGATTCACTGATCATCATCTAGTGTGGAAGGCAAGCTGCCCCTCAAACAGACAATGCTTGTTTCTTATCACCTTAAAGAAAACAGCCAGAAAAAATCAGGAGACCATGTTGTTCCCATTTTGTTTCGGTGATGAAGTGTTAACAATTCTCCAAAACTCTTCCAGAAACAAAGATGGAACTAATGGTCAACAAAGTTCTATACTCACAATTCAGACTGCCCCTGGCCCTGCTGGGCACTGCCCCCTGATGGCCATCCTTACTTGCATTTTGGCTTACCCGCAATCATCTTCTCTTAGGTATCTGCATGCATTTCCTACGACCCTCACAGAGCTGACCCTCTACTGTGGGGAGATAGATGAGTAGAGATTTTTAGACAATTCAGTCAACAAGTTCTGACTGACTCCTTCATCATAGTATGTTTAAGGAAGTCAAAGATCAAGATTATTTTCAACACTGGTGGTAAGATCAATGGAAGAGTGCTTACCTAGCACATGGGAGGCCCTGGGTTTAATCCCCAGCACCATAAACCAATTAAAATAAAAGACTGGTTATCTTAAAGATCATCTCACCTAGAAGTTTTATTCTGTACAAGATAGAATAAAAAGGATTTCTCAGGCCAATACTGTATGAACACCCCCAGCCAGGCAGTCACAGGTAAAAGTATACATCCCAGCCCTCACGCCTCGTTCACTCTGCTGGTCAAATTTACTAAATTATGAAGGAGCATTTTTGTTCATTGTAATAGGTCAATTTGGTTGGGTTTATTGGATATTTACTTGTAAGTAAATCTCCATTTATTGGGAGTTTTCATTCACATTGAAGACATTATTCTTGTGTTCAACAAACTATTTTCTCCCCCTAAATTTTAAGTTCTAGATGCTTATGTTAAAAACACTAAAGAAGTTCTAATATTGTTCAATTAATTAATATATAGAATATTGAGACTATTCTAGTTAAGAGTTTAGCTGTTATATATAAATAATTATTCCAAATAAAAAAACGTTAGGTAGTATCTCTAAATGGTATGAAGGAGAACATCATGAGAGCTGGGGACAGATAGAAAAGTTTCTCCAAGAGTGAAAGCAAAGGAACCAGTGAAAGAGATGACATTTGGACAGAAGAATGAGCAGGATAGAGGGACAGTCAAAGCAGAGAAAAGACTGTCAACTGCCTGAGAAGTGGAAAGTTTCAGAACAGAGCACAGAAGGAACATCTCTGATCCAACATCCAAAATCCAAAATGCTCCAAAGTTTAAAACTTTCTAAATGCTGATGATACTCAAACAATTGAAAGTTGTGGATATTTCATATTTCAATACTTTTTAGACAAAGAATGCTCAACTGATAAAGTATTTGCAAATATCCTCCAAATCTTGGAGGAAAAAAAAATACAACCCTCTGAAACAAGTCTGGTTCCAAGCATTGTAGATAGGGTTACCTGACCAGAACCAGCTGCTGTTCCATGAAGAGTGAGTGTTCTACAGGCAGGAATAGGTAAGTGGAGCAAGCCTGGCATCTGTACTGTGATGACCTGCCCCTTCCCACCCCCCTCCCCCGCCTCCACCAGACTTTCCCAGAAACCCTAGTGTGTGCTTGCTTTCATGGAATACATCTCACACACACACACACACACACACACACACACACACATAACACACACACACACACACACACACACACACACACACACACACACACACACACCCCTGGCCCATAACTGTCTTTTTCTTAAAGAATTGTTATGAACTTTAATTTAAATAATGTGTCACATAACATGCTTAAGCGCTTTACTTGCAAAAACAGATAATTCTCCTTCCTTCCTTCCTTCCTTCCTTCCTTCCTTCCTTCCTTCTTTCCTTCCTTCCTTTCTTCCTTCCTTCCTTCTTCCTCTTCCTCCCTCCTTCCTCCCCCTCTTTAAAATCATTTCTATTTAAGAAAAAGGAACAGAAACCCCACTCAGATCATTTACAGCCACTGATGTGTGATCCCTCTCTCAGAAGGGCAGGAAGGGAACAGAAAGAGAAGAACAGAGGCAGGAAGAGAAGAATGATTCTAATAATGGGCATGTCATTTTCCTGGGTCCTTATGGCCAAATGTCTTTTCTCTGTGTTGTAGGTCACTGTCATCTTCTTCTTGACTTGCATCTTGACTGGACCCAGCCATCCTCCATAGTATGCTTTCTATTCTGCTTACTATAAGACAGCCCCAGGGAGCTCTGCTGCTTGGATATACATGTCACTTGGCTTTTGATCACAATAACAAATACCTGAGGTTATTAACTTATAATTAGAAAAATGTAAGGAAGTTCCAGAGAGGATGGATTAGCACTATTGCTTTGGGAGCCAATGAGGCAGAAAGTGTGGCCAAGCAGAACCTTTCAAGTCATGCCAGGGAACAAAAGGGAGAACAGGGACAGGGGTTGAAGTTCCCATCATCCCCTTGAAAGGCACACAACCAATAACCTAACTTCCTCCCCCTAAGCTCCACCCCTTAAAGGTTCCACACCCTCCCCAACAGCGGCACACCCTGGAACCTCAGCCATTAACATACAAGTAAAGAAAACTTACCCCAAATCATGGCAACATGACTATTGTATAAAGCAACTTTCATCTCTAGATGTTGTTTGTTCCTTGAACTTAGCATTTCTCCTGAGAATCCACTGAGGTTATTTCCAGCTTGTAAGGGAAATGACAAGACTGAATGCTTTCATTTAAAATGCAGACACAAAGAGAAGCTGAGCATCTCAAAAACTTTCTTGTCTTTTCAAATGTGAACAAATTGAAGGACTCTGCCAAAGAGCTTCTCTTTCTGATGGTATAGTCTACCTCTTCATGCAGCTTGGCTCTTTTAATTGTTGATTGCCCATGTTAACTAATATTTGCTCACAGATTATATGCCCAAGACAGAATCTAATAGGGAGAAAGATTTTTAAAACCTAAGGAGATTCAGAGCACAAAATTTCCATCTAACTGTATTGTCACAAGGAAACTACTAAGAAAAAGAGGATTTTATCTGTCCTATGTTCTCAACATTGCAGACATATACTAAGATGTTTATATCTAGCTCCTTCTTTCATTTCCTGGTTTTATAAGATAATACACATAAACATCTAAAATGGTGCCTGTTTCATGTAAGCAGACAGTAAATGTTAGCTACCAGGGCATCTTTCACCTCTATTTGGCTGAGGAAACAGGACAAGAAGATTAAGGAACACCCCTTCTGTGTGTTTATAATGTTCCTGGGAGAAATTAACTATGTGCTCAAATCAGCTAAGCAGAGATGAGTGAGTAGCTGAGGAAGGTCAATGATTGCTATTTGCTGCAGTGGTTTGGTGATACTGAGATTTGAACTCAGAGCCCTGTACTTGACCATACAAGTGTAATATTTCTTGAGCCACACCTTTGGCTTCATTGCTATGGCTTGAGTATGTTTTGTCCTCCCCCAAAAGCATGGTTTTGGCTTGGTCCCCAATGCAAGAATGTGTGAGGGGAAGCCTAGTGGGAAGAGTTTGTCATTGGGGCACCACCCTCAAGCATATACTGATGCTTTTCTCGTAGGAATGGCTTTCTATTATAGAATTTGGCTCCCTTTTTACTCTTCCCAATGCACTACCTTGCCCTGATGGTTTTCTGCCATGTAGGCTATCACAGATAGCAGGCAGGAGATGCAACCCCAAATTTCCAGGATTTCTCCAAAATCCTGTGCCAATATATAAGCCTCTGTATAAACCACCTAGTCTCTGGCATTCTAATATAGCAACACAATGCAAACTCTTCAGAATTGTGTTTTCAAGATTCTTATACTCAGGAAGCCAAATGGAGTAGAGTCCTCTCCCTAGAGTTGGCAGCTACAGCTCCTCTCCAAAGTAGGAAAGGTCATAAAGGTCAACTCCATGACCCTCCCCGTCAATGGCTACGAAGGAGGATGGGACATCAGCCAGAAAAGGTTAAGGCTGGCATTTAAAAGCTGTTCATATCCAAAACTCTCTTGTGAACTCCTGACCCAGTGGCCTGTAGCCATAAGAGAGAAGCTTTAAAGTCTCTTTCCATCTGACACTGCCCTTCCTTCTAAGGTGTGGAAGTGTCTACTTGAATAATGGGGACAACATACCATGATCTAATATTCAGTGTATTGAGTATCACTGAGATTATCCACACCTGCACTTTGCAGAAAAATTAGTTTGTCTCTGTGATTGTATTTAATTCATATGACAGCTACTGTTCCCTTGCCTCCATTCAATCCCTGCCCCTTATAACAACAAAGAAATACTATGGTTTCCCAGAGACAGACAAAATCTACTTAGAGGACAGAAGTCATTGAGAAGTATCTGTATAGTTTCAAGACAAAACCAAACAAAACCACATCTGTAATCTCAACACTCAGGAAGATCATAAATTCAAGGCCAGTGTGGGTTATAGAGCAAGTTTCTGGTCGTGGGATATTACAGTGAGATCCTGCCAGCAAACAAGGCAAAAGGGGAAACCACAAAACCAGTGATAGTATACTAGATATGCCATGCCATACCAGCTTCCTTTTTTGTTTTGTTTTGTTTTTTCTTATTTGTGATAATAAACTTTACAGGAGCTGGAGTCATTCATCTTTTCTAGTATACAGTTCTAGGAGCCCCCAATCACTGTTCTTTTCAGGGTAGACCAGTTGTCCTAGACTATGATGCACACATCATCCTTTAGGAAAGAATTTCTTTTAATATGTGTCAATATTACATAGGACCTGACATGGGAGTCAGGCAGAAGTTTCATCTCCCATTTAACTGATGAGATTTCCAGATTGGAGCCAACGTTCCCTGAAATTCCAGTGATAGCAAACTGAATACACTCAGGGGGAAAGATGGACTCCTGTGCCAGTTATTGTCAGGCTGTGCTGGCATTTTGCCACTGTCAGATTCTAAAATGGCTGTGTTTCTTGCCATGTTCTGGAGCATTTTAGCTCACTTTCACAATTTCTTTAAAACGTAAGACTTTTTTTTCCTGCTGTCGTTAAATCACACTATCCACAGCCGCTTCCCTTTAGATTCAAGGTTTTTCTCCCCCTTGACTGCTGCTACTCTGAGATAAGACTGCACATTTTCCCGGCCATTCCCCAATTGTACATTATCATAAGAAAGTGCCAGGCATCTATCAGCCCACAGCCCCTGATTTATGCTCAAAGTTCGGATTATCTTTTCTGCTCTAAATCCCTTCAAACAGCCAACCTGATCAAAGAGAATCATATCCACCAGATAAAATTCGAATCTAGCTCCATGCAATAGAATGACAGGCAAGATTTTGTTTTTAATCTCCAAACTGTTTCAACCTCCTCATTTTGTCAGGAATTGTTCTTTAGACACAGCACAAGACACGCCGAGCCACCCGATTGTCCTTCTTGTATCTTTCCCACTGGGGTCTGTGCAGGGAGCCATTTGTGGAGTTTGCTCATGGGGAAGGAATCATTGTCCACTAGTAATTAATTCCCTGCATGCAGCATATGACAAAGGCTAGCTCAGCCCAGAGCAAGAAAGAGGAGAAGCATTGCAGCACATGGATCAGCCTGACTTGGCTACCGGTTGCTAACTTTGACAGTATAAACAGGAGGGAGTCAAGTTGGAAACACAATGTCTTTATTGCTAGAGGTCATCTCAGGGACTCTATTAAACTTAAAACCCTCCAAATCTAATCATTCAGTTCATTCGCTCAGCAAATATCGGGTGTATGATGTGCATGGCTCTGGTGAGCTCAAGAGGTAGGGTAAAAAGCCATTGAGGAGCTTAATATCTAGGAAGAAAAGACGTATCTGGGTCATTACATTAAAATGTAGCAGAGATTTCTAGCACAACTGGAGCCCAATGAATGCAGCTATGCCCTTCTTCCATCTCACATGCCAGATTCCTAATGAACTGATCCTTGATCCTTAAAGACTAACATGGGCCGGCGAGGTGGGTCCAGATTATTCCTGAAACTGAGCAAGCGTTGTACACACTGCCAGGGTTTCTGCAAAACACAAAACAGGTAAGGTCACCACACTTGAGTGAAAATGTGCTAAGAGGAAAGAGAAATGGAATTCTCACTTGCCAAAATAAAGGCTAAATAAACCACAGGAAGTTTGGCTGAAAGGTAGGGGAGGAAGCCAGAACCCTACCAATGTTTCCAGACAGTACTCTGAGATCCCGATGTGCTGAGCTAAGACATGATACTAGAAAATATGGCAGCAAGGTATTTGAGAAGGCAGCAGAAGCCAGAGAGCCATTTCCACCTTCTCCCCAAACTACTTCCCCTTCCCCTTCCCCTTCCCCTTCCCCTTCCCCTTCCCCTTCTTCCTGTTCTTCCTCCTCCTCCTCCTCCTCCTCCTCCTCCTCCTCCTCCTCCTCCTCCTCCTCCTCCTCCTCCTCCTCCTCCTCCTCCTCCTCCTCCTCCTCTTCCTCTTCTTCTTCTTCTTCTTCTTCTTCTTCTTCTTCTTCTTCTTCTTCTTCTTCTTCTTCTTCTTCTTCTTCTTCTTCTTCTTCTTCTTCTTCTTCTTCTTCTTCATCTTCTTCTTCTTCATCTTCTCTTTCTCCTTCTCCTTCTCCTCCTCCTCCTCCTCCTCCTCCTCCTCCTCCTCCTCCACCTCCTCCTCCTCCTCCACCTCCTCCTCCTCCACCTCCTCCTCCTCCTCCTCTCTCTCTCTCTTTCCTTATGATGGTTCTGGGGCTTGAACTCAAGGCCTTGTACTCTTGCTTTTTCCCTCAAGGTTGATGCTCTACCACTTGAGCCACACCTCCACTTCTGGTATTTTACTGGATAATTGGAGATAATCGTCTCTCCAATTTATTTTCCTGGCTCAGACCTCAGGCTCCCGAGGAGCTAGTATTTTAGACATGAACCACTAGCACCTAGCCCCTTAACCCTGCAAGCCCCAATGTGGTTATAAAACCTAGGAAGGTCACTCTTTGCATTTTTCCTGCAATTTTACCCTGAGGCAGATCTCATGATCTTTATCTATAGTGCACTCTCTGTCTCTGTCTCTGTCTCTCTGTCTCTGTCTCTGTCTCTCTGTCTCTGTCTCTGTCTCTGTCTCTCTTTCCACTCACAAAAAGTAACGTCTTCATCTCTGAAGATAGAGGAACAAAGAAAAATCTAAATAAAACAAACTTTTGAACTTCTTCATCCACTTATTACCACTAATTCATCCTCCTTTCTGTCCAATCCTATTTTGTTCATAACTATATGCATCTTCATCAAGTTAGCATTAAAAACACACAGGTTTTCCTGTTTCTTTGTGTATCCATTTTCTCCCATTTTACTTATAAGTTATATCAAATAAATGTGTATGCTTCTCTCTTGTTAATCTGTCTTTTGTTAGAAAGGTCTTGGGTCTCAGCCACGCATCTAATGTGGGAAGGAAAGATATTTCTTGGCCCCAAAAGGACACAGAATGAAACTCTTCCTCCAGTTGAATCAGAGCTAATGATGAAGAAAGCTTAGCTTTCTCTCTCTGACCTCTTATCTCCACCTGCAGTCTGATAGAGTAAGCTTGGGGTGAAAAATCCACCTGTCCCTTCCCCCCACCTCTGAGGCTTGAGAGATTTGAAGAGGAGCCCAAATATACCCTTAACCCAACACCCAGCTCCCAATACCAAAGATGACCTTTGATGCCTAAGGGGAAAAAAAATCATTCAGCAAGATAAACACAGTAGTAGTCCAAAAGCTGAAGTGATCTAAAGGTGTAAGAATTCAGTGTGCTCTTTGTAATAGCTTTCCTGAAATAAATACAGTAAAACTGTTCATGTTTCTCTGCATATTTTTATTATCCTTAAGTAGTTGTTCAAAGGAGTTGCCATTTACCAAAGCAGATCATGAATATAGTGTATCTTGATCAATGGCACCCCTTCCAACATACTCACCCACTTCATCTTACCCACCCCTTTCCTTACTTATCTTAATTTGAGGTTATGTATTGAATTTTTGGCAATTTAACCAATCATTTTATGTGTACAATGCCTTTTGTGCCTTTTCAGTAAGGCTTAGGGAAATGACATCCCTGAATTCACACCACACATATCAATTCTCTCATCTTCCATCTTGGAGACTATAGAAGGCATCCACCTTCTGAACATAGGTACAGGAATGCAAGTTTGCTTGGGGTGGGGGGAACGGTGGGAGCTTTGTGTTTAAGGGTTTCAAATGCAATCATAGAACGTTTTCTAGTCATTGTAAGATTATCCCAAATCATCGGCTTGGTGGTCAAAGTCTATGTATTTGACCACATCCCACTCACACTTCCCACTGCTGTAAACCAAATAAATGGCAGAAGGAAAGGGGAATGACAACACAACCCAGGAAATGATTCTTCCATTACAGAGTGTCCTGGTAAGGGGAAGGCCAAACCAACCACTCTTCAAGAACAGTAATGAAAAGACCATGGAGGTAGCTTTACGTCTAGGGATGATGCTGTTGTCTGAGGCTCTCTTCAGGTGGGTATGGACACACTGGGAGCCAAGATGCTCGAGCACACATCTACTCACAGAAATCAATGGGATAGCACTAACCACTGGGGGTCTCTGTGAAGATGGAGCTCAGGCCCTGGAAAGGAGCAGCCCTGTACCTGCTGGCTTTAGGCTCCCATGGGACAACCTAAAGTTCCCAAATACAGCTCCATGAAGAGCATTACCTGAAATTGCTTCCCAAGGTGAACAGGCACCCCTTCCCGACTTTTCTAAGCATGAACATACAGAGTTATCACCAGACATGAAAAAAGAAGGAAATTTGAAGGATTACGTAAGCTTTTGGAGCAAACACACCCTAACCTCACCTAATCAGGCTGGTTCCTGTATCTTTCTAATCTATCCTCTTTGCTTTGGGTCAGCATTTCTTTATTTCTGAAATTATGGGATTCATCTTGTGACTCTAGATTCATCTTGTGTTTTCCCTGCCTGTACCCAAGAAAAATGCATTTCCTCATGAACCCATGCCCCTTTCATTAAAAAGTGGTATTAAGAAAAAAAAAACCAGTAGCTGGGCATCAGTGGCTCATACCTGTAATCCTAGCTACTCAGGAGGCTAAGATTTGAGTACCACAGTTTAAAGCTAACCCTGGGCAAGAAAGTTCATGAGACTCTTACCTCCAATTAATCACCAAAAATCTGAAAGTGGAGCTGTGGCTCAAGTTGGTAGAGTGCTAGCATTGAGCAAAAAATGTTCAGGGACAGTGCCCAGGCCCAGAGTTCAAACCCAGGACCAGCACGAAAAGAGAAGAGGACAAAAGAGGAGAGGAGAGGAAGGAAGGGGAGGAAAGGAGAGGGGGGAGGAAAAGAGGGGAGGAAGAGGAGCCAATAACTCTGCACCACTCAGTGCACTTGTTGCTGCTAAAGTGTTATTGTTTCAAAAAATCACCCTGCTTGGATAGAACTTCTTTAAGTATATGCATACAGGTTTTGGGGGAAACACCATTAGGTTTTTATGCACCTAGGTAAATATTTAAGAAAGGGATTTCTGGACTGAACAGTAAGTTTACGTTGAACTTTGTAAGTAGCTGTCAAACTATTTCCAGAGGGCTTTATCATTTCTCAAGAATGTCTAACCCTTCAGTTTCTAGTTGGAGTCCAATTTAATGTTGATTGAACTGAATCAGACCATGATGAGCAAGGGAACAATTAGAGACTAGAAAAGAATGTAAAAAGTCAAATTGGGGAATCATATATCAATTCAGAAAACTATTCTAGAGAACAGATGAAGAGATTTTTTTTTTAAAGTCTAAGACAATATAATGAATTCATTCAACTAGGCTAATAAATCTTTTTAATAAAATACTGTCTTCCAAAGGTAAGAACAGATACAAACAGTACCATTACAAGGTCCTTTAATTGAATTATAGAGCAGAAGACCAGAAGAATTTATCAATTGATTGAATAACTCTTTCCCAAAGTAATGAAAAACAGTAGGAACATTCACTCTAACTTAATCACAAAGTAAAGAACAAAGTCAAAAAAATAAAATAAGATAAAAGTAAGGGAACCACAAATACACAAAATCAGGAAAACCAAACAGAAAAAGAAATAGTGACTAGGGTATGCACCTCTGGACCGACTTTTTTAAAACTATGGAGAAAACAAGCCATTTTCTAGTAAAAAAAAAAAAAAAAGTAAGCAAGATGAAGTTTATAATAGGAACCCAGGTGCTGATGGCTCATACCAGTAATCCTAGCTACTCAGGAGGCTGAGGTCTGAGGATCACAGTTCACACCCAGCCCAGGCAAGTAAGGCTGTGAGACTCTTATCTCCAATGAAGTACCAGAAAACCGGAAGTGTAGCTGTCGCTCAAAATATTAGCCTTGAGCAACAAAGCTCAGAACACTGCCCAGGCCTGAGTTCAAACCCCATGGCTGACAAATATTTTTAATTAATTAATTAATTAAAAACAGGAAATGCAATGACATCATCCAACCAACACCAATCTTCTACCATCCATTCAGAAAGGGAAGGGGAAGGGGAGGGGATAGTTTGAAGATTATTGAAGTAGTTCAGGTGAGAGCCATTCAGCATCAGTGCAGAGGATGAGAAATGATCAAATTTGGGATATTCTTTCAAGAGAGTGCAAATAGCATTTGTGAAGAAGTTGCATGCTGAAAATACACACACACACACACACACACACACACACACACACACACACACACACACACACACACACACACACACATACACACAGAGTCATGTCATGCATAATGAGGTCTCAGTCCAAGATTAACCCCATAGAAGTGAGTGGCTCAAAAAAGTATAATGGACATAACCACTTCCATCACAAGGCCATAGTAATAGTAATGTGAACATCTTACTGTGCTGCTGCTCACATAAAGGTCAAACACATGCAGTGATGTACAGTTTCTAGTACTTGATAATCCCAGCCAATGACTATGTTATTGGTTGGCATAATTACTGTGTTGTATTGTAATCATTCTCTTAGGGTTCACACCTTCCATTTATTAAACAACAATGGTCATTGTGAAACAGTATGCTTTGTGAATCAGCCTTTCACAGTCCCTCATGTGTCTACTGACTATCACAGGACACATTCAATGGTGGTGGAAGCATACTCTATTATGATATTGTTCTAATGAAAACAATTGCCAGATGAAAAACATTGCTGAATGATGCATTTCTCAGAATATACTTTTATCATGTAAGTGATACTTGATTGCAGAGATGGAGGGAAGAAGGAAGGAGAAAGATGAGGTGGGAGGGAGGGGGAGAGAAGGAAGGAAGGAAGGAGGGAAGAGCTAGATCAAAGATCACTATAAGATTTGGAGTCTAAGCAATTGAATTTTTTGTGTGTGTGGGGAGGGGAGGTGTCCGGTCATAGGGCCTGAATTCTGGGCCTGGGTGCTGTCCCTCAGCTCTACAGCTCAAGGCTAGCGCTCTACCTCTTGAGCCACGGCACCACTTCCGGCTTTTTTCTTTTTGCTTATGTGGTGCTGAGGAATCGAACCCAGGGCCTCATGCCTGCAAGGCAAACACTCTACCACTGAGCCACCTTCCCAGCCCTGAAATATTTTGAGATTTGAGATTTTTGAGAAACTAGAAAAGGAACTAGTTGCCTGTGTTTACTTTTTGTTTAGTTTGAGAACAAGCAAGCAAAATCCCAAGCTACTTAAGAGGCTGAGATGAGAATTGTGGTTTGAGGCCAGCAGGGTTAGAAAAGTCAGTGAGACCTCATGTCCACAGAGGGAAGCTAGATGCTGTGGTGCATGTTTGTCATCCCAGCAATGACAGGAAGCTAAATAGGAGGACTAGGGCTCAGATAGTAAACAGGAAGTAACACCTTATATCAAAAAAAATGTAAAAAATGTCCAGGCCAAAACAGGGCTGGAGGCATGGCTTAAGAGATAGAGCCTCTAAGCAAGTGCAAAGCCCTAAGTTTGAACTCCAGTACCACAAACAAACAAATTAATTAATTAAGAGGGAACTTTTCAGCATGTTTAATAGGGAATATTCCAAAGATAATTAGGTACACCAGCCTCAAGCTGAAGCAAGAGGCTAGGCTTGAAATACACATTTTGGAGTTGTCAGATTAGGTGTTAAAACAAAAAAAAAAAAAACCTAAGGGTGAGAACACAGAACTGGGGAAACAACCTTTGATCAAGAAGCGGTTTACCTATCAGAAGAAAGGGTGGAGTATGTGGGTTGAGGCCCAGGTGTGTGGCCAGGGGTGGTGACAGTGTGTGGGTATGTCCCTTGGCTGATTTGTACCCCTCTCCAAATGAGGAGATGTGGAAGATTTGAGAGAAGAAAATGAATTGCTAGAGTGGAGGTGGAGAATAAGAATTAACTCAAGAGCTGAGTCTCTATCATTTTATACAGATGATTTGTTTATGCAGGATTCATGGTTTTTCATTTCCAACATTCCTCACTGCAAAAGTTCTGTGCTTTTTCTCTAGCTGCCATGGCTCTTAAGTGGAGATGTCATAGATACACCGTCTTCATTTAAGAAATATCATCACAGACAGGATTGAGGTTCAGGGTGTATACCCCAACTGCAAACACAATTCATGGTAGAGCCTTGGCTTTTTACATTCTGCTCAGATTGGGCTTTGCACTAACACTTCAATGCCATAGAATTATTACCCATGTATGCATTTGACTTTTTTTTCTTTCTATTTGACTGTACTGTTTTAATACTCCCCATATTTTTTAAAACCCAGGAAATAAAGAGCAGTCACTGACCATTCGAAGTAAAGATAGACTTGGCAATAGTACCACTCCTCCCAACCCTCTTTTAGAGTGCTTCACACAAGACATTTATAATATATAATATAATATAAGCAAAAGAGAGTCTGATTGCCATTTATAGAAACATTCCAAATCACTGGCTTTGAAATAAACTGTGACATGAATGTCGTGGGTATACCTCTATATAAGGAGATCCAGCTAAGCACAGTGCCCCTTCATCTCAATGCTGGCTTCTTTTCAGAGCCCTGTCTCCTTCCATCTCAGCTACAATGTCTGTCTGTACATCTCCAGATATCCCAGACAGATCTGAAACTAGGCAAGAGATCTCTCTTTACGGTCCCTTATGATCAGATTTTTAAAAAGATATTTACTCACTGATGCCAAGCAATCAACAATAACTCAAGTATCATTAAGTAGTTCCATTAAATCCATTATTATTTCATTCTTTTCTATGGCTAACATGCAAATAAAAATCACATGCCTACATGTGTACTTTCAGACTAAAGAATGCCAGGAGAGTTTTTACTTAGGTGATGGCTTAAGATGAGATTGTTGCTGCTGCTTCTAATTGTGATTCAGGGTAATATATACAGGCTAGGTCACAGGCTTTGTGGTAACAGTGATATGATTACCCATAAGCTTTAGGGTAAAATGTTGGTGACAAAGGAACATTTATAGGGAATCATACATATTTCCTCCTTCCTTGGCAAAGCATCCTTTCTTTCTTAAGTGGCTTCCCAGCTTATCCAGATAAACAAAATGTGAGCAATGAGCTGCTTCTGGGTATACATCAGTGAAACAGTGAATGAACCCTTAGAAATGTTCTCTTCTCCTTTGACCCTGTCACATTCCTTCTCGTCCCTACCTTGCTCCAGTGGAAACAAGTAAGGGTCCAGAGGCCTTAAAGAGAAGGAGGAAAGCAAGGATGATTGGGAGACTGGATAGCTAAAAGGAATTAAGAATTAGACTTTGGCTCTTAGAAGGAGACACCTTCCCCACCCTACCCCCAATCTGTGGGCAGGAGTTCACTCTCCAAGTCCTGTCAGATGGTCTTCAGAAGTAATTTTAGGAGCAAACACTCTCGAACCCATATACTCTCGAACCAATCCGCACTATATAAAATATATATTCTTCTATATAAGATGTACATTCTTCTATTTTATATAGTACAGATTTTTACACCAGTCTGAGCTATATGAAATAGAAGGACACCTTTGTTATGATTATGCATTGTTAGCTCAGGTTTAGACCACTGATAAGAGAATGAAGCTATCTTGACAAATAGAAATACTGTACACTCATGGAATTCGTGGGTTCCAGGGAGCTAGCGCTTAAAGAGAAACTGCGCATGCTCAGAAAGCATACAGTTCAATTCCAGAGCATGCTAGATTCCTTTATAGTACAATAGTTCTCAGTATAGTTAAATAATTCTGTTAAAGACACTCCCTCCAGCATCTGTGGCTCACGCTTGGGCTATGCAGGAAGGCTGAGAACCCCAGGTTCACAGTTCAAAGCCAGACAGGAGCAGGAAAATCAGTTAGACTCTGATCTCCAATTAACCAGCAAAACAAAAAGGTGAAAATGGAGGTGTGGTTCAGGTGTTAGAGCACCAGCCTTGAGCAGCAAAAGCTGAGTGTAAGCCTGAGGCCAGAAGTACAAGTCCCAGTACTAGCACCAAACAACAACAACAACAACAAAAACAGACAAATGCTGGCTTCCAACAAATCTCAAACTTTCACTGTATCACTGTAATGAAGGACATTTATTTTTTTAACCTTGCTTTTGGGGGCACCATTTACTTTGGGGGAGGCAGGTTTCCACAAAATTCATGGCAGGAAAACCCTCACCAATTGCACAGCACTTTAAATGCTACAATGTATATCATGGGATCCAATGATGGCTTCTACTCATCAATGGATCTGCACCTCGCACAGGGCCTGGAATCAAGAGTGGCAGTCACATATTGGCTCCAGCAACCAATTGGTTCTGCATGTTCTCTCTTACAAGTGAAAGCTGAAAACCCCAGCCTGAATGTAGAATGTTAATTATCAGAGGATCCCTTGGAAGGATGGTGGAGAGGAATGAATGAAGAACACACTCCCTGGATCAGAATACACTCCCTGCAGGTGTGGAGATAGCACATTTAACCCCACTAATATATTAATACTTAACATGTTATTAAAAATAAAATATTAAAAAAGGATGTGTTATTCCACATGCAGTGACACACAACTGTCATCCTGGCACTTATGAGATGAAGGTAGGAGGATCTTGACTTCAAAGCCAACCTAGGTACATATTAAAACACTGTCTAGGGGCTGGGAAGGTGGCTCAGTGGTAGAGTGCTTGCCTTGCATGCATGAGGCCCTGGGTTCGATTCCTCAGCACCACATAAGAAAAAAGGAAAACGCTGGAAGTGGCGCTGTGGCTCAAGTGATAGAGTGCTAGCTTTGAGCTGAAGAGCTGAGGGACAGCGCCCAGGCCCAGAGTTCAGGCCCCACGACCGGAGCCAAAAAATAAAACACTGCCTAAAATAACTTTTTAAATGCATTATAGTTAGGTGTTTGTGACACACATCTATAAAACCTAGCTACTCAGGGGGCTAAGATCTGGAGGACTGACTTTTGAAGTCTGCCTAGGCAGAAAAGTCCTTGAGACTTTCAATTAACTAGAAAAAGGTGGGCTGGAGGCATGGCTCAAGTGGTAGAGCGCCAGCTGATTAAACAAGCTGAGGAAAGAAAACTGTCATCTGCAACTTACCATCATGTTAACACTCTATCTTGTCTCCATTTGGAATAGAAGGTAGTTCATGTGGTTAGTGATTCCAATAAGCAAGAATGGGAGAGCAGGAAGAGGGACACAGGGAAGAAGGGGAGAAAAAAATGAAATTGGCAAAGGGAGGCTAATTGCATCAGTATTGCCTTTTGAGATGTACAAAATTTTTCTAGAATGTGCCACCAGCGAAAAGCAACCCACCCTTAGGCACCAACTTCTATCTACCACCATAGAGGACTGTCCTTAGGAACATTTGTTAACGTAGATTCTGGTTGCACCTGCCCAGGCCTCCAAGCTCTGCACATCAGAGTTGGCCCTGGAGCAGAATGAGAATGGCCTTGCTAGCTGCCATTGACATAAGAAGTCAGAGCCTGTGTGGAACTCTGTCCACTACAACTTGACTGACAGGAGTTGACACCCACCATGGCCCTAAGATGTGGCTAGTACCCTACATAATTCTCATTTTCTAGAGTGTCAAAGATGTCCTCCCCATTTTAAGCCAGCCATTGGGCATCAGTCATTAGTTTCCTATTCCACACCAGTTTTTGGCTTAAATCTCTTGATAGAGATTATGCCTGCCTGCTTGCTTGTCTGCCTGCTTGCCTCCCTCCCTCTTTCCTTCCTTCCTTCCCTCCCTCCTTCCCTCCCTCCCTCCCTCCCTCCCTCCTTTCCTTCCTTCCTTCCTTCCTTCCTTCCTTCCTTCCTTCCTTCCTTCCTTCCTTCCTTCCTTCCTCCCTTCTTCCTGTGTGTACACTCACAGCTGGTGCTTTACCACTTGAGCTATACATCCAGTTATAGCTATTTGCTGTAAAGTGGAGATATGGGTCTCTCAAATTTGTCTGCTTCAGCTGGCTACAAACCTCCATATTAAGATCTCAACCTCCTGAGTAACTAGGATTGCAAGTGTGAGCCACCAGTTCATAACCATCCAGCCATTCTGTTTTGAGTGTTAGGCATGTACCTGGCAGGGTTTAGGACACTGGGGATATAGCAATAAGCAAAACACACAAGACCTGTCATCACAAAGAAACAGACAAATGAAATTTAGAGTTTGTCATATGGTGATAAATACCAGGGAGAAAAATAAAGTGGGGAGGGAAAATGGAGGGGGGAGGACCGTGAGGATGCTCCAGGAAGACTGCAAGATGAATGGAAGAGACCTGGTATTTCATCAAGCTTGAATCTATTTAACTCAGCAAATTACCCCCATCTGGCTTCTTCTCAGAAAACCAATAAGCAAGTTTATAGAAAAGTATAACTCTCTCTGTGTTGTCTCATTTACAGATATTGGCTTATATTCAGGCCCCTAGGAACTGACATGACCCTTAGTGTGAATTCAAAGGGCAGATTCTCCAGAGAGAATCTAGAAATCAAGCATGCCCTGAATCTTCAGTCACTTCCATCTTTCCTGAATGTTTTTCTTTTCTTTTCTGTGTGTGTGTGTGTGTGTGTGTGTGTGTGTGTGTGTGTGTACACTGATCTTTGGGCTTGAACTCAGGGCCTTTGTGCTATCCCTGAGCATCTTTGTTCAAGGTTTGTACTCTATCACTTGAGCCACAGATCCACTTCCATCTTTTTGGTGGTTAATTGGACATAAGAGTCTCATGGACTTTCCTTCCTGAGCTGACTTGGAACTCCAATCCTCAGATCTCAGCCTCCTAACTAGCTAAGATTAGGATTACAGGCATGAGCCACCAGCACCTGGCTTCTTGCATTTTTAAATGAAAGATTTCCAGCTTTTTTTGTGGGGGGGTCCGGTTGTGGAGCTTGAACTCTGGGCCTGGGCGCTGTCCCTCAGCTCTTCAGTTCAAGGCTAGCGCTCTACCACTTGAGCCACAGTGCCACTTCCGGCTTTTTTCTTTTTGCTTATGTGGTGCTGAGGAATTGAACCCAGGGCCTCATGCATGCAAGGCAAGCGCTCTACCACTGAGCAACCTTCCCAGCCCCCAAGATTTCCAGCTTTCTGTAAACATATTTGGTATCCAAAAGCATCCTAAAAAAATAAAAAACATAAAGATAATAGACTACTGAGTAAACATCAAGCTTTCTCTCTATTTTCAAATTCAGGTTGCCATTTCTTTCTCATGAAAGTCACAATTTGATAATGGGACAACATGACAGTGGTTTGTAAGGCAAGAATGAAGGATACAAAGAGACATCCTGTGCTGTGTTGTTTTTTTTTATAATCAACTAAATTAAAAGCTGGATTAGATCATGGAAAAGTTGTATTATTAGAAAGATGGCAACCCACAGGTTGATTTTGACAGAGGAGGCTGACCACCAAGTGGAGCCATGAATCCAGTACAGATAGATGGAGGACAGGAAGACAGCTGCCCCATTGCCATGGTTTCTCATGGGAGAAGTATGAATTGGGTGGGTAGTGTGAGATTTTGCTATTTGCTTATTCTTTCTTTCCTTCTTTCTTTCTCTCTTCCTTCCCTTTTTTCCTTCCTTCCTTCTTTCCCTCCCTTCCTTCCACCCTTTCTTCCTTCCTTCCTTCCTTCCTTCCTTCCTTCCTTCCTTCCTTCCTTCCTTCCTTTCTCTCACTCTTTTGCTCTTGGCATGATCCAACTGCTAGGCTTTCCCATTGCAGCTAGGTAACAGATATGCACCATCATATTTAGCTCCTCATTGAGAAAGAGTCTTGGAATTTCTTCTGCCCAGATTGGCCTCAAATCTGTGATGCTCAAAGTCTCAGCTTCCCACAGAACTTGTATTACAGTCAGGAGCCACTGAGGCCTGACTTGTTTGCTTATTTCTTTTTTTTTTTTTTGGGGGGGTCCGGTTGTGGGGCCTGAACTCTGGGCCTGGGCACTGTCCCTCAGCTCTTCAGCTCAAGGCTAGCGCTCTACCACTTGAGCCACAGCGCCACTTCCGGCTTTTTTTCTTTTTGCTTATATGGTGCTGAGGAATCGAACCCAGGGCCTCAGGCTTGCAAGGCAAGCGCTCTACCACTGAGCCACCTTCCCAGCCTGTTTGCTTATTTCTTTTTTTGAGCCAGGGTTTTTCTATGTGTTCCTGGCTGATCTCACACTCTTTGTCCTCCTGCTTCAGTCTCCCAAATACTGGGATTATATGTATGTGCCACTAGCTCCCTGCTCTAGGGTGGGGCTTTGATCATCTTGAGAATGAATCCAACATCCACTCACCACCAAATAGTAGTTGGGGAACTGATATGCAACAGGCATTGTAGTTGACCATGAAGGCACTGCAGGGACATTGATAACCAAGGAGGAGAGGTTGCTGGAGACTGAGTAGAGCAGAGAAGGCACAAATACAATGGGATGGGAGGTCACAGGGAGTCTGCGCATCACATTGGTGTGAAGCTGAGGTCAGGATAGCTGGAATAGCATGGCAGTGACCATGAAGAGAAAAGAGTATTGATCATTTTATATGAAAAAGAAGTCAACTGATTTGGGTACCTGACTATACATGGGGGTTAAAGGAGAGAGAGAAAAAGAAAAGAAGAGATAGAAAAGCATTGGAAAGAATTAGAATTTATTTAAGCTTGAACAGATATAAGTACAGTTAACAGCAAAACAAAATATGTCACCAGGCGCCAACAGCCTGTAATCCCAGCTACTCAGGAGGCTGTGCTCTGAGGATTGGGGTTCAAAGCCATCTGGGACAGGAAAAGCGGAGACTCTTATATCCAATTAGCCAAAAGAAAAACTGGAAGTTATGCTATGACACAAAGTGGTAGAGTACTAGCCTAAAAGAGCTCAGGGACAGCACCTAAACCCTGAGTTTAAGTTCCATGGCAAGAAAGAAAGAAAGAAAGAAAGAAAGAAAGAAAGAAAGAAAGAAAGAAAGAAAGAAAGAAAGAAAGAAAGAAAGAAAGAAAGAAAGAAAGAAAGAAAGAAAGAAAGAGAGAAAGAGAGAAAGAGAGAAAGACAGAAAGAGAGAAAGACAGAAAGACAGAAAGACAGAAAGAGAGAGAGGAAGAGAGGAAGAGAGAAGAGAGGAAGAGAGAGAAAGGAAGGAAGGAAGGAAGGAAAGAAAGAAGGAAGGAAAAAAGAAAAAGAAAAGCAAGAGATGCCAAGGCAGACAGTGCTTTCTTTATAAAAAAAGGGGTGATTTCACTTGCTGCTATGATCCCCCAAAGGAGAGTGAACACATACCCCTTTAAAACTGTCCCTTCCAGAGAACTAGCCTGTGTACCCTATACGGAACATAATTATCAATGATGTTCACCAGCACCAAGGGAGCTAATGATTGTAACCCCATTTGCTTAGCAGATGAGGAATCTTGATACGGGAAGTCACTTTGTGGAGCCTATTCAGCCAGCTGGACACGTGGACACAGGTCTACATAAAGTCTAACTCCAAAGCCTGCACGGTGGCTTGTCAAAGGGACAGCAGAAAACTTCCTGGAAATCCTTCTCTGAAGGGCAGTCAGCCTTGCTAGCTCTAGGTACCAGCAGGAAATAGGATAAGCACAAGTGGCTTCCGGGGATGTAAAGAAAGAACATAGAGAGCCAGGTGGGCTGATTATAAGGTGAGCTCTGGGGGATGAGACGTTGGGGAGGGAGAGAGAGCTGGCTGCCCCATCTTTAAATCTGAAGGAAGAGGAGGATAGTGACGCCATATTGTCTCAGAGGATGCTGAAGCCTTGGCCCTCTCACTAGACCATCATTTTGGAGGAATATGGCCCCTGATGTGGAGGAAGAAGCTTTTCTCTCTCCTTTTCCCCAACCTCCTGTCTGAATCTTACCCTAGAAAATTCCACCTAGAGCCGGCCAACAGGGAAGTTCAGGTAGTGAGGAGGGTGCAGGCTCCCAAGGCATACAAGGGTGGAGACCAGCTGAGACTACAAACAGAGCTCAGGAACATTCCATTCCCGCTGCCCCGTTACATTTGCCTTCTCTTTCATCCCTCTAACCCCACAATCACAGGGCAGTCGTCTGGGAAATTCCTGCAGCCCCTTCTCATAAAGGCAAACATGGATGTATCGCACAACCCGCAGATCTTTTCCCCCTGGTGTTTACCCGAGAAAGATGAACATTTTATGTTCGCACAAAACCTGTACATGAATGTTTAGAGCGGCTTTATTCAGAATCCTCCCCAACTGGAAATACGCCAAATCCACACAATAGTATTCCATTCAGCCATAAAAGTAAACGAGCTACTGATATTCATGAAGCAGAGATGAATTGCAAATGTCTCCTGGTAAGTGGATGGAGCCAGGTTCCAAAGGCCACTTATGACACATGACCTGCTGGAAAAGGCCAAAAAAGCATGGAAATGAGACCAGTGGTCCATTGCCAGGGTCTGGGGTGAGGAGAAGGGCTGATAACTAAGGGGGCATGAAGGACTTGTGGGAACGGGGAAACAAATTGTTTGCAAACTGATGATGGTGACTCCTGTGTAGGCTTGCTAAACCTTGGGAGACTCAACCCCAGAATAGGTGCTGTTTACTTGACTTAAATACTACCCAGTGAGCCTGATTTCAGGACAAAGAAAGCATTTCCAAACCATCACTCACCAACAGTGTCTTCACTTCTCTATCACTGATGAATTGGGAGAGACGATAAATTGCTTTATAGCCTCACCAGCAAATCCTAAGAAAATCCATCAGTAGTCATAATTTCACCTCTTTCCTTATATTTATGAGGAAGGAGAGGCCTCCTGTTCCTACAACGTGATCTGATTGGAAAGAAATCATTGTCATCTTGTGTTCACACAAAGACACATTAAGAAGAGAAAAGCATCCAACATAATTCCTTCCTTCCTTCCTTCCTTCCTTCCTTCCTTCCTTCCCACCTTCCCACCTTCCCTCCTTCCCACCTTCCCTCCTTCCCTCCTTCCCTCCTTCCCTCCCTCCCTCCTTCCTCCCTTCCTTTCTTCTTTTCCTTTCTTCCTTCCTCCCTTTGTTCCTTATTTCTTTATTTCTCTTTCTTTCTCTCAGTGGTATGGGGGTTTGAACTCAGAGCCCCACATTGGCTAGCACTCTACCACTTGAGCCAAGTCCCCAACATCCTTCAGCTCCTTTTTTTTTTATAAATTATTTTCAGATAAGATTTGAAGATTCCTCCCCCCCCCCCCCCAGAGCTGGTCTTAGACCAGATCTTCTTATCTCTACTTCCTTCATAGCTGGGATGCTACCATAGCTGGTTTGTTCTTTGTGATAGGCTCTTGCTAATATTTTCCCCAGGCTGTCTCTTACCTCAATCCTCCTATATTTTACCTCCCAAGTAGCTAGAATTTTAAGCATAAGCCACCCTTCCCGGCCCATCCATATATATTTAATATGAGCTTTACATGACATAAGAGCCTTCAAAAAGGAAAACCAAGGAAACAGTGAAACCTTGCATTGTTATGCAAAGTGTGAAGAAGAGATGGATACTGGTAAACATGCATGATTGGATAGAGGGCTGTGGTTTAATGGTAATAAACTGGGAGCAATTTAGCAAACCTTGTTTGCACAAATTCTTCTTTGTGATACTGTGTCTTCAGAGATAAGAATGTCCCTTTCCTCCTATAGTTGGGGCTCCTCTGGAATGAGGGTCTTATGACCCAGTTCAGAGGAAAAGGCTGACAGGAGGGCTACAGGGAGCTTGCTATTTCAATTCTTTCCAACACCAAGGTGTGATATTTGGGAATATCCTATACCGAGCCTCATCACTGAATACATTTCAGCTTGGCTCTTTTGGGAATCCTCTCGCCCCTTCTCAGTCTCAAACCCTCCATCAGATCATTTTCTCAAAGCACACAAACACAGCAGGTCTCCCTCAGTACCACAGCCCACCCACCCCAATCACAGCCCATCCTGCAATTCCTTCACGACAAAATACCCTCTCTGCTCTCTTAACTTTCTTGCCTCTAATCCACCCAATAAAATAAATGTGAAAATGTCCCAATAGGAAGAGAATGGCAAAATAATATAACAAACTCCATGTTTTCAATCAACTTAGCAGATGTTAACACTTAGCTATATTTGCTCAAGAGCTTTATTTTTTTGAAAAAAGAAATAAAATAAAACATTACTTACATAATTGAATCCCTCTTTGGACTCCTTCCCAACCCTGTTATTCCTTCATTCCCCATGGGTGACCTCTATTCTGAATTTGATAAGTGTCATCCCTATGTGTGTAAGTGTGGTTTTATATTTAATGCCTCTACCGTGTTCCTGAGTGACAAGCAACATTGCTGGGCATGCCGGGAAACCTTATGGCACAACTCCTTTAATGTTTTTAACTTTGCCATTTCTATCTTTAGTTGCATCTTGCACCCCCCCCCTACCCATCCCTTTTGTTTGCTGGAATAGATACTATTGTAACTCTTTCAGAAAGCATGTGTGAAGATACACTTTATTATTTCTTTCATGTCAGGAAAAATATTACTATTTTTTTCTTCTTTTTGAATCATGCTCATTTCTTCAGGTTATCTTTTCCAGATGGTTAAATGTATTGCTCAATATACAGCCTTGTATCTCATAGTCCTAATAGTACTGGTGATTTAATTTTAATTCCGTTTTAGATTCTCTCGCTCTCTTTTTATTTCTCCAGGTGTGTGTATGTGTGTGTGTGTGTACATATGTGCAAGTGTGCATGTGTGAGTGCATGTGTGTGTATGTGTGTGCCTGTGTGTGTGTGTTCTCTCTTTTGTAGACAGAGGGATTTTTCTTTGCCTTTGGCGTTGTGAAATTCTATTTGTACAGGTGGTAGTTCTTCACGTTATTCTGCTATTTAAACTTGAAGACACATCTCTCTATAATTTGGAAAAATGTATTTTTTATTATAGGATATATATATATATATAATTGCGTAAGAATGTCCTCTAGATTTCACTACTCTCCCTTCTTCTTCTTCTTCTTCTTCCTTCTTCTTCTTCTTCTTCTTCTTCTTCTTCGTCGTCGTCGTCGTCGTCGTCGTCGTCGTCGTCGTCAGTCATGGGGCCTGGGTACCATCCCTCAGCTCTTCAGGTCAAGACTAGCGCTCTACCACTTGAACCACAGCGCCACTTCTGGCCTTTTCTGTTTATGTGGTGCTGAGGAATCGAACCCAAGGCCTCGTGCATGTAAGGCAAACACTCTACCCCTGAGCCACATTCCCAGCCCCTTCCTTCTTAAACTTCTGTTACATTTGAATTGGACCCTCTATACCTATCCTTTTCCCTTTTCTTTCCTTCCTTCCTTCCCTCCCTCCCTCCCTTCTTCCTCCCTTCCTCCTTTCCTCCCTCCCTCCTTCCCTTTCCTCCTTCCTTCCTTCCTTCCTTCCTTCCTTCCTTCCTTCCTTCCTTCCTTCCTTCCTTCCTTCTTTCCTTCCTTCCTTTCTTTTTGTACCATTCCTGGGACTTGGACACAGGGCCTGGGCCCTGTCCCTGAGCTTTTCTGCCCATGGCAAGTGGTCTACCACTTGAGCCCTACCTCCACTTCTGGCTTTTTGTGGATAATTGGAGATAAGAGTTTCAGAGACTTTTCTGGTTGAGCTGGTTTTTGAACTGTGATCCTCAGATCTTATCCTCCCGAGTAGTGAGAATTACAGGAGTGAGTTACTGGCATCCAACTACCATACTTCCTTTTTAAAAATAAGTTTGGGTTGTTTTTATTTTTCATCTTTTGGGCTTCATATTCTAAGATCTTTGAGTCTCTTTTTTCTTTTCCTTTTTTTTTTTTTTTGGTTAATTGTGCTTTCCAGACTCTCTATGGAGTCAAGAAGCTTTGTGTCTGTTATTATGGTTATTTGCTTGTTTTGTTTCAATTTTGACCCTCAAGCATTTCAATCTCAAGTTCCCTGTTTCCTTCTTCAACGAAGAGAATATTCTTCTGCATATCTACAAAGACTATGACCTGTTAATCTATTGAGCCTGCTTGTCCAGGTTAGTTACAGTTGGCTGTACACTCTCTCTCTCTCATATATATATAATATATATATGTATGTGTGTGCATATATATGCATATATATATATACATATGCACTCACAGACATATACATATAAATATATATATATGTATTTTCTTTTCTTTTCTTTTTTTTTTTTTTTTGGCTTATGTGGTGCTGAGGAATCGAACCCAGGGCCTCAGGCATGCAAGGCAAGCGTTCTACCACTGAGCCACCTTCCCAGCCCTATATATGTATTTTCTTTTTTTTTTTTTTTATATGTATTTTCTTGTATCATCAAATAAAATGTGTTACATGACCAAATACATTCTTCCTGGTAAACTTACAAGAATATAATTTAATCTATTAGTAACTTGAGAGTATAAAAATATCATTTCAGTGCCTTTCTATTATATGCTTTTCTGGGACTCAATTCCATTCTTCATTTGAAATAAAAACAAAACATTGGAGCCGGGTTTTCTTGCTTTTGTCCTTCACTTATCTCAGTCCTGTAGATAAAGGGCATGCTGTAGATAAAGGGCAGTGAACATATCTATAACAATCTAGAAAGCAAAGCAACTAAGGCTGAAGGGCCAACCACTTGCTGCTCCATTCCACCCTAAGGTGTGTCTGGCTTCTGATATTTGTACCTATGGAATTTTCCTTTGGCACTTTCCTATTTCCTTACATTTCAGGATGTGGCTTTCTTCTCCATCTCATTCACATTTTTCTGACTCCCACAGTTGCAACGTGGTTTAAACTAAAAAGAGTGCTGCATTTTGTTTTGCTTTCCAAATTGTTATATATAGAGAGGGGATATAGGGCAGGGGCTGTCAGGAGATCTTTGTGTCTCTCTGTGGTGCTGGGCTGGCCTCAAACTCCTGAATTCACATGGCTCTCCAGCCTCAAGCACCAGAGTGGTTGGGACTACAGCTCTAGACTCACGTGCCTGACTTGTACATACTTCAGTACGAGAAGCAGATAAAGTTTTCTTTTGAGACATAGTCTCTGCCCAGTCTTGCATTTAATGTGATCCTAACTTTTGAAAACAGATTCCATAGCTTTTCTTTTTTTCTCTCTCCTCAGGAGCAATTTAAATAGCAAAGGAATTTTATGGAGTTCTGAAAAGAATTCATCTTTGAAATTGCTCAAGCCAAGTCCTTTGGTGGGAAAATAATTTGTTGACAATGTACCAATTTTTGCCTTTGTAATTTATCTTGTTTTTCTTTGCTAGGGGTTGCCTTATTTGTAAATTGCTCATTTGTATAACTTTTTGAAACACAGACTGAAATATTTTTGCTTTCTTAATCATCTCTCTCTATAGAAATGCCTGCACTTAAGCTGGGCACTGGTAGCTCATGCCTATAATCCTAGCTACTTAGAAGGCTAAGATCTTAGGATCACAATTTGAAGCCGGCACAGGCCAGAAAGTCCAAGAGACTCTTATCTCTAGTTAACACCAGAAAACTGAAAGTAAATGTGTGGCTCAAAGTGGTAGAGTAGTAACCTTGAGCAAAAAAAGCTCAGGAACAGCATCCAGGCCCTGAGTTCTAGGTCCATCCCAACAACAACAACAAGAAAAAAAACGCCTGGCAATCCAAAAATTCATATGGAACAATAAAAGACCCCAAATAACAAAAACGCTCCTCAACAAAAAGAACACTGCTGGAGGAATATCAATACCAAATTTCAAACTCTACTATAAAGCCATAGTAATCAAAACAGCTTGGTATTGGCATAAGAACAGACCTCAGGACCAATGGAATAGAATTGAAAACCCAGAAATGAACCTAGAGACCTATAGCCATCTAATCTTCGATAAGGGAGCTAAAACAATAGAATGGAAGAAAGACAGCCTCTTCAGTAAATGGTGCTGGCAAAATTGGTTAACTACATGTAGAAAACTAAAGCTAGACCCTTATATATCACCCTGCACCAGACTCATCTCCAAATGGATCCAAAACCTTGAAGTCAAAGCAGACACTCTGAAAACATTACAGGATGGAATAGAAGAAACCCTAGGTCTCCTTGGCTCAGGCCGAAATTTTCTGAATAGAGACACGGAAACACAACAAATCAAAGAAAGGTTGGACAAATGGGATTGCATGAAGTTACAGAGCTTCTGCATGGCAAAGGACATAGCTAGCAAGATCAATAGAAAGCCCATGGATTGGGAGAAGATCTTTACTAGCCATACAACAGACAAGGGTCTCATATCTAAAATATACTTGGAACTCAAAAAATTAAATCCCCCAACAACAAATCCTCAAAGAAACAACTGCCCAATAAATAAGTGGGCTAAAGACTTAAAGAGAAACTTCTCTGAAGAAGAAAGAAGGATGGCCAATATACACATGAAGAAATGCTCAACATCCCTAGCCATAAAAGAAATGCAAATCAAAACAACATTGAGATACCACCTCACTCCAGTTAGAATGGCAAAAATCAAGAACTCTAACAACAACAGATGCTGGAGGGGATGTGGAGAGAAGGGAACCTTACTTCATTGTTGGTGGGAATGTAAACTTGTTCAACCACTTTGGAAAGCAGTATGGAGGTTCCTCAAAAGACTTCACATAGAACTCCCCTATGACCCAGAAATCCCACTTTTGGGCATTTACCCAAATGTTTACAAACAAGACCACACTAAAGCTACCAGCACAACTATGTTTATTGCAGCATTATTTACCATAGCTAAGATATGGAACCAACCCAGATGCCCCTCAGTAGATGAATGGATCAAGAAAATGTGGTATATATACACAATGGAATTCTATGCCTCCATCAGAAAGAATGACATTGCCCCATTTGTTAGGAAATGGAAATACTTGGAAAAAATTATATTAAGTGAAGTAAGCCAGGCCCAAAGAAACATAGGTCCCATGGTTTTCCTTATTTGCAATATCTAGTATATGTATGAGTCAAGCGGAAAAGGTCAGATAATGTGATGTTAGGAAAATGAACCCTTAGATATGTATTTTAAGGTTTTTTTCTTTCATGCATTGGTTTCTAACGCATTTATAAGATTATTTCTTTGTTGCTTTGTATGTCCCTCCCCCACAGTATAACCCCTGCTTTCACTATATTTGATTTCAGTATAACTTGTGGAGGAGATGGGGAAAAACAAGTCATTTAAGGATATAGGTCGACCTGTTGCAACAATGAGAAGTACAAGTTGTCATGTTGAAAACGAGCTTTACAAGTTGGTTGGGGGGGGCGGGGGAGAGGATGGGGGAGTTGGGGGGAGACTGGGAAGGGATGTGAAGGGTAAACAAAGGAGGAGGCTGCAATGCTTGATAAGAAATGTATGCATTATCCTGCCCATGTAATTGTAACCCCTCTGTACAGTATGTTCACAAAATAAAATAAAATAAAATAAAATGAAAAAAAAAGATTTTAGCACAACAAAGGAGGAGGTTACAATGCTGGGCAAGATATGTACTTAGTACCATATTCATGTAACTGTAACTCCTCTGTACAGCATCTTTACAATAAAATAAAATTTAAATTATAAAAAAAGAAAAAAATGCTTGCACTTTCTTAATTTCATGTGTTCCTTTTTCTTTCGATTAATCTGAGCTTTGTCTGCCTCATTAGTATTTTCAAATAAGCTCATTTCTTTGAATTATTTATCAACCAGACAGTCTTTTCTATGCATTAAATCCCCACCTTCCTCTCACATCAGTTAGTTTGCAAACATCTTGAGATGAGTAGTCATTAGTGCTCATTTTCCTTATTTAATTAATTCATTTCAGGCTTTGCCTTTTCCTGTGATTACTGCCTTGGCCACATCTCATATTTCCATACTTTATGCAAAGTAAAATTTTAAAATCTCAAAATGTCTGGTGACTTGTTTTAACAGAATAGACAATAGTGATTATATGGTGTTATGTACTGATTATAGTACTCTGACTTATTGTCTGGTCTCTGACCCTCTCATGCTGATAGGCTTAGCGTACTATAAGGCCCTTCATCCTCTTGCTTTCAGTGCGAGCAGCATGTCTTTTGAGTCTTCCTTCACTCTCCTTTGTCTTCACCGCTTCCCACATATCCTATTTTGCTATAGATTTCGCAAGATATTGGTAAGAAACCTTCATGCCCTCCTCTTCCCAGCTCACAGGTGACACTTCTGGCATAAGATCCCAAAACAAACACCTTTTTCTCATCAGCCATTCTTCTAGTACGCCGAAACCTGTGATTAAATAGGTACTTTTTTTTTTTTAGAGTTTCAATACTCAATGTTCTAAGAATGAAGTGACATCAGAGAATTAATTGCTACAGTGCAAGATGTCGAAAGGGTAAATAATAAAAATCAGATGGATTTCTTGGAAGGAAAATCAGTTTATAGTTCAAATGCAGGACCTGGGTGGAGTCTCAGACCCAAGGAGGAGGATGAATTAAAATGCATAAGGGTCCAGGGTAATGATTAGAGTTACTTCAGAATGTGAGGCCAAGGAGGAGTCAAGCACAGCATCCAGTGAGGCGGGGCTGTCACCACAAGAATGGGATCCATTGTCTTCTGCTCACAAAGAGCTATCACAAGAACTGAGGTTCCAGAACATGTCCAACTAAACCTGTGTGCTCTTTTTATGTTTTCTCATATTTTTATGATCCCCTGGTTCCTTTCCTGTCTTTACAATAGATGCATCCCCTGCTCCTGGGTAAACTTAAACCTAGGAAAGTGGTGAATAAAATGTTCTCAAAGAAACAAGAAGATAACCCAGCAGCCTCTGGAGTAAGTATCCAAATACCCAAGCCAGAAAATACTCTCCTTGCCATGGGCTCTGCCAATTGGACATTTTCTTCTGTATGTACATTCTTTCTGGTAGCTTACCTCCAGGTACCTTCCACCAGCCCCCTAATTCCTGTAAGTTGCTTCTTTTTGACTTCAGTTCTAATCTGGGTGCAGTGGTTCAATCCTAGATACTAGCTATCTGGGAAGCAGAAACTGAGAGCATCAGGGTTTGAGAGCAGTTCAGGCAGAGAGTTTGCAAGACACTTTCTCAACCAATAGCTTGCCATCCTAACTACATGGAAAGCTAAGGTCAGGAGGATCACCATGGTTTGAGACAAAAGTGTTCCTGACATTACATTTCGATGGAAGAAGGTAGGCATGGAGGCTGTCATCCTAACTACTGTGGACATATAAAATAGGAGGATCACTGTCCAGGCACATAACTGGGCACAAGGCAAGACCGTATCTCAAAATAACCAGTGCAGCACAAGAACAAAAAGGCTGGAGGCATGACCCAGGGGTAGAATGCATGCTTAGCAAGCATAAGGCCCTGTGATCAAATATGGTACTATCAGAGAGACAGAGACAGAGTCAAAGACAGAGACAGCCAAAGACAGAGAGAGTATCCACCTGAATGGATACTGGTTGGTTTCTGGGACTTGTTAATCCAATAGAACACAGTAGAAGCAATGTGACTTCTTAGGCTGAGTTATAAGAAACCTTACAATCTACTCTTGAGCATTTTGGTTTTCTCAGTCTTGTAAACTGACCACCATACTACAGGCAGTAGGTTATATATCACATGCAAAAGCCATGGGTCAGCGTGCCTGCCCTCACCACAGCTGAGTTTCAGCTGGCATTGACTGCCAGCCTTTCTGTGAGCATTCTTGGCTATGTCACTCAACGAAACAGTCACACATGACCACGGCCTAGTGTTTCAGTCAGGTACGTGGTATGCAAAGGCAGCTGGACTATATAGAGCCACGAGAGATAATAATAAAATGCTTGATACATTTGGAGTGTTTTTGCGCTGCAATAGATGAGCAGAGAATTGTAGGGTTGAAATCAATCTTCTTTGTTTCACTGACCCAAAGAAATGCCATTTTGAGAGATGCATTTACTCTCTAATTCTTTAGCTAAGCAACACCTTCCTTTTGGGTTAAAGTAAACCATGTTGGCTGGGAATGATTCTATGGTCTATATTTCTGCTATTTATTATTACACTACTTATTCCTCAAGGAGCTATATTGTTTTCAGGTTCTTATGGAAAATGGAGACAACACGGTTTTGGTCCCATTAATCTCCTTATGGTAACGATGGGGAAATTCTAGGTTCTGATAGTAGTAAACTGCTGAGTTTACTGTAAACCTGAACTGATGTTCAACTCAGCAGGTATTTATCAACTCTCATTTATGTATTGCAACTGAGATGGATTGTGGGACTTGCAAGATAAATGAGGACCTGTTCCCAAGGATCCTTTAGTTCAGAAATAAAGATAACTCAGATCTAAAGGTGATATAATTCAAGGAAGAAAGTTCTAAATGTGGGCTGGGAAGGTGGCTCAGTGGTAGAGTGCTTGCCTTGCATGCATGAGGCCCTGGGTTCGATTCCTCAGCACCACATGAGCAGAAAAAAAAAGCCAAAAGTGGCGCTGTGGCTTAAGTCGTAGAGTGCTAGCCTTGAGCTGAAGAACTGAGGGATAGCGCCCAAGCCCAGAGTTCAGGCCCCACAACCGGACCCCCCCACCACCACCAAAAAAAAGAAAGTTCTAAATGTGGTGACCTATGCCTGTAATCTCAGCTATACAGGACACAGAGAGGAGGATCATTGCACAAAGCTGTTATCCAAAAAAATAATAATAATAACTAAAGCCCAATGGACTGGGAATGTGATTCAAGTGCTAGAGTGCCTTCTAAATGAACAAGACTCCCTGCATTCAAACCTTAGTGCTGCCAAACAGAAAAGACAAGTGCAAAAGCACACACTGAGTCACATTAGGACTCAGGGGAAGGCAAAGACAAGTTATAAAGAGACAGCAAGTAGGTAAAGAAGGAAGACATAGATCGAGTGTGAATCCTGAGACTCACCAGTTGACTGTAAGTTATCCAACCTTCCATGCTGACATAATTAATATAGGGGAAAATACAACTAACCAACATTCTGGGCTCACTTTGTTTGAGCAACTACTTTATAAGATTATGAGGATTAAATAAAATATAGCAAAGAAATGTGGTTAATAATAATCCTAGTTATTCAGGAGGCTGAGATCTGAGGATCACAGGCAGAAAAGTCTGTGAGACTCTCATCTCCAATGAACTGTTCAAAAAAGCCAAAGTGGTGCTGTGGCTCAAAGTGATAGAGCACAAAGGCACAAAGTGCCCAGGTCCTGAGCCCAAGCCCCAGGACTGTTTTTGGTTTTTTTTTTTTTTTTAAGTACTGAAATACCCCATAGAATGAACAAAAATACTTTTTGAAAATCATATATAAAATAAGAAATGTGTATTTAGAATAGATAAACAACTGTGTGTGTCTGTGTGTGTGTGCCAGTCCTAGGTCTTGAACTCAGGGCCTGGACACTGCTCCTAAGATTCTTTGGCTCAAAGCTAACACTCTATCACATGAGTACAACTCTATTTCTGGCCTTTTGGTGATTAGTTGGAGACAAGAATTTCATGGACTTTCCTTATCTGGCTGGCTTTGAACTACCCTCTTCAAATCTCAACCTCAAGAGTAGCTTGGATCACAGGCATGAGCTACCAGCACCCAGGCTATAAACAACTCTACAATAAAACAATTTTTCCAGCCACATGAAAATGGGCAGAGAATATCAGAACAGACATCTCTCCCTTGAATCCACATACACAAGAAAAGATGTTCAGCATCCTTAGTCCAAAACTCTGTTAAAATACCAGTTAATGCCCGACTAGTATGACAATAATTAAAAAGGAAGATAATATGCCTACAAAAGTAGCTCAGTGGTAGAGCACTTAACCAGCCTATACAAGCCTTGGATGCAATGTCTAACTCTATGAAGAAAGTGATGGAATTTTAGTCTCTGTATATAGATAGCTACACATATACACACAGACAGACAGACAGAAATATAAATGTTTTAGAAACCAACTGGTAGGCTCTCAAATAGTACAACAGGTTTCCCACATAACCTAACAGTTCTATTCTTAGGGATATACTCAAAAGAACAAAACACAAATATTCAGATAAAAAGTTGTGCATGAGTGTTTGTAGCAATGCTAGTTGCCTAACCAAAAGGTAGAAACCACTATAATGTCCACCAACTGATGAATGGATGGATTGTGACTACCCCTACCATTAAATATTTCTCAGCTACAAAAAGGAATAAAATACTAGTACACACCATAGGATAGTGCACATTGCAAATAGGCAAAGTGAAATATTTCAATCTTTCACATCTATAATTCTAGCTACTTGGGAGGCTAAGATTTAAGGATCAAAGTTTGAAGCCAGCCCTGGCAGACAAATTCATGAGACACTTATCTCCAAACAAGGCGCCAGAAGTGGAGATGTGGCTCAAGTAATAGCGTACCAGCCTTGTGTGCAAACAAGAGCACAACACCCTGAGTACAAGTCCCAAAACTCCCCTCTCTCTCTTTGTCTCTTTGTCTCTTTGTCTCTCTGTCTCTCTCTGTCTCTGTCTCTGTCTCTGTCTCTGTCTCTGTCTCTCTCTCTCTGTGTCTCTCTCTCTCTCTCTCTCTCTCACTCTCTCTCTCTCACACACACACACACAAGATTGGGCATATGACTGGTATAGCAAAAATGGGTTGGGGTCTAGAATAAAGATCATGGCAATAGAAATGGAAGGAAGGAAACACATCCAGGAAGTATACAATTTGTTACTTTTGAATTAATAGGACATTAACTGTATCTGTTGAATGGGGCCTTAAATGCACACAAGACCCAAACAGAATTGTATAGTTATGAGTCTGAGAATAAGAAAAATAAGACTGAGTGAACAGAAGTCAAAAGCCAGAGAAAAGAGCTAATTTGGCCAGGCTCGATGTCAATTTAGGTTGTAAGGCTACAACACAGAGGGAGGAAATTTGAAGAGTAGTAGACAAAGGCAGAGACTGGTCCTTCACATCCTACCTGTGTGATGAGTGTAAAGGATACTTTCATCATTGGTGGGATTTGGTTGATAGTTTGATTTTGTATGTGGTTTAGGGATGCCTGGGGGTGGGAGGGACTAGCATTTATGATGGTTTTACTATATATCAGGCACTCCACTATGTTTAGGGGCTTAGGGTTTTTTGTTTGTTTGTTCTAGAGAGGTGGTAATACTAGGGTTTGAAATTAAGGCCTTATACTCACTAGCACTTGAGCCATGCCCACAGCCATTTTTGCTTTAATTATTTTTAAAATAAGGTCTCACATTTGTCCAAGCTATCTTGGATCGTGATCTTCCCATTTATGCTTCCCACGAAGCTGGAATGACAGGCAGACACCACTATGCTTGGTGTTTTAATTTTTTAATTGTTATCATAAAGGTGATTTGTAAAAGGGTTACCATTGCGTAAGTCATGTAAAGAGTACATTTCGTTTTAGACACTACCACTCAGTTTTTCTCACCCAGTTTTTCTCTCCCATCTCCACCCACAAGCTCTATAATTTGTTTAAAACATAGTGTCCAGTGCATACCACTGTTGCATTTGTTTACGCTTCCCCTTACCTTCCCAATGACACATAAATGAACAAATAAGACCCCCCCAAAAAAAGCAAAAACATCAGAAAATACCTCTTATTTCCATTTCCTGGAGTTCATTTCAATAATATTATTTTGCATGACCAGGTGCTATAGGTATTGTGCCTTTCTGTTCCTCTCCTAAGAATATCCTCTTTGGTCTCACTGTGGGTAAACGCCTAGAGTCTTGTATAATTTATCATGTTCCCCTTATATTTTAGATCTAGCTTGTACAAATGAGAGAAAACAAGTGCCGTTTGTCTCTCTGAACTTGGCTTACCTCACTGAACATGATTTGTATTCACTCCATCCATTTCCCCGAAAATGACATAGTATTCTTTCTAATGGCTGTGTACAATTCCATTGTGTAGAGGTACCACATTTTGGGGATCCACTCATCTATTGTAGGCCATCTATATGCCCAGCTTTTTATTGGTTAAGATAGTGGTCTCACAAACTTTTTGCTCAGTTTGTCCTTAAACCATGATCCCTCTAGTTTCTACCTCCTGATTAGCTAAGATTACATGTAGTGAGCCACCATGCCAGGTGAGCTTTTGTGTGTTTTTGTTTTGTTTCATTTTAACACACATTGTTTTATTTTCTCATAGCCACCCCAAGATGCACATATTATTTTTGTTATTCTCAGAATTTTGAAACCAGATCTATTTGGTTGATGATTCTCTCTGCTGCGTTTTGCTGTAAAGTATGAATGCACCAATGTACTTGAGAGCAAGCCTAGCATCTGGGATTCATATATTCAACAAACGTTCATTTTCCCCCCCTTCTCTGTAGTAACCTGACTTCTCTGTTCACTGACCCTGACTAAATAGCAGGATTTGAATTTACTAACCAGCCTTTCCCTCACTCAACTTCTTTGGTGTCATGCTCTTTGGGGCCTTGGAGCTCTCTTCTCCCTTTCTCTGGCAAGGTAACTTCTTTATCTCTGTTCACTTCTTGCACACTCCCCTGGCCTTTCTTTTCCTACCCTTCCCACCCCCCCCCCAGATCCCTTTAGGCCTTTGCTGCTCCAATGGGGTTTAATAATGACAAATGTGTGTTGGATTTGAGGCTATGGTTAAGTGCTTGTTGGGAATTTGGTGGGGGCCCACCCACACATCCATCTCATTTATAACTGATGTTACTGGAATCAGGACAGCTAAAAACAGCACGATTCCCTTCCCCCACTGATCCCTCCAGCTAATCTCAAACACGAGAGGAGAATAGTGCAGGAGGCTCATCTCTGTGACTTTTTACAACACTCAATTGGAGATCATCAGGGCCAATTCCTTTCCAGCCATTTGCCTTAATGTAAACCAGAATTTCGCATCTCCTCTTCTGTGATCCCATTCCAGGGCCCCGCGAAGAGGTTGAACAATGTGTTCGACAGCGTGTTATCATCCTAATGCAAACAATCAGAGCCTGGTGAGTTATTAATCTCCCGGCCTTATCATCCATTCAAGACAAGTCTTATTAACCAAAAAAGCATAGGTTTTTGTTCCTGAATTCCAGAGATTAAAAAAAAAAACAAAGAAACTGAGAAGTGAACTAAAAATTCACTTGCATTGGAATTTTAGAATGAATTTTATCTTTTCAGTTGTGGCTTCCTTCATTAAGTTACAGGAAGTCAGAAATCAGCTATCCAACCCTAGATATGGTTGTTTTGATACTGAGTTAACCACTCAATGGGTAGCAGTAAACACCTAGCTGTATTTACATTGGAGTTGTTCATAAATGGAAAGGGACACATAAAGAACATGGCTAGAATAGAAGCCCAGCAGGTAAGTTATAGAATAATGGCAGATAACTTTACAGTACTAATTTCCAATGCAGAGCATTGATAGGAAGGCAGATGGGTCTTTTGAAAAGCCACAGGCAACAGACACTTCCATCCACTAAAATAAGAGGCCATTGGGCAAAGCAAAGTTTCATGGGAAGTCATTTGAGCATCCTTAGGTTATGTTTGTCTTGCATGGTACTTATTAATGGAGAGTATTTTGTATTGCAATCAGCCTTTCCCCAAACCAGTTCCATGGAACACATGCATAATGTAACCACTTGTAGAAGGAAAGTGTTTGAAACACTATCTCTTCTCAAATTTACCACTCACACTCAGGCTTTGAGAAGACTTTCAGTAAGAAAACTTCCAGGTTTTAGTCACATGTTATTGTTCTAATAAAAAACAATCAGAGCCTGGTGATTAGGAATCACCAGGTCCTATCATCCATTAAAGGCAAGTTTTCCCAAACCTGGCTTATTAACTAAGGGCTCCCAAGCCTTTTTGACGGAGGAAACTCTGAACCTTTTATTGTCTGTTACAATTTTCTGTAAGCAGTGGACACTGCCCAGAGCACAGTGAAGACCACATTTGCCTCCCAGTGAGTTGAGGCCAGGAGGCTTGGTCTAGCACAGCCAAGAAATCCGTTTTCATCCTGCAGCAGTGACTTCCTGTTCATGCAGAGCATCTCAGGGAGTTACCATAATGAGCACATCATAGGTCCCTAGTCAATATTTGTTAGTGATGAAATCCAAACTAGTAAAGTTATTGGAATGACTCAGATTATAAATTGGTCCAGACACTTTGTACCACTCTTCGCGACACATGTAAACCTGTGTTTGAATTAGTTGTCTAGCTGCTACCTGATAACAAGGAGCTTAGCTCCCACATCTCTTGAGACAGCTGCAGTCAGTCCTAGCTACAAGTTAGATTGAGGTGTTGGAAATCTCAGCACAGAGCTAGAGGCTTTTTGTTTTATTTTGTTTATGACAGCCCTGGAGCTTGAACTCAGGGCCTAGATTCTGTCCCTGAGTTTTTGCTCAAGGTTAGCACTCTATCACTTAAGTCACAACTCTACTGCCAGCTCTTTTGGTGCTTCATTGGAGATAAGAGTTTATAGACTTTCCCCTGCCCAGGGTTACTTTGAACTATGATCCTCAGAGTTCAGCCTCCTGAATAGCTAGGATCATAGGTATGAGCCACTGGCACCCAGCTCAGAGCTAGAGTTTTATCAGTGTAATCCAACTCTGCTCAGCCTTAGGCATCTTCCTACATTGGGACAAATGCTTGAACTGTCTTAAATGCACCATGTTTCTTGTTGCACTCTTGTGGCTCTACAGGGAAGGAAGGGCATAACTGCCACTGGAACTGGAGTAGAAGAGTATGAGGGGAGCCAGGCACCAGTGGCTCACACCTGTAATCTTAGCTACTCAGGAGGCTGAGCTCTGGGGATCACAGTTCAAAGCCAGCCCAGAAAGGAAAGTCCATGAGACTCTTATCTCCAATAAACCACTTAGAAAACCAGAAGTGGCGCTGTGGCTCAAGTGATAGAGCACTAGCCTTGAGCTGAAGAGCACAGTGACAGCGCCCAAGCTCAGAGTTCAAGCCCCACGACCGACAAAAAACAAAGAAGTAAAAAAAAAAAAAAAGTGGGGTGGGGGCAGGAGAAGCCTGTGAGAAACAGGAGAACTTGAGAAGGGATGGGGTGAGAGCCTTTAGGCTCTGCTTATATAGACATATTCAAGAAGAAAGAACATCAACAGGGAGAAAAGAAAATAGGAGTGGATCTCTTCCTGGGGGCCTCCTAAGGGTTTCCTTTGGTTTCCTCAAGAGATTTTTACAGAAATCCAGATTGGTGCTAGGTTCTGCCACTACATAAATCAACCAAAAAATTACCTAAACTTCAGCCTTGACAGAGTCAACATCCTGAAAATGGGGAATGTCAGTAATAAGCATGATGAATAAAGTTGTATTTTAGATGCCATGCATTTGTATGTAAGCTGTATTTATGGTAGATGCACGTGTATTGTGTAAAACATAAGCATAGTTTATAAAGAAGATTGTGAAATACAAACTGAAATTCATCCTGTCCTTCTTTACTCTCTCCTTCTCTCCTTTGCTTCCTTCCTTCCTTTCTTTTTCCTTCTTTCTCCTTATTTTCCTTTCTCCTTCCTTTTCTCTATCTCTGTCTCTCTGTCCCTCTCTCCCTCTGTCTGTCTGTCTGTTTCCTCTCCACAGTGCTGGGAATAGCACTCAAGGCTTTGATTGTAGAAGGTAAGCTCACCACATCCCAACTATAACTCAACCCCTCAGTTAGCAATCTGGAATTGGTTGGTGAGTACAGGGCTCACTGGAAAGACATTTGCAAAAACTTGAAGGAGTTGAGAGAGTAAGGGCCTGGAGATTTGGGAAAGAATGCTAGAAGATACCTGCCATAAGGAACAGAGGAAGAAAAGTCCAAGATAAGGAGCATCCTTGGTGACCACAGGGAGATGGAGGAACAAGATGAACCTCTCTGTCTACTCCAGAGGGTCATCCTTGTCCTGACCACACTCGAAGACATTCTCCAGGGTCAGGGGATAAAGAACAGGAGAAAGAGGGAAGAGGGAAGCTGGAGAGGAGCCATAAGCCCTCATGGAGGGCGAGCCCTGAAAGAAACAGTAGGAACCCTGGATCCTGATTATATAAAATAGGGGTGTTTGAATTTTCAGATCCATATACTATGCAAGGCTGAAACAAGTCACCTTTGAGTGGAACAAGTTGGGTCTCCTATGTGCTCTGGGTAAAGATCACCAGCCCCTAGCCAAGCATGGTATCATACACCTATAATCTCAATACTCCATTCAGGAGGTTGGAGCAGGAAGATCTCTAATGAAAGGCCAGTGACTACAAGTGACATCTTGCCTCAGAAAGTCCCTGAAGACTCTGATGACAAATGTGTGGCTGACTGTGTCTAGTTGTAATGCTTCCCTGTCTCCATGAATGAGGCAACCCAAGCCCCTGCTTCAAATCTGGGAATGTTTAAAACTCCTTTCTTGGCTCTTTCATTTAATAACACTGGGGTGAGTCCCTAGACATTCAAGTTTTTACAAAAGCTGAAACATAATGGACTTCCAGGCATGGGCTAAACATGTATACCCCATACTCTTCTGCTGTGTGTGAATTCCACAACTGTCTCTAGCCTACTTGCAGCTCACTTTTGCTCTTGTGATTCATGTCTCACTCTTCAGTGGACCTAAAGTAAGGAGGAATTGAACATCTTCAGAAAGAGCCAAGGACTTTGTCTTTTAATTTCTTTGGCGTTCTATAATTCCCCTAAGAAAACATATGCAAATATTACTGGTGCCTGTGGTTCACCCTTGGTGTTTCAATTTACAACATCTCTCTGCAGCCTCTGCTTCAAACTGGGGTGAAAAATGTTTCTCAGCACTCTACAGTCTTGACGACCATGAAACACAGACGCGAATGACATGCAAGCCAGGATTTGCAGCCTCCCAGAAAACATCAAAGTTTTCCATTGCCAGAAACAATGAGTAGAAAGAAGTGGGGGGGGGGTGTGAGGGGAGTTTCTGACCCACTGTGTGAGCCAAGGACTGAAGAGTGGCTGGGATTGACGAGCTGTGAGCTTCGTCCTTGGATGCCTGTACAGCCAAGAGTGAGGTCATCAGAAAGCAGGTGTGGGGCTTCCCAACAGGTGTTACCAAAGGAGGTTCTTAACCCATGTTCTATTGCTGCCTGGGACACAGAGGCCAGGTGTCTGGCTAAGACATCCTTGTCATGCGCTTAGAAAACTTATTTCAGAAAATCAACATGACTTGGGGTGTGCAGAGTTTCAGGGCTGAGAACAGCATCTAAAAAATATCTGTGATAACCACATGTCAGTGGCTCAAGACTATTACCTGCTTATGAGGCTGAGATCTAAGGATCCCAGATGGAAGTCATCCCAGAGTCTGAGAGACTCTTATCTCCAATGAACCAACAAAAAGTTGGAAGTAGAGGTGTGGCTTATGTGATAGAGCACCAGCCTTGAATGGAAAAAGTCAACTGAGAACACAAGGTTCTGAAATCAAGTAGGTCTGACCTCAAAGTACCTTTTTTTTGGTGTTTGTTTTTTTTTTTTTTGGTCAGTTGTGGGACCTAAACTCTGGGCCTGGGCTCTGTCCCTCAGCTCTTCAGCTCAAGGCTAGCACCCTACCACTAGAGCCACAGTGCCACTTCTGGCTTTTTCTGCTTATGTGGTGCTGAGGAATCGAACCCAGGGTCTCATATATATGAGGCAAGCGCTCTACCACTGAGCCATCTTACCAGCCCCTCAAAGTACCTTTTAACAAAGGTACTTTGGTATGTATGTGCTGTTACTGGGTCTGCAACTCAGAACTTAGTGCTCTCTCTTGCCTTTTCCTACTCAAGGCTGGAGTCTACCACTTGAGCCACAACTCCACTTGCAGATTTTTGCCAGCTAATTAGAGATAAAGTTTCTTATATGTGGCTGCCCCAGGGTTGGCTTCAAACCAAAATGCTTGCATCTCAGACCCCTAAGTAGCTAGGATTACAAATGTACAAGACACCAGTTCCTGGCAGTAAAGACATTTTTTTTTGTTTTTAAATCCGTGGTTAGTTCTGAATCCTGAGAAAAGCAAGGAGGAGACAAAAAGCAAGGAGATCTCTAGGGATATCCCATTGTTGTGGACCATATTATCACAGAGGAAGCTGAGAGCATTTGAACAAGTCTGATTCGCTTCCCTCTAATCTGTGTCTGCATTGAGAGCCTCCTTCTCCTTCCTGGGCTCCATCTTGCTTCACATTTCATGTGTATGTGAACCAAGTTGAGACAAGAATTTCTGCACATAGATACAGTGGAGCCAGAGAAACCTCTTGGCTCTCTCTCACTCAGGTTCTTTATTCAAAGCAACAGCAGCAACAACAACGTTGCCTTACTATGGCCTTCAAAGGATTAATGCCTCACATTTCTTTACCCATGTATATGCTGGAAGTATCACCTTATTGAATTAGTGGCAGCTCAATGTCTCAAGTCTAATGCAATTACTCTAATAGCAATTGTTCATAGGTAATTTATAAAATGAAGATACTCTAATATTATATCCCTTGCCATTTGACCAGCTAAATAGAGAGAGGGAGAGAGCCTGGCCTTTGCTTTAATAACAAAAGTTAATTCCTCAATTCCTCTTAACACCCTCGCAGGAAAAACTAAACTAGCCTGTAGACGAGCAATAAAAATGGACTCACAGCCCTGAATAGGTCTTCCTCTACCTATAAATCAGAGATAACAAAATTTGTCATGTTTCTGACTTTAAGCTCAGAATGGAGGAAATTGAGGGTCAGGGAGTAAATGGCCACATAAATACAATGCATTGATTTGTGGGCTTTCCTGATTTGGTTTGGGGAGGAGAGGTGGGAGGGGGGGCGGGGAGGGTTAATTTAATTTTGTACGAAATGTTTTCTTGCTCTTCCAAAGTTGGTTGTTGGAAAATCTGGCAGCTGCTAGGCAAAAATTTGATGGCAATGAAACATTTGTGAAAAACTCAAAGTAAAGAGTTGGCGATCCCTGACAGTTAACATCTGAAGAGTGAATGTGCTGTAAAGATTGAGGTTGGAACATGAATGTCTACACCGTGCTTTGGCAATGGCTATGAAGTCTACCCTGCACCTAGGGGGTGGACCTCTCAGTGACATCTCTCTCACTGGGTCCTTTGGAACTTTGTGGTGTTAATGCTGCCAACCATCCCTGGCCTCCTGCTGTCCATTATTGGCTCTTCATTAAATTCTTACTGGATATTTGATCCACCCTACGGAAGTCAATGGGTCCTAACAATCTGGTTTATAGTTGTGATCCACCATGCAATAATATAAGGAGTCAAAGACAATCTACCTCGGTCCCATTTGGTTTCACTGCCAGCACAGCTGAGAACACACATAGATATTTACACACCTGTGTATGTTAGTGTAGGTAGCCAGGTAGACGTAAGCAGGAACAAGAAAATCCCCCTGAGCTGCCAGATTCCATCCTAAACCACAGCTAGTGCACACCCTGAGCTGATGATCAACATAATGGCCTTACATCCTTTTGGAGCCCATGTCCTATAAGGAAGGCCAAGAGGAGTAACTGTGACAGCATTTGCCTTCCTACACCCAAGCAAACTGCACCAAGGGCCAGCTATTTGGGGGAGGGCCTGCATTTCCTTTTACCGAGTAACTGCACCCTGTTTGATACAACTCTAAGCTCCTAACCTCACCTGCTCCCTCCAGGTGTAATTCCACTTTCTGAATAAATACCAGTCTTTGCTATCTTCCTACTTTTTGTGGTTCTTTGGCTATACCTGGAGTAGCAGCTTAGTCTTAGATGTATGCAAGAACAAAGGAGTAGGTGGAAAGCACTCCATCCACAAATAACTGCATTGCTTCTTTCCCTCTTTCTTTCCCTCCTTCCTGTAAAGTCTGCACAGGGACACTTCCCTCCCTCTTGGCTAAGTTTCCACCCAGTATCTGTTACCTAGGTAACTGACAGACCTGGAAGCAGTCACATTCCCTTCCTGCTAGGTCACATCCTGGGCCACCTCTGGTCACATGCCTCCCATCTGACCTGAGGAGGGTCCCAGACTCTGAGGTCATGTCCAGATCCAGTGTGGCCACACCTTTCCCCCACCTGGTCACACCTCTTCCTGTCCCTGGCCTAGATAAGTCCTGGTGGCCTGGGGTGGGTCTTCTCTTATTTTCCCTTTCCTTTTCAGCCCTGACTCTCCAACATGCACAGCTAGGGCAGCAGTTCGGTAAATAAACCTCTTTTCCTGCCTGAATAGCAGGTGGTATTCTCTTCATCAGCTACCTAATAAAACCTACCTATTTAATATACCTTACACTGCCTTTTCTTATTTTTCTTTTCTGGTGGTGATAGTAGTATTGAAGTTAGCACATACATTTCTAATACCCAAGTTTTCTGTGGCCTTCGCTGCCAGTCTTCCTGACAACTTATTTAACATCAAAGGATGAAACCTGTCCTTCCTAATCTTCCCCAACATTCTTTAGGAAATTTTCCTGAAGACCCATCCAGTTGCTTCAGGTCTCGCCCTTAGTCTAGAAAGTCTAGGAGATTTAATTTTTATGTTTTATGTATCAACTTGACTGAATTCTAGGATGTTCAGATACTTGGTTCATTATCTCAGGTTGTATCTGTGAGGACATTTCCCAAAGAGAATAGCATGTGAGTCAATAGGTTGTCAAGTAGGAGCTGTCTCTGAGGGTTTTTTTTCCTCAAGGCTAGTTCTCTACTACTTAAACCACAGCTCCAATTAAGGCTTTGTGGGTAGTTAATTGGACATATACAACAGTGGTCCAATAAGACAGCCATATAACTGTGGGCTACACCAGCTAGGTTTGTATGAGTCCATTCTAGGATGTTCAGATCAACAATTCAAGATGAATTTTTCAGAATGAACTGTCACGGCTTATGCCTATAATCCTGGCTACACAGAAGGCTGAGGATTATAGTTCAAAGCCAGCCTGGGCAAGAACGTCTATGAAATGCTTTTTTTCAACTAACCACTGGGAAAAAATGGAGCCGTGGCCCAAATGGTAGAGGGAAAGCCTTGAGGAAAAAAGCTAAGGGGTAGAGCTTAGTGGTAGAAGGCTTGCCTAACATGCATAAAGCCCTGGGTTTGATTCCTTAGTACCATATTAACAGAAAAAGCCAGAAGTGATGCTATAGCTCAAGTGGTAGAATGCTAGCCTTGAGCAAAAGAAGCTCAGGGATTGTGCCCAGGCCCTGAGTTCAAGCCTAAGGACTGGGGAAAAACAAAGCTAAGGGTAGTGCCTAGGCCCTGAGTTCAAGCCACAGTACCTGCATAAACCACCTACTACCTTCCCATTCCAACTTTCCCACGCAGGGCAAGTACGTTTCTGAAGAGTATAGGGATCTTTCTCCCCCTGTCCCTCCAGGTAAACATAAACTCTCATGGGAACTTGGGTTTTAAAAAGGCCTGGAATCTGCACAGCAAGCAACACTCACTGTCAGCAAGAGTATCTCTGTGATCACAGATCATTTCCAATACTGAAGAAAACCCAGGAGACATGTGAGTGGGAAAGTTTCCAAGTCCACAGCTATGATTTGAGTCCATTCCCACAAACAAGTTGAAGGAAAAAACAATGGAATACTTCTAATCCTCTTTGGGATGAATGGAGTTTTAACATGCAAAATGCAAGACATCCCCTGAGAAGTAAATGGAGTAGCTAAAGAGGATTCAAGTCATTTTTGGTGTGTAGTACTGAGCGAACTGATAGAGTTGTACATGCTAGGCAGGTACTCTTATCTCTGAGCCATGCCTCCAACCATTTTTGCACTGGTTATTTTAAGATAGGATCTCAGAGGAGCACTGGTGGCTCATGCCTGTAATCCTAGCTACTCAAAAGGCTGAGATCTGAGGATCATAGTTTGAAGTCAGCCTGGACAGTAAAGTCTATGAGACTCTTATCTCCACTTAACCATCAGAAAACCAAAAGTGGAGCTATGGCTCAAAGTGGAAGAGAACTAGCCTTGGGCAAAAAATCTCAGGGACAGTGCCCAGGTCTGAGTTCAAGCCCCATGACCACCACCAACAACAACATAAAACCTGATAGAGTCTTACTTTTTACCCTGGCCAGTGCCTGAACCAAGACCCTTCTTTTATACACTTGTCATTTTAGTTGGGATAATAGGTACACAGTATCCTAACAGCTTCATCCGTTAAAGTGGAGGCTCTAGAATAATTTTCTTTTATTTGCCAGTCATGGGGCCTGAACTCTGGGCCTGGGCGCTGTCCCTCAGCTCTTCAGCTCAAGGCTAGCGCTCTACCACTTGAGCCACAGTGCCACTTCCGGCTTTTTCTGCTTATGTGGTGCTGAGCAATCGAACCCAGGGTCTCATGCATGTGAAGCAAGCATTCTACCACTGAGCCACCTTCCCAGCCCCAAGAATTTTTCTTTTGGCCTGGGCTTTCCTAAACTTTGATCCTACCCTCTGATCAGCTGGTATTACAGGCATTTATTTTCAGATACAAGACTTGGTTGATCACTGCCAGGGTTCTACCTACCACTTGAGCCACACCCAAGGTCTGGCTTTTTTTCTGATTAATTGGAGATAATTTTTAATATATATTTTACTTTTATCTTTAAACAGTTGTACTAATGAGTTGACATTCAACAAAATAGTATCAGATTACAATGAAGCTTGATCCATGCCACCCTCTTTTTGTTATTCTCCTCTATCCCTTCCGACTCCAACTTTTCCCCTAATTTTCTTCATTTTGTAGAATATGCGTTGAATTTTATTTTCCCCAATCCCATATCTCTCTTCATTGATCTATGCTCCTCAGAAATAAGAGTCTTGAGGATTTGTCTATGAGCCTCAATTTTCAGATCTTAGCCTCCTGAGAAGCTAGGATTATAGGCATAAGCCACCAATGCCTTCTGAGGTCCTGTTTTTTGTTTTTGTGGGGTTTTTTTCTCCCCAAGGGCTGTCTGGCTTTGCAGCTAGTTTGACCTCTGATTCAAGATCCTCATGCCTCAGCCTGCTGAGTGCAAGCGATTACAGGCATAGGTCACTATGCTTTGCTCACTGTTACTAATATTTGACTAGACAATATGTATTACTTTTTCTCCAAATACAAGCAACTCACCAGGCTCTTTTTTTCTTTGGTGGTACTGGGGTTAAACTCAGGGACTCAAGCTTACTAGGCTGATGTTCTCTCACTTGAACCTCACTCTGCTTCTGCTTGTTTTGGAGATAAAGTCTGGCCTCCAACTGTCCAATTGTTACCCTCCAGATCTCAGTCTCCTGCGTAGCTAGGTTTACAGGAGTGATCAGTTTACAGGAGTGTTTTTTTATATAAGTACCTTTTCTCTTCTTACTTTGAAGCAAATTTTGGAGATGGAAAAACCAAGGCTGCTGACTTTCCTCAACCTCAGGAGAAGGAAATAGGACAGCTAGTACAAAGATTGGAACTCTGTTGGACTTCTCCACCACCAACCTCTCTACAAAGTCTGAGCTCAGCCTTGCTGATTCTGCAGTGAGGGAAGGGAGGGACAGGATCTGTTTGCATCCCACACTTATACAGAAGCTTTGAGACACTAGTGGCTAAAAAGTCTTAATTGGAAAATGACAGGTTACATTCACTCTTGGCTCCCTGAAGCTGCAGAAGCAGAGCTGCCTGGCAATGATGCCCAAAACAGGGATAGCAGACATGAGACCAGAGAGAAAGATTGCATCTTCTAGTCCACCACTTCAAACAGGGCTAGGCATGAGGAATTAGCCCAGAACAACCCCAAATCAACCACACTGAGCCCTACATCCATGAGAGTTAGCCATGGCCTGAAAGAAAGGACACCAGAGCCCCTGTTCTCCTTTGTTTGGAGAAACTTGAGTTAAAAAACATAAATGAGTCAAACCAGTTTCTTTATCTTGGGACTCCCCACAATTATTAAATACCAACGTGCATGGTAGAATTTCAAGACAAGGGCATTGCTTGACCGACCATAGGAAGTACATTTGTTCATAGGGAAGGAGAAAAAACAAACAGGCAAACTTCTCCTAGGACGTTTCTGTGCAATTGCTTTGGGAAACAATTGATTGGACATTGTCTGGTCTTTCTCCACATAAACCTGGCATTCTTCTGAGGGATTTGTCCATGTGGAGGAATGTTAATGAACCAACGAGACTCCAAGATGAGGTCTGAGCCAACCATAGTCTTGGACTTATGACGAAGAAGCAAAGGCATGGAAGAGCTTCTCCTCTTCTCTTTTCTTCCCCTCACAGGGGCAGGAAAATGATCCTGGCACGAAAGAAAAGCCAAGAGAGAATGGTAAAACACCAAGTTCCAACTTTTATAGGCATATTTTCTTTTGTTTTCTTTCACTATCTTACGTGTAAAATATGTGGGTTGGAATATTCTTGCCAAAAGAGCTGGACTTTGCCTAGAGAACCTTAAAAGAGGTTCTTTTTGTTCTTAAAGGACACCCTTTGTTTTCAAAGAACAATTAGCTGTGCAAATAATATTCAACTACCAAGCTTAGAATCAAAGCCCAACCTACCTCTCCTAATTCCCTCCCTTGTTTTCTGGACTTCTGAACACTCCTATGACTACTGATGTCATTGCTTGACATTTTTAATTATTTGACACTGAAAGACTTTAGTAAGCTACTGTCGCTACCGCCTCGACCAGCAAGGAAGACGCGACACCGGACTCTTCTCTCTGCAGTTTATTCAGGACCTTTTAGTAATCTTCTGACCCCAACCCCAGGGAGAATTCCCCACAGCCTTAAGTACCCGCTGGGTAGCCAACCCTGATACGCCACGTGGGAACCACCAATAGGTTCAGGTGCGCGGAAGCAAGCCAGATTCTTTGCCTTAGCCATATCAGGAGTTGTTTACCACAGAGAGCACTCGCCATCGGGAAGGCGGAGGGCGGAAGCTGGCACCATCTTCCAGGTGCGGCCTCTCGCAGCTCTCTACAAGCTACATCACATTATTTTGTATTAAGGATGTTATATTCCTATCATAACATACTCTAAATGTATATTATTTGACACTTGAAAATAATGTTGTTCCTAGGAAGTAAGCATTGTCAATACTGCTCTTCTATGGGTAAGAAAACTGAGTCTGAAGGTATTATCTCATAATTATCCCACAACTAGTAATGGCTCAATCAAGCCCTGAGCCAGTACCATCCATCCACCCAAAGTCTCTTCTTCCACACCAATTCCATAATTACTACAATAAGATTGAGAAAGAGGAAACACTACATGCTTCTTAAAGGGTAAACTCAAAATCCTTTCAGCATAACCCATCATTAAAAACTAGAAGGAGGGCAGGGAAGGTGGCTCAGTAATAGAGTGCTTGCCTTGCATGCATGAAGCCCTGGGTTATATTCCGCAGCATCACATAAGCAGAAAAAGCCAGAAGTAGCAATGTGGCTCAAGTGGGAGAGTGCTAGCCTTGAGCTGAAGAGCTGAGGGACAGCACCCAGGCCCAGAGTTCAGGCCCCACGACCAACAAAAAACAAACAACAACAACAAAAAAAACCAACTAGAAGGAGTCGGCACCAATGGTTCATGCCTGCAATTCTAGCTACTTAGAAGGCTGAGATCTGAGGATTGAGGTTCAAAGTCAGCCTGGAAAGTGCAGGAGACTCATCTCCAATTAAGCACCAAAAAAAGTGTCTAGTAGAGCTGTGGCTCAAGTGGTAGAACGATAACCTTGAGCACAAAAACTCAGGCACAACACCCAAGCACTCAGTTCAAGCCCCAGGACTGGCACAAAAAGAAGAAAAGAAACTAGAAAGAATGGCCAATGCTGGTGGCTCATGCCTGTAATCCTAGCTACTCAGGAAGCTGAGATCTGAGGACTGTGGTTCAAAGCCTACCCATGAAGAAAAGTCCATGAGACTATTTCATCTTATCTTAAGTGATAGAATACTAGCTTTGAGCAAGAAAGCTCTGGACAATACTCAGGCCCCCGTTCAAGCCACAGGACACACACTCACACACACACACTTACACAATCTAGAGGAAAAAATGGATTATTATAACACTAAAAATGCAGTTAACATACAAGAACACATGGGAAAAATAGCATTCTTGTAATGTGAAAATAATTATATCTCATATATATGATTATAATAGAGTTTACTCCAAATCATAGCTCTATAGATAAAATCTCACACAATAAGGCTAAAAACTCTTCAAATATACTCATGTGTGTGGGCACATATGTGTGCATACATGCATGTCCTGGAGCTTGAACTAAGGGCTTGGGTACTGTTCCTAAGCTATTTTTGCTCAAGACTAGTCTCTACTACTTAAGCCATAGCTCTACATCTGGCTTTTTGGTGCTTAATTGGAGATAAGAGTCTCTGGGACATTTCCCTCCCAAGCTGGCTAGAACTGTTATCCTCAGATCTCAGCCTCTTGATAGCTAAGATTATAGGTGTGAGTTACCAGTGCATTGCTCTCAAAGTTACACTTTTAAAGAAGTAATCCAGCTGGCCCATAAATGTAACCCGAGCTACTCAGGAGTCTACAATTTGGAAGTTCAAGATTGGGAACCAATCCAGGCAGAAAAAAGTTGGTAAGATTCCATCTTCAATTATTAGGCAAAATGGCTCAAGTGGTAGACTACCAGCCTAGTAAGCATGAGGCTTTGAGTTCAAGCCCCAGTTTACAAAAAATAAAAATAAAAATCCTGCCAGGAAATGATGGGGAGAAAAAAGAGAATTTTATGGGCTAGCCAAATACAATTAATCTTCAGGTATGTTTTTTAAGACACACTCATTTGTACCAATTAACTTTATTACAGTATTGGAAGATTTCTCTCTCCCTTTCTGTATGCGAACTTTCTTTGAAGATTTGAGTCTGAGCAATCTTTACTGCCTTATTTCTAGTTAAGATTGCAATAATTTGTCATTGGTGAGCAGACACTTTCTTAACTACTCCTGTGTTAAAAATAAAAGAACAGTATTGCTAAGGGGGTTATCTCTGGGGTGCTGCAAAGCCAAGCACTATAAAATGGTTAGGCATTAAAGATGCGAAGAAAACTCATAAAGTAACACATAAAAAAATGTGTCTCGCCTTCCCATTTATAGGGAATGATGGTGTTGCTCAATCTTTCCAGCCAAGGACTATTTTAGAATTGAAGTTTCAATCAGAACAAGACTACTAGAGAGAGGTCTAACTCTTCCTCTTTGACCCTCTTGGGGGGGGGGGGGGGTTGTAAAAGTGCCAAAGTAAAAAAAAAATCATGTACTTTGTTGGCTTTTCTGTTGGCCTTTTGCCCGCCCCTTCTCCTCTAACACAAGTACAAATACATACTCCAATCAATATGGTTTCCTAGCTTATGTGACTTTTCTAAATCACATTTCTATCTCTTGGGGAAATACCATTCATCTATTGGATTCAGCAGATAGATATTTAGAAGAACATCAGGGAAATTTAGCACTGTTCTTACTTACTAGAAGAGCTGCTGGTTCAACCATTAAAGGGAAATGGATCTTTATTGAAAGCTGTCTTTCAAAAGGGCTTACTGGACATCCAGGCCACCATCCTGGTCAGCAACAGCTGGTGTCAGCATCAGGGACACAGAAGGCTGGTGTTTCCAGGCAGGGACAAAATCAAATTCCAACATAGTTTAATCTCAGTGTCCAGAGAACATTGTGTCAGATTCAGATATGGTATCTGGGGGAAGAAAGGACATCCAAGATGAGTTCTGGTCATAGGTAAATGATGTATATTTCCTGTCACAGTCTCTACTGAATTTCCTGTTGGCTACATACAGAAATGATGTCAATCAAAACTAAACTACCATTCCTGCAGTGCTAGGGCAGATGCTATCCTTTCTTTTATACATCCTAAGCTACCTCCACTTCTGTACATACCAATTCGATAACTTTCAACCATGAGCACTCCAACTAGGTAGTGCTAAGAGAATCCGGGGTCTTTAAAAGGTAGGGCCTACTGTGTGCCAGTGGCTCATGCCTATAATCCTAGCTACAGGAAGCTGAGATTTAAATATCTAAGTTCAAAGCCAGCCCAGGCAGGAAGGTCCATGAGACTCTTATCTCCAATTAACCACCAGTAAACCAGAAGTGGAGCTGTGGCTCAAAGTACTAGCTTTCAGTGAAAGAGCTCAAAGACAATATCCAGGTCATGAGTTCAAGCCTCATAACAGACACAAAAGAAAAAAATGGAACCTGTGGAAGGTCATCAAGCCATGGAGGAGATAAACTTGGAAGGGACATCAGTCTCTCTGGCTTCCAGTCTGATCATTCTCCCTCCCCACTCCACCTTCTCCCTCTCTGTCCATCATGACGTCATCTGCTGTGAGAGCTGCTACTATGTCCTTTCAGTTTTCAACCTCCCAAACCCTAAACTGAGATTAACAAACTTCTTTTCCTTATACATTATCCAGCCTCCAATGTTTTGTGGTAGCAATGGAGCATAGAATTAATTCACAAATAAAACGAGGCGAGTTACTCACAGGATATCACCCTTGGGCCCCTGTTCTAGTCCAAGAAAAGAGCGTGTAATTCAAGGCTAGCCAACCAGAGACTTTCCTAGCAGTTTCCCCTAATCAAATTAGAAAAGACAGGGAAGTGTTACAGTATCCTGATGTACTAGAAACTATGTGTTCCACCATGTGCAAGACCATCTGATGGACATCCAGAAAGGCAGCAGGATTCTTTCAATCAGCTTGTTCGACACTTCCAAGCTCCTCCACATGTTAATTCTCAACCTTCTCACTTTAGTTGTAATTTTAATATTCCAATTATCTTAGGTCTATAAAAATTAAAACTGCCAGGTGCCAGTGGCTCATACCTGTAATCCTAGCTACTCAGGAAGCTGAGATCTGAGGATCGTGGCTTAAAGCCAGCCCCGACAGGAAAGTCCATGAGACTCTTATCTCCAATAAAACACCAGAAAACCAGAAGTGGTGCTGTGGCTCACGTGGTAGAGCACTATCCTTGAGCTGAAGAGCTCAGGGACACCACCTAGGCCCAGAATTCAAGCCCCATGACCGACACACACAAAAGATATTAAAAACCTTCTCATCAGGTGCTGCTCACTTGCAGGGTAACTCTCTCTCTCTCTCTCTCTCTCTCTCTCTCTCTCTCTCTCTCTCTCTCTCTCTCTCTCTCTCTCTCTCTCTCTCTCTCTCTCTCTCTCTCTCTCTCTCTCTCTCTCTCCATCCAGCCCTGTGAGGCTTCTCCTCTGCTCCAACACGGATATGAAATGGCCTCCAAAATCCCATCTCTGAAGATTTGGTCTTCAGCCATGGCATTACTGGGAAGTGGTGGCCCCTTTGTAGAGTCCAGTAAAGGAAGGAAGATGGTGGCAGCATGGCCTTGAGGGGGACCCTGGACAAATGTGGTGGGCGGATGCCCCCAAATTGTAATGGAAAATAAACCATTCCTCTTTTTAAGTTGATTTATTGGTTTGTATATTATTTGTGATATCACAGGAAAACTAAGAGAATCTCCCCTCACTAATTTTTTTCGTTCTGATACGGGAGCTTGAACTCAAGACCTTGTCCTCTCGCTTAGATTTTTCATTCAAGGCTGCCACTATATCCACTTGAGCCACAGCTCTGCTTTTGGCTTTTTGCTGGTTAATCAGAGGCAAGTCTGTTTTTTTCTGCCTTGTCTGGCTTCAAACCTTGATCCTCAGATCTCAGCCTCCTGAGTAGTTGGGATTACAGGTGTGAGCCACCATGGCCCAGACAGAATTCTCCTTTCTAATAATGATGTCTCATCTGAAGTCCCTGATACAAGTTTTTTAATTTTTCTAGGTACGCATTTCTGCTCTGTGAAAATAAAAAGGGAGAAGTGGTTTTCATTAAGGGAAAGAACATTCAACAATGAACAACAAATAAAATCAGGTCAAAGAGTATGAAAAGAAAGTTGAAAGAAATTCAAATGGACATTAAACATCTGGGAGAAGAGTCAGATTTGGAGGGGTTGTGTGTGTGTGTGTGTGTGTGTGTGTGTGTGTGTGTGTGTGTGTGTGTGTGTGTGTGTGTGTGTTTCTGTTGTATTTTTCTATGTTTTCAAAAATAGTTGATGATTTTAAAAAGCCACCCTTTGGAATCCTTGAACTATCCCATAGTTCAATCTACCATCAGTACCCAGATGGGTACCCAGAGGAAACTCTGACTTATCTTCTTTACCCCAGACAGCAGTGTAATGGAGAACATAGCACACAATCTACTTTTTCCAACTGGTTTTCACTCTGTTTTATTTTGTTGCTAATATTGTCTTGGTGGGCTCCCTGGTCAGTGGAATAGGATTGACAGAGAATCAGCACCTGCCAGTTACCAGAAGGATCGATGATGACAGCAGACAAGTATGTGATGATTCCTGCATCTGAGAACTCTTGTGTGTGTGTGTGTGTGTGTGTGTGTGTGTGTGTGTTTACACACATCTTACAGTCCCTCTTTTACAGATGGAGAAACAGACAATCTACCTGCCTGAAGACACACAGAAGTGTCGTTACAAACCTGGAGCCATACTTTATAAATTCATTTATTTTTATGTGCCTTAAAAAATTATTATTATTGTAAAGGTGATGTACAGATTGGTTACAGTTACATAAGTTAAATAAACTGCACCTTTCTTTTTGAACAATGTCACCCCTTTCCTTGCTCTCTCCCAGTTTATTTTTCTTGTCCGACCCACAAGTTGTATACTTCATTTTCCACAGAGTGTCCAGTGAGTATCCCTGCTGCATTCACTCTTTGTCCCTCCATTTCTGAGTCCCCCACTTACCCTCCCAAAGACAGATCAACAAACAAGACACAAGGAAAACAAAAAAGAAACTTCATTTTAATCCACAAAAATTAATAGTATCCATGTCCAGAGTACTATGTGATGCATATATGTGTACATTGTATAATGAACAACATTGCATAACAAATGCATAGCTCACGTCTCTGGGGTGAAAATTCAAAGGTTTTCCTCCTAGCTATAAAACATAATTATCGTTCATTAGAGCCAGCCTCTATATGAGAGCTTGCCAGAACTCACTCCTCTTATCTAAAATGTCACAAAGCCCTTTTCTACCTCCTCTTCCTCTCGGCCACCCCTGCTAACTACTATTCTACATTCCATGCTAACCATTGTATGTTCTACCTGATGAGATCCGGTTACATTCCACCTCTGAGTGGGATTGTGTGGAATGTGTCTCTCCATGTCTGGCTTATTTCATTGAACACAAGGTCCTGAGTCTATAGATATTGTCACAAGTAGCAGGACTAGGTTCTTCTTTTCTTTCTTTCTTTTTTTTCTTTTCTTTTTGGTAACTGCAGGCTTTTCCATTGTGTGGAGATTATATTTCCTTTATCCATCCTCCATTGATGGCCACTTCAGTTGTTCCCATATCTTACCTACTGTGAATGGTGCTTCAGCAAGCATGAGCAAGCATACATCACTGGCTCACTGATTTGGATATTTGGATGGATTCAAATGTAGTTGTCCATGGACCTGCATCCAGCTTCACTATGATGTGTACTTCTGTAGCAATGTCCTAGAGATACACTGAGCATACCAGGTGAAGCCCTTAATGTTGTTGTCATAGTAATAATTATTATATATTATTATTATTGGTGATGGTGGTGGTGGTGGTAGTCATGGAGCTTGAACTCAAGGCATGGGCACTGTCTCTGAGCTTTTTCCCTCATTGTTAACACTCTACTATTTTGAGCCCCAGCTCCACTTCTAGTTTTCTGGTGGTTAATTGGAGATAAGAGTCTCATGGACTTTCCTGCCTAGGCTGGCTTTGAACTGCAGTCCTCAAATCTCAGCCTCCTGTAACTAGAATGATAGGTGTGAGCCACACAGCACCCAGCGTGGCTATTTTTTTATTATTCTCTATACACTATTTCAATCAAGCTTTGGGTTGAGTATGATTTTTGATGCTAGCCTGGTTCCTTCACTGCCATTTACAATATTTCCATAGAAAGAAACTATCATGCATTCCAAATAACTGACCTTCAAATAAGATCTCTGACTAGTCTGTGGAAGGTTGAGGGTTTACTATACATCTCTGCAGGAAATTATTGCCAAAAAAAGACATGTGTTTCCATCTAAAAGAAATGTCTGGAAAATATTTGGCCCTTGAATAAACTTGCGCCATCCATCTCCAGCAAGGGGTGTGCTTGGAGGACTCTTTTTTTAATGAATAAAAATATTCTATGTATTGGAAGGATTTTCTTAAACCTTTTTCTTGGAAGCGGCTCTGTGGCTCAAGTGGTAGAGTACTAACCTTGAGCTAAAGAGCTCAGGGACAGCACCCAAGCCCAGAATTCAAGACCCATGACTGACAAAACAAAAACAAAAACAAATCCTTTTTCTTTTAAAAAATTTTTATTGTCTTTATAAAGGTGATGTACAGAGATGTTATAGTTACGTAAGTCATATAGAGTACATTTCTTTTTAACAATGTTACCCCATCCTTTGCTCTCTCCCAGTTTTTCCTCCCATCCCTCCCCACAAGTTGTATAGTTCATTTTCAATGTAGTATCCAGTAAGTGCCACTGCTACATCTGTTTACCCTCTGTTCCTCCATTTCTGGGCCTGTCCTTATACTTCCAAAGACATATAAATGAACAAGCAAGACAAAAAGAAAAGAAAATTAAAACAGTAACAAAAACATCTTGTTTCCATTTCCTGGGGTTTATTTTGATAAATATTTATTTTGTATGATCAGGTGCACATAGGCATTGTGCCTTTCTGTTCCTCTCCTAAGAATATCCTCCTTTGGTCTCACTGTGGGTGAATGCCTAGTCTTGTATACATTTATTATGTCCCAATATATTTTAGATCTAGCTCCTACATATGAGAGATACCAAGTGTTGTTTGTCTCTGAGTTTGGCTTGCCTCATTTAACATGATTTGTATCCCTGAAAATGACATAATATTATTTTTTCTAATGGCTGTGAAAAAATATATTGTGATAGGTACAACATTGTTTGGATCCATTCATCTCCTGTAGGACATCTGGGCTGTTTCCACAACTTGGCTGTTGTGAATAGTGCAACAATGAATATGGATGTGCAAATGTCTCTATGATATCCTGGCAGGACTCATTATCAAGTACTCACCATGTGAGTTAAGACTGTGTAGAATGTCTCAGAAAGCCAGGGTGATTCTGGAAGTCTAGAACGTTCTCAGGTATACAATATTATTCAACTGGAAGAATCCTTGAGTGTGAGGCCTTTTTAAAGAGGCAGAGAAGCATGAACACTGAGACTTTCCTGACTCTTCCAGAAGTATTTAGAGGAAGATCTTGATATTCCTATAGACTTTCCATTGTTATGAGCCTATTGGAAAATTCTGAATAGAAAATGTTACCCTTGGGTACCAGTGGCTCACTCTTGTAGCCCTAGCTATTCAGGAGGCTGAGATCTGAAGATCAAGGTTCAAAGCCAGTCAGGGCAGAAATGTCCATGAGACTCTTACCTCCAGTGAACCAGCAAAAAGTCAGAATTGGAGATATAGCTCAGATGGTAGATAACCAGCCTTAAATGGAAAAGAAAAGGCCCTTTGAATGTTCAAGGCTTCCAGCACTGACAGAAATACACACACACACACACACACACACACACACACACACACACACACACACACACACACACACACACAATCAGCATCCCTTTCTCCACTTTCCAAGTGAACGTAATACGCACGATGTCACATGCAATTACACCTCATCCCTTCCTGCAGTGATCAAGGCTATGTACTGAACAACTTGGTGAAAAGCTAAACACAACTCCTAGTCTCACATGAAGAATATCACTCGATGAAGTTCAACTGAAAGTGTGTGTGTGTGTGTGTGTGTGTGTGTGTGTATGTGTTGAAAGTATGTGTGTGTATATGTGTGTGTGTGAGTGTGTGTGTGTAGACAGGAGCTGTGAGCTGACATAGTCTGAGAACTCTGAGGCCAAGCAACACATGATTGTGGTCTGTTTCTCACTCTGTCTTGGAAGCATCTCCTTCACAAACAGTAGGAGTATAAACATTGGCTAGAGTATAAATTTGGGTAGGTCAGTAGCAGATGGTCAAAATCATAAACACAGCTAAGTCTAGTAATCCTTTTGTGCCTGACACTCTGCTAAATACATGACATAACATTATGCTTATCATTTCCACACAGTAGCGGTATCATTTGATATACTCTAAATGTTAAATAAATCAATGTTAACACATTTAGTGCCTATAACAACTCTATGTGGTCTGTGCTCACGATGGCCTTATTTTTACAGATGTAAAACCTGAGTCTGGCACACACATCAGTCCCAGTTTTTCAGCTTGCTCACCGCTCCATAGTCAGCAGCAGGCAACACAGCCCCAGACCTACGATGTTAGCCGCCATACCCTATACCCTCTGGCGGGTGGAGTTTATCCTCATAGTCCCCTATAATATAGTTCTGAGATGGTGAGAGATCAGAAGAACTTCCCCAACTTTCCCCAGACCATGGAGCTATAGGTCTACTTCCTCTCAAATAGCCCAACTCTGGAGTGATTAATTGAAGATAGCTTTGAGGCCAAGAATGAAAACTCCCCTAAGTCTGCCTTTGTGCCTAACTTGGGTTAAGAATATGCTCACGTAGTCCATAGACCATCTTGTCAAATGAATTGGGTTGAGAATAAGCAAGGAGTACTGGGTTATAGATTCCCACAGGCTTCAATGTCTCACACCCCAACTGTAAGTTCAGGGATGCCCTGCCAAGGTGAGAGTTGCTACAACATTAAAATAGGTGACACATCCAGGACTCACTTGCCTTCTTTTGTTCCTCTAAAGAAACAAAGAGCAAAGGAGGATGAGGATGAGACAGTAAATGTTTGCCTGGACACCCCTGAATGAACATGACCTAAAATTTAGGTCCCTGAGCTATGAGACAATATTTCATCAAACTTCAGGGAGACCTCTGAAGAAGTTTCTCTTCCTTGGAGAAGAGGGTTGTCAAGAGATGAGATCGAAGGCTCAGAATCCATTTGAATCTGCACGAAAGGATCCCACCACAGGATAATATTCAAACACACAGGAGATGATTTGAAAGGTTTGGAGAACTTTGGAGTCAGATCTCTGACTGTATAGACTTTGGAACAAATCCTTGAGACCTTGGTATGTTTGCTCCAGAGTCACAAGACCCAATGATTTCTGTTTTGTTGTGTTATTGTCATTGTGTTTGTTTGGTTTGGGGTGTTTTGTTGATTTTTTTGCAGGGGAGGGGATTGGTGCCCATCTTGGGACTTGAACTTAGAACCTAGGCACTGCCCCTGAGCCTTTGCCCTCAAGGCTAGATCTTTACCCCTGGAGCCACAGCTCTACTTTTGGCTTTTGGGCTATTAATTGGAGATAAGAATCTCATGGACTTTCCTGCCCAGGCTGGCTTTAAACTACAAACCTCTGATCTCAGCCTCCTGAGGAGCTAGAATTATAGGCATGAGCTGCCAGCATCTGGCTTCTGTTTTTATTTTTATGTTTATTTCTTTTTATGCCAGTACCGAGGATTGAACTCAGGGCCTCGTACTGGCTATTTGGCTCCCAGCTGGCACTCTACCACTTGAACTACACTTCTACTTCCAGATTTGGAGTGATTAATTGAAGATAAGAGTCGCAAGGACTTTTCTGCACTGCCTGCTTTTGAACCTATTGATCCGCCTATCTCAGCTTTGTGATGAACTAAGATTGAGTGCTCAGCTGGCTTCTCTATTTTTAAATCTGATTGATTATGGATTTTTAGGATCTTCAGTTGAAAGATCTTGACTTGATCCACAGCGTTCTGCCTTATGAGCGAGGAACTTATATTGTGCAAGCCCAGGGACACCATTTGCATTGAAATCTGTGTAGAGGGAAATAAGTCCCTGTCTTTGGAAGTGGAATGCCAGGCCTAAGAAAATGGGTTACCCATTCCTTATCCATCGACAAGAAGCACGTTTCCCACTAACTCCCCCCTTGGTTCCTTTTATCTCGTTAGCCATTTTCATTCATCTCTTCTTACTACCCTGTCCCGAATGAAGGCACCATTGTCCTGTTTTCATTTCCTTGCTTCTTCTAACCTCCAGCCTTTACTATTTTCCATTCTTATTTCACATTTTCTATGGTCTCCTATAAGTAAAACCTAACTGGAAGAATCCACTCCTTAATCCTGGCCAGCTCCATCACTTAATTGAGGCCTTCTCAGTAATCTTCCAAATGTTTATCCAGCTATTTTTGCTTTCTATTTCCCTCATACTGGCCCAACTGCACCATTTATCATCCTCCAAATATGTTCATCTAGGAAGTATTTCAGCACCTCTGCATGTGATGCTCTCCTTGCCTGGAGCTTCATGACCCCTTCATCTTCCACTATCGAAATCTCATGTTTCCTGCAAATCCCAATTCAGACCCTAATGATGGTTTTAGTTCAATATGATTACAAGAAACAGATCCCTTCAGCCAGAAGAGCTGATTTTGTTAGATAGGAATTGCAGGGCTGACCCTCAAAATTAGATGCACAAAATACAGCCCGATCTCATATGAAAGTGAATATGGTGGAACTGGAAGATTGGGGGTGGAAATTGCCCTCTCTCTCCTCTGGGACCCCAATCTCACGAGTCTGTTTCTCTCCTCCTCTGTCCCTTATCATTCTACCTCTGTCTGTATCAGCTTTCTGTATTTTGTAGGTGCCTGATGGTTTATCTGCCCCACCAGTTCCTACACTCAATGGAAACTGAGTACATTCGAGTTACACCCTAGTGTTTGAATTTCTTGGAAAAAGAAAGGAATTAGCTAAGCCTAGCCAGGCCAGTGCATTTACTTCACCTGAGTCTAATGTTCACATCCTGAGTAGTCAACTATGGGAGAAGGCACATCATTTCAGGACATTCCTATGAGGAATGTGAGAGGATCTGACTCTAAAGCAAGAACCTAGAAGACATGATTAGTGGCATCTCTTATCCATCAATCATCCACTATAGAGTGATCTGAACAGTCAAATCCCCTACTCCTTTTGGCCTTTATCTTATACTGAATTAAATTCTTCTATTGAGGGACAGTGAACACAATTATTTTGTCTATATCTTACAGAAGGACCACCATTGTGTTTTTAAGAAAGCAGACTGACTGAGAGACATCGTTATAATGCAGGATTACTACTTGAAGAATGCCCACGCATGCCCATCTTATCAAGATCTGTGGAGAGGAAAAGGAAGCATTGGACTGAAGAAAACAAATGGCTGCAATAAAGACAAATTACAGCCTCTTCCTGTACCATGGGGACTTCTGTAGTACTCTGGCAGTGCCCCAGTTAGGCTAGGATAGTGAGACCATTATGCTTTGTAGCTGTCAGTTGCTAAACATGAGCTTTCCTGTGGAAGAACATGTGTCTGTGATGAGGAGCCCTCCCTGTGGTTGACAGCATCCCGGAGAAGCTGACAGTGGAGGCACATCCAGCAGCTGCAGCAACACGTCTTTAATTGGAGGGGAGTCTGAAGGACATACATGATTACAAAGTCAACTGCCATCCATATAGTGCCAACTGGTATACCTTACCCAATGCACAGACTTGCCTTGCTGACTACTTCCGAACAGACACACAGACACAGAGAATGATTTGAAAGGCAGATTAGATGACTCGTTGTACACCAATAAGTTATTTTTCTAGAGCTCCTTCTAGAAAAAAAAGACTTAAAAAAAAACTTCCAAGTTTAGAAATTAGTGATATGTGAAAATTGCTTATTGTGCTATTTATTGTGACTTGGAGTAATTTATTGAACATCTCTGTTACTTCCCTTCTCTTTTCACAAAATGCAAATCTACTTAATGCCAAATGTGTCCCACCGTGTGGTACAGAGGAGGAACACAAGTGGAGATCCCCGCCCCAGGCTTGTGTGTCAGCCTCTCAACCCAGAAAACCAAGCTTTCTGCTCAGATGTCTTTCTCAGCACTCTTGTTAATAGAGGGCTCTGGTCCACTCTCTAGTGAACAAATCCAGAGAAGTTGGCTGGAGTTCATTGATTGAGGAAACCCAGGCATCCCAGTTTCCTGAAAAGGTCCAAGAAGCAACTCAGACTCTGATTGGTTCTTCTGTGGCCACGCCTTCCTCCATTCAGAGGGAGGAGCCTGGAATTAGGATTTTTTTGGAGTGTGAGTGGTTAAATAATTCATCTCACCTGAATATAGAATGTAGATCTTGCTTGGGCTAGCTGTTAGTATTCTGGAAGGTTCTTGTTTGTTGTTATTGTGCTTTTGCCAGTATCAGAGTTTGAACTCAGATATTCATGCTTGTTCGGCTAAATTTCTTGGCTCTTACTCTACGACTTGAGGTATTCCTCTACTACAGCTTTGTGCTAATTATTTTGTATATGGAATCTCGTAGTCTAGTCTGTCTAGGCTGTCTTTAAACCTTATGGACCCTGTACAAATTTGCACAAATCCTTCTTGCTGGCAAGAAAATGTGAGTTTGCTAGAGCTGACAGAACGGTTTGCACTACATCCCATCTGTAGAGGATAAGGGAGAACTCAAGACTCTTTGCCTTATCTCTGCAAATAGATTTCTACTCATTTTCCCTGTGTCTCGGTCCCCTTTATGCTGCTATAACATAATATCACATGCTGGGTAAGTTATAAAAACAGAAGTGTATTAGCCCACAAAACTGAAGGCTGACTAGTTCAACTGACTAGTACTGGGATCTGGAAGCTCTGTCTTGTCATCCTTGTCTTCTTCTTCTGGAAGGTCTGTCTTGACCTCTTCCCCTCCTCTTCCCCTCCTCCTCTTCCTCCCCTTTCTCCTTCTCCTCCTCTTCCTCCTCCTCCTCCTTTCTTCTTCCTTCTCCTTCTCTTTCTGCTGTTGCTGGTGGTCCTGGGGCTTGAACTCAGGGCCTGGGTATTGTCCCTGAGCTTTTTTGCTCAAGGCTAGTGCTCTACCACTTGAGCCACAGTTTCATTTCCAGGATTTGGGGGGAGTTCATTGGAGATAAGAGTCTTAACAGATTTTCCTGCCTGCTGGATTTGAATCACAATTACAAGTGTAAGCCACTAGGCCTGGTGAGGTCTTTCTTGTTATGTTATCACATGGTTGAAGGCATGATGTGGTCTAAAGGCAGAGAGAAAGAATGGGCAAAGCCTTTCAAGAGCTACCAGACCAACTCTTCTGATAATAGCATTAGTGAAGTACTCCTTGAAGGTCCCACCGCCCAATGCTACCAAAATAGCAACTAAAATTCAATGTGAGTTTGTGAGGGGACAAATATTCAAACCATAGTATCCAATAAACCACAGATGCTAGCAGGCAAAGGGCTGGCCATAGTCATCAATCAGTGGGCTGCAGGAAAATTCCCTTCCCAGGTGGAGTGCAGTGCAGATCTTCCAAACAAACGAAAGTATGAACACAGAATAGGAGCAAGGGAGACTAAGAAACCTAATCTTCTAGGACAGGGACTTGAACCTGAGAGCAACACCACAGAGATTGGCACATAACTCCACATAGGCAGTCTCTTGTCCCAGAAACTCCCTGCCTGGTATGAAATAGACCTAGCATTTCTGCCTCTCTGGGCTCAGGGGATCAGGATATTTTCCCAACAAGACTGAATGTGGAAGCAATTTGTGAATTCAAAAGAGCTATGCAATAGCCAACACTATTAATTTCTCTTTTTCTCCTCAAAGGGGAACTTAAGTCATTATGACATTTATGTTTCAGCAACTTTCAGTCTCTGGTGCTCATTTGCTTGTGTTCTTATCTCATTGGAGAATAGAAATCAGTCCACTCACTCACTGTGGACACACTCTTCATTAATAGGTTTGTAAATATTTTGAAAACAGATGCTAACTCAATTTCAAAGCATTTCTTTACAAACTCTTTAGAAGACTACATTTTTTGACAACTGCAGCATTTGAGACAGAGAGAAGAAAAGAAAGGAGGGGAGGGAAGGAGGGAAGGGAGAAGGGAAGGGAAAAAAGAATGAAGGAAGGTGACAAGGAAGGAGGGAAGGAAAGAGAAAGAAAGAGAGAAAGAAAGAGAGAAAGAAAGAAAGAAAGAAAGAAAGAAAGAAAGAAAGAAAGAAAGAAAGAAAGAAAGAAAGAAAGAGAAAGAAAAAGAAAGAAAGAAAGAAAGACAGAGAAAGAAAGAAAGACAGAGAAAGAAAGAAAGAAAGAAAGAAAGAAAGAAAGAAAGAAAGAAAGAAAGAAAGAAAGAAAGAAAGAAAGAAATGAAGGAAGGAAGGAAGGAAGGAAGGAAGGAAAGGGAGGAAGGAAGGAAGGAAGGGGAGGAAGGAAGGAAAGGGAGGAAGGAAGGAAAGGGAGGAAGGAATGGAGGGAGGGAGGGAAAATTTTCAATATATCATCAGGGTGAAATCTTTGATTATCAATTTGATACTAGGATACATTTTTCAAACTATCTCCTATATGTAAAAAAATAGGATTCTGGCACTCTCAAAAAAGGTGTATAGTTTTTCTCCACAAAATAACTCATATTATCTTCTAGGAACTCCACTGCTCTGGTGAGTTCAAGGATGTCCATAGGGCCCTGCTCTGTGCCAGTCCTGCACCTGTCAGTTCAGCCCATATACTTCTGAGTTCACCATCTCACCAGTTCCCTGGAAAAGCACCTGGGAAGGATTAAGTTTCCATGAATTCTCTAAGATAGCAGAGCTTATCAGAAGATAGGTAGACTGAAATAGTTAGCAGCCCTTCCCTTCTTGATTTATGTATCTACTATGCATCATGTGCAAGAAATCTTATAATCATTACACCCATCACACCATTTCTATTTTATTTCTGTGGGTCCTGGGACTTGAACTCTGGACCTGGATGCTGTCACTGAGCTTTTATGCTCCAGGCTAGCACTCTACCACTTAAGCTACAGCTCTACTTTCAGCTTTTGGGTGATTAATTGAGATAAGAATCTCACAGACTTTCCTGTCTGGGCTGGCTTTGAACCTTGATCCTTCAGATCTCAGCTTCCTGAGTAACTAGGGTTACAGGTATGAGCCATCAATACCCATCCACACTAATGCTTAATGCTCTATTTGAAGGTTTTAGGGGCTCACAGTCAGGCTAATAACCATTAACTCAGTTCATACAGCCTATATTTTTTAATGTAGTTTACAATTGCAGTCCAAACCTAATTCTTGGAATAAACAATGAATAAAGTCCTTGGTTTGAAAGTGTGAGGCCCCTAATTTCCTCCGGAAAAAAAATAGAAGTCTGATGCTCAGCCTTCTTCATTCAGTGGTTAACTTGTGCACATAATTATGAAAAGGGTGAGTCATATAGTTTGTGAAAATCTTCAAGGACATCACCAATTTTCTTAGTGCTGCCCTTTCAAGTTTATTAATATTGCATCATTCTCTGTGAAGTCTTTCCATGAGAGCACCCCTGTTTATTTTCATTTCTTTGATTGTGAACGGGTTTAAATCTTTGCTATCCTCATTTGTCAAAGGTTTTGCTTGATCTCAGCCCTTCTTGGTTGACTTGAGAAACTCCTGGCTGGTTCTCAAGAGCTGCAAATTTTATTTATTTATTTAGTTAGTTAATTGGTTGGTTAGTTAGTTATGGTGGTCCTGGGACTTGAACTCAAAGCCAGGGCACTGTCTCTGAACATTTTTTTTTTACTCAAGGCTGGCACTCAACCATTTCAGCCATACCTCTGCTTTGGGGTGGTTAATTGGTTAATTGGAGATAAGAGTCTCTCAGATTTGTCTGCCCAGGCTGGCTTTGAACCTTGATTCTCTGATCTCTGCTTCCTAGTAGCTAGGATTACAGGTATGAGTCACCAAGGCCTGGCACAAGTTTACTTTAATCCCTTGTTTTTTACTTGACTATACTATTTGTGGTGAGTATCCCAACCTCTGGGAAGACAGGATCCAGGGAATCAGATAGGTTTGTACTTAAAGTTAAAGTGAGAATGGTGTTAACATGAAGATTAGATTTGGGCAGGGTTAGTAAATTGGTATATTTATAATATAGCACACTGCTCTTTTCTGGACTCTACATGTGGGAACTCGAGTGATATATTCTAAGATAATAAATGGAATAATTGCTTTGTCAATTAGATGCTGTTTTTATAGAAATGAACCCACAGTTAGACCATGCCTCCCATTCTGGTCCCAGAAGTAGAAAAGTGGCCCTTTTTGGTTAGTTCTAGGAAGCTGTCTTATGGTTTATACTATGAGGAAATATACATAGGAACCAAAGACATAAAGAAATAAAATTTAAAAAGAAGAGAGTGGTTATGTAAAGAAAACAAAGCAAAATGAAGGCTTCTTTGGACTAGGGCTGGTGGCTCATGCCTGTAATCTTAGCTATTCAGTCTGAGGATCACAGTTCAAAGCCAGCCTGGGGCAGAAAACTCCATGAGACTCTTATCTCCAATCAACTAGTAAGTAACTGGAAGTGGGGGTATAGCTCAAGTGATAGAGAATTAATTTTTTAAAAAATGAGAGCAGGAGACCCTAAATTCAAGCCCAAGCCCAATACAAGAAAGAAAGAAAGAATGAAAGAAAGAAAGAAAGAAAGAAAGAAAGAAAGAAAGAAAGAAAGAAAGAAAGAAAGAAAGAGAGAGAATGAGAGAGAAAGAAAGAAAGAAAGAAAGCAAGAAAGAAAGAAAGAAAGAAAGAAAGAAAGAAAGAAAGAAAGAAAGAAAGAAAGAAAGAAAGAAAGAAAGAAAGAAAGAAGGGAAGGGAAAAGAAAGGGAAGGGAAAAAGAAAGGGAAGGAAGGAAGGAAGGAAGGAAGGAAGGAAGGAAGGAAGGAAGGAAGGAAGGAAGGAAGGAAGGGGAGATAGGACAACCTCTCTATAAATAAAGCACAAATGATACAGTGATCCATACAAGTTAAGTTTGTGCCAGGAGTGGCACACACACACACACACAAAATAGATATAAAATGGGGAAATCTCTAGAAATAAATAACATTGCACATCATTCTATTTCCCTGGGCATCCTAGGATTTGGCTCAGTGCTAGAGCTGGTTCTTCTCAGCCTTGTGTTCCCACTATGTATCTTGCAGGAGATTAACCCGAGCTTACTCATGCAGAAGGGCCTGGAACTTTTTGGTACATGGAGCTCCCACCTGACGCCTCCAGTCAGCAAACTCAGAAGAGGGTGCAGAAGAGGGAGAAGCTGGGAAGTCAGAAGGCCTTGGCCACATCCTTCCTCATGATGGGCGTGGAACCTCAATCTTCATATCTGAGCCTCCTGAGCAGATTGTATTACAAGCATGAGGCACTGGTACCTATCAGCAACCTTCAATTTATGTAACATGGCACAAAAAATCACTTCGACAAATGAGAAGACTGAATAAAACATGGAACTTGTTAAATGAGTGCCTTATGGCTAAATGTTTTTGATTAGTGTAAATTAATTGCATAAAGGGATTTCACTGTGATATTTCCATACATTTGTGCAATGTGCTTTGATCACATCCACCCCTTCTATTGTACTAACATGGTCCTAAATTATTCTAATATACTATATTAATATTTTATAGAGATTAACTAAAGTTAATTTTTAATGAAGCCCAAGCTTTGCAGTACTCTGGGGGTTCAGTCAGGAAGATTTTGAGTTTGAGGTCAACCTGAGTCACATGGTAAGACCCTAACTAAACCAACCAACAACAACAGAAAAAGGCCTAAACTAGTCAAAAAGAGAGTTTATTATTTAACAGTACTAAATAACAAATTAAGACTCTCTATAGGGAAAGGCTAAAGTGCTATGAATAACTGTGGCTCAGCTGTGGTATCTCACACCGATAATGGCAACTACTTAGGAGGCTGAGTTAGGATGAGCTCAGTCTGACAGGTGGACATCTCAGAGAAAATCAGGCAGGATTGGTTAGGGATCATGAGGCATGGAAACCAGCAGCCAGGATTCAGAAACAAGAAATGTATTTAGAAACATAGAAGCACTATCTTCTTTGCTTCTAAATACATCATTTCCAAATGTCAAAGATAAACATTTGTTTTGTGGCAGAATGTATTCTTTCCTAAAGGTGATGGCCAAAACTCTGAGTGCCGGTAATAAAAGTGTAACACTAAGAGTGATTAAGAGTGAAGATAAAAACTTACCTTAAAACAACCTTTAAGCAGACCCTGCCTTTATCAAGTTAGATATAGATAGGTAGATAATAGATAACATAGAGATAGATACATATGTAGATACATACATAGATACATAGATGATGGATAATATAGATAAATCCCTGATGTCTAAAGTGCTCAGTGTCTCTCCCTTTCAGAGACTGTTAGAGTGTGCCTCTGCTTTTCTTTCTGCTTGCCTGCCTGTCTGCCTGCCTGCGTGTCTACTTGTCTGTTGCTTGCTCAATAAAGCTTGGCCGAGTTTTCTTACCATTGTGACTTGTCCACAAATTCTTATTCTGTGAAAGAAGTCAAAGACCCTAAATGGAGTTCCTACCATTTAAAAGGAAACTTCACAAATTCTCACCTGGACCAAGTGACAATATGACTAAAATAAAAAGGGCTAGAGGCCTGGCTAGTAGCCAAAGCCTTGAGTTCAAGCCCTAGAACCATAAAAACAAACAAACAAAAAGCAATGGTCCATAAACCCAATTCCTACCTAAGAGGCCCTAGGTCTGCATCTCTGCAAGGTATCCAAGGCTCTTCCTGACATCTCCCCACACAAGTCTACATCCAGCTATAGAGTCTAAAAGTCCTTCCTCCCCCATCCCATCTGCCTTTTCTATCTTCAGCTACTTCCTTCTCTCCCATCCACCCTCATCTCTGCACTCCGGATACTTAAACAGCCACATGAGATGGCTCTGGCTCCAGACTCCTCCACATCTAATCCATTTGCCACACTCCAGCCAGAGGAGCTTTCTAAACAGAACACAATCAAGTTCCCTTCCTGCCTGAAAGCCCTTCCCCAGCTCCCCTCTGCCCTCGGGGGTAAAGTCCCAACTCTAGCAAGATGTAAAAGGCCTGCCATTGTTTGTCTCCTACTTATTCTTGCTGGCTTTAAACACACAGACACACTCACACACTTACAATATAGCAGATTGATTCCACATATAAGCATACATGAGTACACACATTCCTACTTGCAGTTAAGCACCTGGAAAAGGTAACAGTTATTGATGTACAATCACATAGCTTGAACAAACACAATGTTCATTGTCGTTTCAACATATTTATTCACAGAAGTTTAGACACCATTTTAAAGAAATAAATCACTTACAGATGATAGAGTGAAACATCCTGAGCCCTAGCTACAGATGCTACCCTTCACAAACACAGGCTAATAGCTAGAATTGAGCTCAAATTTTTGTCATAAGCCAATTCAATTAGCCCAGCATCTCTTAGTGGATGGTGCCCTTCTCCTACAAGTGTGGGGTGCTTTCTCTGTCTTCCATCAGCTTGAAATTATGTAATATTGGTCCACTGATCAATCTGTCTCTGGCTCTATCTGTATCGGTATTTTTCTGTCTGTCCATCTGACTTGCCCTTTCTAACTCTACACACACCACACACACACACACACACACACACACACACACACACATACACACACACACACACACACACACACACACACACACACACCAACATAGTTTCTATTACTATAGATTTAAAATATACCCACTATCTTTCTTTGACAAGTGCTATTATTTTTATCTTACTCTAAAGAATAATAGAATCTGGCCATCAGTATAAGTTCTTTTTTGAGAGAATGTCACCAGATGCAGGGGAAATTACTGAAATTTTCCTTTACATGTAGGAATGCTTCATTTAGGGTCGTTGACTTCAATCACAGAATAAGAATTTCTAGACAGGTCATGATAGTAAGAAAACTTGGCAGAGCTTTCATAAGTAAATAAGCAGGCAAGCAGACAAATAGACCAGCAGAAGAATAGGGGCATACTCTAACAGAGTGTGGGTGCTCTCAGAGGGAGACAGGGACACAGAGAGACAAACATGCAGAGATACACATACACACAGACCCAGAGAGAGACACACACAGTTCCTTGGGCTGTTGGAGTATTTATTTATGGGGAAAAGGCAGGAGTCTGGCTTCAAAGTGATGCAAAGATAGATGTTTTGTCTTTGCTCTAATAACACTTGGTGTTATGTTCTGAGTTTACAGGTAAGAATGCATCCTGCCATAAAATAGGCATTTATCTTCAAGATAAGGAGGCACCTTGTTATCTGCTTTTGGGGAAGCTGTTGGCTTAAGCTTGGGGAAGCATTTTTCTCAGGAAGAAATGTATCCTTTTGTGTCTCTCTGAAGCAAAACGGCACTTCTATGTTATTAAATACCATATTTCTGAGTTTCTTTCACCAGGCCTCAGTTTTCTTAAGTTAATCTATTTCATTTTCCTGTAAATGACTTTGGCCCCTTAAGGAAAGCACATGAAGGAATATCTCCTGTATTTGTTGTAAGCTGACCATACCTAATTTTCCCTTCATCCATCCAGCTTCAAGAAGGCTATGGGTAAGTTGGGTGCCAGTGGCTCACACCTGAAATCCTAGTTACTCAGGTCTGAGGATTGTGGTTCAAAGCCAGCCTGGACAGAAAAGTCCATGAGACTCTTATCTCCAATAAACCACCAGAAAACTAGAAGTGGGGCTATGGCTCAAGTGGTAGAGTGTTCACCTTGAGCAGAGGAGCTCAGGGAGGGCACCCAGACCCAGAGTTCAAGCCCCACAACCAAAAAACAAGGAAACAAAAGCTGTAGATATATTCAATCTTTTATTTTCTTGAACAAAATAAGTGTATATGTTTTATATATAAATATATGCACACTATGTATATATTCATTTACATGACTACATTAATGGACAATGTTAACAATTGTGTTATGCTAACACAAAAGTGTTTAATACATATATATTTATTGGAATTACTGGTATGTCTAAACTCTTTTCTGGCTTGTATTTCTAAATTACTTTCTAAATGATCATTTTCTACTTATTTTCCTCCTTCATTTTCTATTTAATGATATATACATATTTCCTGGTTTTGTTTTTCCAGTTTATTTACAGTTTATCTAGTATTTGTTATGTCTTAGTTATCCTTCTAACTTTAGCAAATATATTCAAGAGAGGACCACCTAACCTGACCTTTCTAAACAGCACAAAGAGTTTAGATTTTCAATGGCATTTATCTCTTTCCAATGGTTTTGTTGCTGTTTATAATCCTTGTTCTTCTAATTAATGCCTAATGGCTTTTTTAAACTTTATCTGGTCTGTAATCGTCTTAATCAGCGGTCATTTCTTATACAGTCAGGTGGTCCCCTGCAAAAGTATTCCACATACTTCTCCCACAATGAATTTAGGCCTACTTTATATTAAAATCTCAGTTAACATCTCATTCACAGAAATTCAGAACATCTATTCATGTTTAGTTCAATGTTTGAATTTCTTAAAAAGCATGTTCTGTTTCCTAATAATCCACTGAGATCCTCAGACATAGACTACTGACATATTTCCCACCAAATAGAGCTTTTCATTTTCATGAACTTGGAAGTCCTTTGAGGACCCCAACTATACAAACAGGAACCTGGATATAGCTTCTCATCCACTCTGGGCCAGAGCCACAGTCTTTCTCTCCAGCCCTAGTAAAACCTTAAACCCAGCTCACCATTTGTACCCAGTTCTGATGGCCAACAAAGATGCCAGAGGCTTGCAAAGGGTAAGAAGAGTATTATTTCTGGCATAGAAAGGCTTCTATTTACTTCTCGTATTGAATTCCATATGTAGCTTTCACTTCCTGTTTCCTCTCTTGTCTAATAAGAGAGGAGAATACACATTAGCTGAGTGCCAGGAAAACCAGATTCCAAGTGCACTTTTCAGACTGTGTTCCTTCTCTGTCCTTCCTCCCTCCCCACTCTCAACTTCCACCTCAACCATTTTGAATCAGGATAGCTTAAGGAAACAGAGGCCTGGTGTAGGCAACTCAGAAATATGGTATTTAGAAACTTAGAAATGCTATCTTTGCTTCAGAGAGTGACAACTGAATGCATTCTTTCCTGAGGGATGCATTTCTCACCCTAAGATTCACAACTGCCTGATGCCCCCAAATGCAGATAGCAGGGTGTATCCTTGTTTCAAGGATAAGGATCTGTTTTATGGCAGGATGCATTCTTACCTGGAAACTCAGAGAAGAACACCAGGTGTGGTTAGAGCAAAGACAAAGCACCTAGCTTTGCATAACTTAAAGTCAGACCCCCTGCCTTTACCCTATAAATGCCCAACAGCCCAAGCTGTGTGTCTCTCTGGGTGTCTCCTTGTGTGTGTCTATCTATGTCTGTGTTCCTATGAGAGCACCCACACTCTGCTAGAGTGTGCCCCTGCCCTTCTGTTTGTCTGCTTTTGTGTCTGTTGCCTTGCTTGTTTACTTAATAAAGCTCTGCCACTATTTCTTACCATTGTGACTTATCTAGAAATTCTTATTCTGCGATCAAAGTCAAGGACCCTAAGTGAAGAGTTCCTATATTTAAAGGGGAGCTTCACTAAACCGCACCTCTGTCCGGTGACTATTTTATACTTATTCTCCTGACTAACTCTTAGAAGCTCAGTGCTCAGAGCTCAGCTCTATTCACTGAGAAGAGCACCTGCCCACTTTTTGGCTTCATGTGGCTTACCTGAGACATGGGAGGAAAAAAAAATCTAGATAAAAACAGAGATGGTCTTATGTGTGATCATTCAGGTAAATGTCCAAAAGTAGGATTGCTGGGTTATAGGGGAGATCTAAATGGAGTCTTTTGAGGAACCTCCATACTACTTTCCAAAGTGGTTGAACAAGTTTACACTCCCACCAACAATACAGTAAGGTTCCCTTCTGTCCACATCCCCTCCAGCATCTGTTGTTATTAGAGTTCCTGATTATAGCCATTCTAACTGGGTAAGGTGGTATCCCAGTGTTGTTTTGATTTTCATTTCTTTTATGGCTAGGGATGTTGAGCATTTCTTCATCCTTCTTTCCTCTTCAGAGAAGTTTTTTTTGTAAGTCTTTAGCCCTCTTATTTATTGGGCAGTTGTTTCTTTGAGGATTTGTTGTTGGGAGATTTAATTTTTTGAGTTCCAGGTATATTTTAGATATGAGACCCTTGTCTGTTGTATGGCTAGTGAAGATCTTCTCCCAATCAGTGGGCTTTCTATTGATCTTACTAGCTATGTCCTTTGCCATGCAGAAGCTCTGCAACTTCATGCAATCCCATTTGTCCAACCTTTCTTTGATTTGTTGTGTTTCTGGGTCTCTATTAAGAAACTTACAGCCTGTGCCAAGGAGACCTAGGGTTTCTCCTATTCCATCCTGTAATGTTTTCAGGGTATCTGCTTTTATTTTGAGGTCTTGGATCCATTTGGAGATGAGTCTGTTGCAGGGTGATATATAAGGATCTAGCTTTAGTTTTCTACAAGTGATTAACCAATTTTTCCAGCACAGTTTACTGAAGAGGCTGTCTTTCTTCCATTCTATTGTTTTAGCTCCCTTATCGAAGATTAGATGGCTATAGGTCTGTGGGTTCATTTCTGGGTTTTCAATTCTATTCCATTGGTCCTGAGGTCTCGTCTTATGCCAGTACCAAGCTGTTTTGATTACTATGGCTTTGGTAGAGTTTGAAATTTGGTATTGATATTCCTCCAGCACTGTTTTTTTTTTTTCTGTTAAGGATCATTTTTGCTATTCAGGGTCTTTTATTGTTCCATATGAATTTTTGTATCGCCTCTTTTATTTCCTTGAAGAATGAGGTTGGAATAGGTATCACACTGAATTTGTAGATAGCCTTGGGAAGTATTGCCATTTTCACAATGTTGATTCTTCCAATCCAGGAGCATGGGAGGTTTTTCCACTTTCTAAGTTCTATTTTGATTTCCTTTTTCAGGTTTTTAAAGTTTTCCTCATAGAGGTCTTTCACTTCTTTGGTTAAGTTAATTCCTAGGTATTTTATTTTTTGTGGGGTTATTACGAATGGAGTTGTTTTCCTGATTTCAGCCGTGCTCTTCTCATTGTTGGCATACAGATTTTTGAGGGTTAATTTTATACCCTGCTACTTTGCCAAAGTTTCAAATCAGCTCAAGTAATTTGGGAATGGAGTCTGTGGGATTCTTTAAATACAAGATCATGTTATCTGCAAACAGAGAGAGTTTTACTTCATCTTTCCCTATTTGGATCCCTTTGATGTTTGCCTCTTATTGCTGTAGCTAGGCATTCTAATACTAAATTGAAGAGAAGTGGAGAGAGTGGACATCTTTGTCTCATTCCTGAGTTTAGCGGAAATGGCTTTAGTTTTTCATCATTAAGTATAATGCTGGCTATAGGTTTGTCATATACAGCCCTTATTGTATTGAGGAATGTTCCATGGATTCCTAATTTTTCCAAAGCCTTTATCATAAAGGGGTATTGAATCTTGTCAAATGCTTTTTCTGCATCTATTGAGATAACCATGTGGTTCTTATCCTTGCTCTTGTTGATGTGATGAATTATATTAATTGATTTGCATATATTGAACCAGCTTTGCATCCCTGAAATGAATCCTGTTTGATCATGGTGTATGATTTTTTTGGATGAAGTCGATTGGCCAAAATTTTGTTGAGAAGTTTTGCATCAACGTTCATCAAAGAAATGTGTCGATAGCTCTCTTTCTTTGATGAGTCCCTGCCTGGTTTTGGGATGAGGGTTACGATGGCTTCATAGAAAGAGTTTGGTAGTGAACTTTCTCTTTCAATTTCATTGAAGAGTTGGAGGAGTATTGGTGTGAGCTCTGCTTTGAGGGCCTTGTAGAATTCTGCTGTAAAGCCATTTGGTCCTGGGCTTTTCTTAGATGGAAGGTCTCATTGCTATTGCTATTTCAGTGCTTGATATGGGCCTGTTAAGTTGGTTTAACTCATCTTGGTTTAGTTTCAGCATGTCGATATTTGCTAGGAAAAGGCCCATTTCTTCCAGATTCTCAACCTTATTAACATAAAGGTTTAAGAAGTATTCCCTTATAATGTTCTGAATCTTGGTTGTTTCAGTGGTGATGTTTCCATTCTCATCTCTGAGTTTGTTTATTTGGGTGTGTTCTCTTCTTTTTCTGATAAGACTTGCTAAGGGTCTGTCAATTTTGTTAATTTTTTTGAAGAAGCAGCTTTTTGTTTTGTTGATTCCTTCTATGGTTTTTTGGATTCTAATTCATTTAATTCTGATTTAATTTTAATTATTTCTTTCCATCTACTGTATTGGGGTTTAGCTTGCTGCTCTTTTTCAAGGAGGTTCAGATGTCTCATTAAATTGTTGGTTTCATGCCCAGTGCTGGTGGCTCACACCCATCCTAGCTACTCAGGAGGCTGAGATCTGAGGATTATGATTCAAAGCCAGCCCAGGCAAGGAAAGCCTGTGAGACTCTTATCTCCAATAAACCACTAGAAAACCAGAAGTGACACTGTGGCTCAAGTATTAGAGCTCTCGCCTTGAGCTGAAGAGCTGAGGGATAGCGCCTAAGCCCAGAGTTCAAGCCCACGACTGACAAAAAAAAATTAGTTGGTTTCAGATCTCTCCAATTTGTTGATGTAGGAACTGAGAGCTATTACCTTGCCTCTGAGTAAAGCTACAGCACAACTATGTTTATTGCAGCATTATTTACCGTAGCTAAGATATGGAAACAACCAAGATGCCCTTCAGTAGATGAATGGATCAAGAAAATGTGGTATATATATACACAATGGAATTCTATGCCTCCATCGGAAAGAATGACATTGCCCCATTTGTTACGAAATGGAAAAACTTGGAAAAAATTATATTAAGTGAAGTAAGCCAGGCCCAAAGAACCATAGGACCCATGGTTTCCCTTATTTGCAATAACTAGTATATATCTGAGACAAGCAGAAAAGGTCAGATAAGATGATGTTAGGTAAAATGAACCCCAAGATAAGTACACAAGTGGTTTTTTTCTTTCTTGCTATTGTTTCTAACGTATTTATAAGGTGATTTTTTTTGTTGCTTTGTATGTCCCTCCCCCATGGTATAACCCCTGTTTTTACTGCATTTGATGTTGGTATAATTTGGGGAAGGAAAGGGGGAAGAGGAAAAACAAATTGTTTAAATGAGGATACAGGTAGACCCATTGCAACAATGAGATGTACAAGATGCTCTGTCGAAAAACAAACTTTACAACTTTGGTGGGGGTGGGGGGGTAGGGGTGTGTGTGTGAGTATAGTCATGGAGATGGGAGGGCAGGTATGGTAGGGAAAATCAAAGGAGGAGGCAACAATGCTTGATAAGAAATGTACTCATTACCTTGCTCATGTAATTGTAACCTCTCTGTATGGTATTTTCACAATAAAAAACTTATTTAAAAAAAAAAACAGAGATGATGGGCTGGGAAGGTGGCTCAGTGGTAGAGTGCTTGCATTGCATGCCTGAGGCCCTGGGTTCGATTCCTCAGCACCACATAAGCAAAGAGAAAAAAGCCGGAAGTGGCACTGTGGCTCAAGTGGTAGAGCGCTAGCCTTGAGCTGAAGAGCTGAGGGACAGCGCCCAGGCCCAGAGTTCAGGCCCCATGACCGGACCGGACCCCCCCCCCCCAAAAAAAAAAAAAAACAGAGATGAGTAACAACTCTTCGAGGAAACTTGTTTATCTCATCAGCATATTTTATAGTGAATCTTCAACTATCTATTGTAGTAGGAAGACCCCTACTCAGGCAGGCAAGCCCACCTAGTCATTCAGAGTGACAGAGCCCACCACAACAAAGTTGTTAACAAAGAAGCAACTTTATTGAGAAGGTTCCTACCCTGATTGGTCAGGGCCACAGCACAGGCTCAGGAGCTGATACTGTGATCCTGGACGGCCCACAGGCTAGGGTTATTAAAGGCAAAATCCATGTGGTCAAGCCTGGCCATGCGCAGGTGACCAATGGGTTCACAACACACAACACACACACAAAGGATTGCATAGTCATGTTAGGCCACATGCAGTTGGCCAATGGAGTTACAGTTTGTCTTATACTAGGAGTTTAAACTATCGAATCATTTTGGTTTGAATTGGCGTGCGAATTTGGGGGACAAAAGGCGGGGTTTACAGTAAGCGGGTGGTATTGTCAGCTAAGCAAAATTACAACCTATCTGCTTTATTGGTCAGTCTTTAACTGAACAATCAAGGGTGAGTTAGGTTGTTAAGGGGAGGGGGACCAGATGCATTTTCTTCATTCTGGGAACTAGGCCTGTCAGAGCCAAGAAGTGGCCCTGTGGTTAAGGTTGCTTTTCTAGTTTGAACATTGTTTAAAGGTTTTTAGTCACCACTCTTCAAAAATGGAGTTCCTAAAACAAAGGCAAAGCTCAAAATGGAATCATACCAGTTTGGGCCCCATCTCAGGGTCTACTTCATATCAGTGATATTTTAAAAATGGAGAATCTTAGTTTGGAGTGATTCTGTGAAATCAAGCTTTAAATTCCAACCAAACTGATGAAGTAACTAATTTTTATCTCCAGTTCAGCTTTGTTAGCTTGTGATTAAAAGAAATAATGATCACAAAGTCATCGTCCTTCTCAAAGAGAAGAAAAGTACTGCTGACTAGGTATAAATTTCTCAGGGTTTTTTTTTTTTTTTTTTTTTTTTTTTTTGTCTGTCATGGGGCCTGAACTCTGGGCCTGGGCACTGTCCCTCAGCTCTTCAGCTCAAGGCTAATGCTCTACCACTTGAGCCACAGTGCCACTTCCAGCTTTTTCTGCTTATGTGGTGCTGAGGAATCAAACCCAGGACCTCATGTATGCAAGGCCATCACTCTACCACTGAGCTACCTTCCCAGCCCCTCAAATGTTCTTAATTTTCAGAGCCAGGTATTTTCTAGGTGTTTTAATTTAAGTTTTCTCAAAATATTTCCTCTTTAGTTCATTTCCTCTCATTCTTTTTCTTTGGTCACTCGTGGAGCTTGAACTCTGTCCCTGAGCTCTTTTGCTCAAGGATAGTGCTCTACCACTTTGAGCTACAGTTCCACTTCCAGTGTTCTGGTGGTTAATTAAAGGTAAGAGACTCATGGACTTACCTGCCCAGGCTGGCTTTGAACCATGATCCTCAATCCCAGCCTCCTGAGTAGCTAGGATTGCAAGTGTGAGCCACTAGTGCCAGTTATTATTTATGTAGTTACTTTAAGAAGCAATCTCTAAAAGGCTCAAGCTGCAGGCAGCTTGGCTTCTTGAGGCAATATACATGGTCAGCCAGTTTTCTTTCAGTTAAAAAAAATCATTTAAATCTGTTCACCCAGCTATACTAATTTTGACTACCAAGTGTAGATGAGATTGACAGATGTAGACAGTTGTTTCAGCTGCTGCTAAGCCTTGGTTATCTTAGAAGCAGAGGGAAAACAGACATAGGCTTCCTAAGAAACCTGAGGGGCATCCGTCTCATCATTTGCTTTCCGAAAAACACTAGAATAAATTAAATCACAAGCTTGGCCTTCATTGGCCAGGCTGGTATCTCTACAACCAGACAGGAAGAAACAAAAGTCAGTCGTTAACAACAGTTGTTGAGACAGAAACTTCTGAGCTTTCTTTAAACACTTGGATTTATAGCTTGTGATATTATGTGAACACCCACAACCCAAAGTATTTTTGTGAGTTGACCTGTAAAAAATAAGTCTATTTACCCTAGTCCATCTCTCATTATGCTCAGTGCCTAAAATTGAGCAAACAAAAGGGTAACTGAGGTCTGGGAGCTCTGGAAGTAACCATTGTCTTTGGTAAACCATGTTGTATGCGGTATGTGTTTGTGTGTGGGGTGTGTGTGTGTGTGTGTGTGTGTGTGTGTGTGTGAGAGAGAGAGAGAGAGAGACATTATTTTTTAATGAGAAAATGAAGGATTGTTTTCATTTTTAATTGCTGGGACTAATTAAGGCCCGGGGCTCTGGTGCAGGCCTGGGATCCTTGTGAGATTGTGTTTCCATACCCCGCCCCCTGCCTCACTTCACCTCAGCTGTGGGTAAACCGCCTGCCTTAACTTCCTGCTGTAATTAGGAGGGGCTTCTATGCTGATGAAATGCTTTATTACGGAAGCTAATTACAAAGACTCTACATGTTTTGCTGTGCCTTAGGAGAGATTTCTCTGGCCTTTGTGAGGGAAATTCTAAAGGTTGGTGTAGCTTCAACCCTTGAGGGGGATAATAGGAACTGACACACATCACAAGGCTGATCAGATGTTACTATATCCAAAAAATGGGCATATTTTAAATGCATACAAGGAAAAAACAAGCAAAAAAAAAAGCTGCTTTTTAAAGTGAGAATTGGAGAGGTAGATGAAGGAGAAATCAGTGCTACTCCCAGACAGAAGCAACACCTATCAGCTAATACCAGGGATTATCATAGCTTTCCTGCATGAATGGAGTGCCAAATGCTCTGGCAATGCAACAATTTTCAGTGTGAGATGATGTAGTAGAAGGTTCTAAGCCATTACCACACATTTTCCCCAGTCATATTCTGCTTGCTCATCTTTTCTTAGAATTCCATGTGATATTTACTGAATGGACAGAAAATGTTGGGATGGGAGGTGGAAAGATTAAACATGGAAAACTGGTGACAGGCTGCTGGAGGAAGCAGGGGGGGAGGGGGGAGGAGGAGGAGGGAAGGAGAGTGACAGGTTGCTCCTGAGAAAGACCCTACCAAAAACACCATCTGAGTCGACCATTCTTCCAGTGGACTGACCTAAAACCTCTCAGACTTGCAAAACAAGGTACCTGCTGTAAGTCCCCTGCTTACTAAAAGTTCCTTCCACTTTTACACCTCCCCCTCTCCCCCCCCCCCCACACCTATAAAAGCTCTGTTGCAAAAGCTCTGCTGCAACTAAACTGGGTGCCACCTCTCTGATCTCGACCAGGGAGTTTACCCAGGAGCGTACCCCCAATAAACTTTCCTGTCAGTCTTTTTATTCCTCTCTGCATGGTCCTTTTCTTGCCTAAAATCTTACAGTGACTTTTTATGTTGGTGAGGGCATTACTCATTTTAAAGCTTTGTTGTAAGAAAAATAAAGAAAACAAGACATTTCTTAAAGATATGTTCATATTTATGTAGTTACATATATACATACATATAAACATTTCTCAAGACTATATCTAGAGGTAGAAATGACATAAAAATGGGTAATACTAAAGGCTATTTAGGTTTTGTGATGCGCATACATGCATGTGTGTGCACAGGGTTGTAGCAAGCACTAAATCTAATTCTAATATGAAAACAATAATCTGCGAATATAGTGAGAGGTAGTAGTAGACATAGTAAATAGCTGGCAGAACCCAGCAGGTCTCTAACACTTACCAGGCATGGAGCAAGACTAAAGAAGAGTCCCCTAACCCTTGCCTCCTTACTCTTTGCACCTCGACTCCTATGAGCAGCTCTCCTTGGCCACCTCTTGATCCAAGAGGTAGGCACCACCTGAAGGACATTATAAACAAAGCTCCAGAAACAAGACAAATGTGAGCCCTAGAGGCAGACTCAAGACTGTTTGCACAGCTAACTTCCCAGCCTCAGGTACCTGGAACTTGGTGAGGTACAGCGGAAAGGAAAAGGTTAGGTGGACTTAACACTCTGTCCCTGGACTCTCCACTCCAGGAGGAGTCACAGCAAAAGGAAGGACAAAGCAGGCCTGTTGTATCTCAGAATTCAGGGCCCATCTATGAGTAGTAACAGACATTCATTCATTTACTCATCAAGTGCATTTTCACTTTCTACAATGTCCTAGGAGGTAAGGCTGTGGTGTTGTCTTCTTAGCCAAGATAAAGTGGTGATTACTTTTGAAATAAACATACCAGAACTTATACAACTAGATGAATATAATGTCTTCTATTCCCATCAGGTAACTCTTGGGGAATTTTGCTTCAAAAATTTCTTAGGAATATGTGTGCATGAAGGTGTGCATGTGTGTGTGTGTGTGTGTGTGTGTGTGTGTGTGTGTGTCTGTGTGTCTGTGTGTGTGTGTGATTCAAAGGTTTTAAAGATTTATGCATTATCTTTATAAAGAAATTAAGTTAATAAATGGTAAATCTTCTTATTAAGGGAATTCTGTTATATTCTAGTGGTGATTGATCAGAAATTTCCAGCAAGATAAGGAACATCAGAATTATTCATTTTAGTTTTCCGACCCTGGAAATTTCATGACTGATCTAACGTTGTACACAAAACCTGTCATTCAGAGATAAGCCCACAAACTATTTTACAATTTTAGTTGAGCTCCAAAGAAGAAGGAAGGAAGGAAGGAGGGAAGGAAGGAATGAAGGAAGGAAGGAAAGGAGGGAGGGAAACATAAGCCTATAAATATTGATTATCTCTACTCTCTTAAAAAGTGTTTATAGCTGGGCACTGTTGGCTCACACCTGTAATCCTAGCTACTCAGGAAGCTGAGATCTGAGAATCATGCTTCAAAAGCAGCCCTGGCAGGAAAGCCTCTCACAGGCTCATCTTCAATTAACTACCAGAAAACAGAAAAGTGGAGCTGTGGTTCAAATAGCAGAGTGTTAGCCTTGAGCAAAAGAGCTCAGGCATAGTGCCCAACCCTAGGTTTGAGCCCCTCAACCAACAACAATAAAGTACTTATTAAAACATATCAAGACAGAATCCAGACTTCTGGCAATATCTGCAAAGCTTGATGAAGTATCTACAGAACCAGGAAATCCAAAATAATGTTCTTCAGTCTAAAAGGAAGGCTAAGACATTTTGCCTTCCAGTCTTCTTTCTAACTTGCTCCTACTTCAGCCACAGCACCACTTCCAGCGTTTTCTACTTATGTGGTGCTGAGGAATCGAACCCAGGGCCTCATGCATGCAAGACAAGCACTCTACCATTGAGCCACCTCCCCAACCCTCCTATTTTTGTATTGGTAACTTTCGATAGATTTTTATAGCTTGTCTTAGACTACAGATGTGTCTTCATCTGTGACAGAAGGACACCTGCACAGTATCTAAAAGGAAATGATGGACATTTATGGAAGATCCCATAACTGAAGAACACATGTGTGTTTCAACTACACATAAAATGTTAAGACAGAACAGTTTCAGGGCCACAAAACTATAAATATAGAAAGGATTAGTCACACCCATAATTCTAGCCATTCAAGAGGCCAGGACTCAGGTGATCAAGATTCAAAGCTAGCTGAGGTAGGAAAAGCTACAAGACTCCATTTCCAAAAATACCCAGTGAAAAGTCAGTCTAGAGGCATGGCTGAGAACAGGAAAGTTGAGCAAACAGGAGGCCCTGAGTCCAAGTTCTAGCACCAAAAAAAGAAGAAGAAGAAAAGCACATTGCACATTCTCTTATCACAGAAAAACAAGCTTAGATATCAATAATTAAAAGATCTGAAAAATAATAAATATTCACTTCATTCATAGTGGACAGGAAGCAGAGTAAAGCAATGACTAGATATGACCTTCAAATACCTTTGGTGACTTACTGCCCTCCAGCAGGCTCTCTCTGTAAAGACTCTAAAACCTCCCCAAATAGCACTGCTATCCAAGGACTATCCCCGGGCCTGTGAGGAAACACTTCATGCTCCATCTATAATAAAGACTAAGCTTACACCGACTCTTCAAGAAAATAAAGGAAGAGGAAATAAGTCGTAACTAATTTTAAAATGCCACTTTTACCGATTCCAAAACCAAAGATATTGTAATACAAAATTACATACTGACATCCTTCCTAAATATACATGTAAGGAAGTCTTCCACCAAATATTAAGGAATCAGAAACAGCAATACATAAACAAGATAGAAGACCATAATCAAATGAGATTCTCATCCTAGGAATTCCAAGTTGATGGAACATTTAAGGACACATAGTGTTGGAAACAACACAGATTTCTTTCAATGAAATAAACAAACTGTGCCCTATTCACTCAATGCAGCATCACTCAGCAAAAATAACAAAATTACCAATGCAGGTAATAGCAACTTAGAGCTTAAGAAAATGATGGTGAGTGAAGTAATCTCAAGAAGTTATATATTTTGTGAAATATGTATATACATATAGAGAAAAATATATATATTGAAAAATTTTTAAATAAATGGGGTTAGAAAATAAACCAGCTTCAATATAACAAAATCTTGAATATTTAATCATAAGTCATCACTTTTGCAGAATAAGAGAATGAAAATTGTCTGCTCCTCTCAACAGAAGCAGGCAAATGAGTAGACCATTAGCAGTCATTTGTGAGATTTTTAAGTCTTAGCACCCTAGCAATAGAAAGAAAACTTCCTCAAAATTATAAAGACTGAGCCAAATCTACATACATCTTGCATCATTTTTGACAGCGAAGGGATTACAATGGCATCAAATCAGAAATCAATATGAAGATATCTAGGAAATTCCCAAATATATGGAAGCCAATGCAGTTCTAAATAACTCAACAGTCCAATGAGAAATTAAGCTGTAAATTAAACGTGTTTTCAGTTTTGTTGGAGTTTTTGTTATTGTTTTGGTCTTGTTTTATTTTGCTTTGTTGTGGGTTTTTCTTTGTTGGTGGTGGTTCTTTTTGTTTTGCTGCTTTGTTTAAGGTGGTTGTGGGGCTTGAACTCAAGGCCTCACACTCTGGGTTGGCATTTTTCCCTCAAGGCCGTTGCTCTAACATTTCACCCACACTTCCATTTCCTTAAATGCGCTTTGAACATGAAAACTTTTGTACAACTGAGATTTTGCGTTGGCCCTATTTTACAGGTGAGCAATACAGTTCTAAGACCTGTTCCCAGACACATAGCTGGATTTTGCCACCATTAAGAATGATACTGAAGCCAAACCCCCACCACGCATAACCAATACACAGGCCTGGAGTGTGTTCACAGCACAGCTCAGCACAGCTAAAGCTACCATAGCTCTGAAGCTCTTCACCTGTATATCTGACATACCCCATAAAGACTGTACAGTTTCTATCACCATCTGATAAGTCCGGCAACTGAAAAACAATAACAACAAAAAACAAAACAAAACAAAAAACAAGAAGTAGGATAAGTTGCCTGGCAGTTCATTAAAGTAAGCTGTGACTTGAAACCAAACAGTCTTTCCCCCAGAGTGTGCATGCTTACACAATATGTACTAGTACCTCCCAACTCTGGAGTAGAAAGGATGGGAGAAACTTTATTTTTAATGTGATGAGTGTAAAGCATTGGGAAAATATGCTGACTATTGATAAGTCTGGAATTTTTAAATGTGCAAATTCTGTGCAAACTTTTAAATGAATAAATTAGATTTTTGTTTTTGTTTCTGTTTTCGCAGATCCTGTTTTGGCAGGACCTATGCACTGTCACTGGCCTTTTATGCTCAAAGCTAGTGCTCTACCACTTAGGTCACAGCTCTACTTCTGGCTTTTGTTTTTCTTCCTTCTGTTTTATTTGTTTTCTGATAGTTAATTGGAGATAATATTCTCATGGACTTTCCTGCTGGGGCTGACTTTGAACCACAACTTCAGCCTCTTGAACAGCTAGGATGACAGGTGTGAGCTGCTTTGTTCTTGCATTTAAGTTTTTTTTTTTCATATATTTGAAAGGAGAAAAAGAAATCTGTTTAAAACTTATTTTAAAATTGATGTGATTGATTATATTACACTTAAATTTTGTTATTAACTTTTAGTAGTTGTACAAAGGAGATGCCATTTAACAAAGCTTATGAATACAATGCATCTTGATCAATGTCACCCTTTTCAACATTTTCACCCATCTCTCCTCGGCCCACCCCTTCTCCCTTCTTCATTTTGATTATATTAAATTTATATGCTTCTGCCTCTAAAACAATGAAAAGATTTTTAGTTAAGGGGTCGACAACCAGAACATATAAATAGATTTTATTAGTCAATACTTTGGTCATTCAGTCATTCTAATTTTAAAACAAAGCCTGGATAGAAATAAACAAAAGTTGCAGAAGTTATTTTAAAAACAAAAACAATAGACAAATATCAAAGGAAAAGACAAAGAATGTTCATGAATTATTAAGGAATACAAAAGTACTAAGGCTCTCTTAGGAAAAAACTAAGTCAAATAAACATGACACAACTGTGTAAAAGTAAGGCAAAAAACAAACACTTCTTTTTCTGGAGAAAAAAATAAGGAAAACATAATAGCAGTGTTTATCACTGAGGTGTGACTTTTCGGAACAATATCGTTTCCTAAGTTTTTATCATAACCCTCTACTACTATTACAATCAGAAAAACACTAAGTCCTTTCTTAAAAGTCCCATTCAGTCAGTCCCCTCCCCCTGAGAACCATGTGTCTCTTTCCTTGCTCACATTAACTCGGAGAAATGAAACAGCTGCAACTTAATTCTTTTGCCATTCCCGTCTGCAGCAGGCCCAATCTGGCTGCACTCTGACAAGCATCTCACAGGAGTACAATATCTCCCACATCCTTGGCCAGAGGGCCAGAAGGCCAAAGGGCCAGAGCTCTTTGAAGCATTTCTGAGAAATTGAAAAACAGTGATTTCATGACCCTCGGTGCCTGTGTTCCTTCGGGGTGGATGGTGAAGAATGTCAGTGGCCGCCAGGCAGGAGACAGGTGTGTTGAGTGACTCCAGTGCACACTAAGGATTCCGACAAGGAGTAAAAGATAGGTACTACTGCCTGCAGCTCCCATGGACAATCCAGGCAGCGATTCTGATAGAGAACTGCCATCATTTACAGATTTTTTGTTGCATTTTTATTTGTATATATTACTCATCTCCAGAGGTATCATTCTGACATTTGCAGACATTCATAAAATGGACACTTACCAAACTCACAATTATCCCCCCCCCCAAGCTCCCTTCTTAAAACAATTCAATAGGTGTCAGTGTTCTGTTTCATACATGCATATAAAGTACTTTGACCATATTAGATCTCTTTCGCCCTTCTTGTTCACTCTCCTGCTCACCCCCTCTAGCAGAACCTGTTATATCTTCCTGACATTTATTAAAATATATTGATTGTACAAGGTGGCTTTGCCGATATTTTATAAGTGCATGTATTATATTTTAATCTGATTAACTCCCTCTATTGCTCTTTCCATCTCCCCACCCTCTATGGTTTAATAGCTTTTTAATCAGGAAGTTATTGTTTAATATTCAAACAGAATTTTTGTGTTTTATCTATTTTTGGGAGAAATGCAGGAGTGTTTGGGCAGTTTCTTCTCTGGAGAAGAGGAAAACAAAAGGGGAAAATAGGTATGAGAATCTCAAGAATGCAAGGTACTACAACAAGATCTTTATCGATTTGTTAACAGTGTTCAGAGACAAGCCTTCCCGCAACCAATCAGAATGAGAAATGTAATCTATTAGTGGAGTTATTAAAGCATCCTTGATCTCTGTGGATGACAGGTGAGAATCTGCCTTGCTCCACAAATATTAAAAAATCATCCCACATAAAGGAGAAGGAGGCAGGGGAGGGATCAAGATCGAGAGAACACACACACACACACACACACACACACACACACACACACACACACACACACACACACACACACACACACGGTAAAAATTTGGGGAAGTGATCGCTTTACTCTGAAGATGACATCTAGTTCCAGTTTGAAACATGGAAATCTATTTCTATGAGCTTTCAGCCTCAGGAATTATTATAGGGCAACTCCTTAGACAAAGCAATAATTCATCACCGACCATGGGACCATGTCTATGTACTGAAGCCTTGAGAAGGAAATATTCCTTTTTTATTATGTCTAAGGCTGTGAAAACGAATGCTAAAAGTTAGTGATCAAACTCTGCCATCTTAATTCATAGTCTTGCCAGGTCTAAAATTAATATTTCCCCCCTTTCCTCTGTGTACCCAGTGCTGCCTTAACTTCCTGTGTTGCTATCTTTTGTGTCATGCATCCTATCAACTGGAAAATATAATTGTGTGTTGGATGAAAAGCCAAAGCATGGTTTTACTAGTAATTAATGTAATGCACCTTGTAACACGAAGGAAGGCTGGAGTATCAATAAATTAGGCTCACACGCAGGGTGATGGGTAAATCCATTGTATTAGTCAGGATGAGATGGTAGGGGAGAGTCACTATGGAGAGTCCCAGACTGTCACCTCACACATGGCACAGATTCACTTACAGGGTGGCCATGATTCTCAGCCATTTCATTTATCTCATAGGTGTTTGATCCTTCGGATTGCTTCTTTATGCTGATCCTGGAGCTTGAACTCAAGGCCTAGGTGGTGTTTCTGAGCTTCTTCATTCAAGGCTAGAAAGTCCTACCACTTGAGCCACAGCTCCACTCCTAGCTTCTTGGTGCTTCATTGCAGAGTAGAGTCTTACAGACTTTCTTGCCTTAGCTGTCTTGGAATCATGATCCTCAGATCCCAGCCTCTTGATTAGCTAGGATGCCAGGTGCATGAGTCATTAGCACTTAGCTGATTATTTGTTTTTGTTTTTGTTTTCCAGGTGAAAAGTACTGAAAGGACAAAACTTTGTTCACAGACATTTCACAAACGGAAGTTTCCAATTACAACGTTCTCCCAATCTTTACTTGTTCCCAGTAACAGTTATTTTCATAAATGTTGTATCAGGTTGGCTCCTCCCAGTTAACATGTCTGGTCACTATTGATTTCTGTTCATGGAGCATTTCTGCCCTCGACTGGTGAGTTGCATTATAGTCTCAGTTCACAGAACTGTATCAAACATTCGAAAGTCAGCCATCAATCATAAAAACATCATTCACAAAAGGTACTGTGGGGCAAGGTACCATGACTCATACCTGTAATCTCTGCAGGCAGGAATTAACAGGATTAGGGGACACAAAGTTAGTGAGACCTCATCTTAACCAATATGCCTGGCATAGTGCTTGATGACTGTCATTGAAGCTACTTGGGAGACAATCGGTAGGAGGATCATGTCTAAGTAGGTCCTCAAGCCAACAATTCAGACTCTATCTAAAAAAAAATAGCTAAAACCAAAGAAGCTTGGGGTGTGGTTCAAGTTGTTAAGTGTCTGCCTAGCAAATATGAGGCCTTGAGTTCAAACTCCTCAGAAAAAAAAAAGAAAAACATCATGCAAAGAAAGAACAAAAGTAACACTGGCCTGCATTCATGCTTGTAAGCTTGGATTCCACATTTCTCTTCAAGCATTCACTCTTGGTGTCTTTACTCTGGACATGGGCAGCCACACTGGCGATCTGAAATTCTAAATGCACATACCAAGAGCACAGGAAAGTACTCTCAGCTTTCATCAAAGCAGATTTCTGGGTTTGGGCTTCCTTTCCTATGTCTCTGGGCTGTTCCCTAAGAGATCTCATCTAGGGTACAATCCTTCCTGTGTACACCGGGAAGAAGAAATGTGTGTGGCCTGCTGATGCTCTCAGGGGTGCTGAACTATTAGATACTTGGACAGGTAGTTACCCAATCCCATCAGAATTCCTGAAACTGGGTAATTTATAAAGAACCTCAACTTATTCTTCTTCACCATTGAATCTGGAGAGTCCACAATGTATTTCTCCCAGTGCAGTCTGAGAAGTTCAAGATCAAGGCACGGCAAGGTCAGTTTGTGATGATGCTCTCAGTTGCTCATTGCTGCCCTCAGCCCCAGAGAGGAAGAATGGCAGTCTCTGGAAGCACATATTGGCTGAGCACTGTGCAGAGTGAGCCCCTCTTATCAGGACCATTATCCTTCCCACCAGGCTGCTGGCCAAATCTTCTCAGCCCCTACACCTTTTGATCTATCTATCTATCTATCTATCTATCTATCTATCTATTTATCTATCTATCTATCTATCTATCTATCTATCTATCTATCTATCTATCTATCTATCTATCTATCATCTATTTGTCAAACTGAAGGCCCTATGCTTGCTCAGTTTGCTTGAGTGTTGGCACTCTACTACTTGATTCTGTTTTGGTTTGGTTTCAGTTTTTTTCTTTTTGGTTTTTGAAACAGAGTCTTGCTAGGTAGCCCATGCTGGCTTTGAAGCCTCCTGACTTAGTCTCCAGAATGCTAGGATTCCAGACATGGAATTCCTTCATACCTGGAGAGTGAAGGGATTTTTATCAAGTCAGGTTCATATGTGTGGGAAAGAAAAATCTGACTATGTGGAATCCTAGTAAGAGAAAGACAAGGGAAGGTATGAAAGAATTGTACCTAAAGTAGAGCGTACGTTGGAACAGGAAAGAGAAAATCTCTGAAGTATGTAACTGGAATCTCAATTTGCTCACACCTGAAGATGCCTAATGGCTGAGTAAAATTCCATGTGGGGTGTGTGTGTGTGTGTGTGTGTGTGTGTGTGTGTGTGTGTGTGTGTGCTTGTATCACATTTTGTTGATACGCTCATCTGGTGTAGGGCCTCTGGACTCTTTCTATAACTTGGCTATTGTGAATAGTGCAGCAATAAATATGGATGCACAAGCGTTTATACTGTATTCTGACTTGTAATGTTCTGGGTAGCTACTCTGCGTGGTATGGCTGGGTTGTAGGGAAGGCCTATGTCTCATTTTTTTGAAGAACCTCCAAACCACCATCCAGAGTGACTGTATTAGTTTACACTTCCACCAACAGTACATTTCCCCCACAACCCCACCAGCATTTGTTGTTGTTTGAATTCACAATGCTGGCCAATCCAACTAAGGTAAAATAGAATCTCAAAATAGTTTTGATTTCTATTTCCCTTATGGCCAAGGATGTTGAGCATTTCCTTACTTCTTCTGAGAAGTCTCTTTTAAGCTCTTTCCTCATTTATTGATTGGTTTATTTGTTTGGTGGGGGGAGGGGCATTAACTCTTTTTATACTTGGGAAATTAAGCCTTTGTCAGATTTATTGCTGGTAAAGATTTTCTCCCAGTCTGTCTTCCTACTTCAGTAACGATGCCCTTTGCTGTGTAGAACCTTTTTATTTTGATGTGATCCGACTCATCAAGTCTCTCTCTTTGCTGTGCCCCTGGGACTATTTTCAAAACATTTCTACCTGTGCCTATAAGTTCAGATCTTTCTCCTACTTCATCTTGCAGTAGTTTCAAATAGATGTGCAACTTTTGTGTGAGTGTGTGGTACTACTGGGCTTGAACTCGAGGCTATACATGTTCTTGCTTAGCTTTTTCCCTCACAGCTGGAGCTCTACTACTTGAGCCACATCTAGCTTTTTTTTCTGGTTAACTGGAGATAGGAGTCTCTCAGATTTGTCTGCCTGGGCTGTCGTCAACTTCAATTATCCGATCTCAGCCTCCTGAGTAACTAGCTAGGATTACAGGTGTACACCACCAGCCCAATTTGGATGTGCAAACTTGCAACTCTGTAGCTCTCTGATTATTGGTCATGAGATAAGAAATGTGTCTTATCTACATAGTAGTACAAGTCTTTTCCCCTTCTGTGTCATCTCTGAAGTGTAGAAGGGGTACCAGCAAATGCCACGAGAAGACTGAAAGAAAGGTGTTCCCTCATCTCTTCCCGAAACACACAATTCCAGTGTTTAAACTCAAGTATGTGTGTGTCTTTGGGGGAATGAACTTGACATGCTTTATATAAACACACCTACACAAGTCTCCTATGAGCTTACTAATCTGTATTAAGGATGGAAGCCGGGGGGCTCACGCCTGTAATCCTAGCTACTCGGGAGGTTGAGCTTTGTGTATTGCAGTTCAAAGCCAGTCCTGGCAGGACAGTCCTTGAGACTCTTATCTCCAATAAACCAGAAGTGGCCTTGTGGCTTAGGTGGTAGAGCACTAGCCTTGAGCTGAAGAGCTGAGAGACAGTGCCCAAGCCCAGAGTTCAAGCCCCATGACCAACAACAACAACAACAAAAACATTGTGTTAAGTTGGAGGGCAATTTTGCAGGGATAGCTCCAGACTTGGCTCTTCAATTTCCTAGGAATGGTTCATTGGAAGTCATTTAGGGCAGCAATTCTAAGGCAGTTTCTAAGACGCTGGTGTCTAACAGAAATAAAGTAGGAGCCACAAATGTGCCCAACAGATGTTATCTTTTGTGTTCTAGGAACTACATCAACAATAGTAAAAAAGAAACAGGAGAACTGAATTTGAAAAGTGTATTTCACTTTGTATGCTGTGTCCAAAATATTTTCAACATGTAAATTATTGTAAAAAAATTAAAATACTGTAAGAAAAGGACTAGGAAATTTAACCATTTTTGTAGTAAGTTCAAATCCAAGGTGTGTATGGCATTTCCAGTACAGCGCATCCACTACTCGATGGCTGTTTGTGGCCATGCTCATAAGGAGACCGTGAACTGCAACCAAGATAGTAATCACCATTACAATAATATGGCAGTCTAGTGAAAAATCATTATGTAAGGGTATATCACCCAGGTCTTCAGGAAATCTAACCCCATGTTCTGGGAGGAAGCATGCTTATTAACTGAGCTGATGAATAATGAATCCTCCTTTTCCTTCTCTAAAATGGATTTCTTTCTCTTTATACAGAACAAAGCAGGGTGTGGAAGCTCACACCTATAACCCTAACTACTTAGGAAACAGAGACTGGAAGGGCTATGATTAAAGGCATACCCAGGCAAAAAGTTTGTGAAACTTCAACTCAACCAATAAAAGCTGGATGTGGTGCTGCACAGCTATCATCCAAGCTACATAGGAGGCTTTAACAGAAGGATAAGGCCCCAAGCAATCCAGGAAGAGAAAGAGAGAGAAAGATTATTCAGAAAACAACAAAATTAAGTTCTAAGGGGAATGGTTCCAGCGGTAGAGTACCAGTTTCTGTTACAAGAGAAAAAAAAAAAGTAAAAAGTAGAGAACCAATTACAGTTTGTTAAGATAATTTAGCATGCAAATGCTTTAAGAACTTGAAGTGGCTTCAAGTCTTTGTCACATGTGGAAAGTAATTCAAGCCAGGAACTGGTGGCTCACACCTATAATCCTAGCTACTCAGGAGGCTAAGGTCTGAGGATGGTAGTTCGAAACCAACCCAGGAAAGTCCCTGAGACTTTTATCTCTAGCTAACCACCAAAAAACCAGAAGTAGAGCTGTAGCTCAAGTGATAGAGTGCTAGCCTTATGCAAAAATAAATAAATAAATAAAATAAAGGCTCAGGGATAGTACCTACTCCCAGTACTAGCACAAAAGATGAAGAATAAAAAAAAGTAAATTTGGGGATAAGCACACCGGTCCAGAGCATGTTCCCATTGTGATGATCTCCTCACAACCCTTCTTGAATGTGTACAGCATGTAAAGAATGAATGTCTTCACCGTCTCAGAAAAGGTCAGTGTTTTCCAATGCAGAACCAGAAAATGCCTTCCAAGTGTTCCTCTGGGAGAAGCCAGCAAGATGAACATAAAAGCAATTCCCTGGAGCTGGGTAATCGCAGGCAGAGTCAGAAAGGATCATAATACTTCGTCCCACCTGCTTCTGCTTATTGTAGAAATGCACATGGGAACTGCCCCTATTCCAGGGGGAGGGCACAGATGGACCGGGGGAGCCAGGAGATGGCCACATGAATGTAGCATGACAAGATGAGACCCAGGTCAACACGCTGGTGACGTAACATGGCCACTGGAACAACTCATTTATGCTCATGTAGTCCATGAATGGTTAATCTGGTGCCTAAATAATGCCATTTAATTGCATAGCTGGGGGAGGGTTCTACTTTAAAAACAAAAACAACTGGTTAGAGGCTAAAGAGATGCAGTTCAATATATAGACAATATTGATAGGTAAATGCAGCTGTGATTGGCAACTGAGTCCCTAACATGCTATCTCTTCTGAACCCTCCATCCAGTGACTCTGATCCTGTGTACTGTGGACATTCTCCAAGATCATGGGAAAATTTTCTTCCCATCTTTCATGTCCTTTAATCTTAATAGAGGTCCCTTTCAAGTTTAGGTCTGCCTTTCTTGCCTGTAGGAAATGGAAATTAATTTTTGCTTTGGTTTTGGTTTTTTTTTTGTATGGATGGTAGTACTGGGGTTTGAACTCAAGGCCTTGTGCTGTGGCTAGGCTTTATCACTCAAAGCTGATTCTCTTCTACCTGTGCCATACCTCCACTTCTAGCTTTTAACCAGTTAATTAGAAAATTCTCATGGACTTTCCTGCTCAGGCTAGTTTTGAATTGTGATCCTTAGATTTCTTCCTCTTGACTAGCTAGGATTATAGGTGTGAGCCACATCCTTCCATCATTATTTTTGCCTTCTTAATAAATTGCTTCTGCTTTTTTTTTAAAAAAATATTATTAAAGAGAAAATGCTGTCTAAACATTCCTAGGAAAGGAAAGAAGCTGAAGGATTATGTAAGTCTTCATGTCAACTGGTTTAAAATTGGATGTGGGTTTGGGCCAAGGCACCAACACAATCAGGCAGTTGAGAGGTTGAAATACATTCCCTGTAACAGCACCACGCAGACTTTGAAGACAAGAACAAAGAAAAAGAGGCTCTGAGAAGACAGTGGAGAGAAACTGTGGAATGAATTTCTCTAGACCAGGATATGATATAAACAAGGATATACAGACAAGGGTAGTAGTCTGAGCAGAAGTAGGACTGATTTATAATCAGCTATGACTTAATGAATCATTAAGAAGAAAGAAACTGTAGTGTAGTAAGATCAATTTATATCTGAATGAAATTTAATCAAATAAACAAATACTATATGAAAGACCTGTCTCTCCCCTTTTGGTCCAATCAATTTATGTATCTAAAGATGGAATATGAAGGATTGATCCCCACCCTATTGTCCCAGGTCCATACAGACTCTAGGCAAAATCCCAGGTATCTGTGAACTTAAAGTTCAGGCAGGGCAATCCACCTAAGTCGAGCTGTAAACATCCTATTGTGGGCCCACCTGAAAGGCCCCCACTTTCCTTGACCTAATGACTTTTCCATTAACCTCTGCCTCCTTGCTTGGACCTCCTATAAAAACCCAGCTCCTGTCCCAACTCGCGGACACAACCTCCAAACCCGTGGGAAGGTCTGTGTCCCTCGCTGTTCCTTGCCCGTTGATGATGCGAGTCCAGCCTATTCCTTTTTCGTTCTCCTCCTTTTTCCTAACACTATGAAAATTAGGTCTCCTAAGAACCAAATACCAGCCAGGTGCCAACAGCTCATGCTTGTAATCCTGGCTGCTCAGGAGACTGGGAAGGGAAGGGTAGCCACTGGCAGCCAGTCCAGGCCAAAAAAAAGTTGCTGAGACCCAATCTTGAAAATATCCAGCAGAAAAGCAGAGCTGGGGGGAGGGAGTGTAACCCAAGTTGTAGAGCACCAGCCTAGCAACTACAAAGCTTTGAATTCAAATCCCAGTATTACAAAACAAACCAAACAAAACAAATATAAAACAACACTCAATGCTGAGAAGTAAAATACTTAAGTTGCTTCTGGTTAAGCAATAGGCCCCATCAGTGGCCTGGTGAGGCAAACAGCATCCACAGAGGCAGAGCTTGCATAGAGAACATACCACTAGAGAAAGCCTTTGTTCTTGGATTTGGGGGTCTTGAAGTTGGAGAGCAGGTTGCTGGTTACGGACACTGGCTACCAGGTCCTCCACTTGCTGATGGGAGACCCCTGGAAGAGAAGCAAAATCTGTAAGTCTCTCGGTTTCTCCAACTACAAATGGCCTAGAGGGTTGCTTCTTCTTGTGAACTTTCATTGTTAGTATTGTTATTTCTATGCAACCATTCAACAACTGTTTATTGAATGTCTCCTGTGTACTAATGAAAACATTGGGGAGGGGTGGGACAAAATAAAGAATTCATTCCTTCCCCTCCTCCACCCTCCCCCCAATTTTCACAAGCTATGGAGTCAAGTGATTAGGGAAAATAGAAAAATGCAACTGAACTTGACTCTGTAAGAGAATCTAAAAGCACATGTTTCACTAGGGATGCAACAAAAGCTTCTCCAAGGAGCTTCCAATTCAACTGAGTGGTACAAAAGAAAGATGAGTAAGAGTCACTAGAGGAAACGTAGATATGACTACTCCAGGAAACAGAGTGTACAAGGGTACAGGGGTAGGCTATATATTGTGGTACATACCTCTGTTAGGCCAGCCCTTGGAAGGCTGCGGCAGGAGGACCATGAAGCCAACCTGGACATAGTCTGTTTCCTATACTAGCCTGAATAGTCCATGACTTGTTTCATTTGTTTTTGCTGGTATTAGGGATCAAATTTAGTGGCTCATGCTTGCTAGGAACTCTCTCTACTGCATAAGTAGATTTAGTTAAGAAGTTAAAAGCTCAGTAGATTAGTTAGGACCCAGTCAAAGATCTTGCAGTGGAATTCATGGCTGGTTTGATGGGCAGAAACCACACTGTGGAAAAGAGCAAGATTGTTTCCAAAAAAAATCCCAACTGCAGAGAATAGACTGTCTTTCCTCTAGCTCATCTAGGCCCAAAGTGACTCAGAAGTTCTTCTCCGATTGGCTAGTTGTCTATTCCTCATTTGCATAAGGACAACCAATTAGAACATAGCTTGAGGTGTAAAAAATTCCAAGGCTCAGCCATCCTAGGCAGAGCAGCAGCAGCAGCTTTGCAAGGAGTCACTCCTCTCACCCTTTGTTATCCTAGGCATTCATTTATCCAGTTGGCTAGCTGTAACCCTAGCAGGTGCTAGCCTCCGTGCTAAGAACGGCTGTAATATAAACAGGCCCCAGACCTCTCCATGTTGCTTCAAAGCACACAGAGTTGCTATCAGTAAAGCACCTACTGTGTGTATCAAGCCCTGTCCGAAGCACTCTGTATCTGTTGACCGATGGGTGTTTGCAATCTCATCCATGGGCCAGTAATATTCATAATACAGTCTTTTCGTCTAAGGCATATTAGAGATGAGTCTTGCAAAAAGTCCAATATAGAAAAGGTTCAACTATACTAAAGCTTCCGTCATGCCAGGTAGATGTTCTAATCTCATCCTCACAGCCACGAACAGGTGGGTTTTATAGCCTGTTTTACAGATTGATCAACCCTACACTCCTACCCACTGAGCTTTCTGCACTGCTTCCTAGGCTGGAGCTTCTGCAGCTGTTTTATCACTAAGGGACAAGTGCTTGCCAGAGGACAAAATGAACTGAGTCAAGGCCAAAGAGCAAGAAAGGAGAAAAATAAAGTCCTGATCTACCTCATTTGAATCCATAAATCCAATGAGCCCCATGAAGCTAAAACCACCTGTGTGTGAAGTTGAAACCACTCATGAAGTTAACTCATGCATGCCAGAGACTAACTATGCATGAAGCTAAATCCATCTCTGGACTAATATACCTAAGCCAGCAAATCACTTCTCTTATTATTTTATTAATTTATTCCTGCTTCTGCAAATTGGAGTTATCTATTGCAGGTATTTGCAACAGAAACAAAGAAATACAATAGAGTAGTATCAGTCTTTCAGACTAGGAGTTTAGGTAGATACAGCATGAATCAGTAAAGGTAACTCAAGGAATATGAATATGAATTGTTTTTCTTTCTTCAATGTGTATGTTCTATTTGTATACATTTGTTGTTTAAGAAAGGTTTTAGAATGACATTTCCACATCTATAAACAACATACAGGGATTACTCTCACCCTCTCTTATCCCCCATCCCACATCTCTTTCTTAAGACTCTTTCAAGTTTTCATTGTTCTATTTTCATACATACAAGTAAACTACAGCAATCATATTTATTATTGTTAGCTCTCTTCATTAGTCCATTTATTTCCTTTGAGAGTGTGTTAATTACATCAAGGGTTTTCAGTTTCTATAAGGTATTTGTATACAATGTGCTGCTCAGAATTACCCTCTCTAAGAGGTCAATTTTGCTCACATCATTTAATTCTGCAATGAAAAAGGCTGTTATGAAGGTGATCAGACTCACATCTATAAATCCAAGTTACTTGGGAGGCTGAGACGGGAAGAATCAAGGTTCAAGGCCATCGTTGGCAAAACAGTCACAAGAGCCCATTTTAATCAATAAAAGCTGGGCGTGGTGGCACACATCCATCATCCAACTATGCAGAAAGAATAAACGGGAGGATCGCATTGCAGGCTGACCCAAGTATAAACGTGAGACCTTGTTGGAAAAAATAAAAGCAAAGAAGGCTGGGAGTGTGGCTCAAACGGTAGGACCATCTACCTAGCAAGCACAGTCCCCTGAGTTTAAACTCCAATATTGATAAAAATAACACACACACACACACACACACACACACACACACACACACACACACACACGAAGATTATTTTTAGAAGGAAGGGACTCATTATAAACTATACAACTAGCCAGCATAGAAAGCAATTGGTTGAAACTGCAGTCCCACATGTTAAGCGTATGCCTATGTTTCGAAGGACCTGCTTGTTATTTGACACTGTGATTCCTTCGTGTGGATCAACCAGAGAAGGGACAGAATCTCTTCTTAGACATGCGAGGCTTCATGTGAGATCAATGGTTTCTTTGAAAGAAAGAGCTGTGCGAAGTGACGCCCTTAGAGCCGGACAGGACCCTGGACATCGCTGAGATTAGAGCTGGCCTCTGGCTCCAAGACTACAGGAGGTCTCTGGGGCTCCAGGGCTCTCTCCCATACAGAAGAAAAGGAAAACAAAATAATGAGTAAAAACACCAGCCAACCTCCTCATGTGCTGCTAAGGTCCAGCTTTTCTCGTATTTCTGCTCTTGCTCTGAATTCTTGCCTATGACATCACAGAACTGCCCCCCTTGAACTCCTCTCTCCCTCCAAACTCCACAGGATCTCTCCTAAGTGTGATCCCCTGAGGGAGACTTAGATGTGACAGGGTAGAGCTTTTTGGTCCTGGATTTTGTGGTCCTAAGGAGCCTGCCTGCCCGTGTGGTGGCAAATGAGTGTTCTGACGTTTGGGGGCAGAGCAATTATGCATGCAGGAACTACAGCAATTATGCTAATGAAGGAGACCCTCTTTGTGGTGAGATTTCCCGAGCAGGAAACAGCATGTGTCAGAGATTTACAGTAGACGTCCTAAAAATAGGACCCCCAGGTGTGCCCCAGGGGGGTGGTGACAGAGGTAGCTGGGAGGTTAATCTGGGAACAAAGAAAATGTGCTGGCACCAAGCATTAACAAGCTCTAACATAAGGTCTGAGACGGGAACCTCATGAATAAGAGAAGGGAGGGAAGGGGTGTTGCAGGCAAGGAGGCCAGAAGGCAGAAATCTCTGTAAGGAAGCATGCTCTCTGGACATTCATGCACAAGAACAAAAGCAAAGCACAAAAAGACAAAGGAGGAGACAGAAAGGAATCTGCACCCTAAAGAGCAAAGGACAGAAAGGTTGTGGGTTAAAGCGGAAGTGAGTGGTGCAGATTCAGGCAGGTGGCAGCAGCCTGCCATAGCAAAGGCCCTAGGTATTGCCAGCATCCCTCCCAGCTCTCCATCAGACCTGGGGAGGAAATTGTTTTCCTATTTCCTTTTTTTTCCTCTAACGTGTGTTCCATGGCTGTGTGATTTGGACACAAAGAAGGGAGGGAGAGCTGAATGAACCTGCAGTTCAAAGGATAGCATTTCCTCACCCAGAAAGTGAGAATGACTTTATTTCCCAACACAACCTTCATCTGTGCAGAGAAACTTCTCACACACCTTCTCTTTCATCTCTTCCTAAAAGGGAACACAAACCACAGCCCACTTGGTGTGAACTCCAGGCCAGCTCCAGCTTCATCTCCGGTTCTCTGCTTCTGTTTGCAGACTTGGATGTACCACAAACAGTCCACACCTCAAGCCATCTCTTTTCTTACTCTCTCTCTTTCCCCTTAACCCAAAGAATCAGGAATCATAGTCACCTCTGTCTACTGGAAGAGCTTGGAGGTACCTCTGGACCTCTTATCAAAGATAGTCATCATCCTTCTGTAGGACTGTTACCAGGGGTGGGGGATCTTGGAGGTGAGAATTACAGATTCTTGGCTTTGCCAATAAACAATGAAACACACACACACACACACACACACACACACACACACAGTGGCAAAGCAAGGTGTTCAACAGAGAGAGGGATTGTAAGGGAAATGGCAGGCTCAAGCTAGATATCTCAAGAGCCAAGCCTGTGGTTATAAAATGTTGGCTTCCTAGGGCTCAGAGGTTTGTAGAAATGACCAAGGGCTCTTACAGAAGTGAGGGATCAGGGCCTGGCACATTGTTTGAGAAGGGATCTGCACATATGCAATGTTGCTATGACATATTTGTGAAGTATATGCATGGGTGTTTTTCAAAAAAAGTCAGACTAAGATTACACGTTTCCATTGGGTAAGTGCCTCAGTTTGGATATAACTACCCTGAAGTGTTGCTGTTCATGAGGAAGAGTCCTAACCCTGAACTGACCACTAGTTACCCCCAGGGAGGAGTAGCTATAGGAGGTACTGGGGAGGAGATAGGACCTCATATGTGATTCCCCAGTGTGGCCAGCAGAGGGGGTTGGTTTCAGCCTTCTTTCCCTGTAGCTCACCTGCCTCACATCTACCTCCTGATCGCAGCTGTGACCGTGGCCTGAGTTCCTCAAAGCAGGCCACAGGTGGAGGAACAGGGAACTTTCTCATGCCACAGGTTCTTGGGATCAGGTCTGCACCATCACCTCGTGAAACTCTTTGAACCCTCTACTACTTGTGACCCTAACCTCACCCATGACCTTATTTAAAGTCCCTGCACCCCTGCACCCACGATGCCTCCTGTTATCTGACTCTCTCCTCTGGTCAGGTCACCACACCATCCCTCTTCAACTTCCATTAAAGTTGATCGGGTCGGTATCCTTGTCTGCCTCCATGTCTCTTACCTTTCAGATCCATCTTTTTCCCAAACAGCATCTACGGAAATTGTTATATGAACACCATAGTGAGTACTTCCAAAATCTGGGTGGTATAGCCCCCTACATGCCCACACATACATGCACACATACACCCATGCACATTATATTCAATAACATACCTATCATGATCCTAGGGTCTGAGGAACAAAACAGCATGACATGAACTCAAAAACAAGAGGAAGTAAGGGCCACAGTAAACACAGGTGAAGGTAGCAGCTGCTGTCATAACAGCACATCCTGCTCCACAGTAAACTTGCAGCCTGGCTTGCTTGCTTGAGGATGGCACTTTACCACTTGAACCATGCCTCCATTCTGGCTTTTTGCTGCATTTTGAGGGAAGGAGTCCTAGGGCTGGAACTCAGAGCCTGGGTGCTATCCTTGAGCTGTTTTACTAAAGAGTAGCACACTACCACTTTGAGCCACAGCTCTGCTTTCAGCTTTTTGGTGGTTAATTAGGGATAAGAGACTCATGGGCTTTCCTGCCTGGGCTGGCTTCAAACCATGATCCTCAGAACTCAGTCTGCTGAGTAGCTAGGATTACTGGCATGAGGCACTGGCACCTGGCTTCACGGCTTATTTTGAAGATGTATCTCTCATTGGACTTTACTGCCCAAGTGGCTTCAAAATGTGATCCTCCTGATCTCTGCCTCTTCTTTAGCCTCCTAGGGCACCTAAGATCACAAGCAGGAGCCACCTGCACCCAACTTTCCCTTAAACTCTTTATATACAGAAAGAGTAACTCTAAAACCATTAAATGCAGTAACCATTGAATGCAGTAACAGTAGAGATTAAAAGACAAAATCAGCTTTGAATTGTTTACCATAGTCAAGATATGGATTCAACCCGGATGCCCGTCAGTGAATGAATGGATCAAGAAAATGTGGTTTGTATACACAATGGTCTTCTTTGCTTCCATCAGAAAGAATGATATTGCCCCATTCATTAGGAAATGAAAAGACTTGGAAAAAAATTATATTCAGCCAGGTAAGCCAGACCCAAAGAAACATAGGTCCCATGGTTTCCCTCATCTATGGTAACTAGAATGTGCCTACATATCCACAAGTAAACACACTGGATGGCAAAAGACACACACACACACACACACACACACACACACACACACACACTTGGACATGATCTATTATATAGAACTCTAGACATTCACACAGTGAGACCAAAGGAGGATATTCTTAGGAGAGGATCACAAAGGCTCATTAGCTATGTGCATACGATCATAAAAATGATATTTATCGAAATGAACTCCAAGAAATTGAAACAAGAGGTTTTATGCTGTTTTTTTCCTTTTTTATTGCTGTTGTTGTTTTCTGTACCTTTTATCTTGTTGGTAAGTTTATCTGTTTTCAGGAGGGTAAAGAGGGAACACAGAAATGGAGGGACAAAGTGAATAAATGCAGCAGTGATACTCACTGTAGACACTAGGTTGGAAAGGAACTATACAACTTTGGGGGTGGCAGATGGGAGGGAAAACTGGGAGCAAGCGAAGGATGGGGTGTACTCATTACCTGACAATTTAACTGTAACCCCTCTGTAAGTCACCTTTACACTAACACTAATAATAATAATAATAAAAGATCATCTTTGAAAGATATTCAGGATCTAGAAAGAAGTCTCCTTAGTGACCAATTAAATAGGAGCACTGGCAGAGAAATTCATTGGGCTTAGTTAGAAGGATTTCTAGAAATTGTATCTGCTGCCTTTCCCAAATACTCAAAGACACACAGCCAATATCCAGCCGATAGTTTTGCTATGCCAAGACCTGTGTCCACCAGATGACAGTGTTTATACCCCCCCAACTCAGAGATCAGAAGGCATAACCCCCCTTTGATAGCTTGCCAAAAAAGGAATTAGGCCTAAGTCTTGCAAACAAGACTTTTGTTTGTTTCACATTGCTGGAGGTTTCCTGTTTGTTTGTTTTTTTTTCTTTTTTTTTTCTTTTCCTTCTTTCTTCTGATAATCAAAACATCAGCCATGACATCATACTTGCAGTCTATATCTTGGCGTCTAAATTTGCTTTCTCTCCGTACACATTCCTATAAAGACCTTCTCTATTCTTTTTTGCTGTTTTCCTTTTCTTCTCATGCAAAGTAGTCATTTGTTCCAGGAATGCTAGAGGAATCGATACTTTAAAATTTACCCATGAAATTCATTACTACAACAAATGAAGTATAGAAGCAGAAAAAGGGCACTTGATCGATTTCGACAGTCTCAACGATTGCTGAAATCAACAGAACTCTGTTGATTGCTCTAAGGATGATAAAGGCTCCTATCAAAGCTAAAAATCAAACATCAAACAAAAACCTGAAAAAGTAATCAATCTCCTTAAAACCACAAGAAAAACAAGGACTCCTGCATATATCATTTGTGTTTAGCACTGCTTCAGAGGGTCTTGCTAATTTACTAGTTTTAAAAAAAATCACAATCAAATCAAGTGAGTGGGCTACGTTTGGCAGTAATAAGCAAGTCCTCTTTAGTTATAGATGGTAGGCCATTTGCCTAGAATACTCTGGCTTAGGACTAAAGCAACATTGTTCTGTTTTGTTTTGTTGTTTTGTTTGATTTTTCTTGTTGGTTTGGTTTTATGCCAGTACTGGGGTTTGAACTCAGAGATGTATTCTCTCGCTTGGCTTTTCCACTCGAGGCTGGTGCTCTACCACTGGAGCTACACTTCTGGTTTTTACTGATTAATTGAAGATATAAAAGTCTCTTGGATTTGCCTGCCTGGGCTGACTGAGATCTTATGATCTCAGCTTCCAGAACAGCTAGTATTACAGACAAGAACCACCAAACTCCAGCCAAAACTTAAAACCAAACCAAACAAAACCAAACAAAACAAAAACAATAATGAGTGAAGTCAGACCCAGAGACACAAAGAACACGTTTTTCTCTCATATATGGAAGCTGTAAGCTTTTTCACCCCAGAAGCTAGATCTAACTTATAGATGTATAAGTAAACGCATGCGGAGTTGTATGCAAGTGTACACAAATGTATTGACCAAAGCATGGCATAGGCAAGGGAGAGTTCAATTCCTTAGAAAAACTAACTCATAGTCCAACAAAATGAACACTGGGAACATGGTACTTGAGAAAGATGGGAAGAAGGTCAGGAGGAGAGGGTAAACAAATGAAGAGAGGAAGGAAGAATGTAGCTATAATACTCAATGCAAATCCTAGGAAGCTAGGAAAGTCAAGGGGAGGGTTTGGGAGGGATGGGGGAGAAATAGTCAAAGAGGAGACATCAATTGAGATTCATTGTACTTATAAACTGATTTGTTGACTAGCAGCCCCTTTGTACAACTACTTAAAGATTATTTAAAACTATAATTAAAAAATTAAGTTTAACAGATATGCAACAATTTTCTTTGTACCAGTAGAAATCACTTAGAATCAGATTGGAAGTTAAAAAATGTCTAATAAAGGTGAATCGCGTTACCACTAAATTGCTTGCCAAGGACTCAACAAAGCCGATCTGTGTGAACAATACAATGAATACCATAAAATAAGATCCAAACACATGCATGGGAAGACCAATATTATAAAAAGTAAAATCAATCCTTTTCAAAATACACCACATTTCTATAAAAATAAAAAGGGCTCTTCTATGGAAAATGGCAGTCTTATTTTAAGTCTTTGAATGAAAGATCAATGCAAAGGATTGCTAAGAAAACGTTGAGAAAAGGAAGAGTAAGAGAGAGAGTGTATAAAAGTTTGTGCAATGAAAATAGTATTGTGTTTGCACAAGAATGTTCAAAGAAAGTAGTAGGAAGGTCCAGAAATAAATCCAAACTTATATAGGAACTTAATACATGATGTAGGTGGTATTTTAAATGCAGTCATGAAAGAATGGTTTATTTTATCAATGAGAATCACATTGGCTATTCATCTAGAAGAAAAACAAAAATAAACTTCAGATGACTTAAAGATAGAATATTTTCTTAGAAAAAGCACTAGAGATTATTAAGTGAAAAATTAGGAGGATATTTAGATAGTCATCAGATGGGAAAATCCTGCTTAAAGCAAGAAGAGCATTCAAAAGCTATTGAAATACTTTAAAACAAAATAATTTTACTTAAAAAATTTGAATGTCTCAGTGACAAAAAGAGCAATCTATAAAATTCACACTCCTCTGATAGGTTAGAAAAAAATATTTGAGCCAGGCACCAGTGGCTCACGCCTGTAATCCTAGCTATTTAGGAGGCTGAAATCTGAGGATCGTGGTTCAAAGCCAGCCAGGGCAAGAAAGTCCATGAGATTCTTATCTCCAACAAACTACTCAGAAAAAGCAAAAAGTGGCGCTGTGACTCAAGTAGCAGAGCTCTGGTTTTAGCACAAAGAGGCTCAGGGACAGTGCCCAGACCCTGAGTTCAAGTCTAGGATTAGGAAGAAGGAAGGAAGGAAAGAAGGAAGGAAGAAAAGAAGGAAGGAAGGAAGGAAGGAAGGAAGGAAGGAAGGAAAAAAGAAAGAAGAGAGAAAGAAAGAAAGAAAGAAAGAAAGAAAGAAAGAAAGAAAGAAAGAAAGAAAGAAAGAAAGAAAGAGAAAGAGAGAAGGAGGGAGAGAGAAGGAAGGAAGGAAGGAAGGAAGGAAAGAAGAAAGAAAGAAAGAGAGAGGAAGAGAGAAACAGAGAGAGGGAGAGAGGGAGAGAGAAAGAGAGAGAGAAAGAAAGAGAAAGAAAGGGAGAGAGAAAGAAAGAGAGAGAAAGGGAGAGAGAAAGAAAGAGAGAGAAAGACAGAGAGGAAGGAAGGAAAGAAGGAAGGAAATTTGCCAAAAGATTTGAAAGCCAAGGGTTAATATCCCTGTTGTATAATGAAAGACAATTGTTTTAAAACTCAAATAATGAACTGACAGACAAATGGATGTAGTGTAATCAAGAGGAAACATATCAGAGAATCCATCAATACTTGAAAGTTGCTCAGTATCAGAAGTAGACAGACAAACAGAAATATAAACAAACAAGATGCTTTCTACCATCTTTGGTTTAGAAAAACTGGGATAACTCTGAGGAACAAGAGAAGGATGACCAGGACAAGCAGGAGAAAAGGCCGCACGGCGCTCACTGGGTGCCAGTCATGGCTTTAAGTGCTTTACATATGGCAGCGCCCATCTGTCCTTTCAACAATCCAGGAAAATGGCATTATTACCATCCCCATTTTGTACATAAAGGCACAGATGAAACAAGCTTTCTTACTATTTGCAAGAATCTCTGGAGTTTACTATTCTAGCCTATGCTATTTCACTTAAAAAATGCTGATCAAGCCTTAAGAAGGTTGCTCATGCCTGTAATCCTAGCTACTCAGGATGGCATTCAAGGCCAGTCCCCATAGAAGAGTCCATCTCTAAAATACGAAGCAAAAAGCAATGCTGGAGGCCTGGCTCAAGTGGTAGAGCACTAGATAGCCTATCAAGGATGATACCCTGAGTTCAAACTCCAGTATCTCCTTCCCCCACCCTCCCTGACCAAATAAAGTGCTGGTCAAGGCTGTGTGTGATGATTTACACTTTTAATTAAAGCTGCTTGGGAGGCAAAGGTCAGGGGGATTTCAGTTTAAGGCCATTCCATGTTCTCCCTCAAAGAAAAATTATCAAGACCTCATCTCAACGGACAAGCTGGATGTGGTAGGAAGGTTGACGTCTGAGGTCAACCAGGGAAAAACCATAGAAACCTTCTTTAAAAGTAACTAGAGCACAAAGGCTGGGTTTATGGTTCAAGTAGCAGAGTAAAACTTTCAAGCAAAAAAACCCCCAAAACAAAAAAACCGCATAAGGCGTTGAGTTCAAACACCAGTATGGCCAAAAAACAAACAAAAACATGACTGATCAAGACCTAGAAAACTGGTTTTATTACACAATAAGGAGAAAAATCTACTGTTTGAAAAATAGGAGCTAATAGAGATGTTTATAAAATAAATCCTATCAAGGAGTTTCTGAGTAATATATGTACTTAAGTCTGCTTTATGAATGAAAGAAAGGGGAATGGAACACAGGAGGATGAAATGTACACACCTAAAGATGTGTATATGTGGCTCTCTTTCTGTCTAACTAGAAATACTGGGTAGGTGCCAGGCAGGGCAGGGGGTACAAGTGGAAGGAGAGCTCTTTGTCAACCATCCCTTTCTGTATCTGTATTTTGATTGTCATCCTACAAAAAAAGAAGGCTTGGCTTCTAGAGGCTCAATTTTGGAGACCAATTTAAAAAAACTAGAGCAAAAGAACCTGAACTCTTCATACTTCTGTGCTCTGGGATGAAACTTTAAGCATTCTAATTTTACAATTTTCAGCCTCCTGTGGTTTCTGTCCATGCTGCTCAATGGCTCCATCTGCTGGCTACTTCTAGGATTGCACTACCTCTCCACTTTCCCCACCCATGACTTCCAAGCTTTCTACAGGGTTTGGCACTGGAGATCCAGTGAGCTATCGATTATCTTTCTCTCCCTCTCCCTCTCTCTCTCTCTTTCTTTCTTCCTTCCTTCCTTCCTCTCTTCCTTCCTTCCTTCCTATCTTTCTTTCTTTCTTTCCTTCCTTCCTTCCTTCCTTCCTTCCTTCCTTCCTTCCTTCTTTTCTTTCTTTCTTTCTTTCTCATTGTTTCTTTAACACAGCAATGATAAAAAAAAAATCCAACAAATTCCTTCAACCAGGGTTCTCAGTACCTAAGATGAGCACACAGCGTTATGGTACCGGCCAAAATTTGAGTCTTGAATTTTTTTTGGGGGGGGGGGTGGTCATGGGGTTTGAACTCTGGGCCTGGGCACTGTCCTTGAGCTCTTTAGCTCAAGGCTAGCACTCTACCACCTGATCCACAGCGCCACTTCCAGTTTTCTGGTGGTTAATTAGACTTTCCTTTCCCAGCTCTGAACCTTGATTCTCAGATCTCAGCTGTCTCCCTGCCCCCTGCCCAGTAGCTAGGATTATAGATGAGTCACCAGTGCCCAGCTGAGTCTTGCTTTTTTCCATTGCATACTCCAGCCTATTCTGACCATGAGCACCATGAGTGTACACTCACACTTCCTGTGGGTGTGCATCACTACCTACCTTGCAAGTAAAAGAATGTATATCTTTGTTCTCTAGACACATGGCAGACATCCCATGAGGTAGACATAATGGGTTTCAGCAGTGAAATATTTTTATCTCCACTCAAATTTTGTGTGTGTGTGTGTGTGTGTGTGTGTGTGTGTGTGTGTGTGTGTGCGCGCGCGCATGTGGGGGGGGGGGTCTTGGGACTTGAATTCAGGGCCTGAACACTCTCCCTGAGCTTTTGTCCTGGAGGCTGGAGCTTTATTGCTGGAGCCATAACTCCACCAAACGTTGATTGATAGTTTTACCAGACTCACACCACATGGGGCAGAATTGATCTCCAAAAGGAAATGTTAGAGACCCCACAAAATAGTGATGGATGGCCACCACATCTGCTGTCATCGAAATAACCACACAACATTATCTGCCAACCCTGAGGAAACTGAGGTAAACAGAAATGATAATGCATATGACACTGAACACAATCTTGCAGCCATCTTGAAAGTCTCGTGGACTTTCTTACCCAGGCTGGCTTCCAACCATGATCCCTAGATCTCAGCCTCCTGAGTAGCTAGGATTAGAGGTGTGAGTGGGTACCTGGCTCTACTCAAGTTCTTAATCATGGTTTCCTGAAGCCCAAAGCCCTGGAATGGGTGGCTGAGCACAAAGTAGCCCCTCCTCAGGCATTTTCAACAGCTCTAGTTACTAGCAGTGCTTTTCCTAAGTTACCGGGCTGACCACTCCCCTAGGCAAGCTTCTTTGGTGGTTTCTAAAGACCCTCATTTGACCAAGAATCTTGGACAGTGCTACTTTAGATCATTACATGACCTACAAATATTGGAATAAGAGTTTTAACGTTGATCTCATGACCTTAGAAAATGCCAAATTCCACATGGAGCTGCTCAAATTTGTTTCAAAGAGTCTCAGAGAGGCCAAGTTGGGCTATATCCAGATAAGGTAGATGTCTCAGGATGGACTCTGCCTTCAGTGGTTCATGCTAGCTTAAGTTCAACTGTGGCAGAAGCATTTACACAACAGGAATTGGCAAGTGCTACAAATCAGAGCTGAGAGTCAATTACTAACAGTTACCAGCACAACACTGATTATATTTATCCTCTTCTTCTATAGCTGCCTACAATTTTAAAAAAGAGCCAGGCATAGTGGTATGGGTACAGACCTGTAATCCCAACACTTGCAGACGCAGGAGGATTAAAACTTCAAGACCAGCCTAGACTACATAGCTAGACTCTGTTTTAAAATAATAATAATAATAATAATAATAGAGCTTTATATGAGAAATATTTTATTTTTTCTTAATAGTCACTGCTGTACTGCTTTAAATTTCACCTCATTTGACATTCTATTAGAAAGAAATCATATCTAAAAATGTTTTACATGCCGGGTGCTGGTGGCTCACGCCTGTAATCCTAGCTACTCAGGAGGCTGAGATCTGCGGATCGTGGTTCAAAGCCAACCTGGGCAGGAGAGACAGTGAGACTCCTATCTCCAATAAACCACCAAAAAACCAGAAGTGGCGCTGTAGCTCAAGTGGTAGAACGCTTGCCTTGAGCTGAAGAGCTGAGGGACAGCGCCCAGGCCCAGAGTTCAATCCCCACGACCCACCAAAAAAAAAAAAGTCTTACATGCCAAGTACTAAGAATACAATGTTAAGCAAAACAGAATCTTCTTGGACCTTTACAGGTTCATTTTAGGAGTCTAGTCACCTACTAATGATGCAAGATTGTGTTCAGTGTCATAGGCATGATCATTCTATTTACCTCAGTTTCCTCGGGGTTGACAGATAAAGTTGTATGGTTATTTCCATGACAGCAGATGTGGTGGCCATCTGCCACTATTTTGTGGGGTCTCTAACAGTTCCTTTTGGAGAGCTATTCTGCATGTGGCATGATTCTGGTAAAACTATCCATCAAGATAAGATGCCCAGCTCTCCTGTCCAGTGGTGCTGTGACTAAGACAAGTGCCACGCTCCCCTCCCCTGCATGCAGAGACTGCTGTTAGTTGAACACATAGCCCAACTGTAGCAATCAGAATTTGTTTTGAAAGAGATTTCAATGGATTCTAGAAATTCTGAGAACCCAGGGTATAAGAATTTGTGGCTGAGAAAAGCCTATGATATGGGGAGAGATCAAAAGAAAATGAGCTTCATGAAGAAGAATGTAGACACAGCCGATGAAGGGGGAGGAAGGCAGGGAGGAAGAGGACTCCATGGCACCTTCTGTTCAAACTCCACCCCCACCCACCCATGTCTGAGGCCAGACTAATTCAGGCAAGTTTTGCACACGAGCCAACCAATTCCTTTTAGCTTAGAGTACCTTGAATTGAATTTCTATCAAGTACAGTGGGTAGAATACTGATAAATACTCTATTATTCCTGGGAGAGGATTTTGGACATAGCATTATGCCCACGGTGAGCTCCGAAGAGAGGCATCCAGATAGAAGATACCATGCCAGCTGTGAATGAAATCCAGAAGCCCAAATCATAGGAGTCTGTGTGAGCCGAGAGCCCTGAGGGTATGCACATCTGCGGAGACCCTGGCTCTTGTTCAGTCTCTCTCTGGGGCTTCTAATAGCCCTGTAAAGCCATCCAAGATTGGTCTACATTTGAGAACAGGAGAGGGAGAAAGGAGACATAGAGGAGGAGAGGGGAGAAGGGAAGAGAAGGGAAGGGAGGGGAAGGGAAGGGAAGGGAAGGGAGGAGAAGGGGAAAAGGAGGAGGGATTCGAGGAGTGGGAGAGGGGAGGGAGGGGAAGGGAAGGGAATTATCTATAAAGCAGACAAAACACTCACTCCAGGGAGAAAGGCCAATGGGTCAGAGTTAGGGCTTTTTTAAAAGACTGGGCTTCCAGCTACAATCTGTGTAAACTACTCATGTATGCTTTTCCCAGTGATCTGAAATGAAAGTGAGGATTACAGATCAGCTTCTCCCGTGACCTCAACACAGTCAACATCTCTACTTCCTGCCACCGCCTCTCCATCTCTACTTCACCCCTCCTTGTCCCTCTTCTCAGCCCATGGCTTTATCTTCTCCAGCATGGACACACTGGGAATGCACGCATGGATCTGAGTTCGTTACCCTTATCTTTTTGGCTTGCAATTGATTCTCTTCTTCGTTCACTTCCACTTTTCAGGAACATCCACGAGGCTAAGAATTCATGGGGCTGGAATGTTACTCTAGAGGGTGTGAGAGCGGCGAGGAGTTGAACACAATGGGGGCACCCATGCTGTCTGGCTGTCGGGTATGGGGGGGACAGCTCAGCAAGCAGAAGGGATGGTGAATGCTAAAAACAAAAATCTCACATCGTTCCTTTGGAAGAATGATCAACAAGGATCAACTCATTTGAACAATGAAGGGAGGCGAAGGGAACCCTGAAGTTATCATTGTCCCCTGTCCTGAGAGGGTGTTCTTGGGAGATCCAAACGCCATCCAGACATCTGCAGAGGTGGACAGCAGTCTTGATTAGCTTCGCTGTGTATTGGCTCCCTCGTGGTTTAGCTGCTGAGACAGAGGCGGAAGCAGGATGCTCTACCTATTTTGACATCAGCACTTTGGCCAAAAAGTAAAAAGCACAAATTATACTCAAGGAAAATTATGCTATGAGTATATTCCAGATCCTTGGAAATCCATGGAAATAGCCTCACCCTTAAGAGAAAATTGACTATCGGTGGTAGAAATGCATGGGCTTCCATGACACCAAAGCTGTGGATGAGACAGGTGGCCATAATGGAAATCCTCACACAGGAGACTCAGTTGTGGTCTAGATCAGGCTCCTGAGTCTCGCAGGACCAGAAAGTCCACAATACTGAGTCTTAGTTGACACTCTGTAAGGGAAAGTCAGTATAAACCAGACTGATCACTTGGTCATCCTTGGATTCAAGTATTTACTAAACTCTCCCAGACCTATTGCATATATTTAACATTAACAACAAAACAGGCAGTGTGTCACCTCCAGGTCTCAACCACAGAGGTAATATCGTTAACAATACAGGGTAAGTGTGATACTCTGTTAACACAGTTGTGTACTACATACTATAGAAGTACAGTGAATGGAGAGAAAACTCTGAATCAGTTTGTACCTGGCAGAAGGCATACCATGATGGTGAAGATGGTTTTCCCAGGGCAAGTCTCAGGCATTGCACTGAACTTCCTGCAGCTGCCCCAAATATGGGGGGCTTGGCTATGTCATTTGTAAGGGCACTGTGCTCAGAGAAGAGAAAGAAAGAAGAGGATGAGAGAAGGGAGAGGAGACAAGGAGAGATGAGAAAAGGGGGAGGCGAGGGGAGGGGAGAGTAAGGAGAGAGAAAGGGGATAAGGAATAAGAGGAGAGAGAGGAGAAGAGGAGAGGGAAAGAAAGGAGAGGAGGGGAGAGGAGAGGAGAGAGAAGAGGGGAAGAGAGGGGAAGGGCAGAGAGGGGAGGGGAATAGAGGAGAGGAGAAGAGAGGAGAGGAGAGGAGAGAAGAGAAGAGAAGAGAAGAGAAGAGAAGAGAAGAGAAGAGAAGAGAAGAGAAGAGAAGAGAAGAGAAGAGAAGAGAAGAGAAGAGAAGAGAAGAGAAGAGAAGAGGAGCCCCTGAATTCAAACAGCTCCTAAGATAAATGCCAGTTACCTGAACTCATTGTGATGGAGCTGGTTGATGGAGACACAGAGATCCCATCACCGGGCTCCATCTGTTACTACCTGCATGACATTGTAGAAACTAAGCTCTCCAGAGAATGTAAGTGCACCTTGTAGAGTGCTCTGATGTGTGTGTATATGTGTGTGTGTGCAATTTTAATTAGCAATGCATCTTGTAGGTAGAAAATATTTGCACCTAGAACTGTACTGAAAGAAGGCAGAGGGAAGTTCCCATACATAGGCTTCCTTTATCTTTTTGTCCATGTCTTCAAATACACCACAGTTTCCCTGTCTGGTTTGATTAAGTGGATTTTAAACAGGCTGTGATATAGAAAAGGAAAAGAAGAAACAAGTATTTCTAGTAGTTTGAAATCACTTATCTTGATTAAAAGACAGGCTGTATATATAAACATGTCTTATTTAAACCTGAATAAAGAAAGACCCAATTCATCCTAAGTAATGGTCAGCATTTTAAGTAATCTTTTCTCAAATCTAAGTTGAAAGGCTATCTTAGAAACACATAAGAAGATTATAAATGGATCTACATTGTGTCAAAACAAAGGAAGAAAACAACAACAACCCTACAAACCCTTCAGCTGACCTTCTTTCTGCCTTCTTATCCTCAAAGCTTACAGAAGAAACTTTGGTGAAATAAGGACATATAGAAAATCCTTCCCAGAATTCTATTTGGACGCCAGGCCTCACACTCTCCCTAGGGTTTTTCACTCAAGGCTGATGCTTACCACTTGAGCTACACCTCCACTCCCAGCTTTGGAAGATAGGAGTCTCTCAGACTTTTCTCCTGCCCAGTCTGGCTTTGAACTAAGATTCTCAGATCTCAGTGTCCTGAGTAGCTTAAAATAACAAGCATGAGCCACCCACACTCGGTCTGGTCATCTTTATCAAAGGATCAACTGAAAAGAGACATTCATAACTATAACCATCTATCCTCCAAAACTCAAGTAACTCCTCTCCCCCTTCCTTCTCCCAAGACACAGCATCATTGTTTGTTTGTTTTTTTACCATTGGTGCCAGAAAGAATCACTTCTACTTGATTCCTTCTCCATCATCCTCACCAAGGTAGCCCCTGAAATGCCTTAGCTCCAGGTTGGCATGAGTCGCCTCTGCTCCTCTCCTCCAGGATCAGATTGTCTTTGTGTTTATCTACACTCGCACCCTTTCCTGCCAGGATATCCTACATTGCCTTTCCACGGGACCCTGAGTCCTAGATTGCATATCACTCAGCACTAACCTGATGCTGCAACTCTCAGGTAGAATGCAGTCTCCACACCTTGCTTTTTTGTGCAGGGTTCATTCTTCCTGTGATTCACATGGAAAACACCCCCATAGACATTCTCCATTGCAAGTCCAGCTTCTTCTCCATCTCTGCTCCCAGGTTTTGCTACCCACGACTTTCCAAATTTGGAATCAAACCTTCTTTTTCTAGCATCATTTTAAACAAAAATCATTCCACTCCAAGCCCAAAACCCCAACAGAGCTGTTGGCAGGATGGAATTTCCTCTAGATTTTCTTTGTAACGACACACATGACTTCTCACAAGCTGTGAGGATTTAGTAGCCTTGAAAGTAACTATTGGGTGTCATGGAGACATAGTCTTCAAAATCAAGGCTGTAGTTCCTTAGACACAGCCAGGAGGGACTGCCCTAGGAATAAATCCAGATCAACTTAGACTTAACCACTCAACTTAGCATTTTTCCCTTAGTGCAAACTTATGCAGTGCAACTTATTCAGGAGAAGTTGTTCTTGGCTTTGAAATCTAGATCTTTTCTGGAGACTGTGATAAGCTGTGAGGATCCTCTTGAGACAGTGGATAGGACAGAGAGCTCCAGTTCCCATGCATTGGATTGCTTAGCCACTGTGTTCAGTAGATTCAGTGGATTCAGGAAATCCTTAGTCTCCATTGTTTTCAAAATACCATGGATTTTTCTGGACACCATACAGACGTCTTTCTGTCAAAAATGGCAACACAACGGTAGGCTAAGACAATCTATGAAAATCTATCCAAAGTTGCCAATATAAAAGTGGAAGCAGATAGGAAAGAAGAATGGAGGGCAAAGCATCTTAGCCAGAAACAGGTCCATCACAAGGGTCTGTATGGGTTTGTTAAATGAATGGAGAAAACACAAGTCTTAGTTCTTACAGTGGGTTTATGGCAGAACAGTGCTCTATCATGAAAGACAGAATGAAATGAAGCACCCCATGCTTGCTCTCCACAGCTCTTACTCTCTCCCTCAGCCTCATCAAGATTCCAAAATTACACCCAGGGACAGGACATCTACAGCCTAGTCTGACTGGGGTACTATAGCCCCTGTCCCCCAGTGCCAAACATGGTCAGACAATATGGTAGCCATCATCCCAGAAAGAAGCAGGATGTGACTTGGGCTGTCATTGAATAGATGAAGAGACCACAAGTGAGTGAAGATATGCTCAAAGGAAAGCATCATGGTATGGCAATCAGACACCAGAGGACAAAGAGAAGATGTTGCAATCCTTGGGTCTAAGCCATTGGACTCTACTAGAAATGTAGGCCACCCAATTCAATTTGAATTTCATATGACCAGTGTCTATATCTTTAGTTTAGTCATGTCCCAGATATACTCACCCCTCAGTGTCCATGAACAAATGATTCCAAGACCTACTGCAGAAATCCACAAACCCTCTATACAGACCTGGTGGAACCCATCTGCAATCCCTCTACTTTAGAGGTAGAGATAGGAAGATCGTGGTTCAAGGCCAACTCCTGACAAAAGAAGGAGATCCTATCTGAAAGATAAACTAAACTACAAAGGGCTGGGGGCATGTTCTAAGTAATAGAGCCACCTGCCTAGAAAGTACAAAGCCGGAGTTCATACCCCAGTACCACCAAAAATAAAAAGTTCTTTATACAAAATGCCATAGCATTTACATATATATAACATATACACATAACCTATACACATCTCATAGTATACTTTAATCCTCTCTAATTTGCTTCTAATACCTAATACAAGGCAAATGCTATGTAAATGAATGTCATACAATATCACTTAGGAAATAATGACAACAAAAAGTGTTTACGTGTTCAATACAATTTGTAAAATTAGAATTTGAACTCCAAGACCTCACACTTGGTAGGCTTGCTTGGCTGGAGGTCTTCCACTTCAGCCATGCCAACTGCCCAGATTGTGCTGGTTATTTTGGAATAGAGTCTCACAGATGTTTATGCCCAGGCTAGTTTTAGATCAAGATCCTCCAGATCTCAGCCTGCAGAGAGGCTAGGATTATAAGCATGAATCATAGGCCAAAAGAAATTTTTTTAAGTATTTTCCATCTGTGATTGGTTGAGCCCATGTACATGTACCCTGGACATACAATGGCCACCTGTAGTATACATGTTGTTTATACTTAACCACTAACTGTTTTCTATTTTAAATTTAAATGCAATTTTGTGTGTGTGTGTGTGTGTGTGTGTGTGTGTGTGTGTGTGTGTGTGTGTGTGTTAGTCCTAGGGGGTTGAACTCCTGGCCTGCACCCTGTCTCTGAGCTTTTGTGCTCAAAGCTAGCACTCTACTACTTGAGCCACAGCACCACTTCCTGGTGATTCATTGGAGATAAGAGTCTCATGGACTTTCCTGCCTAACTTGAAACTGTGGTCCTTAGATCTCAGCCTCCTGAGTGGCTAGAATTATAGATGTGAGCCACTGAAGCCTGGTGGATGCCATGAACTCTAATAGGAAGCAAAGATTTGCCTCCTATTCTCTTGAGTATAGCTATGATTGCAGGTGTGAGCCATCAGTACCTGGACAGAACAGAGGACTAGCGTCTGAACCTCCTTCAAGAAGATGATAGGGTATTATTATTCTGCAGCATAAAATCAGGAAAAGACTCAAATTCAAAATTTTGAGTACTTTTGCTATTGAATTCTTATTATCCTAAAGGAGGGGGAAAATTGTAAGTCCAACCATAGTTTAATTGGGATCCCTCTGTTCTTTGCACAGTTAAAAGGATCACAAAGAAAAGGAGTGGGTGGAGTGGGAGGGAAAAACTGAGAGGGGGGGAAATACTCATTCCCTGACTTATGGAACTGTAACCCCACTTTTATAATAACAATAGGATGAAAGAAAGGAAGCAAAGAAGGAAGGAAGGAAGGAAGGAAGGAAGGAAGGAAGGAAGGAAGGAAGGAAGGAAGGAAGGAAGGAAGGAAAGAAAGAAAGAAAGAAAGAAAGAAAGAAAGAAAGAAAGAAAGAAAGAAAGAAAGAAAGAAAGAAAGAAAAAAGGAAAGGAAGAGAAAGAAAAGGGGTGACTATTTCCATCCACTTGCATTGAAGGCTACCATCACTGCACGGAAATCTGATCATTCTTTCACTGTCCCCACTTAGCCCTATATTCCACAACTGTCTACTTAGGTCTCCAATTGCTCGGATTAGATAGACCCCATGGGTAGGCTCTTACCCCAACAGTGGGCAAGCTCACACTCTTCTCTAGCAGAGACAGCGTGTCCATGGAATTCTGTGCCTAGGCTCCCTTTCAGATAACCCTCATGGAGAGACCAAGGCATCCCACATGCTAACGGGCCTCCAGTCCTCCTGTCCCAAGGCAATGAGAACATCTTCATGCTTTGACGTCCCCAGGAATATGAGAATCCAGGAGAAGCTTCCATTGGGGCTCTCGATCGTGTTCTGCAGGACTGTGCAGATAGGGAGGGATCCCTGCAGGTATTTTTGTCCTTGGGTCCCATCTAGGAAACGGCCAAGTGTAAACCGACAGCCACCACTCCAGTTCTTAAAACACTATTTGGAGAAAGACATGGAGGTGCTCGGGCCTGCTTGCCCGGCAGTCTATCTGATGAGAAATGCAGTAGAAAGTACAGACTGAAAAGCCAAATACCTGTCAGTCTCCTTCACACTTCAGTGTTGCCAGAAGGCTATAAAAATGTCATTGTCTCTCAGCTGCTGGTGATTATATTACCCTTTACCTTGGCTGTTGGTAATAAAAAAAAAGCAAATATCTTTTTTTTTTCCTTTTTTTCTTTCTTTTTTTTTTTTTGCATGGCTCTGGCCTTCCTCTAGCCTTTTTCAAACAATAACAGACTAAATATAAAGAGACAGAAGTCATTACTTGGCTCTTTAACCCGTGCCAAGGAAAATGAATAATTAAGGAAACATGACTTGAAAGAAATTTACACAGTTGCTTTTAAGTTAGACCCAAATAAGTGCCCTTTAAGAAGACATCATTTCCCCCTTTATCTTAACATGGCATTCATACTCTCCCCTCGTATATTATGGTTGCTACTGTTTAGATCTTAGTAGGAGAAAAAAGAATGCTTTTAGTTTCCATTATCCTATTATAAGTCCCAAATCAAACAGAGGCGCAGAGATCCATGAGAGGGGCTAGGGCTGTCTGTTTGTACAGCTTCCTTCACATCTGGCCCAGCCGTCAATATTTAATTTTGTCCACAGGGGACAGTAGTTCCCAAATACGGTTCACCATCTCTCCTTGAAGTCTGGCTGACTGTTTAATGTGTGCTCCATTTTGTTCTTTAACGCTGTCGAGAAGAAACACGCACAGATCAATATGTATGCTCTGGCGTTTGGTAGGTGCTGGGCGAGGTTGGTCTCTGCTGGGTAGTGGTAGCTGGCTCACTCTCTGCTTGCTCTGTCTCTCTTCCTTCCCCCTGTCCCCCAGAAAATTGAGTCTTCAGCTTCCCTTAGGCAAAGAGGATTAGGACAGAGCTAGCACTAGCCACCATGGAGCACTTCTGAGCAAAGCCTTGGCCTGTTAGAGGGAACACAGCATGAAGAGGTAAACCAGCAAGTTGAAGACTCGGAACAACTTTTCCCAGCCTGGGACAGTGAAAGAAGGCCATTCAGGGACTTCAGGATTGGCCTGCCAGTTGTAGCTTCCAAACATGGAGACTGTCTGATGTCTGTCTGAGCCCAGATGTGCAGCAATGCACACAAGGTGTGAAACCAAAGAGACTGACTTAGTGTGAATGCAATTGTATCTGGAGATGACGTCTTACAAGAACTGATCACACTAACGTGAAATGAAGCCACTAGGGTGGGGTCCTAATTCAATGATTGATGTCCTTATAAGAAGAGGGAGGAAGGCTAGGAAGGAAGGGCTGCACAGGCACTGAGAGAGGACCATGTGCAGAAGTAGAAAGAGGGAAACCACCTGCAAGCCAAGAAGAAGGGTCTCATGAGAAAGCAGCCTTGATGCACTTTGACCTTGGACTTCCAGCTTTGGTGAAGGTATACATTTCTGTTGTATAAACCACCAAGTCTGTGTGGTATTTTGTTATAGCAGCCCTAGCAAACAAATATACACTACCAAGATCCATCCTCTGTCCCTGCCTGAGAGGTGGCTGTATGCATTTCTAAGGGCTTCCATAGCAAAGCACTAAACAAAGTTCACTTAGGACAATAGAAATGCAATGTCCTACAATGCTGGGAGCCAGAAGGCCTTGGCCTTCAAGGTGTCAGGATTAGTTCCACTTGAAAGCCATGAAGACAAACTTCTTTCCCACTCCTGGGGTTTCACTGGAGCACATTGCCTTGATCTCTGCCTCTGTCTTCACAGGAAATTCTTCCTGAACACTTGCCTATCCTGTATCCAGATTTTAGTCTTTTTATAAAGACATTCAGCCTATTATATTAGCGATCACCCTAATGACTTCTTTCTTTCCCCTTTTTTTCCCAATGCTGAGGATGGAACTCAGGGCCTTGTGTGTACTAAACAAATTCTCCACCTTTGACCCCAAGCCTTATCTGTTTTTCCATTTTGGTATAGTTGAAATGAGGATAGATAGATAGACAGACAGATAGATAAATAGATTTAGATAGATGAGAGAAAGGTAGATGATAGATACATACAAATATATGATAGAGAGATGATACATCCATACAAGATAGATATATAGATGGATACATAGATGATTGATAGACAGCTAGATATCTATGATAGGCCTATTTTATGATAGATTGTGGACATTGCAGAATTGTTAAATCCTAATGATCTCACCTTGATTTGATCATCTACAAAGACTTTATTTCCCTTAATATTCACAAGACTTTGGAGTTGGGATTGCAACGTGTCTTGGAGGACACAACTCAGTCATTAACTTATAGAATATCTTATTTCTGTATCTATATCAGATGGTTATTGGTGAGTAAACAAAGGTGACCCTGCTCCTCATTTTTTCCTTTCAGCTGTTCAATCCTTCCAGTCTGCTTACTCACCAATGTTTCCAGTTCTTTTATCAGAGACAGAACTTTCCTAGGTCCAATAAGAAAGAGAGCATCCGCCGTGGTCCCTCCTGAGAAACCCTGTGGCAATAGATGTGCCCAAGGCCACAATATTTCCTGGCAGAGGTGTCATTCCCAGAGAGTGTAAGACCACCAGAGATGCTGCACAACCAGTAGAAGAAAGAGAATTTGAAAGAAGCTGTACAAATCCTTTATAGATGCGTGCGTGTTCACGCATGTGTGTGTGTGTGTGTGTGTGTGTGTGTGTGTGTGTGTGTGTGTGTGTGTGTGTGTGTGTGAATGCGTGAGTACCAGTATTAGGGCTTGAACTCAAGGCTTCATGGTCACTCAGCTTTCTTGTTCAAAGGTAGTACTCTATCACTTGAGCCACATCTCCAGCCCAGCCTTTTCTGATTAATTGGAGGTAGAGTCTTTCTACCTAAATTGGCTTCTAAATGCAATCCTCCTGATCTCAGCCTCCCAAGTAGCTAGAATTACAGGAATGAGCCACTGGTGTCCAGGTAGATGCACATACTATTCATCTATATAGTTTCTGTTCTGTTGGACTTAGCCTTCATCTCCTGTATCAGTCTCTGCTGCCCCTCCTCCCAGCCCCCCACTCTCCAGGGAGAGACTAGCATTGCAAAGGAGCCTCTAAGGAGTTTATATGGTCCCATTAGACTCAGAGCAGGAAAAAAAAAACATCAGAAGACAGAAGCAGATTCTTCTGATAACAGCTAGACAGGAAGAGAAGAAGGACAAACAGAGTTTTTGGAATTCACCTTGACTTGTTTGCCTTGCCTAGAGGTGATTCATTATCCATCCACACAGGAAAAGGCACATGCTTCGGAAATGCTCTCCAGTGAACTCCATCCATTTGTGTTTTTGTGGCGTCAATCCAAGTGGGGAGGGCCTAGGGAGGGCTTGTGTAAAGAGATGAATCTACAAAGCAGTTTTGTTCTACAACGCGTATTTGCTCTTTCAAAGCAAATGCAGCAGGAAATCCGAGTCACTGATGCAAACCTCTGCAGTTAATTTGTTCCCACGGGCATATTAGGGGGCCATTATCTGAGAAGCATATACATGAAAATCCCATTATTTGAAATAGATTCGCTGCCTTTCTGTTTAACTCTAGGCTGTGCCTTGACAAGTGAGTAGAGAGAAGGTTGGGATGGGGTGCTAGCTGTCAGCAGGAAGGACACAGGCATGGCAGCCCCAAAGGATGCTTATTTCAAAATCATTTGCAGTCATAATAGTCAATGCATGTCCTAAGAAATTAAGCAAGTTGAGGGGAGGGGCTGGGTGGGGGGAGAATGGTAAAAGAGTGGACATCAATCAAGATGCATTGTACTTCTGATTGGTTGAATGGAAACTCCTTTGTTCAACTACTTAAAGACTATAAGGAAATATATATATACATTACATTTATATATATAATATATATAGTATATATATTTTTCTAGTCCTGGGGCTTGAACTCTGGATGCTGTCCCTAAGTTTTTGTGCTCAAGACTAGCACTCTACCGCTGGAGCCACGGCTCCACCTCTGGCTTTCTGTGGTTAACTGAAGATAAGAGTATCTCAGACTTTCCTGCCTGGGCTGTCTTTGAACCATGATCCTCACATCTCAGCCACCTGAGTAGTGAGGATTACAGGCATGAGCCACTGGCGCTTGACGAAATACAATTTTTAAAAGTCACATGTAAGTGTGTGTGTACATATTGAGTTCTGTGAATTGTAGCTCGTGCTCTGAGCAGTGCCAGACTACAAAACCCTTGTCATTTGGTGATTCTGAAGTTTGATTTCAAGTGAATCCATTGTCTGTGACTCTACTGAACTTTTGAAGTCTGAACAGTAAGCGCATGGATGCATGTGACTTGTTTGGACAGACAGCATCCCAGAGGACATCACTTACAAGGTACCCTGGCATCAGCTCTTTCATTCATTCATTCTTTTTTTCTTTTTTGACAGTCTTGGAGCTTGCACTTAGGGCCTAGACACTGTCCTTGAGACTCTCTGTGTTCAAGGCTAGCGCTCTACCACTTGAGCCACAGCGCCACTTCCAGCTTTTCTGTTTACGTGGTACCGAGGAATCAGACCCAGAGCTTCATGCATGCTAGGCAAGCCCTCTACCACTAAGCCACATTCCCAGCCCACCTGGTATCATTTCTGTCTGACCTTCTCTTTGTTAACACTTTAACATGCAGAGGTACCTGCCACATCTGCATGGTGCTCCCTCCACACCAGCCAGCTCTTCTGCATGCATAAGCTGACTGATTCACAGTCTCTTCACACCCAGCCCTCTCTACTTCCTCCTACTGAAATCAGGATACTGGAGCCAGCTTTACAATGTGGTGGATGATAAGGGAATTGGGTCTAACTGGAGCCATCTTGGCTTCTTGGTGGATGATGAAATCCCACCCCCAGGAGATGGGCATGCCTGAATTCTTAGAGGCAGGGGTGGAGACTTGGACAATGGGTTACTAGACCTGCCAGACCTATACCATGAACTCTGGAGAGTCTTTGAACTCTTGGGCTTCTTGTGATCCTGCCCCCTGACCATGACCCTATTTAGACCAGCTCAGCCACCATTTTGTCCCATACCTCTTCTCCTGATTCTCTTCAGGTCCCTCTTCAGCTCTCCATTAAAGTTGATCTGGTTTACTGAGATTGTTTCTGATCTTTCTTTACTATACCACCCTCATGGATCAGTTTCCTAATAGTATTAAGTGTGTTAGAGGCTGCAAGTTTGGGGCCATGTATTTGCATTCAGTCGCTGGCTTTCTAATAAAGATTCCTCATTCAACCTCTCAAAATATGGCTTCTATGTATCTCACGATTGAATTCCCATCTAACACTACCTCTTACACCTCAGTGTGGCCTCTCTGTTTCCCTCTTCCATGAGCTCAGCAACAGCCACACATCAAGCAGTGTTCAGTCTAGGCTACTGACCTTGTGGTTGTTGGGTCACACTTAATGACAGAGCTAAAATTTCAGATAGGGCCACCGGCTTTTTGTCACAAGCAAACTCTCTGCTCCTGTTCTGTGTCTTGTGCCCCTATCTGGCTGGGCCGGCTGAAGAACTCACCAAGGTGTAACGAGAGCTGAGGATCTGTGGGTATTTCTGTAGATCCACAGCGGGAGGCCCTGGGAGGCCCTACACACCACAGTCATTCTTTACTCGGCTCCCCGCTTCCTTCTCCAGGTCACGCCTCAGTCTTTCTGTCTACTCTTCCTAACACTCAGATCACGGTTCAGTGCTGGACTGGACAGGAAGTCGGTGAGACTCTTATCTCCAGTGAATCACCAAAAAGCCTAGAAGTGGAGCTGTGGCTCAAATGGTAGAGTGCTAGCCTTGAGCACAAAAGCTCAGGAACAGCTTCCATGTCCTGAGAAGAAAGAAGGAAAGAAGGACAGAAAGAAAAAAAGAAAGAAAGAGAGAGAGAAAGAGAGAGAGAGAGAGAGAGAGAGAGAGAGAGAGAGGAAGGAAGGAAGGAAGGAAGGAAGGAAGGAAGGAAGAAATGAAGGAAGGGAGGGAAAGAACAAGAGAAAGAAAGAGAGAGAAGGAGGAAGGGAGGGAAGGTGGGAGGGGGAGAAGAAAGCAAGGGAGGGAGGAAGGAAAGGAAAGGAAACACAAAATCCAAGGGATGTGTTTTAATTCTCAGTTAGCGCGTGCTCATTTTCTGATCATACATTTCTCTCTCTCTCCACTCATTACAACGACTTCAAACTGAAGTTCATGCATCTGTATTAATATTGTCCCTCTAATAAAAAACTCGATTAGGAATCACCTTTCAGATTGCCCTAGGCAGCTTCTTCTTTTTAGTTATAAAGTGCTACAGGAAGTCTGCTGCTTAGGACACATCCTGAGTCTAAGACCATCTGAGAGCTTCTTAGCAACTTCATCCTAACAAAAGCCTGTCGCTGCAGCCACACCTCAGCTGCACACAATTAATCCCGTACCAGGGTGCTGCTGAATGAGTGATTCAGCAACCTTTCAAAGGGCCTGACTAATCTTCACACACAGGCAACATATGTTACAACAAAGTGAATCCACCATACGACGTCAAGAAATTAAGCAGATTCTTTCATGGGTGGGGATGGGCAGGGGAGAGCGTAAGCAAACACATTGAAAGCAGGAGAGAGCAAGGCATGTCCAGCAAAGAACAGGAATTTGACCTTGATGAGCTGGAAATATCCTCCTTTCCAAGGCCAGGCCTGTTCCATGGATGATTGCTGTTTGGGTAGTTCATGTTACTTTAGGAAAAATGGTTGGTGATGAAATAAGTTTTAGATACAGTGGTCTAATCCAAAAAGAAGTTGGGTTCCTACTGCAGGACTTCTCAGAGCCTTTATTACTGTTAGTGATCCTTCCCAACCTCCCTTCCACTCATTGTTTCTGAATACTACACACCATGGTATAGTTGTCCAGGTGAAGAAATTGTAACGATGGGTTACTTTTAACACATGTTTTTAGATTTTTTTAAACCAATTTTTCTACTCATGTCTGATCTTTGTTCTAAGAGCCAATCGAAGCTATCACAACACATTTAGTCAAACTACCCATGTATTTTGAAGTAATCGTAGATTTATTTTTAAAAAAAGTAGGGTAGCGGCAGTGCAAATCTATAGTCTTCGCTACTCAAGAAGCTGAGATCTGGGGGACTGAGGTTTGAAGCAGAAAAGTCCAAGAAACTCCACCTCCAAAATAACCAGAAAAAAAAAAAAAGCTAGACACTCAGTGTGGTTCAGGTGGTTGATCACCAGCCATGAATAAGAAAGCTGAGCAAGAGCTCAAGGCATTGACTCTTCAAGCCCTGAAAATGGGAGGGTGGGGGGAGTGTACACTTCAACGAGTTTTCCCAGTGTTCCATTTTGTGTACAGCTCTACAATATCAAAGCCATGGAATTGGTATTGAGACCATCTACAGAGTATTAAGTCTACAAAAGTGTGTTTATCTTGTTTTGTGTGTGTGTGTTGTTGTTGTTTTGCTTTTGGATTTTTTGTTGGTGGTGGTCATCAATCTTGAACTCAGAGCATGGGCACTGTCCCTGATCTCTTTCACTCAAGGATAGCACTCTACCACCTTGAGCCATAGTGCCACTTCTGGTTTTCTGGTGGTTAACTGGAGATAAGACTCTCACAGACTTCCCTGCCTGGGCTGGCTTTGAACCACAATCTTCAGATCTCAGACTCCTAGGTAACTAGGATTACAGGCATGAGCCACTGGCAGCAGGCTAAACATGTGTATTATCTTTCAGGTCATATACCAAGAAGATCAAATTCTTTCCCAAACACACACACACACACACACACACACACACACACACACACACACACACACTCACACACACACTTTGTCTTTCTAGAACGTATAGAGTATGTCAAACAGGCAAAAGTCCTCTGCTGTCAACAGGGCATGCACATCTCCAGAACCATGACTTTAGTGGTCAGGTGTATTTCACAAAAAGATGGATGTCCTAGGAAGACATGTTGTACCCATCAGACTCTGTGGATGATTGCAATTAGTTGCTTGGCATTGTATTACTAAACAATGAGACTCAATAACTAACCTTTTTCCTCCATTACAAGGAAGGGTCTTGGTCATGGCTGTTAGTTCTCAGTAACCATGTTTCCCCCTGCTATATTCCACTACCTAGAAATGCAACAATTGCTGAGAATTTGCCAGAAATATAACATATCATGCCCAGACTCAGACCTCCTGAACCCAAGTCTACCTTGGGACAAGACCCTGAGCAATATGTATGCTAGCTGAATGGTTGGGTCTCTGCATCTACATGCAATCAGGTCAACTGTAGGAGAGGGAAGGTGACATTTTCATGTAGCCTCTTTGATATGGCAGGAGTGTTTGTTTGTTTGGGGGCTGGTACTAAGACTTGGACTCAAAGCTTCACATTTTTGCTTAGATTTTTGCTCAAGGGTTGGCACCCTAATACTTGATCCATATCTCCACGTCTGGCTTTTTTTTTTGCTGGATGTCTAGAGGTAAGAGTCTCTCAGCCCAGGCTGCCTTTGAACTGTGATCCTCACATCTCAGCCTCCTGAGTAGGTTGGATTGTAAGATACAGGCACGAGTACTTGTCTGTCATCACTGTTTTGACTATGAGTACGAGAAATCCTGAAAACAAACCTTCCTCTGCCAAGAGAATAGACAGGCTCACCCTGGCCTCACCACCAGCCTAGCCCATCTTTGCAAATCATTCCATTCCTCAGCTGCTGTCCTTTAGGTCATGGAACCAGGAATTCAGAGACTAGTATACACCTCCACTGGTAAGACGTTTTAAGCCAGAGTTTGGTGGGACTGTTTGTATGCAATCTCTGCCACCCACCATCCCTCCATCAACTCCATCAGAACTTCCTGCCATGTTAGATTTCATGCGTGTCACCAACATGAAGACTTCTTTGAGCTCCCCACGTAGAAGTGGATTATGGGAAATCATCACACACTTCCTCCGTCCCAGTGGACTTGAAGCGTGGTGTACCCTGCATGGCCAGGATGCACGGGTGAGTTTGTGGCTGAGATGAAGTTGCATTGACTGGGATTAAGAGTTCAGACGATGGTCAGAAAATAGTTTTCACCCATGTGAGGGAACTGGGGAGTCAGCCAACATTCTCCAGCCCATTAGCATTGAACTCTAATGAGCTTGTCCAACTAGGTAGAGAGAAAACAGATGATAATGGGGGTTAAGGAGTATGTATCTGACTAAACAATTTGGGTGGGGGGCAAGGGGCTCCCTCTTAAAAGAAAGCAAAGGAACTGCGCTACACGGTACTGACAGAAACCAAAGTCCATTACTCCAACTGGATAATTAAAATATGGTGCAAGGAGGGGAGGAGAAAATGTAAAACATTACTGTTTGAAGTTTAACCCTGCAGGTTTTCAAAGTCAAGTTTTATTTTTATTTTTTTCAGAAGCCTAACTGATTGGCACTGTCTCAAACCTCTGTAGGCAATTTATAGTCCTGGGTTAAACCAAAGCCTTGCCAAGAAGCCACACATGCAAATTGGAACATTGTTAACAATCATCTAGGAGCTCTTTCTACGCGGGATCCCCAGGCAGTGAAAGAGATTCCTCATTTATCTGGGAGAAGATACACTGTGGATGGAGGAGGCATCAAACATCTCTTTCTCTGGTTTGTCACAGTTCTGTAGTCAGGGACAGCTCTCAACAAAAGTGTTTTGTAGTGTTAACTGTGCCCCATAAGGACAACTACCCTTGAGCACTTCTGGACACTCAGTGAACTCAAATGCCAGGATGTCAGAGGCTTCAACACAGCATACATTCTTGTAAACTAAAGATCTTTAGCAAAGAGCTCAATAGACAGCTCACCTACACTACATTCTGCTTGGTTCTGATTTGCTTGTTATCTAATTCCTCTCTGTGTGTGTGTGTGTGTGTGTGTGTGTGTGTGTGTGTGTGTGTGTGTGTGTGTGTGTGTGTGTGTGTGTGTGTGTGTGTGTATGCTGGAACTGTGACTTGAACTCAATGTCTTGCACCATCCCTTAGATTTTTCCCTCAAGGGTGGCACCCTACCACTTGAGCCACACCTCTACTTCTAGGTTTTTGCTGGTTAAAGTCTCCCAGGTTTGTCTACCTGGGCTGGCTTCAAACTGTGATCCTCAGATCTCAAACTCCTGAGCAGCTAGGATTCCAGGTGTGAATAGGATTTGTGCCTGGCTCTAATCCCTTCTTAATACTCTCGGTAGTAAAGAGAGAAATATTTTAACTCTGTTCTTTTCTTTTCTTTTTTGCCAGTCCTGGAGCTTGAACTCAGTGCCTGAGCACTGTCCCTGAGCTTTTTCATGCTCACAGCTTAGCACTCTACCACTTGAGCCACAGCCCCACTTTTGGTTTTTCTGAGTAGTTTATTGGAGATAAGAGTCTCACAGACTTTCCTGCCTAGTGAACCATGATCCTCGGAGAGGCAGGAGATAAGGATTACCAAGTCCTTGGGAAGGGGTCCCTGTCAAGCTGAGTGTGGCTTGCTGGTAGGAAGAGACCCAGGTTTTCCCTTCAGGCCCGTTATCTACCAGCCGTTTTAAGAATGTGGTCGAAGGAGGTTACACTGAAATAAAAGAGACAGACAGCAGCCAAAGGGCCATCATATCCATCCAAAAGGCAGAGTTAGGCGACATGGGAAGCGAAATGAGTGCGAATCCCTCGGGCAGTTTGCACTGCTGAGGGTGGACCCAGTCCCTCTCTGACTTGCCCATCCTCAGATCACGCTTGCTGTAGACCCAGCTGAATGAGGTCTGGGAGGTGGATGCTCAAATGGGAGTGCTGGCTTCAGGGACAGCACCTCTTATGCAGATGGTCCCATTCTCCAGGGAACCACGCCTACCGGTTGCCATGTCTGCCTCCACCTGTCCACAGTGATGGCTGTGGTGCCAAGTTCCCCAAAGTTGGGCCACTTGGTCCCTTCTGACCACACTACCACACCTCACGACTCCAGCCTCTACGGGGAAGAGACTCTGCATCTAGAAACCCACCAGGATGCTGTGTATTTGCTCTCCAAAGATTTAGGGTTTCACCCCCTGCCATCGTGTCCCAGGATCCCCAGAGACTGGTTGTTCTGGCCAGCAACCTTCAGTCTCCCCAGCAAGCCACTCTGGGACAACTGAAGAACAGACGGTCAAAGCCAGGTCCTGGAGGCTGGGGAGAGACTGTTGTCAGCACGGGGTTTCTTAGAAAACACAGCTCAGTCCCTCACCCCACCACAACCACTGCCCACCACCATCCTTCCCTTCTAGCAACACACATGTGTTGACATATGTTCTAAGATCTGTGGGACACTGTTACAATAAATAAATAGCCCAGTTTCCATCGTAGAAAATCATCTTGTTAGGAAAGACAACACATCCACAGATGTACATAATGGCTTTAAAACACTTACACAGAGAGATAACCAGAAGCATAAGGGCCAGAAGCTACTTCCTGAACACAAGTACCCATCTGAGCATGGACACTGGGTACCTAGGCCTCAGGAAACCATTCTCTCCCGACTTGAAGCCCTCATTTTTACTTAGTGTTTGTTTTGGTCTACACAGGATTTTGAAGGGAGTGAAAAAAAAAGTATTGTATGTTCATGGAATATAAAGTAGAAATTAAATAAAAAGTACAACCAAAGAAAATAAGAGGGTTGGGAAGGTGGCTCAGTGGTAGAGTGCTTGCCTTGCATGCCTGAGGCCCTGGGTTCGATTCCTCAGTACCACATAAGCAAAAAGAAAAATAGCCGGAAGTGGTGCTGTAGCTCAAGTGGTAGAGCGCTAGTCTTGAGCTGAAATTCTGAGGGACGGCGCCCAGGCCCAGAGTTCAGGCCCCACGACCGGACCCCCCCAAAAAAAAAGAAAAAGAAAAAGGAAATAAGAACACAAAAATATAAAGTATAACTCAATCTACGCTTTCTAGCCATACTTTTAATCTAGGTCTTCTTGTGCAAATAAATGCCAGCTCTGTTTTGTGGTTCTCACGATTCAGTATCAGAGGGACAGAAACATTTTAAAATGTAGCTAGCTGATCAAAGTGTGGTTCTGGGAGCCTCACCTTTCACGGCCAGGTGAAATAGGATAGGTATGAAAACTTCAACCAGGACTGTTGAATAAGAATCTGTATTTTTAAAGATGAGCCCTGGTGATTCACAAGCATGCTAAAGTTTGGTGAGCACGGTTCTAAAGTCATCTTTTCTTTGGAATTTCCCCAGGGAGAACATGAGTTCATGAAGGAGACACTCTATCCACTGGGTTTTTTGCACAATTGTTAACAAGCAACCTAATCAGTTTCTTCCAGCAAATTTTGAGGCAACAAATTTTGCATACTAATAACATTAACCTAAGATAAAGAGTTCTTAGAAATGACTCCAAAAAATTTTGAGGAAATTTGATATCAACATTTTAAAAGTTTTTCCTCTGAAAAACCCTTCCAAGAAGATGAGGCAAACCTCATAGTCTCGGAGAAAATATTTGCATATTATATTCAAAGATTGGTACCCAGAATACATAAAGAATTCTGAAAACTCAACAGTAAAAGCCCATCTACTGGGCTGGGAAGGTGGCTCAGTGGTAGAGTGCTTGCCTTGCATGCATGAGGCCCTGGGTTTGATTCTTCAGCACCACATAAGCAGAAAAGGCTGTGGCGCTGTGGCTCAAGTGGTAGAGTGCTAGCCTTGAGCTGAAGAGCTGAGGGGCAGTGCCCAGGCCCAGAGTCCAGGCCCCATGACTGGCAACCCCCCCCCAAATAAAACCCCATCCACTTAGAAAACATACAAAGAGATGAAAAGACATTCACCAAAGGGGAGAGAGAGAGAGAGACAGCAAATGAACATGTCAAAAGATGCTCAACCTGGTAAGCCGTTAAGAAAATGCAAATTAAAACCATAATGGTACACTGCTACCTGCCCATTAGAACAGCTAGCATAAATCATAGTGATTATACCAACCACCTGAAATTGATGTGGGGAAATCTTCCACTCACACCACTGTAGGAATGTAAATGGCAGAGCCACTATGGGACATAGTTTGGCAGTGTCTTACCAAAATAAACAGGCAAGCAGTCCACAGTGTGGTACCTGTACTGCTGAGTGCCATCCAGGAAAGCAAAATCATCACATGGCTAAACAGAAACATTCACAGCACCTTTCCTCATAATAGTTCAGAAGTAGAAACAACTCAAATATCCTGCACTATGGGAATAGCTAAATAAACTTCCATATATTTGTACATCATATATATAGAGGGGGGGGAGTGGGAGAGGAAGGGGAAAGGGAAAGGAGAGAAGGAAGGAAGAAAGGAAGGAAAAGGTAGGGGAGAAGAGGATAAAGGAGGCAGGCAAGCAGGCAGGTAGGCAGGCAAGAAGAAAGGAAGGCAGAAAGACAGGGAAGAAGAAACGAAGGAAGGAAGGAAGGAAGGAAGGAAGGAAGGAAGGAAGGAAGGAAGGAAGGAAGGAAGGAAGGAAGGAAAGGAAAGGAAAGGAAAGGAAAGGAAAGGAAAGGAAAGGAAAGGAAAGGAAAGGAAAGGAAAGGAAAGGGGAAGGGAGGAAGGAAAGGAAAGAAGGAGGAAAGCAGGAAGAAAGGGGGAAGGGGAAGATGAAAGGGAAAGGAAAAGAGGGAAAGGAAAAAGGGAAAGGAAAGGGGAAGGGGAAGAGAGAAAAGGGAGAGTAATAACAGAAAAATCCTAAGTTCTAGAGCAGCCTGAGTTACAGATTGAGATTTTATCTTAAAAAACACAAAACCAACCAACTAAACAACAACAAAACACTTGGGTGAACCTCAAGGCCATCATGCTTGGTTTAAAAATCTTAAAATTTTACATCCTGTGTGATTCCATGTTTTTCCCCACAGGGCAAAATTATAAAAATGGACAACAGACTTGTGGTTGCCAATGGACAGAAACAGCAAGTCAGACATGGATGTGGCTACAAATACATAGCACCAGGCAGTTCCTTTATGAAGATGGAACAGTATACACACAAACACACATACACACACACATACAAGGTGGTGATGAAATCTTTAGTGAACAGTACTGTGTGAGTACTAAATCCCTGATATTAAGGGTATGGGTGATGGGTTTATGAGCCTCCCCTGTGATATTTTTTTTTGTAATTTTCATGAATCCATAACAATTCCAAATAAAAAGCTATCCCCAAATCTAAATACAATGAGGCCAATGAGCACAATAATGTGATTTAAGGCAACTGAGGGTTATGTTAACCCACTCCCCAGAAAAACGACCACAAACAATAGCAAAATCACCCTATCTCAGCTTCTCCCGGGTGCCATGGTACAAGTACTCCTGAGAATTGGTGGGAAAGAATCTCAAAACACCACAAGGTTAAATGCCACTAATCGCTGCCTTTCTGAAGCCAATTAGGAGCGTGTACATCATGAATCCATGCCTGGACCACCTAGACCAAAAATACCTATCGCTGAGCTCTAAGCCAGAATTACCACCAAATTCCTAACAAGTCCTCTAGAGTATCTTCACAACCATTACCATGAGAGCCACACCCTGGCTGACAACAACACCTGAGACCTGACACTGTGCCTTGTAGACAATTGTATCTCAAGCCAGGAGCACTGGAAGAGCAATTCTCGAAGGCCAACCTCAGATTTTTTAAACCCTCTTCTCTTGAGACTTACCCTTTTTGGAGCATGTCTCCAATAGAGCGGCCTTTACGGATATTTAACTTCCAAGCCTGAAAGTCAGAGGAAAGAATTCTACCCTCATTCATCGATGTGAATAGAATAGGTGCACCAAGCCTTGGGATCCCTGTCCAAAGCAGCCTAAGGTTTTCCTTTCCTCTTTACAGCCCCAAATATTGTGCAGAAGGAGTCTGAAAAACATATTCCTCTAAGTCATTATCTGTTGTTTCTGAGCTCTAAGCAAAAGATGCCAAATTTTGTCCCCAAACAAGTTTTCATAAAGCCTACATGATAGCCTGTTTTTCTCAGATGAAAAACCGATCAGCGTTTCCAAATTGAGAACTTCCATATAAAAACAGAGATTTCAGAGCATGCCTGTAATACCAGCTACTGGGAAGGATACAGTTTGAGGTTAACACCAGAAAAAGTTAGCAATACCCTAGCATAAAAAGCAAGCTAGATACGGTCATGTGTGCCCATAATCCCACCTACTTGAGAGTGGAGATAGAAGGATCACAATACAAGCTCAGCCTCGGGGATGGGGGTGGGGGGAGACCATAAGACCTTATCTGGAAATCAGTCTAGAAGCCAAAGTAATTCAGGTTGTGAGTCAAGTGGTAGAGGGCTTGTCTAAGAAGTTTGAGGCCCTGGGCTCCAGCACCAGTAATATTCCCCTAACCCAAAACCATGTTGAAGTGTCAGGCTGTACTTAGCACCAATAGTTTGCACTTCCTCACAGCTCCAGCCTCCTGTAGGAGGGTCTGTGCCACTTACATTATACCTGTCCTCAGCATTCTGTGTTCACATACATTCATTCTGTCTCCCACCTGGTCTACTGACAGCCTCTGAGCTCCCTCCCTCCACTCTTGGCCAGAATTTTCAGTTCAGTAGTCACCCTCCAGTGGTATTGAGTAGCATGAGAGCCAAAGGGCCAGCAAGTACCAAGCCTCACACAATGTTTCCCTACCCAGGAGGCTGAGATAGGGGAGGATCACAATTTGAAGCCCGCTCAGACATAAAAAGTTTGTGAAACCTCTTCTCAACAGAGACCTGGACGTGATGGCACACACCTGTTACCTTAACTACAACACGAAGCCTGCTGTGAATGGATCAAAGCCCAGGAACGTTGGGACAGAAAGTAGGACCTATCTCAACAGTAGTCAGCAAAAATCACAGCTGGAGGTGTGGCTCACTGGTAAGAATGTCTGCTAGGCAATCATGCAGCCCTAAATTCAAGCCCCCATCGGAGTTTTGCCCCTCTTCCAAGTCTTCTCATTAGCACCGATCCACCATTCCATTCCAAGACTCTGGGTCAAATCCCATTCGTTACAATAAACTCCAATCTCTGGAGCCGTTTGTAAAGTTGACTTTGAGGATGTTTACGCGTGCTATTCCTGAGCTGATTTAACACCAGGCCTTGGCATGTAATGGCCCTTCGTGATTAATACCAGTCATTTGTTCCAACTTAACAGCCCTAGAGTGACAGCTGTAGATAAATTAACAACATTAGAAAAACACTAAAGCCAGCATTTATAGAGTGGGCCACTGACGGATATGATTGGCTCTGCTTATAATATACTATTAATGAATTTTGTGTGTGGCAGTCATTTTTATCCTTATTAATTGTTCTGAAGTTGTCTGTATTTATCTTGATTAAAAAACAAGCCAAGTCCTAGAAACATTAATGGGTTTTATTGTCCTTAGAAGAGAATGTTGCGGGCAGATGGAGGAAATGGGTGGGGAGAGGGGGTGAGGTGGAAGACTGGGCATTGTATTTCCAAGGAGTAGTTTGTGGCCGTGAATCCGAGGTGTTGAGTAATGGGCTGCTATAAATTTGAGAACTGTTTACCTCGTAAAGCCTGCCAAAGAAATGTAGCCAAACTGAGGCTTTGCCTTCTCCCTACTCTTTCCCCCTCACCTTGTTAAATAGACATACTGCAGACCTTTGCCTTGAACCTTGTCTCCATGTTCCAAGGCCATTTAGAAGGAGTGACTTCTTTTTCTGGACTTGGTTATCGTAGCACAAATATTTAAACTTCCCCTGTGAGGCCCAGCAGAAAGCGAAGTGCTCATTTAGGAAGAGCAAAATGTTAATTGATTCCATTTCGTTGGGATAAAAAACAATAACATCTCCTAGAAAGTTGTAAAGGATGGGAGGAGCCCCATTCCCACATTTTTCTTGTGAGCAGAGAGGTTAAATACACTAGGTCAGGAAGATGGGGTGGCAGGACCCCACTAAAAGGTTAACTCCCAGCCTCGGACTTGACTTTCTTTCCCCAATATCCCATCCTCCTCTCTTTTCAAAGAACCATTTGGAAAGAGGGAGGTGATAAGATAGGTTTGTGTGAGCAGGTGGGATTGCTTAACGCTCTCTCTTCAGGCCAATGGAAGGGACAACATGTTCACGCAGCCATATGTTTTCTACTATGACTTTCTGGATAGGTGGCTATGAGTACCTCCATGTCAAAGTCCTCCTCTATTGGATCCCACCTGCTATGGCCTGCTCTGGTCTAAGAAGAAAGGCAACACTGGAGCTGGAATTGTTTACAAGAGCTCCAATGTCCTGTGTCTCAGGTGGCAAATGGCCATCTTCTAGTCTGACTTGCTCAGTGACATTGAGATGCAAGCTGACAGGAATCCCAGCCACTGGATGACGATGTACCTTAGGAGATCGTGATGTGGCTGAATTCGTGGTGGGTGGTACACCCACAGAATGCTATTCCACCCCTCCCCCCCCCACGTTGTGAGGAGAACAGAGTCACAGGCCTGTGCAGAAGGCTTCTCTGAGTGAAAGAACTTGGCCAAGATCATGCCATGTATTGGCCCAGACTGGGACAGACTTCCAGAGCTGTCTGTGCACTGTGGACTAACAGTTCTTCTTATCACTGTGTCTTTGGGCCCACCTCCACAACTCTCAGTGACAGGAGCGGGCTCCACAAAGCAATGGCTGAGCCCTGGCGACTTTCCTCTGGTGAACCAGCATCCCCTATTCTTCACACCAGAAATTGGCACTTGCTCAGTTTTAAACTAAACTTGGCCTGAGACTGCCAGGGACCCTGCATCCCTTACTGAGCTGTCATCTAACTGTATATGAGCAATCCGAAAATCTGATTTAGGGAGCATTACTAGTGAGTCCAGATTCTGGGTGGGGCTTTTCTAGAGTCGTGATCAAGGAACAGATCAGAAAGACAAGGAGCAACGCTGAGAAATTTATTCAATGCAAAAGTACCAAGGTAGGCAGCAGGCTCTAGAAAAGCAGCTCAAGAGCCTCTTAGATTGGGTTGTTGGCTCTTTTGTTGTCTAGGGGGAGATTTTAGGGGGTAAGCCTAGGGCTTGATTGACAGGTTTTGGTTACTGTCACTCAAGCCCTAGTGCGCATGTGCAGAATGCTCAGTCTCGGGTTTTTAATCAGATGCGTGAGAGGAGAGGAGCATACGCAAGCTGTTAAGTAGGGAAGAACACCTAAAAGGTAACTTATGCCTTGGGGAACCAGTTGAAGCCAGTCTTCTCCTCCCCCTATTTTGGAGGGTGCAGGTAATCACAAGACTTGCAAGGGGCATTTCTGGATAATGTATGGTGACTCCATCCATGCCTGTCTTGTGTGTCTTGGTTTTTTCACCATCTCTGTCACTTCCCTCCATCGGGAGCACAGGGTCAGTGAGCCCTCAGCAACCCCAGGCTGGAGCTCCCAGAGCCATCTGCAGCATGGAAATCCACATATACTCAAGTCTCCTATAAATTATGGCACGGTGTGTGCATATAACCTATGCACATCTTCTGATAAACGCTTAACTAGCCCTTCCACGTCTCAGCATCCCACATCCACAAATTCAACCAATTACCAAAAGATTAGATATTTTAAAGTCTCCGCTCACCCTAACCTGTACTGAGCATGTGCAGACTTCTTCTTGTCCTTAGTCCCTAAACAGCGGTGCATCTTCATTGTATTAGGTTGTCTAAGTAATCTAGAGATGCCTTAAAGTATATGGATACAGGAACTGTGTGGAGGGTATGTGCAAATACTGAGTCACGAGTTCATGTAAGACACTTGAGCATGCTGAGATTTGGGTACCATCCAATTACCCAATGGGTAACCTGTAGATTTTTTTATATTATATATTTATATTATATATATAATATATATTATATATTTATATATTATATATTTTTATATTATAACTATTATGAAAATTGTTATAATGCCATAGTATTTGGGGGGGAGGGGCTCTGTTCTTGCTCAGCTCATGCTTTTCTGTGTATTTTTAATGAGTTGTATCATGAGCCACAATTTTTTTCCCCCCAGTGTTTGGTGTTTGGTGTTTGCTCAGTTCTGGGGATTCAGCCCAGGGCTGGTGTGCTTGCTCTGCCACTTGACCTATTCTCCAGTCCTTTGGGGGGGTGTGCTGAAGGTCACTTGCAGGATTTCCAGCAGACTAGGCAAGTGCTCTACCACTTACTCCTGTCTTCAGTGAGAAGACCTGGGTTAAGACGCCCTCCTCTTTATCCGTCATACTGCAATGTCACTCTGGGCAGCTCCCTTCTGCTACCACTCCCAGCTTCTCCCTCAGTGAAATAATGGCATGGGGCCTCAAAGCTGCACAGGGTCTTTCAGCCTTATCTGCCACAGGCCTGAGCATCACTTGACTTTAATAGTTCCAATTTATCAGAGAAAGAGTAAGCGACCAAGGAACCAGGGGTTTTCACCCTGCTGCCTGGACAATGCAAAGGGCTACCTATGCCTACTGGGTTTTGTCCTGTGCAGCTGAATCCTCTATCGATCTACCATGCCGGCCTAGTGTCTTTACTGCCTTCAATTTGGGAAGAAGGAGTCAGCTGTCTTCCTTGCTGGAAAGCCTGAGCCCTGCTTTGTCAACAGGATACAAGGACGATGCAAAGCTCTGGGATGCATATCATTGCTTGTTCTAGCCTCCTGGTAATGCCTCCCCTGACAACGCGATCCTCGCCACCCACTGTGGTCGGTGTGCCAGGCTCAGACTCACACATCCTCAGTGCTGCCTACAGGAAGATTAGTTATATGGAGGTTCCCTTTGAATCTCAAAGTCTTCTTGCCACTGGGTTTCTTAATAGTACCCTTTTACTTTTCCATTCAGATGAAAACTCTGACTTACCTACAGTTTCTGTTGTAAAGAATTAAGGCAAAGGGAGGCATGCTGGATCATGCTGGTCATTCCAGCTACTCACGAGGCAGAGGAAGAAACATACCAGTTTGAGATCAGCCAAATGAAATGCATGAGGTGAACAAGCTAAAAGCAGAGAAAAGGATGGAGGTATGGCTCAAGTGGTACAGTGCCTCCCTAGTAAGTGCAAGGCTCTGGGTTTGCCTTTGTCCTATATGAAATATTCTAATTATTTGTGACATAACATAAAAATAAAATGCTTCTGTCTCAGCACGTATCACGTGTGTGTGTGTGTGTGTGTGTGTGTGTGTATTTGTGTGTTCGCATATGTGTGTTTCCTGACAACTACTCTTTAAGAATTATAAAAGGAAGCCAGGCACCAGTGGCTTATGCCTGTGATCAGAGCTACTGAGGAGGCTGAGATCTGAGACTTCAGTTCTAATCCAGCCTGAGCAAGAAAGTCCATAAGACTCCAATTAACCATCAAAAAGCCAAAAGTGGAGCTGTGACTCTATCCACCTTGTTCCACATTCTGAATTATTCATCAGGCAGAGTTTTAATCAATGGCTTGGGTGGGGCTGAGCCCAATGAATGGCTCATGTCTGTAATCCCAGATACTTGAGAAATGGAGATCAAGAGGGTCAAAGTTCTAGAGGTCAGCCTGGAAAAAAAAACATAGTGAGATCTCATCTCAACCAATAAGCTAAGCATGGTTGTACATGCCTATGATTTCAGGTATGCAAGAGAATGTCAGGAAATTGTGGTCTGAGGCTTGTCCCAGGTAAAAAATTATATAAAATAAAAACCAAGACCACAACGAACCTCTCTTCTACTACTAAAATATGCTAATAAAAGATAATTTAAAAAACAGAAAGACAAGACCATATCGAAAAATTATTAAAGCATAAAGGGCTTAGGAACTTGGTTCAAGTGGTAAAGTCCTTGCCTAGCAAGAGAAGGCCTTGAGTTTAAACCCCAGCACCACACACACAAAAAAGTCCTTAAGTGGGAAACTAAAGAGAAATTCATAAAGATAGTATGTAGCTCATGTTAACACTGTAAATTTCTAAACTCCCTTGACCAAAGCCATCATACTCCAATCAACAGAAACATTCCAAAGAGTTGCTTATACATTTCCTCTCCCAAATCCCTGAACATTTTATAAACCATCTCATTTATCTCTTCATCTCCAACTCCAGAGCACCCTTAAATTTAGCTCTCTGCGAGGCCTTTTTCCAACAAAGTGTAAATCCTATAGCCAGAAAGACAGTACTCTGCCAGTCCCTAAATCCACACACATAAATATTCAATGTAGGCAGTCTAAAATTGGAATATGCAAATCGCAGTGGAGGTTTGCTTGGTGTCTCACTAGCCCCGCCCCCTCAACTCTCTACCTTGAGAATTCACACTTATTGGATTAGCATGGTACCTGTCTTGCAGATGCCTATAGCTGCCTTCTTTATTGCCTTGGAACCAGGAAGAAAGATGTTTCTGTATTACTCACTTTGAGGCTTTGGACACTAAAAGCAGAAAAGGAGATAAGTCATATTCAGACTTTCTGGTTCGATGCACTGCTCATATTGTGCAATTTTCTTTGCAACATGCAAGCTAAGTTCAATAAATAGAGTTAATGGAGAAAGGGTTCATGATTAGAGTCTCCACTCAATCAGACTTGCTGGAGGAGGTCAGAAATTGTATATATGTTGTTAGTTGGTTGCTTAGAGCAAAAATCTCCATTCTCAAAGATTTATACTTGAGGACAACAGTAACTAAGCAAATCAAAAGCAAATACTCAAAGTAAGACAAAAGGTCAGAGATGCAAATTTTCTCCCTTTAACTTGCCAGAGTTTTAGCCTTTTAAAAGCTTTCTTTTACTTTTAGCAGAGCATGGTGGTACATGCCTGTGATCCCTGTTACCCTGGAGGAGAATCACTATCGGACTATCTGGAAACGATTCTAGACCTTATCCAGAATGTGTTTGCAATGACTTGGACTAGCACGTGTGCATGCTCAAATATGTGGTTACATGTTCCTCAGTGATACCTAAGGCCTAGGAACAGGAGGTAATTTGCATTGAGTTTGGTGAGGCCAACATGGAAGAAGACTCAGGCTATTGGTGTCATGTGGACATTACTGAAGTAGCTGATGATGGGTAGACAGAGAATGGAAAGGGAAGGAAGATGACCCCAGAAGATGGAGGAGGAAGTCTCAAGAAACAGATGGGGAAGGGGAGAGAATGAAGTTTAATAGGGATAAAAGAGATGTTCACCATGAAGAATTTTAACTCGGAGCTAAAGACTTCTGCTGTCTTCAAGTCTGTGCCAATGAAATCTTTGTGCACAAGCCCTCCACCAGGGGGCTCCTGTGAGCACATTAAGAGGTAGGCCATGGGAGGGCTATTTTGGGAGGCAGCTGAAGAGGAGACAGAGATTTGTGGGCTACAGAAGATCTCACACTCTTGTTGTCAATTTCCACATTTAGATAGAGGGTGGCCACCCACAGCAGATCAAAGTGGAAGTGCACAAAAATCAATGTCTATGTTAGCACGGACATGTCAATACCCAACCAAAATAATTCAGTAAGCAAATTATGAGAAATCTTTCTTTAAACTAGTTAATATAATCTAAGGGAGGATCTGTTTCTTAGAAATCCTGAGGCCATCAAGACAAGAATTGTTTAATTCTCACCTTGAAAAAGGTAGTGCCAGGCATGGTGGCTCAATCTACAATCCTAGCTACATGGAAGATAGAGATAGAATTGAAGTTTGGAGGTGAATGCAGGTGAAAGTTAGCAAGGTATTGTTTCAAAGAATAAGTTGGTGTGATGATGCATGCCTGAGGGAGAGAATGGTAGAAGGATCTCAGTCTAAGGCTAGACCCAATCAAAAGCATGGGACCCTGTTTGAAATACAGCTAAGTCAAACAAGGCTGGGTAGGCATCTCAATTGGCAGAGTATTTGCTAGCAAGCTCAAGGTCCTGAGTTCAATCGCTAGTATTGCCAAAGGTGTGTGTGTGTGTGTGTGTGTGTGTGTGTGTGTGTGTGTGTGTGTGTGTGTGTGTGTGTGTGTGTGTGTGTGTGTATGTGTGTGTGTGTAGGAGGTATGCAGAGGTATGCAGAGTCCTGTAGGGAATACGTACAAAGTTTAAATTTCTGGAGTTCTCTGACTTGTTCAAACAAATTACTGAGCCTGATGAGGGGAACTATGGGAGCCCCAATTTATACCCTGCGGGTTTCAACACACATAATTGCCTGGAACTCAGGACCAGCAATGCCAAATGTGAGCAAAGTCCCAAAACTTGAGGAGGTTGACACTAGCTACCTAGAAAGAGTATCAGAACTGAATTGGACACAAAACATTCATCTGGCGTCTGGAAAGCCAGATTGGTTAACTGTTGGAATGGAAAAGCACCGTAGCTCTGGTATGAGTATTGAGGGTAAGAACAGCTCAGAAGGACTCTCCGCTCTGATCCTTCTCTCCAGTCTATGTTGCATCTGGAAACTCTTTATTATTGGGCCTCCTCACCCTCTCAGGACTAGATCTCAGCCTGGATACCCTGTATCTTGGGCTGTGCCCCTGGCTTTGCTTTAGGAATTCATATAGCTCAATTTTTTATTCCTTACCCCCGTGATTTGTTTTGTTTTTCTTGAAACTTCCTCTCTCTTAACCTCCATATCCAAGATATCACAGCTTCTAAAATAATGTCTCAGAACAACTTGGCCTCCACTATTTCCAAACAACCTTCTCTAGGTTTACATATGTCTCTCTTCAAAAGCACTTCACACAAGTACAATGTTATGTTGCATTCGTATTACTTTTCTCCAGTAGTGGCAGAGGGAAAATTCCTTTCACTCTCGGAAGATTTGTTAAATGGGGTCTAGGAGATACACTGATAACAGACTGGTTAACAGGAGAAAATGTTATGAGTTTATTGTATGCCAGGGACATCACAAGAAAGAAATGTGAGTGTTCAATATTCCAATGGATGTAGACATTTATATACACTCCTCATAAGGACAGAGGATGAGAGATAAAGGCAGTTTAAGAAAGAGTAAATCATTCCCGGGAGAGAATGGATAGATCAAGAGCACAAGTGATATAGCTTGAGGCAGTCTGTCCGATGATGGTGGTAACCTTGGGTCTTCTCTCTTGTGATCAGTTTCCTCACCTCCATGGTAAGATTTCTGGGTTAGGAGATCTAGGATAATTGAATTATTCATGAAAGATCCGTGTCAAAGCCGATAAGGAAGGAGGCTGTGGCAACAGCTACCAAGTTCTCAATTCTCCTTATTTAAAGTCATCCTCATACAAAGGCTTCTTTCTCTTTTATCCATAAACTCCAAGTTGGTAGAGGCTCTGGTTATTTCTGTCACTATTGCTTTATCCGTCTGCTGCCACCGTCTCAAGCACAGAGGCAGCTGAGTCTTGCTGCATGAAAACCTGTTAGAACTTGTTTGTTACACAGCTCATGCAATCACATCCTATCTCCAGGGGAGAGTCTGGAAGGTTGTCTGCAGAAGAGAGCCAAACAACTTGTCCAAGAATTCAAAAATATCCAGAAAAGAGCTTTACTGTCAACTTTCTAAGGGTTACAGCTTTGACAAAAGTAGAAAAAGCCAGGAGCCAGTGGCTCACATCTACAAATCCTAGCTACTCTAGGGGCAGATATCTGAGGATCACAGTTCGCAGCCAGCCTGGGCAGGAAAGTCTGTGAGACTCTTATGTCCAATTAACCACTTAAAAAAACTGGACGTGTAGCTGTGGCTCAAAAGATAGATGCTAGCCTTGAACAAAAGAGCTCAGGGACAGCACCCAGGCTAAAAAAACAAAATGTAGAGTAATCCTTGGTTACAAACTGAGACATGTAGAAATATATTCTCTCCATTCTTCTTTTAAGCTCAATGAAATCTAATTTTGAGTCCTAGTAAGTAATCATTTCAGAATCCCAGGTTCCTGTGAGAATTGCAGAATAATCCAGGTTTGGGCAGCCTTTCTCGCCCTTTTGATCTCTGGGTCATCATCATAGGCAGAGCTTCTAGCCTGCAGGTCATTACCACAGGTACAAGGCTGCCAGTCTCCAGGTTATCACCATAGGCAAGACTTCCGGTATCTGGGTTATCACCATAAGCAGGACTTCCGGACTCCAGCTCATCCCATCTCCTGGTTAGCACAATAGACATGGCTTCCACGTCATCAGGCTCTGATGAAATGCTCACCCAGAATCCATGGTGAGGCAGAGCTTTAGGGAACTCTGGCTCCAGGCCACCTGTGGCTGGAGTGCAGGACTTGCAGCAGGACAGGAGACCTCAGAACTTCTCACCTCAGAAGATGTTCCCCTGATCCCAACAGTCTTCTGACCTTTAAAGAGGAGGTCTCCAGCCTTGTGCACCTACCCAGTGTGGCTTCTATTCTCTCTTTCAATTATATGAGCACAGTGATCATGTCTCTCTCCTCTCTCCCTCTCTTTCTTTCTCTCTGCCCTGGTGTCCCTTGGAGGAGGATTCTGCAGCAGATTTCAGCAATAAGTTAAGGATTTAGCAAAACAGAAGCTAGAAAGGGACGTAGCTTGAAGGCAACTTCTCTGATTGGAATCCTTCCTCAAAACAAAGGAAGCATAAAAAGAGTTCTACGTTTCAGGGGAACAGATGTGGAAAAGGAAAAAAAAAACTAGAGGAAACTCAGAAACAACTGCACCTCTCCAGAAGTATCTAAGACACTAGTATTATTTCCTTATTATCACAGCAAGCTTGTGATCATGATTTTAATCTCTAATTGGATGAATCAACTGTAACATAGAAATGTTAAATGATTCACCCAAGGTAATCAAAATAGTTGATAATTTAGCCACAAAGTCACTGAATTCAACATTGGACTTCACAGAAACCTGTGCTTTTTCTATGAAGAAAAAAATGCAAGAGGAAGTGAAGAACAGAATGAGGGACAGTATATTTCATGGCTTGGTGACAAGAGTAAGTCAGCCCTATGGGATACAGAACCAAAAACTTTTCTCACCTGAAGAGGAGAATTCAAACTGGAGTTTCCTTGTGTGCAGAAAAGAGCAATAGGAAGAGTTTGAAGAGCAGAAAAATAAAAATCTGAATTGTCAAATGGGGTTATTTAGAAAGAGGCACCCATGGACCGGTGCTCTGGGTCTTGAACTTTCCACCTGTGAACCATTTAACTTGCTCCAAAAGGCAAGACATGTTTTGCAGTACGATTTTTGAGCTGGGATTTTTTTTTGTAGTTGTTGTTAATGGATTCCAAATGAAAACCCTTGTCTTCTTCATGGGACAATCTCTTCTTTTTAATGCCAAAGATTTACTGTTTGATGGAGGAAATGTTGTCAAAATATGGTTTCTATTCCATAGTCATCAGAAAACACATGGGAAGGATATATAGACTTCCTGGACACACACATGCACACACACACACACACACACACACACACACACACAGATGTGCACACATGCACACACAAATAACTTTGTTAAATGATTTGATGATGACATTTGGAATTGATCTCATACATATTAAACCCTCTGAAAAGTCCATGTCTATGAAGAGAAGCTTTAAATATTAAGCTGTTCGTTGTCTACAAAGGTCAAATACACCCTCTTGTGGTAAAATGGCATATCTTATTTCCAGATGACTTCTATAATGGAACTCATGAAATAGTAGTTTGAAGGATAATGGGCTTTGGAAAAGAAAGAATGACACTTATTATACTTTTATGCTAGAACGTCAAAACCATTTTTGAAAATATCAGTTAATCTGTTCTATGGATTCTCAACATGTTCAATTTTCAAAGGAAAAGACAGAGTCTGAAGTCTTGAATAATGAGTAGTGTGTTCAAGATAATGCATCTAAGCAGTAGAAAAATGCGATGGGAGGCCAAAGCCTTGACTTTCTTCCTACCTTCCTGTTACAGCAGGTGGACCATTCAGAAAGTTTATCCAACTGATATCAAAAAAGCATGAGAGGGAAGGCTGAAGAAGTAACAAAACTAACAAAAAGTGAATCCAATCACGTAAGGATGGACCTGTCGACATGTTTTGCGTGCCTTATGTCTGCAGAGCTACCCAGAGGGATAGACCAACCCAGACAAGAACTTGGTCTGGCCTCATGAAGCTTGCGTTCTACCTTCATATATTAGTTTTCTGGCCCTCTGCCCCCAAATGACCACCAGTGTAGTAGTTGAAAAGCACATAGTTCTCCAAGTCAAAAGGCTGAACAGGATAAATTAGGGGGCCCAGGTCAAGGCTAAAAACCACAGTGCCACCAGTGTTCTTCTCAGAGGACTCTAGGAACACCCATGTACATTCACCTGTGCAAGAGTTTGAGAATGTCCCTCAGAAGTTCATGGTGGAAAACATAATCTTCAAATTTATATGATAGTCGTATCAGGAGATTGGGCCTTTAGGAAATTATTAGGATTAGGTAAGGTCCTGAGGGTGGGCTCCCATAGCATCAGTAGCTTCATAGGAAGAGGAAGAGAGACCCTTGTTGTGTCTCACCCCAGGCTGCCCTCTGCCATGTTACAATGTAACAAGAAGGTCTCCCCAGGTCCAAGAAGTCCATACTTTCCAGCCTCAAACACAGAGAGACAAATAAGCTTACTTTTTGTAAATAAATAAATAACCCAGGGTTGCTGTTTTGATCTGGAATATCCCCAAGGCTATGTGTTTAAGACTTGCTAACCCATAGTGTTATGGGGAGATGGTGAAATCTTTAGGGAGTAGGGTCTAGGGAGGAAGTTAGGTTATTGGAAGTATGTATTTGAAGGGGATAGTGGAACTCCAGCTCCTCCCTTTCCCAACATGAAGTAAATGATTTACTTTATCGTGAGCTCCTGAAAGGTTATGCTGCCTTGACATAGGCCCAAAATAATCTGGGCTAATTGACCATGAACTGAAACCTCTAAAACTGTGAGTCAACATAAACCTGCACTTCTTCTAAGTCGATTTATCCTTGACATTCGCTTCAGGGTCAGAAAGCTGACTGATGCACCTCTTGTAGGGCATTTGGTTTTATAGCAACAGAAAAATGGATCAAGTCCTTCTCACACTTTAAAATACACTGCCATGTTGTTTTACATAGTAATCACTAATATTCTTTTTTTTTAATATTTTCCATACTCACATCTCTGTTCTTGTTACTAACACAATATGCTTTCTTTTTGTTTCATCAAAATCAGCAGAGAAACACCAATTTTATTAATCCTGTCAAGTACCAATTTTTGGTTTCATTTATCCTTTCAACCCTTTGTTTTCTAGTGAATCAATAGAAGCTTTCTCTCTTTGGAAATCTCACCTCTTGTTTCTCGTTTTTGTTTTGTTTTGTTTTGTTTTTTGGTTTATGTTATCTTTTATTTCTCCAATTTGTAAGGTCTTGTATTTTACTTATTTGGTTTTGGATGCCATATCAGTCTGAAAATTTTTCTGTAGACTTGAATGGTGTCCCATTGATGTTTGTTGTGGTATATATTTTTAAACATCTGATTTGGTTAAAAGGTATTTATAGGACTGTTTTGCATTATATAAAGAAATCATGGGGTCTACTCTTCATTGTTGATTCCTAGTTTTATGGGATTAGGATGGATGAATGTGGGCTATATACTTTTTACTTTGGGTGAATCAGTAGCACTTTCTTTTGGTTAAGTACCATTGAAGATTTATGAGAGTTCACAGGCATCAGAAACTTATCAAATGTTCTCATCATGATGGTACACCATCTGTGTTTGTGCCCAGATGTATGGGCAATGAGGAACCTAATTGCAACTGCATAGTTCTTTCTAGATTGTTGGCCAAATACTATATAAAATACCCACTTATAGTTGGCTGTTTGACTGGTCAACTTTGAAGCAAATCCAGTATATTCCCCCATTATAGTTGCATTTTAAAATAGATCTCTTTATATATTTACTTCTTCCAGCATTATCATCATGGCTAAACAAAGGCTAGTATGATTTATGCCTCTTTAAGAACAAAGGCAGGGGCTGGGAAGGTGGCTCAGTGGTAGAGCGCTTGCCTTGCATGCATGAGGCCTTGAATTCGATTCTTCAGCACCACATAAGCAGAAAAAACTGGAAGTGGTGCTGTGGCTCAGGTGGTAGAGCACTAGTCTTGAACTGAAGAGCTGAGAGACAGTGCCCAGGCCCAGGGTTCAGGCCCCATGACCAAAAACAAAAACAAAAACAAAAACAAAAAAGAACAAAGACAAACTCACCCTATATGAATCAATGAATAACACATAAATTAAACATGTAAAAAGAGGAGAAAACTAGGGTCACATAATCCCCCTCAAAGACATTCCCCCAGTGACCAGAGAATTCCTGCTAGGCTCTGTCTCTTAAAGGATCACATCATTTCCCTCATAACACCAATCTTGAGCCTAAACCCCTAATGAGTGGGCCTTGGGGGGACACACTATAGCCAATATGCATCGAAAAATCTCATGTAGCTTCATTAGCAATAGCTGATATGTACCTATCCATTTATGACTGAAGTTAATGACAAGAACGGCCAATGACAGATGCCTGGGAGCCTCCGTCTCTGAATGTCCATCCATTTAAACAATCACAGGGCTATCTAAAAATTAGGAAAGCTTACAAAAATGAGAGTCATGAGACTTATCTCCAGAACACACAGGGACAACCTGACTCACACCAACTTCCTGCCGGTAATCCTCATCCTAGCTGAGAATGGCTGCCAGACTGATAAGAAGATGAACAAACCAACATGCTCCTGGAGACAATGGAACCTTGAGGAGAGGATCTAGTGAGAACTCGTTAGGTGGTTGGGGCATCCTCAGAAGGAGTGAAAGTAGCTTTCATGGAACCCTTAAGTTGGCCCTCATTATTACAGTGTCAAATGTCACATTGGCCAGTGCCACGCCCTTGAACCCTCAGAAGTGTGAGCTATTAAATAAACTAATTTGCTTGTATAAAGTTATCCAATCTCTGGTGTTTTCTTCCAATGACAGGGAATATGTTAGTTCTGCCTTGGTATGAGGTAGAAAACAGATGGTACAGAAGCCAGTTGGTTTTCCACTCCCAGTTGTGAGCTGTTGTACATCACTCATCAGAGACATGGGACATGCTTTTAGACAATGTGCTTGTCATCAAAGCAACCCAACCAGAGACACATCCCCAATGCAAGCAAACAGATGAACCAGGACCAAAGTATAACTACAAATCAGGAAGGACAGGCAAGTCAACAGACGTGTGCAAAGTCTGTAACAGACACAGAATATGAAAAGAAGTGATCAATGACAACCTAAAAGCTTCTGCACAAATGCATCATGAAGAAAACACAGGAAAAGCAAAACTCAGGCCTAAGCAAAATAAACCATGGTACAAAATCCACAGAGGAAATTTGAATAAATGTCTGCTTTAAACATTTGTTCGTAGGAGCGTATACATCTAAGATTTTTATTATACTTTTCTTCAGTGATCCACTGATCATTCAAAAAATGGCTTATTTAATGACGGTGTATTTGAATAGTTTTGTGGGTTTTTTTCCTAGTAATTTCTATTTTTATCCCATTAGAGTCTATTACAATATAGGAAATTGTTTCAATGTGTGTGTGTGTGTGTGTGTGTGTGTGTGTGTGTGTGTGTGTGTGTGTGTGTGTGTGTGTGTTAAGGTTTGCTTTATAGCCTCAGATGCAATCTGTTTTGGAAAAAGTTTCATGAGCTGCAAAGAAGGAGGTATAATCACTGCTGTAAGATGGAATATTCTACAGATGTCTGCTAAGCCAATTTCATCAATTGTATTATTTAGTTGTGAAATGTCTTTGCCAATTTTTTTGGTCTGATTGTTCTATCTACTGATGTTTATCTCTTGCAGCCTTCAGCATCCTTTCTTCTCTATTCTCAGCATTTTTATTATGATTTTTCTTTCTGGCCATGTGTCTTTGGGGTTTGAAATGCCTTGTGTACATGAGTGTCTACCTTTCCCAAGAGTTGGGGATTTTCCTGTTATAATTTCATTGACTAAGTTCACAATGCCTCTAGTTTGTACTTCAGCTCTTTCTGCTACTACCCCATGGATGTGTAAGTTTGGGCTGTTCATCATGTTTCAGAGTTCATCATTGTACATTTTTTCTTTATCATTATCTGAGTGAAATACTTGCTCAGTCTTATCTTCCATTCCCACTATTCTCTCTTCTGCTTAACCTTGTCTGTTGTTGATGTTCTCTACTATGTTTTGTTTTGGGGTTTTTTTTTTTTTGACTTTTTCATCCCAACATTTCTGTTTGTTTTTCTCATGGTCTCAGTTTTCTTGTTGATGTCTCATCCATTGCTGATGCCTTCTTTTTCTCACTCTTTAAATTAATTTCTAATTATTTGAAAACTCTTTGAGGTCACTGATCTCTTTTTTAAAAAACATTTCAGGCAAATCTTTGGATTTCATTATTGAGTTGTTAGGAGATTTTGGAAGAGTAACTGCCTTTTTCATGTATATGTTCTTTTAGGGTGAGTTCTTCATATCTCAGCCTCTTGTGTAGCTAAGATTATCATCATGAGCCACTGACTCCAGGCTCAGTCTGTTTCTTGCTGAGACGTGTGATGAGGGGCTTGTCCCTGTCAAGTGTCCAGCATTTTCTCCCAAACATTGGCCCTCCGAGACCCATCTTGGCTTCCTAATGTGTTTGTTACAGATTCCCTCTGGAGAGAAGCCTGTAGCAATTGTCCTTTATGGATAAATACAGCCTGGACATGGGTTGACGCCTGGGTATGAATTAGCCATGTCCATGGATGGGTGCTCTAGCAACAGCTTCAGAGGGGCAGGGTCCCTTCAGTGAAGGGACAGGGTCTTCTGAAGAGACGCCTTGCTTCCCAGGTCCAAGATTCTTCTGATGGGCCGAGACTTCTGATTCTGCAGGAGGTTTGGCTTAAATGTGGTGCTTGGCACCATGTACCATGGTGTTCCTCAGCTCAGCAGCCTTTCCAGCAACCTAACCCTGCTGTGTGAAGATCCCGCAGCCTCAGTGGTGGAGCATGCAATGCCGATTGCATGATGGCCAGGGGCTCTCTCCGCATGGGCAAGACTACTTCCTCCAGCAACAGCTCCATGAATGTAGAGCAAAGGCTCTGAGTGCATGGGTCACCCACCCTGCCCCAGCTTTGTGTGGCTGGAAGCCTGCCCCTTTCTCTCTAGTGCCTTTCTGGTTTGCACAGGAGCCCCACGCTCCTGAAGGCTCTCCTCGAGCACCCCATGTCTGTAAAACTGTCTCAAACCCATGATTTGTTTGGTCCATGTGGAAGTCTTTGAGGCCTCCTTAAATGGACATCTATCCAGAGTACATGGCAAGTGTGTGGACATGCACCAGAGCCCAGCACTGGCCTGGGACTGCAGCAGAGCAGATGTCTTAAGCTTGAATCCTTGCAGAGTTCTGCAAGACTAGAACAGTCTCTACCTCATCGAGTCCTCACACAGAGTCTCAGGCCTGCAGAAGGTGTGGATTTGTGCGGATGCCAGAATTGCATGTCCATGACTGGAACCCGCTGGCTTGCATTCATCATGTGGCCTCAACTTCTTCTCCCTGTCCTCAGAGGAGTTGGGGTTGGCTTGGAACTGTTCACTGATTTGCCCTGTGCCATTCTGCTATCCCAGCATCTCTTCCATTATTCCCAGAGTTCTTCTTCATCTCCTCTCTTCTCTCTCCTGAGATATATGGCCTGTGTGTGTGTGTGTGTGTGTGTGCGTGTGTGTGTATGTGTGTGTGTGTGTGTGTGTGTGTGTGTGTGTGTGTGTGTGTGTGTGTGTGTGTGTGTGTGTGTGTGTGTGTACTGGGGCTTGAACTCAGGGCCTGGGCACTGTCCTTAGCTTTTTTCATCAAGGCTAGAACTCTACCACTTGAGCCACAGCCCCACTTCTAGCCTTTTGGTGCTTAATCGGAAATAAGAGTCACCCAGGGCTTTCCTGCCCAGCCTGCCTTTGAACCACCAATCTCAGAGGTCAGCTGTCTGAGCAGCAAAGATGACAGGTCTGAGCCACTGGCACCTGGTGAGTTACCTGACTTTTCTCACCCACAAAGTCAACACAGTGGATGCTTCTAAATGATCTTATCAAGAGTTGGTTGGGTCACTGAGGCAGCTGTGCTTGAAGGGGTTAAGGTAGTTGTGGGATCCTTAGCTAGTTCTCCTAAGAGTGAGCTATTATGGCAAAAGCCCCTCTCGGTGCTTGGCATCCTGCTCTGTGTGCAATCTCTTTCTCTCCCATGTGCTTCTGGCCTTGTAACACCTTCTTCAATGATGCTGTCCCCAGAACCAAGCCAATGCTGGCACTGTGCCTTGGACCATAACTGTGGGCCAAATAAAACTCCTCCTTATAAAATACCCAACCTCAGGTGTTTTGTTACAGTCATGGAAAACAACGTAATATGAGTATCAATCAGGAAACCCAAACGGAGTGGAAAGCTAGAGTTAAATATTCCCCTGAGTACAATGGACAGACAGACCTAGGAATGAGGAGTCAATGGGTTGATGGTATATAGCTGTCAGCCAGAATCTTCCAACACTTCAAACTCACTCATTGCATCAGAGTCAAGGATTTCAAAAGATGCTGACTCGGTACCTTACAACAGCTATAATCTGGTGTTGATCCAATGGTGTGATCTCTGTGCAAGAAGAAATCACAGAGTCCTCAAGGAAGTATGAAGAATGGATTCCATCAAGAATGGGATAAAGCACCCCATCATTTCATCTAGCCTCAAGAATCTCAAGAATCTTATTTACAGTGGAGACCAGTGAGACTCTCTCGCTTCTGGCTGCAGAGTTCTCCTGTCTCCAGTGAGAAGGCTCAGGCAGTCCACACATCTCAGCCACCTGCTTTTCAGACAGCTCCTGATACAACACAGGGGCTAGTGCATACTCATCCATCTCCTTCACCTGGTTTCTAACTGATATCCAAACATCATTAACCCAGTGAGCAATTTAATGAGCCAGCTGCCTAGCTTCACGCAGACAGAGGTGTAAACTCATCTGTGAGTGCCTGTCCATTTGCACACAGACTCACCAGCTTGTGCATTTACACACATGGGCTCACCAGCTTGGAAAACACTGGTGTCCTTTCCATGACATGGAGATGAGACACCTCAGCATAGAAAGTATCGGTAAAATACACTCATCTTCCTACCCACCAGTCCTGCCCTGAAGGCTGCTTTTCTCTACAAAGCATGGTAACTCCTGCTCCCTTGAATGCATTTTTTAAAAATTGGGTTGGGGAAGAGTGATTAAAAAGGGACAGTGATCAACATAAACTGTTTGTTGAATGGCAAGCCCTTTGTACTACTTAAAGATAATTTTAAAAAATTGTTAAATAGTAAGTGAGAAGCCAGGCACTGGTGGCTTACGCCTGTAATACTAGCTACTCAGGAGGCTGAGATCTGAGGATCGCGATTCAAAGCCAGCCCAGATAGGAAAGTCCGTGAGACTCTTATCTCCAGTAAACCACTCAGAAAACCAGAAGTGGCGCAGTGGCTCAAGTGGTAGAGTGCTAGCCTTGAGCTGAAGAGCTGAGGGACAGTGTTCAAGCCCCATGACAGACAAAAAAAAAAAAAATAGTAAGTGAAGATCTGGCAAATTGTTAAACTCAGTTCAAGAGTCAGTTCCTTCCTATGACTGCCTTTCACTCCATGTCAGGGGCTCTGCCTTTCACAGCTCTTCCTCATCTCCCAGTGTGCATAAACACCCAGTTACCAGCTCACAGTAAGAAGAGGGGCTCTTGCTCATGCCTGTAATTCCAGCTATTTCAGGAGGCTGAGATAGGAGAATTGTGGTTGGAAGCCAGCCCAGGTAGGAAAGTTTGTGAGAGTCCCATCATCAATGAAACCATCAGAAACATTCAGAAGTGAAGTTGACTCAAGTGATAGAGCAAGAAAGCTCAGGGACAGCACCTAGGGCCTGAGTTCATTCCCTGGGACCAGCACAACAAAAAGGGGGAAAAAAGACAAAGGAGCTCTTAAAAGGTTAATAAGTGCAATATGAGTGACAGCTAGCTTTATTGCTTCCTATAGAGTAAGCAATTGAGATTATTTGCATTTATTATAAGCCTTAGATGACTTCTTATCATTCTTTTATTGTTCTCCATCTATCATGTTAAAGGCTTCATGCTGAAAATGCTTAGAGCATTTCTTACCATAACCCAGAGGCGGTTGTTCCCATTCCACAGATATACAAATTGAGATATAGCAGAGTTCCTTACCTGCTCCCAGTCAGTAGCTTGGGATTGGGGAATGCTGACCACAACTCCATGCTGTCACTAACAGCTGAGCAAATCTTCCAAGATCCAGACCTTTTTTTGAGCGCCAACATAACACACAAATAAGAAGTTTCACATGAGACCTCAAAGCACACATCACAGTCAAAATGTAGACACTGCAAATACTTCTTAAAAGACCTCCAGGCAATGTGTATAAAGTGTTTAGGAAACAAATCATTTTCATGTATAGACATGGATTTCACCTCCAAGATGTCTTGTTGTATGTGTGAAAATGCCCCAAAATTTCCAAACCAAAAAAAAAAAATCATGACAAATCTACAGCTAGCCTTATACTTAATGGCAAAAAACTAAAGCCATTTCCTCTAAATTCAGGAATGAGACAAGGATGTCCACTCTCTCCACTCCTCTAAAATGTAGTATTAGAATGTTCAGCTATGGCAATAAGACAAGATGCAAACATAAAGGGGATTCAAATAGGGAAAGATGAAGTAAAACTCTCCCTCTTTGCAGATGACATGATCTTGTATTTAAGGAATCTCATGGACTCCACTCCCAAGTTACTTGAGCTGATTGGAAACTTTGGCAAAGTAGCAGGGTATAAAATTAACCCTCAAAAATCAATGGCTTTCCTGTATGCCAATAATGAGAAGAGTGTGACTGAAATTAGGAAAGCAATCTCTTTTGTAATAGACCAACAAAAAATAAAATAACTAGGAGTTAACTTAATTAAGAATTGAAGGACCTCTATGATGAAAACTTTAAAACCTGAAAAAGGAAATTCAAGCAGAACTAAGGAAGTGGAAAAACCTCCCATGCTCCTGGATTGAAAGGATCAACATCATGAAAATGGCAAAACTGCCAAAGGCTATCCACAAATTCAATGGAATACCTATCAATATCCCAATCTCATTCTTCAATGAAATAGAAGAAGCAATCCAAAAATTCATATGGAACATAAAAGACCCTGAATATAAAAAATAATCCTTAGCAGAAAGAATAACGCCGGAGAAATATCAATTCCAAATTTCAAAGCCAGAGTAATCAAAACAGCTGGGTACAAGAACAGACCTGAGGAGCAATAGAATAGAAAGGGACACCCAGAAATGAACCCACAGACCTATAGCCACCTAATCTTCGATAATGGAGTTAAAAAAAATAGAATGGAAGAAAGACAGACTTTTCAGTAAATAGTGCTGGCACAATTGGTTAAATACCTGTAGAAAATTAAAGCTAAATCCTTATATATCACCCTGCACCAGAATCAACTCCAAATGAATCAAAGACCTCAATATAAAAGAAGACACCCTGGGAACATTACAGGAATGAATAGGAGAAACTCCAGGGCTCCTTAGCACAGGCAGAAATTTTCTTAATAGAGACCCAGAAACACAATAAATCAAATAAAGGTTGGAGAAATGGGATTGCATGAAACTGCAGAGCTTCTGCATGACAAAAGACATAGCTAGCAAGATCAATAGAAAGAAGCCCACAGATTGGGAGAAGATCTTCACTAGCCATACAACAGACAAGGGTCTCATATCTTAAATATACTTGGAACTCAAAAAATTAAATCCGTCAACAACAAATCTTCAAAGAAACAACTGTCCGATTAATAAGTGGGCTAAAGACTTAAAGAGAGACTTCTCTGAAGAGGAAATAAGAACAGCCAATGGACACATGAAGAATCGTCCAACTTCTCTAGCCATAAAAGAAATGCAAATCAAGACAACATTGAGATTCCACCTCATCCCAGTTAGAATTGCTATAGTCAAGAAATTTAGTAATAACAGATGCTGGAGGGGATGTGGACAGAAGGGAACCCTACTGCATTGTTGGTAGGAGTGCAAACTTGTTCAGCCACTTTAGAAAGCAGTATGGAGGTTCCTCAAAAGATTCCACATAGAGCTCCCCTATGACTCAGCAATCCCACTTTTAGGCATTTACCCAAATGATCACAAACAAGGGTATATTAAAGCTACCAGCACAACTTTGTTTATTACAGCATTATTCACCACAGCTAGGATATGGAACCAACCCAGATGCACCTCAGTAGATGAATGGATCAAGAAAATGTGATATATATTATATACTATATCTATCTATATCTATATATATATATATATATATATATATGAATTCTATGCCTCCATCAGAAAGAATGACACCACCCCATTTGTTAGGAAATGGAAAGACTTGAAAAAAATATATATTAAGTGAAGTAAGCCAGATCCAAAGAAACGTAAGTCCCATGGTTTCCCTTATTTGCAATAAATAGTATATGTATACTAGTGTATGTATATGTATACTAATAATATATAATATATTAGGACAAGCAGAAAACCTCAAAAGCTATGTACATGTGACCATATAAGATGATGCTAAGCGAAATGAACCCCAAGGAAAGGTCACAAGTGGTTTTTATCCTTCTTATTGTTGTTTGTAATGTATTTATAATGTACCATGGGATTTTTTTGTTTCTTTGTATGTTCTTCCCCCATGGTATAACCCCTGTTGTCACTGTATTTGATTCCCATGTCCTGCATCTTGTATATACATTTTTCTAATTTGGAGAGGGGAAGGGAAATAACAAAATGCTGAAACAAGGATACAGGTTGACCCATTGTAACAATGAGATGTACAAGACACTATGTTGAAAATGAACTTTATAACTTAAAGGGGGGAGGGAGGAGTTGGGGAGGTGGAGAGGGAAGGGATGGTAGGGGAAAAACAAAGTAGGAGGTAACAATGCTCCATAGGAAATGGACTCATTACCTTACTCATGTAACAGTAACCCCTCTGCACAGTATCTTTACAATAAAATAATATATATGGAAAAAATCACAACTCAAAATCTGAAAGGGTCACAGTCCCAAACTTTTTGGCTAAGTTCTATCAGTGGATGTTCTCCAAGTTAGGTCCCAAATTTTTGGCATCTCAGATGAAGAAGTGAATGAAAACACATGCACAAAATGAAATGACAAAGCAAGGTGTTTAATATAGAGAAAGAGAAGGTACACCATTAAGGGAAATGGTGGGTTCAAGCGACTGAGGATGTGATGATGGAGTCTCAGCTTTCTAGGGCTATGCAGAATTTGGGAAGAGTCAGAGTAGTGATGGAGGGCTGATCTTAGGGAAACTAAGGAAAGTTCTGGAAGTGATCTGCAAGGGTAAAGGTTTCAGGTCTCTAGATGAGAGGCAATCCATATACATGAAGCCTTAAGTAGGAGTTTGTTGTGCCAAAGAGAGGATAAGAACTCATAACATTTCCTATCGCGCTGGTGGCTTGGTTTGGCTAGAAGTAGCCCAGATTTTTTTTTCCACCCTTAGAGAATAGTCTCAACTACTAACTGATCAACAATTATACACAAGAGGGAATGTCTTGGGGGATACTAAGGAGGAGATAGGACTCATGGTGTTTCCCAAGGTGAGACTAGGATAGGGAGTTGGTTTCAACATTCTTCCCCGTAGCTAACCCACCTCTAAGAAACACTCAACTCATAGTTAAAACCAAAATGGTCTCTATTAAGAAACTTTCAGCCTGTGCCAAGGAGGCCTGTGGCTGGAGGCCAATTCCTTCCTGTATTGTTTTCAGGGTGTCTGCTTTGACTCCGAAGTCTTTGATCCATTTGGAGTTGATTCTGGTGCAGGGTGACATATAAGGATCTAGCTTTAGTTTTCTGCAGGTGAATAACCAATTTTGCCAGCACCATTTACTGAAGAGGCTGTCTTCCTCCCATTCTATTTTTTTAGCTCCCTTATCAAAGATTAGGTGGCTATAGGTCTGTGGGTTCATTGCTGGGTTTTCAGTTCTATTCCATTGGTCCTCAGATCTGTTCTTGTTCCAGTACCAAACTGTTTTGATTACTGTGGCTTTGTAGTAGGGTTTAAAAATTGGAATTGATATTCCTCCAGCCCTGTTCTTTCTATTAAGGATCTTTTTTAAATTTGTTTTTTTAATTGTAAACATACTGTACAGAGGGCTTACAGTTACATGAGCAAGGTAATGAGTACATTTCCTATTGTGCATTTTTGCCTCCTCCTTTGTTTTTCCCCTACCATCCCTTCCCTCCCACCTCCACAACTACACTCCCTCCCCCGCCCCTGCGCCTTCTAAATTGTAAAGTTTTTCAACATAGTGTCTTGTACATCTCATTGTTACAATGGGTCAACCTATATCTCTATTTAAGTGTTTTGTTTTTTCCCTTTCCCTCTCCAAATTAGAGAAGTGTATATACAAGATTCAGGGCACCAACATCAAATACAGTAAGAACAGGGGTTATACCATAGTGGAGGAAGGATCATTTTTGCTATTCGGGGTCTTTTATTGTACCATATGAATTTTTGGATTGCCTCTTCTATTTCATTGAAGAATGAGGCTGGAATATTGATAGGTATCATGTTGGATTTGAAAATGTGGTATATATATATATATATATGCAATGGAATTCTATGCCTCCATCAGAAAGAATGACATCGCCCCATTTGTTAGGAAATGGAAAGACTTGGGAAAAACTATATTAAGTGAAGTAAGCCAGGCCAAAGAAACATAGGTCCCATGGTTTCCCTTATTTCCAATAACTAGCACATGTGTAGGACAAGCAGAAAAGGCCAAAAGCCATGTACATATGACCAGATAAGATGATGTTAAGTGAAATGAGCCCCAAGATAGGATACAAATATCTTTTTTCCCTCTTGCTATTGTTTCTAACATATTTTTAATGTACCATGTGATTTTTTTGTTGCTTTGTATATTCCTTCCCTAGGGTATAGCCCCTATTTTCACTGTATTTGATGTCAGTGCCCTGCATCTTGTATATACACTTCTCTAATTCAGGGCCGGGGGGCGGGGGGTTGGGGGGGGCAAACAAAACCCTTAAATAAGGATACAGGTTGACCCAGTGTAACAATGAGATGTACAAAACACTGTTGAAAATGAACTTTACAACTTCGGCGGGGGGGGGGGGGCGGGGGAGTTGTGGAGGTGGGAGGGAAAGGATGGCAGGGGTAAAACAAAGGAGGAGGCAAAAATGCTCAGTAGGAAATGTACTCATTACCTTGCTCGTGTAACTGTAACCCCTCTGTGCAGCATTTTTTACAATAAAAAGTGTACAAAAAATGGGTTGGGGCTGTGGCTTAGATGGTAGAATGCCAGCCAATGATTGTAAGCAAGCATCAGATACCAAGTTCAAGTTTCAGTCTCAAAACAGGGGAAGTGAAAGGAGGGGAGGGGAAGGGAGAGGAAAGGAGAAATGAGGGGAGGGAAGGGGAGAGAAGGGATGAGAGGAGAGGAGGGGAAGGGGCAAGGAGAAAGGAAAGAAAGAGAAAAGAAAGAAAGAAAGAAAGAAAGAAAGAAAGAAAGAAAGAAAGAAAGAAAGAAAGAAAGAAAGAAAGAAAGAAGGAAGGAAGGAAGGAAGGAAGGAAGGAAGGAAGGAAGGAAGGGAGAGAAAGAGAGAGAAAAAAATGGAAAGTTACTCATCTTTATAGGCTCAGGGCTTAACAGCCCCTTAGAAGATACTTAAGATGTACTCACTGAACTCATAGATGACACATTTAATAACAGCAACAAAACACACATCTGTGCGTGCATGTGCATGCGTGCATGCAAGCACATACACTCATGCCCATACACATATATGTGCATCCACACCTTGGAGCAAGAAAGCTTTAGAAAACTCTAGTTTAAATGCCTCCCACGGGTGACTTCCCAGCTACCCTCTTCTTCTTGGCTTTTATGGAAGCCTCTAGCTCATTTACCACAGCCCCTGTTCCCCCACTTTTCTGCCTCTCCACTAACTGAACTGTCTGCATCTCCCATTTGACCACAAAATCCATGAACAGCCTTTTGACCCCAGCATCTGCCTTGCAGGTTATTACTCATTAAGAAAGGAGTGAACGGCCACATCAGTGAGTGAATGCATCCACTCTTCTATCTCCACCCTTCTATCTTAGGAACTGAACTCCTGCTCTGTTGCTTCTTACGCAGGCATTCTGCACTTTAAGCTGAGCTACTACCCCCTTTTTGTGTTGGCTATTTCTGGGATAGAGTGTCACTGTCTGCATGTGCCAGCCTGGACAGTGATCCTCCTATTTGAGCTTCTCTTTCATGGGGATAACAGTCATACAACTGTGACCAGTAGACTTCCCTCCCTCCTAACATGGAATGCCAGGTACATGCCATTGTTCCCATACCTTGGTTCAGATGGATTCTCTTGAACTGGTATGCCTGGACTGGCTTCCCACTACCCTATCCAGATCTCCTCCTCCCAAGTTGCTAAGATTATAGACTTCATGCACTTCTCCTGCTTTTCTATATGTGTTCTAAGTGAACTACACCGGGCTCAAAAGCATTCGCTGCCGACTCAGATGGAGGTTGGTTTGTTTTCATGGAATTGACTCCCTGCGGGAGGTTTATATGACAATACCCTGTGTCTGAACACCAGGGTGGAGAGACCGACTGAGTGTTGTTTTTTTTTTTTCCTTCAGGAGTAAGCCCTGTGTGACAGAGTGATCTCCTGCATGCTTTCTCCCAAGAGCCTTGCCTCCCGGAGGTCTGGTTAGATTTGACTTTAAAGATATAAAGAAACATGACACTTATTTATGTCCGTGAATCCTAAGGTAATAACCCTTTACAGTTTTCGTTTCCTTCCTTAACACCACGCACAGGAGATCCGACCATGGCCTCCCATTAAGACTGGGTACATAATCTCTTTACCCTAAATCAGAGGATTTCAGATAGGAGGACAAGTTGATGGCTGATCAATACCACACCCTGTCTCTTTACTCAGGAAAAGACACTGAAGCCCAGAGCTCTACAGTGACTTTGGGGAAGCCAGGAGAAGCAGCACCAGGCGCTGCCTCTCCCCACACCCCACACCCTTTTCCTCTTCCCACACAATGCCTGCAAGCTGCCTGTCATTCAGGACCCGCCCCCCCCCCCAATCTCTAACAGCCATTTTAGAGCCTCTCTCCTATGTTATGAACAGTGTTCGGCTTGTTTAAGAATATAGGAAATAGTACATTAGGAAAAAAAAAACATTAGATTGGCAGTGAGCTGTGCAAAGTGAAAATATTACATTTCCTATAAATCTGTTTCCACTCAATCCTAACCCGGGCAAATGGGTTGTTTGCATTTCTTGGCCATTCCTGCCACCTTGTGGAGATGTCAGGTTCTGCACACACACAGAACAACCAGCTGTAATGAAAGATCTTCCACTGCTGGGTTTTGATCTGTGTTCTTTCTTGTCTGTGACCAGACTGGAGTAGTATTGTCTCTGGGTTGTAAGGGGATTGCAGAGGAGAGAGAAGAGGACCCTGCCAAAACCCATCATTTATTTCCACCAGAAAATGAGGAAGAGGAGGAGACTCTTTAGAAAAGGTAACAGAGAACCATCTAAAAACATACTCATTATAAAGCACTGCTACTTAGAATCTGCGTTGAAATGAGTCTGTGTCTCTGCCAGTCTCCGAGCTCCATGGCTGAAAAACCTTTCCAGACCCTGTGACTTACACACACACACACACACACACACACACACACACACACACACACACACACACACACACACAGCCTTTTCCATGAGCAAGTGCTGGGGCTTGAACTTCGGCTTCATTCTTACTTTTATTGCTCAGGGCTGGTGCTCCACCACTTGAGACACACCTCCAGTTTGGACTTTGTGCTGGTTAAATTAGAGGTAAGAGTCTCAAGGATTTGTCTTCCTTGGCTGGCTTGAAATGGTAATCCTCAAATCTCAGGCTCCTGAGTAGTTAAGATTATAGGTGTAATGGGGCTGGAGGCCTGACTCAGTTGGTAGAGTACTAGCCAATGAACTAAAAGGACAACTACTAAGTTCAAGTCCTAGTCTCTGACCTAAGAAAAGATTACCACTGTGAACCACCAGCACTGGGCTCCATTAGCAGAATTTTCTTTGTACAACCAGCTTTCCTGATTCTTAGTGGGATTAACAGAGTAAGTTATCATTTAAAAGACCCTCTGAGAATCTCTGAGGGAACAGTGATGTCCACAGGCCCATTGGCCTGCTATTTGCAGTGGCTGAAGAACCTTCTAGAAGTCCAGGAAATGTAATCTGTGGCTGTGGAAATACAGAACATGAAAACATACCCTACATGAGTATCCTGTGGAAATACAGAACATGAAAACATACCCTACATGAGTATCTAAACCCTCTTCATAAGGCTGTGAACTAATAATTGAGAAATATGAACAGTAAATCAGAGTTCAAACATTTGTAAATAGATTTAAAAGTCTCCAAACTGTACAAACTAATCTACCTTTTTCTTTTCAAACATACACCATTGTTACGTGAGTCACGAATGGCCATTTGTTCACATAAATAATTACAGTCATCATTAGAATGCCTTCTTCAGAAAGCATTATATCAGAAGAAAAGTAAGATCATCTGTTGATCAAAATACCATGTGCAAAAGCGGGAATGTTTCAAAGCTGGCCCAGCTTTGCCAGCCAAGATCCGTGATGCGGCCAGCACGAATGAATACATAAATGATAGAAACATTTCTGTTCCCATGCATGCTGAAGCGGAATGTGTGCAGACTTCCAACATGCTACTCAGAAATAGTGCCTGATAAGTGAAGTAAGCCAAGCCCAAAGAAACATAGGTCCCATGGTTTCCCTTATTTGCAATATCTAGTATATATATGAGTCAAGCAGAGAAGGTCAGATAAGGTGATGTTAGGAAAATGAACCCTAAGATATGTATTTAAATGTTTTTTTTCTTTCATGCATTTGTTTCTAATGCATTTATAAGATTATTTCTTTGTTGCTTTGTATGTCCCTCCCCCACAGTATAACCCCTGCTTTCACTATATTTGATGTCGGTATAATTTGTGGAGGAGAAGGGGAAAAACAAGTCGTTTAAGGATACAGGTGGACCCGTTGCAACAATGAGAAGTACAAGTTGTCATTTCGAAAACAAACTTTACAACTTTGGTGGGGGAGGGGAGGATTGGGGCGGGGGGGGAGGTGTAAACAAAGGAGGAGGCTGCAATGCTTGATAAGAAATGTACTCATTATCTTGCCCATGTAATTGTAACCCCTCTGTACAGTATGTTCACAATTAAAAAAAAGAAATAGAGCCTGAGTGAAAACTTATGGATCATTCATTTCTAGAACTTGCCATTGAATACTGATACCGCCCCCCCCCCAACTGAAACTGAAGAATGCCAAAGCAAGATGGACAGGATTCCTTCCCTTCCCTGTGGTGACAAGAAAGCGACGGGGTGATTGTAACCTGTGATGAGCCTGTAAGAAATAAGCAAGAGGGAAAGCCAGCTCAGAGTACTGAAAGGTGAGGTGTTGGGCTAGGTCCCCTTGCCTCCTCCTCCCTCTACTAAGCATCCACACACCACCACACCAGACAGAGGCAATGAAAAGTGGTGGCACCCGACATCTAGGCTGTCAGCCAGGCCTGAGCAGCATGGACAAGGAGCGGAAGAAAGAAGGTAACCTTAGGGAGACTAAGACAGTTAGCAGATAGACAAGGCAGACTCCAGAGGCAGAAGAGAGAATGGAGAATTTCAAGATGAGGAGAGGAATGAGTAGATATAGAAGAAGAAATCAAAGTAAATATGGAAGAAGGAAAACACTACTTCCATCTAGCTGTGCCTTCTTCTACCAAGTTAGCTCTTTCTACTAATTGGCTGGTGTTAATATCCAGGAAAGGAGATGATAGAGGGGATTGGAGAGTTGGAAGGAGTTCCATGCCCAGACAGGTCAGGCAAGCAGCCCACCAACTCTGGAACTGTGATCTGGCCTTGATCTTCTACAATAGTTAGTTTCCACATAAGCCATCATGGACAGCATCCAGCAGCTCTTTTTCCTTGTGACTCTGGAGAACATTGCTCACTTGTCACAAGGACATACCTTTAATATGATGCCAGATATAGACCAATGAGGTTGAGCTTCAAGGTTGGCAATGAGGATGGACAAGCAATGATTTGGGAAGCAGTATAGAAGAAACATTCTTCCCCTTTAGCTTGCAACTCCCCATCAAGTCTCAGTATTTAAAGAACAAGTCGATGGTAAAAGAAAATCTTACAGTCTGAGGCATGACCAAATGGGTGAATAGATTGTCCGGGGAAATGCTGAGAGAGAGAAAGCGGTAGTCCTGAGTAACTGTGATCTGACATTGAGCTTAACCTTAAGAACCAATGCATCTGCCATAGCTTCACAGGGAGAAAACCTAGATTCTACCTGGCACTGGTGGCTCATGCCTGTAATCCTAGCTACTCAGGAGGCTGAGATCTGAGGATCACAGTTCAAAGCCAGCCCAGGCAGGAAAGTCCATGAGACTTTTATCTCCAATTAACCCCCAGAAAACTGGAAATGGTGCTGTGGCTCAAAGTAGTAGAGTGCTAGCCTTAAGCAAAAGGGTTTGGGGACAGTACCCAGGCCTTGAGCTCAAGCCCCATGACTAAAGGGGGGATAGAGGAGGAGATAGATTCTTAGACCATAGGGTTGAAGGTAAGAACTCTAGATCTGAACCAAAGGAAAGAAGCCACAGAAGTATTCTGTTTAAACAGAATGTGCGCGTCACTGCGCACCTTGAGTTGCCAGTGGCTATGTTGACTTTAGAGAAATTTTACCTTAAATAGTTATTTCACTCAGTTTCTTCTCTAAAAATTGAGCCATAGAGGCTGGGCACCAGTAGATCATCCCTGGAATCCTAGCTCCTCAGGATGTTGAGATGTGAGGATAGCAGCTCAGAGCCACCTTGGGGACATGCAACCATGAGACACGTATCTCCTCCTAACCAGTGAAAAGCTGCACCTGGAGGTCAATTGGTAGGGAACCATCTATGAGTGAGAAACCAAAGTAAGAATGGGAGGCCCTGAATTGAAGCCCCAGTATTGGCTCAGGCACACACACACACACACACACACACACACACACACGCACACACACACACACACACACACACACACACACACACACACACACACACACTGGAGCCACAGATAACACAGTAAAATCACGGACCATGGTGATCATGGGATGGAGGTAGTACAGGTATGTAGATTTCTTGGATGATGTAGCAGCTGCTTTGAGAAATGCTGAACTTTCTAAGACCAAATGCCCCCCTAGCTGTGTCTCCAGCTCTGAAGCCTGCAGCTGTGTCCTCCGGCTTCCAAATCTCTTCACTGGTTCTCCACAAAGGATAGCATGAGAGCCTTTCTAGCTCTTTGAGCTCATGCCCCACGTACCTGTCAGTGTCTTCACCCCTCACTGAACACTTCCTGAAAGAAAGAAGGCTTTCAAGTTCACCTGAACACACACACACACACACACACACACACACACACACACACACACACACACACACACACACACACACACACACACCAGCATACCAGAGCAATTTTCCAGGGAATGGCCTAATTGTCAGTTCAACATCCTAAACCAGCCTCTCTACCCCTCACCTCCTACCCCCCACCCTTCCCTCCCACCCCTGCCCTGCCCAACCATAGTCCATCTGCTCTACCTCATCCTGAATCTACTCAGCAACTGAGCTGCTCCCACCCATCATCCAGGACTCTTTTTCTATTTCTTCCTTCTTAGGAAGGGGGCACCTGGTTCAATGTCTGGGTCATTTGTGTAAGTTTCCATATAGTAGGAACTATCACAGAGAGCTCCCTAACTTTCCATGAACTCTACACTACATTTTAGTTATCTATAAACTGAATAACGTGTAAGCAGATAATAATTAACTACATATCTCCTCACCAAAACAAGAGTTCCTGGAAGGGAAAGGGGCAGGGGAAAAAAAGATGTGTTTTCTCTGTCTTTCTGGGTCTACAGGTAAGTTCTTAGATAAATGCTGATTCAACAAGTGCAGTTGTCACGGGTTTGCTGTGTAAGAGGATGCCCATTAAACAATTTTTAAAGTATAAATTTAAACATTTTTAAAAGGTAACAAGGCACTAGTTTTCTTTAACAAGTATTAAAAAAAACAGTAGACTTGGAGTTCTCTCTAAACAGATCCCAAATTCCAAATCCAGAAGCAAAAGTTCTACTAATGTGAACTAATGAAAAAGTATTTTTAAAAATCTGTGTACAATCAGAAAAGAAGAAGATCATCATCACAAATAAAGGCAAACACTAAACTGGACAAAAAGCCGAACAATGTAAGTGAGCCAGATGGTTCATTCCCTGCATTCACAGAGCATTCATACAAAACAATAGAAGAAGGTAAACAGGCAAACGAATAATGAGAGGAGGGTAGCCGCTTGTAGAAAAGGAGAAATCCAGTGCCAATAATCATATTAAAGTGATCTAGCTCACTCACAGATCGAGGGATGAAACTACAACCACATATAATTGTGTTTTTCAATTCAGATTGGTACTTTTAGATGTCACTAATACCTTATGCTGATCGGGGCATGTGAATAAAGACACAATCTCACACAGATCTGATAGGGTACAAACAAGTTGGTGCAATTCTTGGGAAATTTGGCCACGTCAATCAGAGAGATTACAATGCATGAATACAGAATCCTGCTGCTAAAAATACTGATTGTGGAGACATTATTTTAAATGCCACCTAGTATATTAAAAACACAGTATTCTTTTGTGCAAGGATTTTTTTTGGAAGAACCACAGAAGACTAAATTTATTGGTTACTTTCTCTTTTTTCTGTAGTTGGTATTATAGAAATTCATGGGTTTCATGAAATCATAAGCATGTCTATGCTAAAAAATTGTGAACGCTGATGCACACAATGGACAAAAAATGTATTCTGTGTTAACTTAAAAATAGCCCTATAGGGCTGGGAATGTGGCTTCATGATAGAGTACTTGCCTAGAATACATGAAGTCCTGGGTTCAATTCTTCAGTAGCACATAAGCAGAAAAAGCCAGAAGTGGAGCTGTGGCTCAAGTGGTAGAGTATTAGTCTTGAGCCAAAGAAGCTCAGAGACGGTGCTCAGGCCCTGAGTTCAAGCCCCAGGACTGCAAAAAAAAAAAAAATAGCCTGATAGATGAAACAGTGGCACTTTAATTCCCCTAAAAATGAAAACTATACTCAAAATTCTGAGAAACAAGCTCCTCATGAATTACATACAACCTCAGACACATGATGAAACTGTGGCCCACTCCATTCATTAGCCCCACCCCTTGCTTCCAGCCGTCCCCTACATTTAAGTGATCTCCCTCCCTCTCCCTAGCATCTATTTGAAATTCTACCATGCTGTGCACTGAGCAACTCCTGTGTTCATGGACATCTTCAGGCCTTCACAGTATTGGATAAGGAGTTCCACACAGGATGCAGCATAAGCTACTATACTCATTTAATTCTGCCTACACCAGTAGTAGTTACATCACTGACAGTGATTGACACCCTTGCTCATGACATCGCAACCATCTCCAAATATCCAGCACAGCCTTCCACACAGCAGATGACAAGTGGAAATCACTCCTCCACAAATGGAGACAAAGAAGAAAAGCAGCGGGAATGGAATGGTCACTGCCATTGGTTTGATGGCAGAAATGAATTCAGCCAAGTTTCTTGTCATGGCTGTTTGCAGATTACCAACAAAACCCCAGAATGCATGAGCTAGGCAGAGATGCCCATAACAAAATTAATCTAGCACAGTGATTTGGACCCCACATTTCCTCAGTTTGTTGCATGTAGTTGATACATGTAGAAGGTTCTTGTTTTCTGGTAGTATAGAAATAAAACCAGAAACAATGAACATAGTTTTGGGTTTGTTTGTTTTTTGCCAGTCCTGAGGCTTGAACTCTGGGGCCTGGGCATTGTCCCTAAGCTTCTTTTGCTCAAGGCTGGCACTCTACCATTTGAACCACAGCACCACTTTTGGCTTTTTCTGAGTACATTATTGGAGATAAGAGTCTCATGGACTCTGGCTAGCTTTGAACGGTGATCATCAGATCTCAGCCTCTTGAGTAGCTAGGATTACAGGCATGAGCCACCAGCACCCAATGAGCACAGTTTTGAAGAGTTTATCTAGTAAATGGAAAGGAAAGACCATAGAGAAGAATGAGCAGCAGAAATCGGCCAGCTTGGGCTCATGGTCTGTTTGTATGAAACAGGCCAGATCCCCTCCTGGGTGATGGCTTGAGAATGATGGCTTTGGCCTGAGACATGGCAAGACCCAAGGCCCTCTCCTGCAGTGGTGGCTTATAGGAGGGCTGGCCCAGCTTATGGCAAGAACCCAGCCCCTCCCCTGGCTGGTAGACACTGGTGGGGAAGGCAAATTGGCCAAACTGGTTCACTGATGTTCTCCTCCATAGTTTATCTTCTCTCTGTCCAAGATCCTATATTTCTCAGGACATAACTATTAAAAAATAAAAGTTGTCAGGCACCAGTGACTCACACCTGTCATCCTAGCTACTCAGGAGGCTGAGATCTGAGGGTCACAATTCAAAGCCAGCCCGGGCAGGAAAGTCCATGAGACTCTGATCTCCAATAAATCACTAGAAAACCAGAAGTGGTGCTGTGGCTCAAGCAGTAGAACACTTGCCTTGAGCTAAAGAGCACAGGGACAGCGCCCAAGCCCAGAGTTCAAGCCCCATGACCAACAACAACAACAACAACAAAAAAAAAAAAACACTCAAGTTTAAACGACTGTCTTCAAGTCCTTATGAATTATAAACCTCTAAATTTTCAGGCTTTACTGTTAATAATGTGTTTTTTGTCACAGGGATTTGAGTCATGAGCTTAAAAGGAAATGGAATTCGGAAAACGTATCAGTATAAACATAAGAATATAAAAATATACACAAGTTAGAAAACAAATGTAAAAATTACTCACTAATAATAAGGAACAAAAACAAAATCCAGAAATGGAGTTAAGAAATGTCCAATAGTTACATGAAGAAAAACATTTAAATACTGCTTAAAAAAAAAAAAAACAGAAGAAAAACCTAACAATAGCACTGCTTACCTATTACTGGATGAGAAGAGTTAATAATTTTAAAACTTACCACAGACTTAAAAAACTTACTTACAAACTTATTCCAGACTTGCCACAGAATCAATAGACATATCAATGTAATAGTTCTCAGCTCTTTTCTTTCTGTAGACTTTCTAACTTAAACAATCACATTCTTTTTAATATTAATATTTCTTTTCTTTAAAGGTGATGTACAGAGGGGTTACAGTTACATAAGTAAGATAATGCGTACATTTCTTTTTGAACAGTGTTCTCCCCTTCATTTTCTTCCATCCCTAGTCCACTCCCCTGCCCAAGTTGTAAGGTTCCTTTCCGACATAATCTAGCGAATATCACTATTGCATCAGTTCACCCTTTGTCCCACCATTTCTGTGATTCTCCTTCCCTTCCCCAAATCAGATAAATTTGTATATAAGACAAAGGGTAGCCAGGTGCCAGTGGCTCACTCCTATAATCCTAGTTCCTCGGGAGGCTGAGATATGAGGGTCACAGTTCAAAGCCAGCCCGGGCAGAAAAATCCGTGAGACTCTTATCTACAATAAACCACCAGAAAACGGGAAGTGGCACTGTGGCTCAAGCAGTAGAGCACTCACATTAAGCTCAAGAGCGCAGGGACAGCACCAAAGCCCAGAGTTCAAACCCCACAACTGACCAAAAAAAAACAAAAACAAAACTAAGGGTACATAAAAAAAACACAGTGACCACATGGAATAAACCAAATTGGGGGCGGGGGGGGGGGGGAGAAGGAAAAAAAATGTAAACAATACACTAGAAAACCTCTTGTTTCCATTTCTTGGAGTTCACTTCGATAAGAATCATTTTATATGGTCATACGCACATAACTATTGATCCATTGTTATCCTCTGCTAGGGCTATCCTAGACATATACTAATTATTACATATGAGGGAAACCAGGCCTATGTTTCCTTGGGTCTGACTTATTTCACTTAATATTATTTTTTCCAGGTCTTTCCATTTCCTTAAGAATGGGATGATACTGTTCTTTCTAATGGAAGCATAGAATTCCACTGTGTATATATACCACACTTTCTTGATCTACTCATCCACAGAGGGGCATCTCAGTTGGTTCCATATTTTAGCTATGGTAAATAATACTGCAATGAACATGGTTGTGCTGGTAGCTTTCAAGTCCATTAGCCCCCCTCACCAGATTACAACCCCTTCCCACTTCTAAAACTGTTCTGGACTTACTATTCATAGTAACACGACTGAGAAAAACTGAGAGAGAAAAATCAAAACTTTAGTATGGATTAATGTATAACTGTAAGGTCTGCCACTGGATGGCAAGCAGACTCCACCCTCCTCACAGCAAAGTCTCCACCCAGTACCTGCATTACCTAGGCAACTGGGACACCTGGAAGAGGTCACATCTGAATTTGATGTGGCCACACCTTTCTCCGCCCATACCCTAGATAAGGGCTAGCCCAGGCCCAGACTTTCTCTCTGTTCTATTCTAGCTTTCTCTCTGCCTTTTCTAGCTCTCTCTCTCTCTCTGTTCTATTCTAGCTCTCTCTGTTACCTAGCTCTCTCTTTCCCAGCTCTCTCTCACTCCCAGGCCTTTCCCAGCCACGTGGAGTGCCAACCTTGCCTGGTCCCAGCAGGTCTACTGAATAAACCTACCCCTTACCTGAATACCATGTGAGTGCTACTGTTCTTACCCCTCTCTCTGCTCTTTTCTAGCTCTTTCCTCTCTCTTTCCTCTTTTTCCCAGCTCTCTCTCATTCCCAGGCCTTTCCCAGCCACATGGAATGCCAACCTTGCCTGGTCCCAGCAGGTCTACTGAATAAACCTACCTCCTTACCTGAATACCACGTGCATGCTGGTGCAGTTCTTACTCGGCTACCTCTTTTTAAAAACCTAACAATAACAACATGTATTGATTTGCTAAGTTCTGCTTTTTAATTCATCCTTTTAATCCTCCTAGGTTTGAGGTGATATGGTAGAAACAAGCTAATGTAAGAGATGACCCAACAGATGCTCTTTCTGGGCTTTTATGAAATAGCTAAAAGCTCTTCCCCCTCCCCCCTACTTTGTACCTGCACCCTTTGATCTGAGCAATTTCTTCCCTGATGCAGTCACCCGTGGGCTCCAGGAATAAGTAAATTCAGTGCTTATTACAGATTTGAAGGGAGCTGACCTTCAGAGGGGTGATGCCATCACATCATCTTAAATCTAAGATGAAACTTTCTCCATATCTTACAGATAGGCCAGGGGCTAAACTTTGTTGTTTGATTGGTGTCAACATGCAGAAGATAAGGTAACTGGGCTAGGCAGAGGGGAAAGGAAGGACACAGAAGAAAACTGTGACTTCCTGTAATTTCCTCAGTAGGAACAACTAAGTATTTGCAAATGAAATGCACTTCTTTTTATTTTTCTGAGCATTTCTTTTTATGTCCAAATCTGCAGGGCCAGAGAAGGGAAGAGGTGAAAAAGGCAACTTGCTGGGTCTTGAAAGGAAGCAGACCTGTGAACTCTCTCAAACCCTCTGGGCCTGAATACCAGCCTTTGTCTCCTAATGACCATTGCTCTGCTCCTGGAGAGTCCTGTAATGACACACTTGATTAAGACCTCATTAAAAGTTCATTGACATTCATCAGGACCTCAGCCATCATTGCTTCTGAGATGGATGGAGGAGGATGAGACTAGCCCAAAAGAGAAGCATTTAACCCTGAGTCTGAATGCCCATTTTGAGTTCACAGTTTCATTAGCTGGGATAAAGAGTGAGTGTGTGTGTGTGTGTGTGTGTGTGTGTGTGTGTGTGTGTGTGTGTGTGTGTGTGTGTGTGTGTGTGTGTGTGTGTGTGTGCACCAGTCCTGGGGCTTAAATTGAAGACTTGGGTGCTGTCCCTCAGCTTTTTCACTGAAGGATGGTGCTCTACCACTTGAGCCACTCTTCTACTTCTGGCTTTTTGCTGATTAATTGACTCTAAGAGTCTTACAGACTTTCCTGCCCTGTTAAGCTTCAACTCATGATCCTCAGATCTGTAACCTTTCTTTACCTCTCAAGAGCTCCAATTTAATGGGGCTTGGAAAGATTTACTCATTCCTGCATCTTCCTGTTCACCTTCCACCCTTTGCTGCTTTCCTGTGGTTGTCCCATATCTTTAAAAACAGCCAAAGATATTTACTTCTTGCATCTCAGTTCTGTGAAGCAAGGGTCTGAGTTCAGCTAGGCCTCTGAAAATACAGTCAGACCCAAGGGGGAAGCTAGCCCCTCCGGCTGTGGCAGCCCCTCCAGGCTCACTGGAGACAATGTAAAAAGCTTAGGGTCTGTCTACACTGTTGATCAGGCACAGCCATGGCCATTTGCAGTGTGCCTGGTCCAGACTCAAGCCCCTGCTGTCATCCAGAACCAGAACTAAACCTCACTATCCTAGCCTGTCCCCTAGAACACTGGTTCTTTGGATCTTTCACATCCTCCATTGATGGGGCTGCATTGGGGCGGGCTAGGCTGACTGCTTTCCTCCAGGGAGCCTGGGAATTTGCCAGGCCACCTTCATATCCATTTGCCTCCTCACCAGCCTCAGCCAGTGCCACTAAACCCACATACACACACACACACACACACACACACACACACACACACACACACACACACACACACACATGCATATGAGCACTGATTCATCCTGTGTTTTGACCTTCTTTGTGGTTCTCCAAAGTCATATCCTAAGAAACCAGAACATGGCTCTTTCTGTGTTGGCACCCTCCTTCAAGCTCCTCTGAAGTTTCTGTAAGAACCCTTACTCTTACAGTTTAGATCTGGAATGTTCTCCAAGATCTTTGTCTCAGAGACTTCCTCCCCAGCTTAGTTAGCACTACAGGAGGTGGTAAAACCTTTAAGGAGTGTGGCCTAGTACATAGGGATTGGGGGAGACCAGGTACATGTGCATGCGCGTGCACACACTCTCTCTCTCTGTCTCTGTCTCTCTGTCTCTGTCTCTCTGCCTCTGTCTCTGTCTCTCTCTCTTTCTCTGTCTCCCCACCTCTCTCTTTTCCTGGCTATGAAGTGGGTGAGAAGTTTTGCCCCTCAAGGTGTCCTTTAGCTTCTCCTGCTTTCCTGTCTCTTGTCTTTCCCTCTTAAGTTATTCTCTCCCAAGATGGGTCCATGGAAACTGGAATTCCCCTCCCTTACAGCCATCCATCATAAAAACCCTCCTTCCAAAGGGGAGGGCTCTATACTGGTCTTCCTTCCCATCTTATGAGGACAGAATGCTACACAGAGAGGCCAAGAAAAAGCTGGACAGAGAGGCCTAGACAGACCCATACTCTCTTTTTGTCCAGTCCCATTTCTGGATGGTTGTCTATTGTCCGTCAAACCTACGTATAAAGGGAAAAGCTCCCCCCAAGTGTTTGGGCATTCAAGCCGAAAGCTTTGTGTCACATCAGAATGACCACATTGATTTGTTATGCTTTTCCCTTGTGAGACCATCTTATCCTCGATGGGTGTTGGCCATGTTTCTTTAGCATGGGCAGGAAAAGGATTCTGCCCCTTTTGCATGTGCACCAGGTGGCTGCCATGGTGGTACATGCCTGAGATACAGGATAAAGGGAGCTGAGTCAGAACATACATAGTGAGACACTGCCTCAAAAATAAAAAGTAAACAATGTGGCCATATGCCAATGGTTTATGCCTATAAGCCTAGCTATTGGGGAGGCTGAGATCTTAGGTTCACGGTTCAAAGCCAGCCTGAGCAGGATAGTCCATAGACTCTTATCCCCAATTAATAACTTTAAAAAGCCAGAAATGGAGTTGTAGCTCAAATGATAGAATGCTAGACTTGAGCTCAAAAGCTCAGGGATAGAGCCTAGGTCCCAAGTTCAAGCCCAGGGCCAGCACAGGAAAAAAGTATGCAATGTGATATTTTGGCACTCATACTGCAGATTAGTTACCACCTAGAATATCTATCTTTTTGTTTGTTTATTTGTTTGTTTTTGCCAGTACTGGGGGTTGAGCTCAGAACCTAGGTATAATCTCAGCTTTTTTGCCCAAGGCCAGCACTCTACCACTTGAGCCGCAGTTCCATTTGTAGCTTTTTGTTGGTTAACTGGAGCTGAATCTCACATATTTTTCTGCCCAGGCTGACTTTGAATGTGGATCCTCAAGTCTCAGCCTTCTGAGTAGTTAGGATTACAGGTGTGAGCCACTGGCACCTGCCTTGATTGCTTTTTATTTGTGGATGAGAACTGGTACCTGCCTGGATTGTTTGTTTTTGTTTTTGTTTTTGGTTTTGGTTGGGTTGTGGGGCCTGAACTCTGGGCTTGGGCGCTGTCCCTCAGCAATTCAGCTCAAGGCTAGTGCCCTACCACTTGAGCCACAGCGCCACTTCTGGCTTTTTTCTTTTTGCTTATGTGGTGCTGAGGAATCGAACTCAGGGCCTCAGGCATGCAAGGCAAGCGCTCTACCCCTGAGCCAACTTCCCAGCCCCCGCATGGATTGCTTTTTATTGCGGATGAGAACACTTACAATTTTCTTAGTAAGTTTCCAGGATATAATACAGAATACATGACTGGCTGTAGTCACTAGGCTGATCATCAGAACTTGAGAATGATTCATCTTACAATTGAACACCTGTACCTCTTATTCATCACAGATTCTTATGTCATCTCAGGCTCTTTCCATGATCTGTTAACTCACACACAATGAAGTGCCAGGACTTTGAGGTCTATATTTGGGTTATAGATTTATCTAAGGCTTCAGATCTCAAAAGTCAATGAAGTGAGTCTTTACACTCCCTACTCCCCTCCTCAACCCCACTCTGATTGCTCCCCCTGGGATGGTAGTGGCTCTTTCTTCATAAATACTCCACAGCATGGTGATGGTGATCATAGCAGTGGCTGCTGACAAAAATTATTGGCTTAGTCCAACTTCAGTTAGACTCCTGAACATTCTACCAGGGCCATCTCTGTACTTCCTGGTGAAATCCACTCTTAGCAAACAGGCCTGTCTACTGTTATCTGTCTATTATTTATCGATATTATCTGATAACCTCCAATAGCTGATCCATTTCTTATGCTCCACCATCCCCCACATGAGGCCTGATTACTCCCTTCTGTCTTTAAGAAGATCCCTTTCTTAGGTTAGTGTAGCAAGAATCCCTCTTACTCCTGGTGTTTCCTCTTAGATAATTTTCTATCTTCTACCTCTGCTCTACTCTTCGACTATACATTTCCTCTCCCCTTCCCCCTGCCCCCAGCAGCTCAGTCTCTACTCTCCACGGCAAGTTTCTACTACAATGATTTCTATAACTACTGCAATGGGCCATTAAACATCATTAAACGTCATGAGTTTCATTAAACGTCATTGAGTACACTCTTTTTTCTTGAACACCAGGAAAAAGATTGTGAATTGGTTTGAATCCAGGCATTCACACATGCTAGGCACCCTTTGAACCACCCAGACTACACCATTTTCAGGTTTTCTTTAGCTATTTTTCAGGTGTAGTCTCAAAGTTTTTGCTCAACCTCATACCTCCATATATATACATACACACATATATATGCATATATATATATATATATATATATATATATATATATCTTCCTACATAGCTCAGACTGTTAATACATGCTACCAGCCTCAGCTTGTTGAGATGTGGATTTCACTACCTTTTTACCCAGGCTTACCTCAAACTCTGATCTTCCTAAACTCTGTCTCCTAAGTAGCTGAAACTAAGGCATGAGCCATCAGGCCTGTCCGGTTTGGGTATTCTTCAAGCTGATAAATCAATACAGTTCATTCTCCCTTTCCAAATTCAGAATGAATAAAAGGAATGGGTAAGGAGCTGGGCACTGGGGGCTCACAACTATAATCCTAGCTACTCAGGAGGCTGAGATCTGAGGATCACAGTGCAAAGCCAGACCAGGCAGGAAAGTCTAAGAGACCCTTCTCTCCAATGAACCACCAGAAAAACAAAAGTGGCACCATGGATCAAAATGGTAGAACACTAGCCTTACACAAAAGAGCTCAAGGAGTGCCCAGGCCCTAAATTCAAGCCCCATGATAGACCAAAAAAAAAAAAAAAAGTATGGGTGAGATGATGATAAATATCAGCTTGATTGTTGACTTAAAAAAAATTGATTGAGGGGCTGGGAAGGTGGCTCAGTGGTAGAGCACTTGCCTTGCATGCCTGAGGCCCTGGGTTCGATTCCTCAGTGCCACATAAGAAAAAAGCCGGAAGTGGCACTGTGGCTCAAGTGGTAGAGCACTAGCCTTGAGCTGAAGAGCTGAGGGACAGTGCCCAGGCCCAGAGTTCAGGCCCCACGACCAGACCCCCCCCAAAAGAAAATAGATTGAATGACACAGCTTAGCTGTGCCGCCATCTGGGCTTGCCAATTCTTTTCCCCTGGGTTCAATACTTAGTTCCTCGGGTCACAGGTCCAGCTGAATATCTTAGGCTTCCAGGTCATGTTCCTCTGTGGAAAAATTATGGCTGAGGTAGCACAAAAGAGATGGATATAGGATGCCATTCCTGCCTCCCTGGGGAGGAGGGAGTAAAGGGGAGAGGAAAGGGTGAAGATGTTCCTTGAAACAGAAGAATCAAAAACAAGGGTCCTCACAGTAACAATGAGATGTACAAGACACTAGGTGGAAAACAAATTTTACAACATCAGGGAGTGGGGAGGGGGGAGTTGGGGAGGTATATATATATATATATATATATATACACATATATATGTATATATAATTGTAAAAATACCATACAGAATGGTGCATATATTATTTATATATTTATATGTTTTTATATATTATATATTTACATTTATATATTTATATATAAATATATATATAAAACAAGGGTCCTAAAATGTTATATATGGAGCTGGAAAAAAATAATTCAGTACCATATGATCACTTGTATCAATAGTTATTCTGAATCTCTTTGTTAATGCTCTATTTTGATATTTTTTGGGCCTATACTCAAAGTTTGCTTTGTCCTCCATGTGTTTACTCCATGCTGGCCTTTGTAGATGGAACTCGGGGCACATGGTTCATGATGTAAAGTTCTGTTCTCTCCTCCAGAGAGTAACTGTCTCTCCTTCTCCCCAACTATGGCTACCCTAGGTGGTTGACACACATGGACCACATCACGAGGCTCCATTGACCTAGAAACCATAGGGTTGGGTCAGTGAGGACCCCAGGAAGGAGACTAGAGAGTGGAGGAGAATAATGTGCCGGCTTCTGTCCTCCAGCCTCCTTCTGCAAAGTCCACAGAAATGGAGTCCCCAGAGCAAATATCACAGCTCTTGTGTAGCCTTCTTTCCAGATCCTGATCATCATCTTGCTCCTGTCCTTTCAGGTATAAGTGATCACAGGTGTGTTCTGGCATGTCAACACCCTTTCTACACCTTCATTACCAAACATGACGTCTATGGTCTGCTGAGAGGCAGACATCTGATGAGTCCAACCCAGCCAATGGAACTGGAAAGTTTATTTTATCTGAGCTCTGGAACATATTAAACATTGTGAGAATTTCCTATTCTTTGAAGGTCAAAGGAGTAATCTCTAGTGCCCTCTTAGCCTAGTATTTCAGGGATGAGACTGTGCTAACAAATGCTTTACATTTTTCTCACGGTAGTCAAGTGTAACTGATCCTGCCTGGAACAACCGCTCATGTCCTTTGGCATTTTAAATTATTAGCATGAAATTGGGTACAGAATTTTTTTTTTACCATTTTCATCCATTTAGAAGTTGCCACTGGAACAATAAAAAATACATCATAACTAAAATAATTACAACTTAAAGAGAAAACTGAACTGGAGGAATGGCTAAAGTGGTAGAGCACTAGCCCTGAACAAAAGCAGAAGGCCCTGAGTTCAAGCCCTGGTACTGGCATGCACACACACACACACACACACACACACACTTGAAAGAGAAAAAGAAAGAAGGAATGAAGAAAGGAAGGAAGGAAGGAAGAAGGAAGGAAAGGATAAGAAGAAGGAAGGAATAAAGAAGGAAAGAAAAATAGAAGGGATGGAAGGAGGGAGGGAGGGAAGAGGGAGGAAAAAAGAAAGATAAAAGAGGAAAGCTAATTGTGTTTTTATGCAATTGTGCCATCAAAGCAGGCTATTATTTGTTATACTTGGCTGCTGGAAATCTCTGAGTTACTTTCTACTGTTTAGGAACATGTGTATCATTTTAGTATGTGATTTCTTCTGGAGAGTCAGAAGCTCCTAAACCCTTTTGCTGCTACAACATAGATCTGTGACTTGAGAGTTACCAATAAGATGTATCTAGAGGAGACTAGGGGATTTCATGCTGCAAAATTGTGAGCACAATGAAAAGCCACTGGTGGTTAAACAACTCATTTCTAGAAGCATTATAAATTTTAAAGGTCATGTTCAATGTCCAGCTTTGAGAAACAAGTTGAATTCTCTATGCTCAGTTGTAATTAATACACGGACATATATATATACACACACACACACACACACACACACACACACATATATATATATATATATATATATATATATATTCATATATACTCTCCACAGAAACTCTAAAGTGGTTTGAAACTAGTTGCTGTTACTGACTCTACATCATGGAGAGTAGGTGGGGTATTATATTGTTTTAGACTAGATTGAAATTATAATCCTCAGTATCTCAGAAGGAGAGCTCACTTGGAGAAGACTCTTTAAAGAAGCAATTGAAGTTGGAGCCAGTGGCTCACATGTGCCATCCTAGCTATTCAGAAAGCTGAGATCTGAGGATCAAGGTTGTAATGTGGCCTGAATAGGAAAGTCCATGAGACTACTATCTTCAAGTAACCAGCAAGAAAAAAATAAAAGATGGAAGTGGAGATGTGACTCAAGTGGTAGTACGAATGGGAAAAGCTAAGCAAGAGGACTTGAGTTCAAGCCCCATTACCAGCAAGAAGAAAAAGGAGAAAGAAAAGAAAGAGGAGAAGGGGAAAAGGAATAAGAGGGAGAGAAGGAGGAGAAGGAGGAGGAGGAGGAGGAGGGGAAGGGGAAGAAGAAGAGGAGAAAGTAAAGAAGAGGAGAAAGAGAAGAAGAGGAAGAGGAGGAGAAAGAGGAGGAGGAGGAAGGAATTGAAGTGAAAATTCTGTCTAGGGTGGGAAGTTCCTTCATGTGATCATGTCTCATCAGTACCAATGTGTGTAGGGAAGGAGGAATGCACTTTGTCCACCCTTAGTTCTTACATAGGCTCCAGCTAGCTAGGTCTACAAACCAAATTCATATAAGAAAGGTTAACAGAAGAAAAGTCCTTGTGTTTTATTGATTTTACATTGTACATGGAGCTCTCCACACAAGAATATAGTCTGAAGAAATGGTCAAAGCAAGATGTTTTTGGACAAAGCCCAACAAATCTCTGATGAAATGACAGGCCACAAGGATCTCTGGGCCAGGCTGGTAAATCCCTGGGATGTTACTGCAAGTTCTACTGGGAAGGGGAAGATGGCAAAGATGGTGAGTGTACTTATCCAACTTCCTCCAGCCCCCATCACTAGACTCTGATGATAAAGGATATTTTCTTGCCTTGTAATAGGGAGAGACTTGTTCAAAGGAATACTCAGGACAGCTACCCTTAGGAAAGGACAGATCAGCTAGCCCTTTCCATATGTACATACAGATTTTCTAGTGTTTTCAACTTGCAATGATCCATGTACCAGTTTGTCAGAATTTAAGATGGCTCATCCTTAACTCTTTTGGATATTTGATTTTTGTGTGTGTATGTGTGTGTGTACACACGCACACATGCCCATACCAGTACTGGGCTTAAGCTTATTCACTCAAGGCTAGCATTCTGCCACTTGTGCCACACAGCTCCATGTCAGAAGGGGAGGGGGAAAGAGGGGAGGAGAAGGCTTTTTTTTTTTTTGTCGGTCATGGGGCTTGAACTCTGGGCCTGGGCGCTGTCCCTCAGCTCTTCAGCTCAAGGCTAGCGCTCTACCACTTGAGCCACAGCACCACTTCCGGGGAGGAGAAGGCAAAGCAAAGAGGAAGAGGAAGAGGAAGAGAAGGGAAGAGAAGGAAAGGGAAGGGGAAAGAAAGGGAAATCAAATGAACAATGGGGAGCTTGCATTAAGATTTTAAACCATCCTTGTAAAATCTGCTTTAGGAAGCGAATGAGAGCATAATCGCCACAATTGAAGAGCTGGTCATTTTTAGCAGGAAAATAACAGTATTGAAAGACTCAAATGGAAATCCCCAAATACAACATAATGTTTCAGATAATTATACAATGCCTAAATACAGAACCAAACACAAAGTCTAAAGTAAGAAGAGAGTAGAGCGCCAAGACAAACAGGATTTTGTTTTGAGTCCAAACTGTTAGCCCAAACCTAGGAGAGATAATGCTGGCCTGTAATCTTCAGAAGCACTGGACTTATAATGACAGAGTAAACTGTACAAGTGGAGACAGGATATGAAATCCATTGACAATCATTGTCGCTACAGTTGTTTTATCTTCCTGAACTAGAACTGTGCATTAAAAAGTTCTTTTACTATCCAAAGAAACAACTCATAACTTTAGAATACATGACAATTCTTCCCCCAAAACAGGGGAGGAAAATATAGTTCAAGGTTACTAAAAGAATTCTATGCCTTCAGGTCCACCTGAAAACCAGCTTTACAATGTCGGTGTGGGGGGGGAGGGGGGTATAATTGGGTGGGGGGAGGGGGGAGGCGGGGAAGGGAGGTGAAGGGTAAACAAAGGAGGAGGCTGCAATGCTTGGTAAGAAATGTATACATTATCCTGCCCATGTAATTGTAGCCCCTCTGTACAGTATGTTCTCAAATAAAATAAAATTAAATTAAAAAATAAAAAATAAAAAAAAATAAAAAAAAATAAAAGAATTCTATGCCTTCATCAGAAAGAATGACATTGCCCCATTTGTTAGGAAATAGAAAGACTTGGAAAAAATTATATTTAGTGAAGTAAGCCAGGCCCAAAGAAACATAGGTCCCATGGTTTCCCTTATTTGCAATAACTAGTATATGTCTGAGTCAGGCAGAAAAGGTCAGATAAGTTGATGTTAGGGAAATGAACCTTAAGATATGTATTCAAGTGTGTTTTTTCTTTCATGCGATTGTTTCTAACACATTTATAAGATTATTTCTTTGTTGCTTTGTATGTCCCTCTACCACGGTATAACCCCTGCTTTCACTGTATTTGATGTTGTTATAATTTGTGGAGGGGAAGGGAAAAAACAAATCGTTTAAATAGGGATACAGGTGGACCCATTGCAACAATGAGACGTACAAGTCATTATGTCGAAAACAAACTTTACAATTTTGGTGGTGGGGGGGGGAAGGAGGGTTGGGTGGGGGGTGGGAGGAGGATGGGATGGGAAGGGAAAACAAAGGAGGAGGCTACAATGCTTGATAAGAAATGTACTCATTATCTTGCCCATGTAATTGTAACCCTTCTGTACAGTATTTTCAGAATAAAAAAAAAAAAAAAAAAAAGAATTCAAAATGTTGGTCATGGAGCTTGAACTCAGGGCTTGGGTGCTTGTTCCTGAACTCTTTTGCCCAAGGCTAGCACTCTACTACTTTGAGCCACAGCTCTTACTTTCCAGTTTTCTGGTGGTTCATTGGAGACCGTTGTTGTATGGACTTTCTTACTCAGGCTGGCTTCAAACCTCAATACTCAGAACTTAGCCTCCTGAGGAGTTAGGATTAGAGTTGTAAGCCTGGAGGTTGGTGAGAATGTTGATACAGCTCAGCCATGGGGAAGGATTTTATTAGCACCTAATCTAGTAACTGAAGAAATCTGACACTTGTGTTCTAACTTGGTCAGTGGGACACCTAAAACCCAAGCCTTTATCCTGCCATTTGGCTCCCGGCCACTGGCACTGGTGGAAGTGACTAGAGAGTTCATATACAGGTGTGCTTCAAAATGTCCTCAGTGGTAGCTAAGCATAAAGAAGTACACAGTGCTACACTGACCACTCTTAGGCCTCTTTAAACTTCTTGATTTTTTTTTTTGGTACAGCAGATGAAATCCCAGTTGCTTGGCAAGTGCTTTGTCCCAGAGCCACATCCCAGTCCAAAATTTTTTATGCCACTTTTCCTTGTAATGAATGCATATATTGTTGCATGCATGGGAACACTTTTAAGATTGGGAATATGCCTATTACTTTATTATGCACTTATTGCTTTTCCTTAAGACATTGTTTTTATTAAATTTATTTTGTTTTAGGCCAATCCTGGAGCTTGAATTCAGGGCCTCATGTCCCTTAGGTTTTTTTTTATCTATTAAGGCTGGCACTCTTCCACTTAAGACATACCTCCATTTCAATAGTTTTTGTTTTTTTGTTTGATAATTTAATTAGAGAAAAGAGTCATGCAGACTTTCCTGCCCTGGCTGGCTTTGAATCGTGATCCTCAGATCTCAGCCTCCTGAGTAGCTAGGATTATGGGTGTGATTCACTCATGCCTGGCAAATTTATTTTTCTTCTTATCTTTAAACAGTTGTACAAAGAAGTTCTATTTCTTAAGACGTTTATAAAGTCCAGGATATATATCTTCCATTGGAGCCACAGGGTAATGAAGTCTACTACCCAGGCCAGGTAATGTTGTTCATCTCTTCTTTGGAGTGAATTTGCTCATCTGATGATTTCTCAGCTGACAATCAACTGAGGCTCAGGGTGGCTAGAGCACTATTATCAGGGCTTTGCCTTAAACAAGGCTTCTTCATCATGATTTGCCCTGAGACTCTGAAGGATGTGCAAAGATCCTGAGAACTCGGGAGAGGGAGAAGGCTAAGGGCTCCAGGAAGAAGACAAAGAGGTCACAAAGGTTGCTTTCTGGGCACCAATGGTTCATGACTGTCATCTTAGAGACTCAGGAGGCTGAGATCTGGAAGATTGAAGCTTGAAGCCAGCCTGGACAGAAAAGTCCATGAGACTCCAATGAATGAGCAAAAAAATGCCTGTTGGAGGCATGGCTTCAGTGGTAGAGCACTAACAAAACCAGTCTTGTACCCTACATCCCTTTGTGCTTTCTCCCCAACTTCCTGCCAAAAAGGACTTTTGAAGCTGGATATACAGCATTTCAAATCTCTGCCAGGTGAAATACATCTATAGATTCCACATTTTCAAAGAGAATGCCACTTCAAAGCTGGAAAATTGATGTAAATGCATCATTTTTTGTTGATTCTGGCTTTATTCTATCATTAATCTGTGATCCATGTGTTTTTCTCTGGTATGGGGACATCACCCACAACTTCATGTCCCGGCCTTGTAACACCTCACAGACTCTCATATTAACATAAATCAGTCTACACATTACTTAAAATAGTGTCTATTCACTTGTCTCCCTGAAGTCTCACAGTTTCTTGGCAAGTTAATTTACCTGATGGAAACCTTCCCTGAGCATCTGCCTGAGGAGACAGAAACAAGCGCATGGCTATTCGCAGATTGATTGATTGTGTGTGTGTGTGTGTGTGTGTGTGTGTGTGTGTGTGTGTGTGTGTGTGTGTGTGTGTGTGTGTGGTATGGTGTGGCTTGCCTTGTGTTACTCTGGTCAATAAAAGCAAAACCTAAATGTCTTGATACTCAGTTTTTAGACCCCAGGTCCAAAGTCCAGGAGTCCCAAGTTAGGTCTAACTACTCACCCCCGAAATGCCAAATAAAGGGATACAGCAAAGGGCAGAGAAAGATGCATTGCATGGTAGCCATGGGAAGGCAGCCCTTAGTACCTCTTCAGCCATCTTCAGAATACAGGCATTGGCTTCGGGTTAAGTAGGGAGAATTGGAAGCAGACCATGAGGAAGGTGTGCAGAGTTAAAACAAGCCACAAGTGTGACCATCAGCTTTGTCCTTGGAGGGATTTGGGGGATGTTATGACTTTATTACTAGAGCAGAACAAGAACAAGATGTCTCCTGAGTTTTGGGGTACTGTCTCTTTGAAAATGATAGGAAAAAGACATTTTGTGTCTAAGGATCAGTTCACCTTCCACACAAGATGCTTAGCTCTGAATCTTCTCTTTCTTGGGGCCCAAGGTAGATTGCAAATGTACTGCAGCAGAGAATAGGGCACCGATACAGAGTTGGGGTGACTGTTAGTTAATTCACAGTATCATTTAGGTTGCCTCTTCTAATCCCTGACTAGAGTATTTTGCTTATAGATAAAAATATATCTCTCCTGAGCCTCCATCCACAGAGCCTTCAGGTAGAAAGATCCAAATGAGCCCAAAGAGAACGATTCCTACATTAAATAGAGGAATTAGTTCTTTCCTTGCTCTGGATCCTGCACTGGGCCTGGCCATCAGCCAGAACACCAGGCTAGTAAGAGGAGAGCAGGTGAGGTCTCCACTCTAGAGAGCGGAATCCTTTGATCCCGGGGGAGACCACACTCTTCATTTTCATCAGCATAAGACCAGGTCTGGAAGCAGAAGGAGGTGCACCTAATTCATCATGCTTGTAGGTCCCCACAATATGACCCTCTGACAGGCAGAACATTGGCAAGTGAAAGAAATGGTCATCACGGAACTCTCATGAATTGCAAATGTCTCTTCATTAAAGGGAGAGATTTTGCTTGGCACCATCTGTTTGATATAACCAGGCCTACATCCTCAGGCTAGGAACATCTGCTGCTTTAATAATATTACCTCTTAATTAAAGCCCCAACCAAAAGGCAGTAGCTATAACCATGACCCTCGCCCTATAGGGGTTTAGCCAGATAGACAGCAGAATGGACCAGCCTGAGTTCAGCATGTAGGAGAGCACACAGGTGTGCTGTTCACCCCATAGCCCAGCTCCCTGCTGAGAGAAAGCAAATTCAGGTCCATGGAGCCCTGCATCCCTTTGACTTGATGCACCATTTTAAAGGCACTTTGTCTTTCCATTTAATTGATTGTCCACCGGTTTGGCCTCTCCGACCGGTGTCCTTTAAAGCTACTCTACCCTGCAGCATCTTGCTCAAGTAGATAATGACCTATCAATAAACTAACCCACAAGAGGAGCTGCTACTTCAGAAGACCCCACTGCCAGTTCTTTTGTACCACAAGGAATTCTTTTGTAATACCGTTTCATTAATGTTTCCTAAGTTCAGATTTTTATGTCGGTTTTTCCACGCATGATCGAAGAGATGAGGTGTGGAAATATTCCAATGTGTATACATTGGAATATTTGGGGTGGACCCATATTAGTTTGAACTGAGGTTCTCTCTCTCTCTCTCTCTCTCTCTCTCTCTCTCTCTCTCTCTCTCTCTCTCTCTCTCTCTCTCTATGTGTGTGTGTGTGTGTGCGTGTGTATGTACATATGTATGTATGTATTTATGCATCTTTTTCCCTTACAATGCCCTCCAATCCCACCAGCCTGTAACATTGCAAGAGCCTACACATGTATGTGTGTGTTTGTGTGTGTGTTGTGTGTGTGTTTATTTTGTTTCTCCTGAAGTTGTCTCATACTGACTTCTATGTGTCAGGAAGCTGCCACAGTGATTAAGTAAAACAAAATCAAAATTAATCATTACTTAAGGTTTGTTCATGAAACATTCTCTCTCTCTCTCTCTCTCTCTCTCTCTCTCTCTCTCTCTCTCTCTCTCTCTCTCTCTGACAGTACTTGTGTTTAAACTCAGAGTCCTTCACTTACTCAGCTTTCTTGCTTGTACAGCTGGTGCTCTACCATTTGAGCCACACTGTCCAGCTTGCTTGCCTGCTTGCTTGCTTTCCCTTTCTTTTCTTTTCTCCCTTCCTTCCTTCCTTCCTTCTTTCCTTCCTTCCTTCCTTCCTTCCTTCCTTCCTTCCTTTCTTCCTTCCTTCCTTCCTTCTTTCCTCCCTTTCTTTCCTTTTCTTTCTTTCTCTCTTCTGCTGGTTCTTTTAGAGATAAAATCTCACAGACTGTCCAGGCTGGCTTTGAGTCACAATCTTTCAGATCTTAGCCTCCTGAGTAAGCTAGGATCCTAAGCATGAGCCACCAGTGACCAACTAACAAATTGCCAGTGCAGTAGGATGGGGAGGTAGAAGCTATCAGGACTGGTTAGAAAGGGAGCCTGCCCCTCACATTTCACCTACTCTGTTATTCCACTGTCCTTTCTTCTCTGTACCCTGTGCAGGAACAGAAAGAGATCTTTTCTGGTACTATACTCTTGGAACTTCCTAGATCCCAGAACGGAGAGCCAAAACAAATTTCTTTCTTTTATAAACCACCCAGCCTTTGTTATTCCAGTATAGTAACAGAAAATGAACCAAGACAGCTTTGTGTGCATGGAAAGTTCTCGGTCACTGGGAATTTGTATAGGGGAATAGGGGAAAATGAATACTACTCTCCAATAGCCTGGGAAAGAGAAGACTGTCTGTCCTGTGCTGTTCAGCTCCATCACTGGAAGGAAAGAATGAATGGAAGCCTGAATGAATGAATGAATGAATGTAAAACCCAAGACAGCAATAAGGACCTCCTTAAAGTGTTAAGAGAGCCCCAACGGTCCTGAAAGATGATACTTCTACATCTTCATTGGACAGTCTGAAAACCCAAATACATCCTAAGGTTCTGTGTACTTAGGTCAGGAAAGGGTGCAACATCCATAAATAATTAAGAATTCTTTAAAATATTTATCTGAAGAATTATTCAAAGATCCAACCAATTTATTCATAAGTATTTTTCTAAGAGAAAGGAAATTCAAGCCAGTCTCTGACAAGATTGGTATATTAAAGTTCATAGCAGCTTTTTCTTTGTGACAGTTTTAATAGAAGCAATTTCAGTACTTATTAACAGATAAATGGATGGAAAACACTCTGTGATCAATCAGCTACTGAGCTGTGGGTGGGATATGGTCCAATTGGTCGAGCTCCTGCTGAGGAAGCAGGAATCCTGGAGTTCAAACCCCAGGACCTTTCTCAAAATTAAAATTATATTCAGAAGCCTGGTGCTGGTAACTCACATTTGTAATCCTAGCTACTCAGGAAGCTGAGATCTGGAGAATCATGGTTTGAAGCTAGCTTGGCAGAAAAGCTCACTAGACTGTCCCTAAAATAACTGGTAAAAGAAAAGTTGAAGACACATTCAAGTGGTAGAGTGCCAGCCCACCAAGCACAAAGCCCTGAGTTCAAATCCCAGTACTGCCAAATAGATATCTTTTGAAAAGTAAGTAAACTATTGATATATTCAGAAATTTATTTTCAAAAATATACAGTGAGCTGGGCATTGAGAGCTTCATGCCTATAATCCTAGCTACTTAGGAGACTGAGATCTGAAGATTGTGATTCATAACCAATTTCATTAGGAAATCTCATGAGATTTATCTCCAATCAATCACCAAAAAGCCTGAAGCATCGATGTGGCTCAAATGGTAGAGCCTTAAGAGAACACAGGCCTTGAGTTCAAGTCCTAGTGCCCTCACACACACATATACACACACACACACATACAAAATATATGTGTGTGAAAATAGAATATATGTAAACACATGTATATATATAATATCAATGATATTATTGATATTGCATGGTATATATTAATAATAGAATATTAAATATTAGACATTTTATAGAGAGATAAAATTAATTTTAAAATGAATTTTATTTAATCTTTGAAGGATTGAGTCCTGCCTTATTCCCCCGGGTCAAGCAAAGTACCAGGTGTGTGCTCACATGCTTGTCCACAGACAGGTCATTCCAACCTTGGCCCCCAGGAGATACTAGCCCCCATACCCAGCTTCCACTGTGGGCCAAGGACATCGCCCTTGATCCCAAGGAGACCATATCCCATTTTTTTTAATTCTCTGCTTCTTTGTTAAGCTCTATATAAGCCCACCCCAAAATCCAGTCCTTCCCACAACCTCCAAACCCATGGGAAGGTCTGGGCCCCTCGCTGTTACTCAAAAAACAGTCCTCACCTGTTGACTATTGAGTCAGACCTATTCCTTTTCTGTTCTCCTCCATTTTCCCAACAATCTGATATGTCTAAAATAACGTCAACATACAACACATAAATAGAAATTATCTAAATTAAATGTCAGTTAATTGAATGTCAATTGAATTATAACTTGATTATTATATATATAACTTAATTGAATTATAACTTAATTATAACTAAACTAAGCCACTCACAGGAGGCATTATTCTGTCCCACTCAGCTAGCGGCTACTGAGTGTTCACTCAAAAGTTCTTTGGTTATCTTCAGATGCTCCACCATCTGTATTTACACACACACACACACACACACACACACACACACACACAAAGGTCAACTAATTCCTTCAAGTGCACGTACCCCACCTACAACAGATGACCACAGTTTCCATATATAGAAGCAAAAAGGGAGGCAGCCATCTCTGTTCTCCTGTCCAGGTCTTAACACTTCATTTTTAGAAAGAGATTGCAAGTGGCATTTGGGGAACAGCTGGGTATATTCGACTGGGCCTCCTTCTCTGGGCTTCTCCTCCCTGCCCATTAGAAGTCACTCAAGTTCCAGGAGAAGTCATTTAGTTTTAGCATTTCGATTCTCTCAGCTCCATCTTCAGGGACTTCACAGCACTCCCTGCAATCCTACCTCTCATTCCAGTGGAGTTCCTGACCCCAGCACCTCCACCTCATTCTCTTACCAACTCTGCGTTTTTTTGTATTGTTGTTGTCTTTGGTTGTGGGGCTTGAATTCAGAACCTAGGTGATGTCCCTGATCTCTTTTGTTCAAGACTAGTGCTTTGAGCCATAGCTCCATTTCCAGCTCTTCTGATGGTTCATTGGAGATAAGAGTCTCCTAGCCTTTCCTTCGTGAGTTGGCTTCAAACCATGATCCTCAGATCTCAATCTCCTGAGTAGCTAGGATTATAGGTGTGAGCCACCAGTGCCTGGCTGACTCTACATTCTTCTAACCAGTGTGGATCTCTGAAAATGTCCTCCCACCCAAAGCTGAGAGAAAATAACAGAAGAGTTTGTGAGACAAAGAACGAGGCCCATGGAAACGAAATGTGTTTGTAAGCAATGAAGATTTCTTTTGTGGGGTAAAAAGTGAGAATGATATTTTTAAGAGAAATTCACTAACTAGAGACTCAGTTAATGTTTGATTTAGCCCAGAACCCAAGAATTTAAGTCTTTTCTTATTCAGAGTTGTGCTTATCTGTTTAGTTTGTATTCCATAGGTTGGTTACAAGGTTAATATTGTCATACACACATCTGGAGATCTTTTATCCTCACTTTTCCTTCTCCATTAAAAAAAAATTCTAATCCTTGCATTGGTGGCTCACACCTATAACCCTAGCTACTCAGGAGGCTCTTAATTTGAAGCCAGCCCAGGCAGGAAAGTCCATGAGACTATCATCTCCAGTTGATCACCAAAAAAGCCAAAAGTGGAACTGTGGCTCAAGTGGTAGAGTGCTAGTTTTGAGCTGGAAAGAAAAAAAAAAAGCTCAAAAACAGCACATCAAGGCCCTGAGTTCAAGCCCCAAGACCAGCACACAAAAATTTTTCTGGTGTTCCTCAAAGTGAATCAAAGAGCTGGACGCTCATGCCTGTAATCTTAGTGGATTATAGTTCTCTAATGCACTAGCAGAAAGGCAGAAGTAGAGCTGAGGCTCAAGTTGTAGAGTGCCAGCCCTGAACAAAAAGGCAAAGAGACTAAGGGACCACACCTAGGATCTGAGTTCAAACCCCATTACTGGCACAAAAAAAAATATATAAATCAAAGTAGATCAAAATTCATTGTTTGCTGCCTTGGTCATGGGGCCTGTCTTGGTGGGCTTGGATTTCTAAGGCATGTTCTTCTGTAACTGACATGAGAGCCCTTGCCTACGCTTTGTTACCATTTTCCCTCCATGCCTCTTCCCATTCCACCCCCTCAACGTTGGGAGATGGTTTCCCACTTCCCACTGACACTAGATGATACAGGACACAGCATGGAGAAGCCCATGGAGGAGGAAGACAACAATAATTGAAAGCTAAGATCCATGTTGCTTATCTAATTCAAGCACATTCCTGAACAACCAAACCCACTCCTTGCCTGCCTTAATGGAACCTAAGATTCTTTAGTTCTCACAGAACCCTAGAAATGCCTATCTTCTGAGCAACCTCTTCTTCCTTTAGAGTTGTCAATCTCACCCTTTCTACTGACTCAACTCTTTCCATTCAGATTCCTACCACAGGGGACTGGGGTGAGCAGAATGAGCATGCTGCTTCAGAAGAACTACTGGACGCAGGTGGCTCACGCCTGTAATCCTAGCTACTCAGGAGGCTGGAATCTGAGGGTCATGGTCAGATACCTCTGAGCTCTCAAGGCAATGCCAATGATGAACCTTCAAGGTGAGACAGGTGATGAAGTTTCCCTACCAGTGGTAATAGAATGATGAGCATTCTGCACTTGAATAGGAAGATGATATGGATGCAACCATGACCTTCCTGCTAACACATGAGTTGTTTCACAGTGCCATAAATCCCTGAATTATAATTATTTAGATGCATAGATCATATCCTATTTCCTGGCCAATTTAGTGGATCAGAAAAATCAACAAAATGTATCCAGAGGTTGGCACTGCATTGAGGGACAATAAGAGAAAACACAATTTTGGAAAGGAAATACTTAAACCCTGAGAACATCATTAAATAAGAATAGGCCACCGGGCACCTGTGTTTCATGCCTATAATTCTAGCTACTCAGGAGGCTGAGATCTGAGGAACTTGGTTCAAAGCCAGCCTTGGCAGGAAAGTCCATGGACTCTCATCCCCAATAAACCACTCAGAAAACCAGAAGTGATGCTGTGGCTCAAGTGGTAGAGCCCTAGCCTTGAGCTGAAGAGCTGAGGGACAGCACCCAAGCCCAGAGTTCAAGCCCCACAAATGATCCAAAAAGGACAGAATAGGCCTCCTTGCCAGCCAAGATATTCTGTTTATTTGATAGCAGCATTATGGTTGGAACTGAGAACCTCTCCACTTGCCAAGCTGGTGTTCTACCATGAGCCATGCCGCCAGCCTTGCTTTACGCTGGAGATTTTTGAGATAGAAGCTAGCAAACTTTTCTGCCTACCTGACCTCAAAAAAGAGATCCTCCAGGTAGATCTTAGCTTCCTGAGTAGCTAGGATTACAAGACAGCTACCCACACCTGGCTTTGCAGGTCATCTTGTGGCCCAAGACAGTCTGTGGGTACAATTGAAGCATTGCTGGTTCCCCTTAATTACACCAATTCACTCCAATGATTTATAGGTTATCTTCAACCACCTTATAAGCACCTTTAACGAGGAATTGTTAAATGAGTATATAAATTATCACTAACTTCCAATCTCTTGTGCTGTTGACTGCACTCAACCCTCAGCTGACTAGGTTGTCATGATAGTACATTGGACAACATGAATGATTTGTGAGCAAGTCATTTAATGCAGGGGGGGAGGGAAGGGCTGAGGTGAGTTAATATGATTTATATGCAGTATAATGCTTTTCTATTTATGTGATTGCATCTGCAGTTGTCATCAACCCACAAATGCAAGGCAGAGCCAGTAGAAACAAAGAAAAAGATTATGTCTTGAATGGAAGAGTTATTTAGTCCCCAACAACAAAGCAGAACGAGTGAAACACAGCAACACTGCTTCACCCAGATCAGGGACTGGCTCTCTGTAGCCATCATGTCATTTAACACTCATCTCTGGGATACTGATACTGGGATGATCCTGAACATGAAGCAGTTGCACCGTTCGTAAATGAGAGAGCTGTGATTTGAACCCCTGGCTCTCACCTCGACTTCACCTAGGGTAGCTGCCTGAGTCCATGCAGCTGTTTGTAGAAAGTTAGAACCATGTCAAAAATCAGCTAATTCAAGATTTTATTTTTTAAAAAGCCAAGTAGTCACTGTAGCTTGGACTGTGGAGACAGTAACAGGATTAAAGCTATGACCCCAAGCATGGCACTTTCCTACGATCCCAAGAACAGCTAAGAAGCTTGTTCACTTTCCTCCTTAGACAAGTCTCTGACTGCTGTTCTTCAAGGGGTGAGAGGTGACCTCCTGTTCCTCACTCCACCGAGAGAAAAGCTGTCTTTTCTGTCCAACTGTGCTGATTATGTGCTCCTGCTTTGGCCTGGTGGCTTGACTCTAATTAAGGAAAAGAGGAATTGCTTTGGGATAAGGAAGGATTTTTGAAATGTTAAGTTTTGCCTTAAACTGGTTTAGTTTTAAGATGGAATGAAGACAAGTCTCACACTGTTCAAGAAATAGCAGAGGGGGCAGGTATATTCTGAGATTACTTGTGTACTGTTAATCTTATTTCAAAGTTACCTTATGTAAATATGTTTTACCTATTCAAACCAGCCAATCATGAGCAGATTGTGAACCTGAGCTCAACCAACCTGAGCAAGTGGTGCCGAAACCCGGGACCCGCGTGAGAGGCCGAACCGGAGCCAGAACTCAACACGCGGAGAGGGGACGTCGGTAAATATCCCCCGGTATGCTGTTCACTGTAGATTTAGATATTTATTGGTTGCTTGCATTGCTTCTTCCTTTGTGGCTTGTCTTTTTGATGGTGCGCACTTGCCTCGAGGAGGGAGGGTTTGATTTAATCCAGGAAGGATGCAAAGTACTAACACGGCATCAGGATAGTCTATCAGAGTCAGCATCCAGTAATGGGGAAGAAAATAGGCCTAAAAGAAAAAGGGAAAAAGGACAAAAGGATCCTAAAGAATTAAAGCAGGAGGGATTGCAGCCCTCACAAAAGGAGGGGGTCTCAAGGAGACCCCCATGCCCTTCTTTAAAAGCAAACCGGTTCTCAGCCCTACATGTGGAAGGGCGGGACCAAGAATGCAGTGATCTTGTGAGTGACTCAGAGGAAGAAATGTTAGAGGAGGAGGGAGAGCAGCTCGATCCAGCTGATAGTGAAGACTTAGAAGAGGCTGCGGCTGAGTATGAGGCAGACAGATATGGGGGGGTGGCGCCCCCTAGGGGTAGGAGTACCGCAGCAGCCAGGAAGAGGAAACGGAGCTGGCCCTCACACGTCGGCCCCCTGGGCGTGCCCGCCGGCGGGGCGGAGTCACTTTATAAAAGGGAGCACCTGGTCACGATTAGCAGCCGCTTTCCCAGTCTTTGAGAATCCCATTACCAATGAGAGAATTCTTGAGCGGTTTCCTACTCCCAGTTAAAAGATTTAGTTGAGGCAGTCAGGACTTATGGGGTGACGGCCAATTATACCACTGCCTTGCTTCGAAGGCTAACTATTAATGCTATGATTCTGTGGGAGCAAAAACTGTTCAATATTTTCCTGAATTAGTGGCTAAACAGGCAATTTTGATCTGAAAAAAAAAAAGGCAATTTTGGGTATAAAGTATTGTTTAATGCACTTTGCAAAAATTCCAGATAAATTAATTATTCCATACACCCGTGAGCAAGTTGAAATTTTAGCAGCCACAGTGGATATGTGGGCAATTCTTGTTTGCTCATTTCCAAATGTAATTGATAACCATTATCCTAAGCATCCTCTGCTTGCCATAGTTAACAAAAATTTAGTGTATTTTCCTGTTGTCACTTCAAAGGAGCCCTTGGTTGATGCCCTGACCATCTTTACGGATGGATCAAAATCTGGACAAGGTGCCTTTTTTGTTCAAGGACACAAACAGCCGGTAGTCTTTAATTTTCGGCCGAATGCCCCACAGGCTGTTGAATGTTTAATTGTGCTTGAAGTTTTTAAAAGATTTGATCAACTTTTTAATTTATTTTCTAATTCATTATATGTTGTAAATGCCGTTGCTTCTCTTGAAGTTGCTGCTTCAATTAAGCAGGCCAGTACAATTTCTAATGTTTTGTTACAGATTCAATCCCTTATCTTAAACAGAAAACACTCTTTTTATATTGGACATATTCACGCCCACTCTATGTTGCTGGGCCCGATGGCAAAGTGTAATGCCCTGGCGGACCAGGCAGCTTGGGCTGTGGCCCTGGTTGCTGCTGATCCTGTAGAATTGGCAAAAGACTTTCATAAATTGTATCATGTACCCGCAAATACCCTTAGGAAAAGATATAATTTGCCCAGGCATGTGGCAAGAGATATTGTTAAAGCCTATAAATTTTGTGTTACCTTTCTTCATCCTCCCCATGTGGGGGTAAACCCCAGGGGGTTGAGACCAAATGCCCTATGGCAAATGGATGTTACTCATCTGACAGAATTTGGTAAGTTGAAATATTTACATGTGTCTATCGATACCTTTTCCGGTGTCATTCATGCCACACCTCTGGCAGGAGAAAATGTGTCTCATGTCAAAATACACTGCTTAGAAGCTTGGGCAGCTTGGGGAAAGCCCCTTAGACTCAAGACGGATAATGGCCCTGCTTATACTTCCCATGGTTTTCGCGCCTTTTGCGCACAAATGCAGGTTGCCCACACCACCGGACTGCCCTACAATCCTCAAGGACAAGGTATAGTGGAAAGAGCTAATAGAAGCATAAAAGAAATGCTTCAAAAACAAAAAGGGGGAATTGCTGAGTCAGCGTCCCCCAGGGAAAGACTTTCTCTTGCGCTCTTTACCCTTAATTTTTTAATTCTAAATGACAACGATCAGTCTGCCGCAGATCGGCATATGACAAGAGACCCCATGGATACTAAAGACATGGTTATGTGGAAGGATGTTATTAATAATAAATGGTATGGACCGGATCCGGTAATAACGAGATCCAGGGGAGCTGTTTGTGTTTTTCCACAGAGTCAAGAAGTACCTCACTGGGTGCCAACGAGACTGACCAGGCTGGTGGAGACTGCAGAAGAACCCCCTCTTGAAAAAGAAGACCCGCAAAATGAAGATGCCATCCACTCATCTCCTGATGCAGCTGATCTTCCTGCTGTTAGCAAAAGTGCTAATAGCAATCCCTGTGATAGCTAAACCAATGATGCTGTGGGCTGTTACAAGTTACTGACTGGGCCTCTGCGGTGTCCTTTTTCAAAGAGCGGGTGGGAGTCGGAATGTTTTTAGCCTGCTGCCTGGGAGGATGCGTGGTCTGCCTATGGTTGGTCTGTCGCCTTCGAGCCCAAACCAGAAGGGACAAGGTTGTTATCTCGCAAGCATTAGCCGCTTTGGAGAGTGGATCCTCACCCCAGATCTGGCTGTCGGCCCTGAGAGGCAATTAAGCCTTACCATCCTGCATAGCCTTAGCACCCCGAGGGATTAGGGGATCCCATTGCACCGGGACAGGTATGCAATTTGCAATTTGGGACAGGGTGCAAGGCAAATGCACTGCACTTGAGGAGAACCATCTCCTCAAGAAGAGCATGCTGGGTTGCAAGTGGGTTGATGCCCAAGATCCCACCTCTGCAAAAAAGGCATAGGACGGGCCTGGTCATCACTGGGGAAGGCGCGCCCCTCAGGCGAAGGCCAGTGCAAGGTCCTAATGTTTTAGACAGAGGCCCAACCTCTACTCTTACCTGTTGCCAAAAAACAAAAAAGGGGGAACTGTAGGGAGCCAGGGTAAACGCCATTACAAGATGGCGCCCACTCCCTTGCAGCTTTGAGGTAACCACTCCCTTTCAGGCGGTGCTTGGCGGGACGGTGGGTCCTGGGCTTTGTGCATGCACGAGCCACGTAGAGTCCCCAGCCAATCCCGTGGCACCTGGTGACAGTGAAAGGCAGACAACCAATGATAGAAAGACCCGTGTTCCTATTCCCTATATAAGTGGCCATGTTTTGGGTGCACGCTCTCTCGCACTCAAGCTCTCCTACAAGTAAAAGGCTCTCCAATAAAGCGTGATCTGAGAAGACTCCTGGTGTGGTGTTCGTTCTTCCAATATGGCCTACTGTGTTCGGAACAGATAAATAGGGGGGCTCCATGTGCCCGCTTGTCAGATGTCAGATTTTTCACTGCTGGCCCACCCTTCTGCAAAAATAAATTTTGTCTTGCTGAGGTGATTCTTTATTTTCATGTCTATCATTGTGACCTCGGAGAGCATATCTACAACACCACCCATCTGTGTCATCTTCTAAGGAGTCTGAAGATCAGGAAGGCTTTGGATGAAAGCAACACAAAGTTACACAGCAGATAAGCACTGGAAACTTGTCAGCCTGAAAAGAAACATGTCTCTGAACGGAAAGTACAATGCCCCAGCAACCCTCAGTGTAGAGAGAGGATTAATATGTGTTAAACACATTTTTCCATTCATTCATAGAGTAACAAATATTTATTAAATATCTACTATGTGCAAAGACATACTAAGCCATGTATTGATTGCTCATGCCTGTAATTCTAACTACACAGGAGGTTGAGAGCTGAAGATTGAAGTTAGAAGCTTGCCTGGGCAGAAAAGTCCATAAGGCTCCATCTCCAATTAACCATAAAAGCCTAGCAAATATAAGGCCCTGCATTCAAATCCCAGTACCACAAGGAAAAGGAGGAAGAGGAGGAGGAGACGGAGGAGGAGGAGGAGCAGCAGCAGCAGCAGCAGCAGCGGAGGAGGAGGAGGAAAAGGAAGAAGAGGGGGAAGAGGCGGAGGAAGAGGACAAGATGGTATGTTTGGGAGGCTGAGTCAGAAGGATTATTAGTGAGTTCAAGCCCAACTTGGACTTCAAGAAAGACCCTGTCTCAAAATAAAAACAAAATAAATAAATAAAGGTCAGTGCTTTATTTTAGTAGCTATGTAGCTACTCAAGAAACTGAAATCTTGAGAATCTTAGATCAAAGCTAGACTAGGCAGAAGAGGCCAAGAGGTTCCAGCTCCAACACTGCCAGAAAAATAATCAAGCTGGAGTCATTTTTCAAGTGGTAGAGCACCAGCCATGCTGGTGCCAGAAAACACTAAAGGGGAAAGAAGAAAGAGAGAAGGAAAGGAAGGAAGGAAGGAAGGAAGGAAGGAAGGAAGGAAGGAAGGAAGGAAGGAAGGAAGGAAGGAAGGAAAGAAGGAAGGAAGGAAGGAAGGAAGGAAGGGAGGAAGGGAGGGAGGGAGGGAGGAAGGAAGAGAGAGAGAAAATAAAGAAAAGTAAGATGATTCAAAGAAGGAAGGAAACAACAAAAAAGATATATAGTAAATTCCATAAGTAACATGGGAAAAAATAATTTTAGAAAGAACAAAAACAGCCACTTATGCAGGTTACTAAGTGACCAGGCTAAACACCAAAAGGTAATAGGTCATTTAGTATTTTAAGAAGAAAACTTGTGAGCCAAGTATTTTTTTAAATTTATCTTGCTACTTTAAATAGTTGTACAAAGGAGTTGCCATTTAACAAAGCAGTTTATGAATGCAATAGATCTTGATCAACGTCAATCCTTTCAACATTCTCACACATCCTTCCCATCCCAACCCTTCCCTCATGTTTCTTCTTGTTGTTGTTTTCTTTTTGGGTCCGGTCGTGGGGCCTGAACTCTGGGCCTGGGCGCTGTCCCTCAGCTCTTCAGCTCAAGGCTAGTGCTCTACCACTTGAGCCACAGCACTACTTCCGGCTTTTTTCTTTTTGCTTATGTGGTGCTGAGGAATCGAACCCAGGGCTTCAGGCATGCAAGACAAGCGCTCTACCACTGAGCCACCTTCCCGGCCCCGCCCCCATGTTTCTTAATTTGGTAGAATTTATATATTGAATTCTTATCTGCATTTTCTTCGTCTTCTCCTCTTTACTTGTCTACCACTCTTCCCTTAACCCCTTTCAAGGACCCATTTCCTGGTGCTTATTTTGTTGAACTTTGACTTAGCTTTTCTAAGAAACTACACTTTTTCTTCCATGAATCTATTCTTTTCAGTTAATACACTTTTGTCCACTTGCATATCACCCAATGTATTTATTTATATGTTTATAATTAATTCTAGCTTCCATATATGAGGGAAAATGTGGAACTTATTTTTTTGTCAGTCGTGGGGCTTGAACTCTGGGCCTGGGAGCTTTCCCTCAGCTCTTCAGCTCAAGGCTGGCGCTCTACCACTTGAGCCACAGCACAACTTCCGGTTTTCTGGTGGTTTATTGAAGATAAGAGTCTCACGGAGTTTCCTGCCCAGGCTGGCTTTGAACCGCGATCTTCAGATCTCAGCCTCTTGAGTAGCTAGGATTACAGGTGTGAGCCACCAGCACCTGGCTACTTAACATAATTTTTTTCTAGCTCCTTCCATTTCTTTGCAGATGATACAATGTCATTCTTTCTAAAGGATGAATGAAATTCCATTGTGTATATAAATCACATTTTCTTGATCCATTGGTCCATTGAGGGATATCTGGGCTAATTCTATACCTTGGCTATGGTTGGGCTAGTGGCTTTACTGTATCCTGATAATACCTGAAACCATGAAACTATTATATGAAGGAGGAGAAACATTAGGACTCCTTGGCACAGGTAAGAACTTTCTGAGCAAAAATCCAGAAGCACAGCAAGTCAGAGACAGACTTCATAAACAAATTGCATCAAATTTCAAAGTTTCTGCAAGGCAAAGGACATAACTAACACGCTAAAAAGACAATCTACAGAAAGGGAGAAGAATTTTGCTACTCTTCATCAGACAATGGCCTTATTTATATCCAAAATATACAGAGAGCTTAAAAACTAAACTCTCAAAGAAACAACACTCCAATTAATAAATGGGCTAAAGAGCTACAGAGGGACTTCTCAGAAGAAGAAATATAAATGGGCAATAGACACATGGAGAAATGCTCAACATCTCTGGCCATAAAGGAAATGTAAGTCAAAACAACACTGAGATTCCATCTCGCCCTAGTTCGTATGACCATTATCAATAACAGATACTACTGAGCACACAGACAAAAGGAACTTTAAAACAGTATTGGTGAAATGTAAACTTGTTCAGCCACTCTGAAAAGCTGTATGGAAGTTCCTCAAAAAAACTAAACATAGAACTACCCTATGATCTAACAATTCTACTCCTGGGCGTTTATCCAGAAAAGCCAACTATTTTTGATCCAACCAATTTGTATGTTAAAGTAACAGGCCTACATGAGTTGAGGGTGGTACTCAGTGGTAAAGTGGCTCTGGGTTCCGTTCCTAGCACTACCACCACCACCAAAAAACAAACAAACAACAACAGACTATATCTAAAAACTAGAATAGTGAAGAATAGTGATAGTAAAATATCAACTGTCACAGTTATTAAAGTATTTAAAAACCTATGAATATTCAAGCCTATCTCCAAAGTACATTGGGGGAGGAGGTACGGAACTGTTACCTCAAATGTGTTTCTAGGTATGCTATGTGTGATAGAGGATGTGAGAAGGTGTCTCTGGTCTGTCTTGAAGTCCCTCAAGTAATAGGCTTCCTGTCACAGGAAGATTGTTCCTCAGAGAAACCATGAAGATTTGACACAAACAGCTCTTGATGATGACCATTTATTACTCTCTTGCACCAAGGTGATTATCATTAAATCATACCTGCTTACTGCCAAATGACATTCCTACATATCTGTTCATCCCTGACTAGATCGAAGAATAAAAACACAGCTTTCCATGATTCTGTACGTCTCTATTTCTGGAGCCTCCATGAATTTGTCATATTTTTCATTTGTGAACTGAAGAGCAAACTAATGAAAATCAGTACTAATGAAGGAAGCAATTATCAGTCACCAAAGGACAAATCATTAAAAAAAAATAACAAAAATAAGCAATGTATGCATGATGGAAAATTTTTCCACTCTTCTTTTTGCAAGAAAAAGAAGAGTGCTAATGATTTAGAAAACATATGAACATAATCAATGTATTTTTAATAAGAGAAATAAACCCTTATCTAGACTAACGCAGAGAGAAAAACAATAAAATGAAAAAAAAAAACACAAATATGCCAGATTAAAACAAGGAGTTGCTCCAGGATAATTAGAACTATAACCCTTTTGTTTAATAAAGTTTTTTTTTTAATAAAAAGAAAAAAAAAGACTAAGTGTTAGAAATTCCTATATGAGTTTGGAGTCCAAATCTCAGTACTGGCACAATGCCTTACTACAGACAAAACTGTCTGGCTGAGAACTAGCAGGAAAGTATGAGAAAGTAAAGAAATAAACTCATATTAAAGCATGTGGGAGAAGCCAAGACTGCAGGAACTAGCTCATCAGAGAAGGGAACCCATTGGGGTGTTCCCAACACGTCTCCCTGAACTTCCTCTTAAGGAAGTTGCCAATTACTAGCAACACAGAGCTGTCCAGACAGAACATGCAAGGGCAGAAAAACTAAGCACAGTACCCAACATTTTAAATAATTAGGGAGGCACCTCATGCCCGTTATCCTAGCTACTCACGAGGCTCAGATCTGAGGATCACGGTTCAAAGTCAGCCAAGGCAGGAAAGTTCGTAGCTTCTTATTTCCAATTAACCACCAGAAAACCCAAAGTGGAGCAGTGGCTTAAAGTGGTAGAGCGCTAGCCTTGAGCAAAAGAGCTCAGGGACAGTGCTCAGGCCCTGAGTTCAAGCCCCACAACCATCACCAACAACAAGGAGTTAGAGAGAGAAAATTGGGTCTCAGAGCTACTACAAGATCCTAGATAGAAGAAAAAGGCAAAAAAGGAAACCTGATACCTGAGCAGACATGGTCCTCAGTGCCTTCAACATTTTGTAGTAACACACTCCCAGACTCTGAAGACAGCATGGAATTCAATGAAAAAGGGCAGCTTCTAATCAAAGCCCCATTCCTATGAATTCCCAAGATGGAAATATTTTTTCGGAAGTGTTGTCAAGGACGGAAAAGAAATGTCATCAAAACAATTCCTTGGGAAAAACCAAGATTCTGTCAGAAAAGATAAAATGTCAACCATTCATCTTTGATATCCTGTTTTGCTTTATATTGCTCAGAAGGAATAAGAAACTTACCTTTAAAAAAAAAAAAACATACACCCCACACTCCAAAAACAGAAAGTGTGTCATTTTAAAACACTGACTTGATGAGAAAATTAGCTGGAACAGACAGTTGTTGCTTTCTTTTTAAAAACATTTCTTGAAATACAATTCTTGTACCATGCAATGGAACTATTTAAAGTATAAAATCCACTGAGTTTTTTAGTATTATATTTGTGTGTGTGTGATGGTGTGTGATGGTGTGTGTGTGTGTGTGTGTTGTATGTGTTGTGTGTGTGTTGGTCCTGGGTTTAAATCAGGGCCTAGGTACTGTCCCTGCCCTTTTGTGCTCAATACCAGTGCTTTACCACTTGAGCCACAGCTCCACTTCGGTCTGGCCTTTACCTGGACTACCTTTGAATAGTGATCCTCAGATCTTAGCCTTCTGATTAGCTAGGATTACAGGCATCAGCCATTAGTACCTGGCTCAATTTTAGAACTTTTCATCACCTCAAAAGAAAACACTGAACAGGGAGCCTGTGGCTCACGCCTGTAATCCTAGCTACTCAGGAGGTTGAGATCTGAGGATCTCGGTTCAAAGCCAGCCCGGGCAGGAAAGTCCGTGAAACTTTTATCTCCAATAAACCCCCAGAAAACCAGAAGTGGCACAGTGGCTCAAGTGGTAGAGCACTAGCCTTGAGCTGAAGAGCTGAGGGACAGCGCTCAGGCCCAGAGTTCAAGTCCCATGACCGACAAAAAAAAAAAAAAAAAAGAAACATTGATATGTGGAAGCTAGACCATGATAAATTATACAGGACTCTAGGCATTCACATGCAGTAAGACTTCAAAGGAGGATACTCTTGGGAGAGGAGCACAAAGGTGCAATGCCTATGTGCACCTGATGCTAACCAGTGTCTTTTTTTGGGGTGGGGGAGATCCGGTTGTGGGGCCTGAACTCTGGGAATGGGCACTGTCCCTCAGCTCTTCAGCTCAAGGCTAGCGCTCTATCACTTGAGCCACAGCACCACTTTCGGCTTTTTTTCTTTTTGCTTATGTGGTACTGGGGAATCGAACCCAGGGCCTCATGCATGCAAAGCAAGCGCTCTACCCCTGAGCCAACTTCCCAGCCCTGACCAGTGTCTTAAAAGTTGGAGTTTATTCAATTGACCATTCGGGGCTAACTCAGCTCAGGAGTGAGCAGCCTCAAACTCAAATAGCTCAGGGTTTATAAAGGCAAAAAGATGCATTCTTTTAGAATAGATGCAAGCAAGCTGGTACACACACACAGAACTTAGCAGTTATTTTGCAAGTGTGTAAATCACAAACATTCTTGAAACAATTGAAACCATAAATACCCCTTTCAGCAAAGGACAGTTCCTGGTTTTGAGGCCAGGTATATCCGTTTTCTCAAAACTTCTGGGTCGCCCCTGGTCCAGAGAGTCCCTATGGTGGATACTGATTGCTTTACTACTACTTACTGAATTCCATTAACTGGGTGTTTAACTCTCTAATTTACATCAAGCCTTTATCTTTGGAATTTCCCCTTTTAATGACTAGCCTTGAGTTTTGTTTTCTAAAGGGAGATCCTGCCTTTCGAGTTTGGCCCCTATTCTTAAAAATCAATAATTTTGTTCTGCTTCTAATTTCATATTTTATATTCTTTTTTTGGGGAAAGGGTCATCACAAAATAATATTTATTGAAATGAACTCCAGGAAATAGAAACAAGAAGTTTTTTTTCTTTGTTGCTGTTTTTGTTTTGTTTTTTTCTTTTTGCTTTTCCCTTGTGCCAATCCTGGGGTTTGAACTCGGGGCCAGGGCTTTGTCCCTGAGCCTCTTTGTGCTCAAGGTTAGCACTCAACCACTTCAGCCATAGCTCCACTTCTGACTTTTTTCTGAGTAGTTTATTAGACTTTCCTCATAGGCTTTGAATCCTGATCCTCAGATCTCAGCCTCCTGAGTTGCTAGTATTCATTATAGGAGTAAGCCACCAGTGCTCAATTCATTTTTTTCTTTTCTTTTCTTTCTCATTTGTTCATGTATCTGTCTTTGGGAGGGTAAGGGGGGACACAGAAATGAACCGACAAAGGACAAACAAATGTTGCACTGTTAGCCCAGAAGCCTCCTCCCTCATAGCTTAACATGCTCTTTCCCAAGGCAACAGTAGGCTCATGTAGTAAAGCCAGCAAATGATCAGCCCCTACCTCCCTGACCCTGAGAGAGCACCCTGTTGGGATAGCTATGACCATAATAAAGCAGCGAGATCCCCCAAATCCCAGAGGTTATAAAAGGTCACCTGAGACAATAGCTCCCACTTCTCACTTGCCCTCACCTGGTGAGATGGGGTTTTGCAGGTCCCCTTATGGCAATAAACCTTTCCTTTGTTCTTCCTACCTGGATGTCCAAGTGGTTTTCTGGCTGAGTCTAATTTACTCTAACAGTGGTGCATGGGCTGGGAACTAGGTCTATCTTGGTGAATTTGCTCATCTGAGCTTCCTGGGAGCTTGGTTCTCAATCGCCTCTGTGCTAGTCACCCTCTCACCCTGAGAGTTGCAACCCCAGGGGCCCGGATTCCTGCCAGACTGACATAGCCACCACAAGGCCCTGCCACCCAGCGCTCTCCTATGTCCAATTCACAGGGCTTCATTTATCTGCATGGGGTAAACAGACTTGGGATTCCTATGGTGACATTCTTTTCTTTTATTCAGACTTGTAGTGCCAACTTTTCTTTAGCCCACACCCCAAAGCCCCGGTACCAGGCTGGTAGTCTCCAGCTGAAGGCTTAGGGTCTGAGGCACAGGTCTAGGACCCAGAGCTGAGGCTCCCACCACACTCTCCCTAAAACCAAAACACTCTGGGGATGCCTTGATTGTTTTGGCTTTAGATCATGTCACCAGTGGGTAATAATTCTCAATCTAAGATCCCATATTACTCCCCGCCTGGGGTGTATATGGCCAATATGCTTTCTCTCCACCTAGCTCCTGGCCTTAAGCGCCGGCACCTCATTGATTTGTACAACTGAGCATGGACTGATTATGACCTAGGGAACCCATCCAAATGGCTGCTTAAGGGTACCTTTAACCCCATGATTATTCGGGATTTATACAACTATTGTGAGCACTTGGAAAATGGAGCACATCCAGGACTTCCCTTTTCTTCACTCTTTTTCTCTAACTCCCTCAATACTAAAAATCATCTCTCTGCAAGCTAAAAATCATTTAAATCCTTCTCAAGCCCAAACTGTCTTCAAACTCTCTCCCTCCCGCCTTCCCTGCTATTCCCATTGCCACTGCCGCCATTACTTCTGACTTCTCAACCCCTCCCCTTCCAACTTCTCAAGGTCCCAGCCGAGACCACGGGCAGCTCCCTCCTCCCTCCGACACCAGGCAGCTCCCAATGCCCCTCAGCCCCTGTTCCCACTCCAGCTCTTGCCCCTGCCCCTCTTCAGCAGCTCCTCCTATGGCTCCTCCCTGGGTGGTCCCTTCCCAGCCCCTTCTCCCACTTCACTCCCTCCCATCTTCTCAATGGTTTCTCCTTCTCATCGAGTTCTCAAGTCTGGGATCAGCTCCATCTCTGTCTCTCTCTGTCTCTCTCTCTCTCTCTCCAAACTGGAGATTATTTCCTACTAAAGTGCCTTCACTCCCACTGACAACCATTGGACTTGTGCCCAGAGACTCAGGTGCAGGCAGGGTCCCAGGGATACCCTTCCCGACCCACCCCTAGCCCCAGATTCCCTCTCAAGGTCCAGCTATCCTGGATCAGTGGTTCCTCATGCACATTCTTCCTCTCGGCAGCCAGTTTGGAGTCTCTAATCTAAGACTGTTGGTCTACTACAAACTCCTTCTACTAACCTCTGTCCCTGTCTCCCTGCCTGCCTCTCTGTGTGGGCATAAACCTTACATTTCTCTGGCTAACACCTTCTTCCCTTCTAGATCCTAAATAAATGGGCCTCTGCCCCGTCTCTGTCATTAATCCATCCTTGACAGTGGCTGGCTGGCTAACACACTGGACCAGCTTCTCTGTTTTACTGCGTTTCCTTTTACTGCTCTCTCTTTTTCCCACCCCAAAATGTCTTTGGGTCTCAGACCATAATTCAATTATTTTCTCTTTCCTGAGTTCACCCACTTTGGTATCTGAATTCTTAATTTCTCCCTTAAGCCAAACTCCTCTAGGAGGCTACAAAATAAAAAAAAATCCCTCCCTCTTGCCTCTTCCCTATCTGGAGAGCTCTATCCAATCACTTCCTCTCATTAAAAACCTGCTCAGCAACCCCCTCCCCCAATTCTCTTTACTGGCCTTGGAAACAGACACCTAGAAAAAGATAGAAGACACCTGATGGGTTTTCCACACCCTCCCGTATTCTTCCACCAAGCTAACTCTTCTTCCCTCTTCTACGTATTAAAATATCAATTCCTATTCATAAACCTTGCTAACAGAATCACCACCTATCTTTACAGGCCATGTAAACTGAGACCTGACCATCTAATATATTTTCTTAGCAACGATGTCTAAGCTTATTCTATTGTCAAATTTCTAATTCTAAGTAACTACTTACCATGCTGGTACCTCTTGCTGGGAGGAAATTCTCTATCTAGTACTCTGTGTTAGGCTTTTAAAAAGAGGTAGCCGAGTAAGAACAGCACCACGCCCGTGGTATTCAGGTAAGGGGTAGGTTTATTCATCCGTTCTGGCTGGCACCAGGCCATCTTGGCCCTCCATGCAGCTGGAAAAGGCCTGGGAAAGATCTGGGAAGGAGGGCCTCTGGGCCTGGGCTAGACCTTATCTAGGGTATGGGCGGAGAAAGGTGTGGCCACATCAAATTCAGATGTGACCTCAGCGGATGCAGATGTGACCTCTTCCAGGTATGCCAGTTGCCTAGGTAATGCAGGTACTGGACAGAGACTCTGTGAGGAGGGTGGAGTCTGCTCGCCATCCAGGAGAAGACCTTACACTCTGATTCTGCAATAATTCACTTTCTAAATGGCTTAAATCGGAAGCCTTTCAATAGACCCTATTTAGGCCTGGAACAGGTCAGGCATCAAGAAGACGCCCTGCCATATGCCTCCATGTTCATGTCCTATGGCTTATCCCCTGGATCATTCTTCCCTGCTCACCATGGTGTCCCACTTCAGCTCTCCATTTGAGCTGAATTAGTGTGTTGTTATTGGTTTTTTTTTCTATCCTCTCTGGCCTATTTCCTAACTGTACTAAGTGTATCAACAGGCTCCAAGATTTGGTCCTTCAAAATGGGGCTTCTCCTCTTTCCCACCTTATTATAAACGTCCCACTAAAATCCCAATGCCAAGGAGGGCATCTGGGTTCCTTAAAGCCACTGGCAGATGGCCTCGGTGGACTGGCTGCCAGGTGATGGAAACCCCCACAGGGGAGGGGTACTCCCTGACAAATTCCAAGGCCCTGTGGTCTTTCCACCACTCTGACAGCCAGCTCATCGATGCCGGATATACCATTCATGCATCTTTTTGGAGTCACTCAAAAATCTTCCAAAAATCTCTGATTTCTCTGTACTATTTTATGTTTATAGGTTTTCCCAAAGACCTGGGATTAATCCTTCTGTTTGGACTTGTGTCTCTAGGGGGAAAATCAGAGTCTACTAAGTGCTATGTCTCCTTCTGCAAGAAGGCAGTTGGGAGTTTGAAGGCAGCTGAGAGCCTGGTTCAAACACCTAACCAAATGCCTGGCTAACACAATCAAGCCCTGAAAACATGAGCTCCAGCTGAAGTGCTTTGTTAAAAAAAGGTTTTGTCTTGAATCTTGATCATTGGCAAAAGATCTCTTGCCACTAAAAATTACTCACACTTATCTATTCATGGGCAACATAAAAACTGTCAGCAGGTGATAAAGAGGGAGTCCTACCATCTTTGATGAAGAAAAACACTAAGAAAAATGTAAACCAAGAGGAAAGTTAGTAAAAAGGCCTTGACAAGGGAAACTGAGGAAACACCTTTGGATAAGAAAGTATTTGGAAAGTAAGAACTGTCTTAAATGTTTGTTCCAAAATAGAAAAGGTAGAAATGAAGACAAACTCCAGAAGGTTCTAGTAGGTGGCAGATGGTATGAGTATGTCATAAATTCGTGTAAGATAAAACTTATTAAAACTGGTATGTAATTGAGTTAGTTGTGATTTAAATACTGATGTAAAACCAGCATATCATTCTTTAGGTCCATCTAAAGTCAAGTGTATAAATTTGTAAGCAACTGAGCAGGAGATTTGACAATCCATCTGAGGGACGTGGCCTGGACCACATCCTGATTACCTCCACCATGGTAGACTGGATTCCTGACTGACTCCATCACACATAGCTGATTCTTCATGGAAGACTGCTTTAGATTTACAAAAACTAAGACTTTTGTGGGACACTCTCTGTCAACCTTACCCAGCCTGGCCTGAAAATGCTGGCTATGTTGCTATGCTATTGAAACAGGTGTAGGCCAGGAGAGCCTCATATGAACTTTGGTTATCAGGTTTTTCAGGCAGCCAAAGTATATTATATCTATGCTAACACTCTTATCCCATCTATTGAGTTTTGTCATTGCAGAGTTCTGGCAAGTATTTGTTGGTCAATTCTGGACAGAGTGCAGGTAAGCTCTGCTTGTTCCCATTGATCTCCTTGTTGCTTTAATTGGAAATAATAAAGGGTTTTCATGGCAAAGATTGCAGTTCAAAGCCTGCCTGGGCAGAAAAATCCCTCTGAGACTCCCATCTCCCAACTAACCAGCAAAGACCCAAGCTGGAAGCATGGCTCAAGAATTAACCAGCCAACTGCTAAAAGTGGCACTGTGACTCAAAGTGGTAGGGTTCTAGCCTCAAGCAGAAGTGCTTAGGGACGGTGCCCAGGCCTTGAGTTCAAAGCCCATGAATGCCAACTGGGATGAGTTATCCCAGCAATGAGCAAATCTCAGGATGAGGCCAGTCCTGACAACAAAAACTGTGGACAGGAGTAAAAGGAAATGATGTCATATCAGCCACTTGGTGCTTGCCCTTTCAAAATTAACCAGAGCTGGGAGATCAAAAGAAATAAATTAAGAAGCTTGTCTAATGTCCATACCTGTCTACCTTCTAACTGGATAGGAATTTACATTTTTGCCTTTGTGACCTGCTATTTGTATCGATAGTGAGTCTTAAGACTCAGGGCTGTTCGCTTTGGCAGCTTCCTGGGTCTCTTATACATACCCTGTAATTCAGATATCTACCAAAGCCTCCACTCAAGCCCCTTAACCACCCCAACCCAGCCCCAGTTTCTGACTGAAGACCGGCAAAGGGATCCTTCACATCCATCCCAGGGGACCATGCAGAAGCAGGCAGGAACAGGAGAAAGATTATTATAAGGTTTATTAGAGGATCCATATTTCCTCCAAGAGGGAGCACATGGCACCTGTCCCTACTAGGTAGCAGCAGGGTCTGGGGGTAGGTGTGTCCTCCTCCACATCAAAGGGCTGGAGGTGTAAAATCCACCTGGGAAGCCCTGTGCGCATCCCTGTCTGTACAGGTCCAAGGCTGCCCCCCTACTGGATTCATCTTGGCACATCAAGAGCCACTGGCTTAACCAGCCTTTTCACTCCTGTGGTAAACCAGACCATACAAGCCAACTTGGATCTATCCAGTCATCCTCTCATCACAGAAACACCAGGCGCTAAGGATAGCAAGGGAAGAAACATCGTCAGCCATCCTAGCCACCCCAAACAAGTAACATTTAACCCATTTCCTCTTGGGATGGGTTTAGAAACAGTACCCCTGCCAGACTGGCCCCTGTCTCATCAGATATTGGCAACCTAAAATACCAATATGGAGAATCCTTCTCGGAGTCCTTGCAGGACCACATGCATTATAACATCTGGTTTCACCTGTCCCCAACTTTTGTCTGAGGCAGGAACTGAAGATGGGGCATGGGCTCACGCCCTGCTTGCTTCTGGTGTGCAAACCTGCAGCAGATATAAATACCATCTATGCTGGCTCCTATAATTGGGGTGAAGTAAGGAGGTCAGGTCTGGCCAGCGCCATATTGGCCACATGGTGGATGGTAGGGTCTGGCATCTTGTCTTCATGCTGGGGAAGGGAACTCCCCTCCACCCCCATCACCTGTCTCCCAAGTAATGGGCATGCCTAGACCCCTGGAAGCAAGGGCAGGCACTTGGCTGATAGGTTGCTGAATCTGTCAGTTCAGTGCCTGGGACTGGAAATTTCCTGATGATCTGCCCCTGCTAGGTTACTGAATCTGTCAGTCCAGTGCCTGGGACTGGAAATTTCCTGATGATCTGCCCCCTTGCGCGGACCTATTTAGGCCCGGACCAGCCTAGCCTCAGGACTCCGTGCCATGTGTGTGTCTGTGATCGACCTGTGTCCTGTGTCCTGGCTTGTCTCCAGTCATCAGGGAGTCCCAATTCAGCTCGCCATTGGAGGCTTGTTGGTATTGCTTTTGTTATTTCTTTCCTCTTTAGCATGTTTCCTAGCTGTGTGATGCGTATTTGTGTGCTGCAGGCCTTTGTAACAACTGGCGGCCTGCAGCCTGTTCACTGTATAGTAAAGACTTCAATATTCTATATTTTCAAACGTGGCTTCTGGGATGATTTACCTTACAACAGGAAAAGCAGATGCTCGGATGTTACGCACACCCCCAGGTAATAATGTCAAAAATTACACTTGTGCCCAGGTTCTCTTCAGTGCCCATGACTGTATAGAACTAAAGAGGGGCAACTTTGCTTGTGCCAACTATTGTAAGGTGAATCATCCCAGAAGCCACATTTTAAAATATAGAATATTAGAGGCTTTATTATGAATGCATCTTATATGCTAAGGGCCACGTTTCCTTACCCAATGGCTGGGTATTTTTTTTTAACCTGTGAGAGTTTTGCTCTTAATTATATCCTTGCCAATCTGCTTCACAGCTCCTAACGCTGCCTAAGCCATCTAGCTGTTGTACCGCCCCACAAGGAGCTCTTCCAGCCTCAGTATGTGGTCTAGTGCTGAATGAGAATTGTACATTGCCCTCACTTTTTCCTTGCTTGATTACAAGGGCTGGTGGTAGGAGCCTATATATTTGGCATGTGTTGTGGCAAAAAGCATTAACTATACCTCCTCTGCCATTGCACTGCTGTTCTTGACAATCACACTGCCTTGATTACTCTTACTCCACCACTAAAGGTAGGAGGAGATTAAAAAAAAAAAAAAACTTGTGCTGCTATGATCTAACTGATAGCAGCTATGTCATCAAGGAACAAGTCAAACATCTCAGAAAACTTTCCTCCCTGACTCATGCCTATCTTGGGTCCCTTAATTGCATTTTTTGCCTCATACAAATTGTGCCTTGTCTATTCTGGTACATGAAGAAAGAACATCCTTATGGGAAAGATGAGACTTTTCACCCATCAGAGTGCCTGGTCTAGTGTCCTTGTTGATCCCTTTCTTAGCAGGAAGCAGCTCCAGGAGAAATGACCTTTGCCCCTGCTCCCTCCCGGGTACCACCCTCATCCAATTATTAAACCAAAGAGTGGGGGATGTTAGCCCAGAAGCCTCCTCCCTCATGGCTTAACATGCTCTTTCCCAAGGCCACAATAGGTCCATGTAGTAAAGGCAGCAAAAGCAAACATTAAGGGCAAGGGGGTATGGCTCAAGTAGCCCAGTAAGCCATGAGGCTCTCTTCGAATCTCAACACCACCACCAACAACAAAAAAAGTTTAAAAAGGAAAAACCTTATACCCTTTAGCCTCTTAAAATTTGTGCTCCCACGCCAACTCCTTGGCCCTCAGTGACCATTAACGTATTGTTGTCTCCGCAGATGTCTCTGTTGTGGACCTTCCTAGGAAAGGAATCAGCCAACAGCCTGACTTGGCAGCCAGCGCTCTCTTGATAGCATCAAGAGAGTCAGTGTTCTCCCAGATGTAGGCAGGTGGCAGTACCCCTTCCTTTTCAGGGACAATTTTCTAGTATGAATGCGCCTCATTTGCTCATTTATATCATTTGTATGTTTATCTCCTGATAGTCATTTCCGTTATTTTTGCCACTCAGGGGCACTGTCCGTATGTGTGCATAATTCTGTGCTGTTGTAAGTGCTCATTCCGCTCATTCCCTTGGGCTTCATGCCTGGGGAATAAGTTGCTGGGTCACAGGTTAACTCCGTTGCATTCTTTGAAACACAGCTAGCAGACATCCCAAAGTAGATTCACCATTTAGATGACCAGATGAGAGTTCTTCAGTATCATCAGCTGAACACACTTGAGGACAGAGCATTAGTTTCCTTCCCTGTGAGAAAAACACCTGGCACAACCTAAAGAAGGGAAGATGTGTTTGGGTTCATAACCCATGGTGGGGTGGATTCAGATTGCTGGCAATTGAAGCCACACAAATGGAATCTGTGAATAAGGGCTGCTGCTGCATTTTCTGTGAGGTACAGCTTGGGTGTGCCCTCCCACCCGCCTCCCACTGTAAAACAAGATGATGTGTGTAGACTAGAACCTTGTTCTCTTTCCCTAAGCACACCCAGCTATTAAACTACACTAATTTCCTACCCATGGCTCTATTATTCCCAACAAGGTCCAGGTCATAAATGGCTCTGCCAACCATATTCTGACTCCTTTGAAAGAATACCTTTCCTGGTCAGTTCTTGATGTGGGCTTAGAATCCAGGCATACAACCTCTCCCCCACCTCCTTGATGTACCAGTCCCTGATCTCCTGCAAATACACCTAGAGTATAGCTCACATCTGGAGCTTCGTTCCAATTGTGTTTCACCATGACCTCCATTTTCTCCCTTCGACGGTGCCTTTACTCTTGGATTTCTTCACTTTGTTGCAAATGAAGTGAGCTCCTTGGGAAGAGATTAGGAGCTATCAGTCATACAGCCATCAGCTGGTGATCAGTGGAATGGAAGAGTAGGTTTTATAACATCATCTTTCTGGAGTGAGCATCACTGATTTCTCCATGCATTTCTTGGCTGTGTGTGTCACTGTAATCCCACCTGCCTGAGTCTGAAGCACAGCAGCTTATCACTACCGAAGGCCTTGGATGGAAGAAGCTCTTCTATTACAGGTGTTCACACAGAAGGAGAGCCTCTGGCACCAGCAGGTGTCACAGAAGGGTGTTCCTCTTCAAAGCCTGGTCCATGTCCTAGAGGCAACAGCAGCATCTGGGAACTAACTGGACATGTTGAATCTCAGGCCCCACTCCAATCTAGACAGGTGGGAGCCTACACTATCCAAGCTCCCGGTGAGTCAGGATCATAACAAATCTGAGAAGCCCCAGACCAGCACTGAGGATCATCCCTGGCCATGTTGCTACAACCACCATCATGGATGATTAGAATTCAAATATCTGGGGTAGGGTCTTCTGGAGCTGCAGCCAGGCAGTGGAGGGTCCCTGTGTCCTTCTTCAGTCCTCCTGCTCATTCTCTGCTATGGTAATATCTGTGAGGACTACTCTAACTCCAAGTTTCCCACCATCCCAAGCACTTTCCCCATAGCCCTTCCTCTAATCCCCACCACCCTCTAACCTTGGCCCTGGAATCCCCAGATTATAGATATGACTCTAGAACCTCCTCCAGCTGGGAATTTTGTCATTCTTCATTGATGTCTTGAAAGGCTGAAAGGCTAAGCAATCCTGGGGAAGATCGAATGCATCATCAGCTCAAGACACTGTAGAGGCTCAAGACAAAGTTGATGTGTAAACATTATGAAAGAGACTTGGAGCCAGAAACCACAAGGCTGAATAACATGGATGGCCCAGCCCTGTGTCTAGATGGTGTTAGAAACTCAGCTGGTGCTCAGTCGCGGTTTCTCTGAACACCTGGTCCCATATCTCCACCATTCAGGCCCTTTACCATGGTACACATCAGTGAGTGCTACTCTGTGCCAGTGTTCTCTGTGTACCAGGGCAGCTCAGGGCAAGCCTCTGTGTTCCTCTTGTGGGTCATTATGTAAGAGGCAACTGAAAAGCTACTTTTGCTGGGCCCCTGTGACTTCACTACACTAGACACCCAGCTTTCTTATTATGTATTTGTGTTCTCTGACCTGAGTTCTTCTTTCCTACAGTCATTGCCATCACTTGATCCACCCAGAAGCACCCTGTGACCAAAGGCAAAACGGTGCCATTTCTCAGGCATCTTCTTACCATCTTGAAGAGGACAGTCAAAAGCTATAAATCACCCACCAGGCCTTATGAGAGTCAAAGACTGAGCATATCACCCACTAGGCCTGTGACTTGGGACTGTGTTAACTGTGTATACCTTTCTCACCCAAAGGCGGCTGAAGATGAACTCAAGTGCTGTCTTCTTCCCATGACTGCCATATAATAAATCTCCTTTCTCTGCCTTTCACTGTAGCTCTTTATTTGAGATTATGTGACTCCTGGGCTTTAAGTCAGTGGGGGGGGGCGTCTAAAAACCCAGTTTCCATTCCAGAACAGAACATAAGGGAAAAGGTGGTACTCAACCCAGGTTTCCTCTATTCCATTTGCAGCTATGATGGCCAACTCTATCTCATTGGCAACCATGGTACCACGGGGCTGGATGTCTGAGGGCATCGTGGCACTCTACCCTTTAACACAGTTATGAGTCTGGTCTCTTAACATCATCTGTCAACCCAAATTACCACTTCCACCCAACTCATTTTCATCATCTCATCTGTGCCTTCACCCAGGTCCCACCAAAAAATAAACCAAGAGAGATCCGTGAGTTACTCTGATGTTTATTTCCATGCATCTTAGTCCACACAGTTGGTATAAAATCAGAAAAAGCAAAAGCAACAGCATATAAAGGTCTGGAGTCTTAGCATCACAAGGCACCGTATATACATCTACAGTTGGTGGCCAATAGAAATCATCGCCAGACAGTCCTTGAAGCTACAGAACATTCTAGACCCAGCCAAGCCTGGGAGCTCAAGGGTCCCAAGGGTCTAGACACTTGTCCTGATGCTCTGACCGCTAAGCAACATATGGAAGTGATCGAGGCTTTAAGATGTACTCATGATAGTAACAGAAGCAGCCTAGCTGGGTACAAAAGCAGTTATGAGTCATTTACACAATGCAGAATTCTGCACGTCCCCATTCTGCTTTTCTGTGGTAAGATGGTTAATTGAATTTCCAGTGAGTCGTTTAGAGGATTAGTGAGAATAAGGAATGGTAAATCCATAGCACCATTTCACAGATTTCTTGTCACCCACGACTTCTCATTTCAGATGTGTGACCGAGCTATTCTGCCTGGAAGGGCAAATATTCCAAAGCCACAAGCCGTGTTTCTGCCGAGGGCTCCAGTCTGAGCATTTGGTTGGGTGCTGAGGGCCCCACAATGAGATTTAGATCATGAATACCCTGTGCCCCGGGCCCTGATCCCTCCCATCCACCCACACACACATGATAAGGCTTTGGAAGGCCACTGGGGGTGAATCCCTCATACTTTGGTTGACTAATAGGGTGGAGTGGGAGGGAGGTATTTTCTTTTAGATGAAAGCCAGGGGAGGGGGTACGTTTATTTCTGGGCAAAAATAAGAGACTGGAAAAAAAAACGAAAACAATACTGAGCTTGATTACACTGTTAGGATGTAAAAGTTCCTTAGCTACATCTTTAGGGTTCAACACGAAGGCTGATGGTCAACACACAAAGCAAACAATACTATGTACATATATGTAAAAAGTGTTATAAATAGGTTTTATAAACCGTAGATATTATATACATCTTCAATCGACAGCAATGCCCTCCTCCCCCCCCCTTACCTTCTCAACTGTTTTAGGTTTGGTTTGGCTTTAAGTCGGGGTTTGGGGCTAGCTCGGATTTTGGTGGTTGGTTGTCGTTTCCTGATTTCCCTCCTTCCCTCTCTCCCTGCTCATGCTCAGAGCCTCCCAAGGACCCCTCGGGGCCCCTCCATGGAGGCACCTCATTCACGTTTCCGCAAGATCACGTAGATAACCCCACTGAGCAGGGCCAGCGGGAAGGCCACCCAGGCCAGGATGTAGGCAAAGCCGTAGGAGTAGTCAGTGTTGAGGTGCCATTCGGAGTGTCTCACTGTGTAGATGGAGGCCGCGCTCATCACACATAGACCTGGGGGAGAGGACAGCAACAGCGGGTGAGAAAGGTCTGGTGAGTCCTCCCTCCAGAGCATCCCCAGGGACAGCACGGGGCAGGAAGCATGTTTCTCACCGTGGAGAGAACCTGCTTCTGGGTTCAAATGCGAGGGGAGTCTGCTGAAAACGATGGGAAAAACAAAGCTACCTCCCACTTCCAAACTCCAGCCACCTAAACCGTGACCTTTGAGGGTCCTTGACAGGTTTTCTGCTCCATTCCATTCCATTTCTCTCCATTGCAATTTCACTATCGGTGATACCCAAACTATACAAGGTGGCCCATGAGTACTCAGACTGCAAGGTAGGCCTGCTTATCTCCTTCCCAAAAATGACTGGGCATGGAACTTTCTAGAAGCCGCTCTACAGATGGGCAGTGGCATGACCTGAAACCAATGGACACGGAACAACACTGTGCCATAACTGGAGGTTTAATATGGAAGAGACATTGGGCTCTGTGCAGACCACAGGGCCGGGGTGGGGGGCGGAGCTATGGTTCCCTTGGCAGTGTTACCCCAGGAAAGATGCCTGAAGCCCAAGACGGCTAGCAGGACATTAGTTCCACCGTGGGTCAGGGCCTCCCTGCTCCACCAAGGCTGCCCCTTGGTGTGGAAAGCGGAAAGGAAATCCACGTGACAGTCAGCGTCCCTCCACAGGGAGGGGTCTGGTGACATCAACAGCCCATTCTGGAACCACACACAAAGCCCAACTGTTCCCTCCTGAAAACAGGGTCTTTGAACCGCTCTGAGAGACTCTATTATACACCCAGAGGGCCGCGTGGGACGCGTGTGTTTCCAAAGCTGTCCATGCCTGGGCCACCTACATCTAACCTCACTGCTATTCAGGCTCCTGTCACATCAGACACTGCAACTTTGTTTGAACAAAGTACAGAAGTGGGACTGTGCCACAGCAGCGACCCTGATAGGATGGTACGTCTGTAACTCAGAACAGGGAGAGCTCCCACTCACCCGGCCCCCTTTGGAAAAAGCCACACAATAGTCTTAGAACAACGGTCGGATGGGATCCAGGACCTGCTGCTACCTACAGAAAATGGCCGGTGGATGGCTGTTTGGAGGAAAATAGCAATTTGAGCTGTTGGGAGATACTTCAGGCTAGACTTGAGGTCCAGCCATGCTCCCTAGCACTCACCTTTCTAAAGTACTCCTTACTTCTTAAGAAATATTGAAGGCTGGTTGGGGAAGGGATGGGGGGGGGAGTAACTTTGCTTAGAAGGAGCGCGCTTACCTAGCATGCTCAAGGTTCTAGGTTTCATCCCCAGCACCATCATAAAATTAAGAAAACTGGGGAGTCGTGGTACATACCTGTAATCCCAGCACTCAGGAGGCTGGGACAGGAAGAACTCAAGTGTAAGGCCAATCTGAACCAAATGGTGAGACCCCTTCTCTCCCCCAGTCTCACAAAACAGAATAAAGTAAAGTTGTCTCTTGAGCTACGTCTCACCTATTTGATGAAGACAGAACCTTAAGGAAAGTTCATAGTACTGACAAGAAGGCAGAAAGGGTAGGACAGGGCCAGTGGTGTGGGTCACCCTACCAGAACCTCAGAAAGGAATGAGTCTAAACTCCACTGTGATACACTCTGAGCTCAGATGCTCGCAAAGACCAAGAAAAGAAACACACTTTCTACCATTGTAAAGGGACGGATGTTTTGCAGGATGTGTTGTTGTTGCCTGTGAAACACAACACGTGCTCTCAAATGTAGGAGAGAAGGACTCAGTCTGAGGATCTTTTGCTTGCACCCCGACTCACATTTAATTAACTCTTAGACAACACAGCCATCCCCCAAAGCTGACTCCTCCTTGTTTGCGGCGACTCACTTTTTCAGCTAACAGCCAGAAGGGATGCATCATCAGGGTCCCTAAGGGACAGGCGAGGAGCTGGCATGCAGCCAAGTGTCCTACCACGCCCATAAATGAGAATCCCATGCTTTGGCAGTGACTGGGCCCCCTGAGCCTCGGAGTGCAGGTCAGATGTGTGCAGGGCCATAAGCCAGGGTAGGCAACACAAAGGTGGCTGGGTATTCAAGTTTCCAGCATGTAAGCCTGTCCCAGGAAGGCTGGGTCTACAGTAGGCCCCTGAACAGCCTCCTTAAGAGCCCTTTGCAAAAGAAGATGCTTTGTGACAGCAACATGGGCCTATGGGCCACAGGAGCCCAGAATCTTCTGAAAGCAGGTGGCTGACCAGTGGAGCTCTTGGTTGCTGGATTAGCTGTGTCTGTCTCACCCTCAATCACAGCCCTACCTTGCCACCACATCATTGTTCCTCCAGTTCAGACTGAGCCAGCCACATGATCACGTGTTTCATGGGGTTAGGGACTTCCTGACGACAAATCAAAAGGCATCCCCCTCTAGTTCAGTGCTTTTCAACCTTCATTGTCCCTCAGAATCAGTTGGGACACTTAAAAAAGTCCCACCTCTGGAAAACTCCCTTCAATAGCTGCTTCCCAGTCATTCTGGCATGTACCCAGGCTTGGGTGCTGTTTGGTGTAAACATGAAACTGTCCCCTTTGTGATTCTTCCAAATCTCCTTCCTGGAGGAGCTGTATTCTGATCCCATACCTGAGTTTGAGAGCCATGTCCCTGTTTTCCACAGGAGCTGCCCATCCCCAGACAGGAGTTATCTTTGCTCTTGGTAGGTTACACCAGAAGGAAACACATCAAGAAATTCATACAGTGTGTGTTTTCATTGATTTGGGTACTTAATACTGAGCAACTAGCTTCATGCCAGGCACAGAAGAAAATTCAATCGCCCACTGGATGCTAGATGATTGTGTTCTCAGGGAACAGGGCCAAATGTAAAAGTTACTAGGATTCAGGAGCAGAAGAAATAGAAGGAGATTTCTGAGTGAGTCTCATCTTCTGATTGAGACAGATCAATAGAGACAGAGATGCAGGGCTGTAGAACAAATGCATTTTCAGGAGAGGCTAATGACCCTCCCTGCTCTGAGCAAGTTGAAGATGATGGAAATCAGACACCACATTTAGGAGCCCTGCCCAGGAGTGAGTCACCCCAGACATCTTACTTCTGGTCATGTTCAGATAGGGGCCCAGTAATGCTGCAGGTGGTTCTCAGGAAGTCTCTACATCTTTACCTCTAAAGTGTCTAACTCTTACTTCTCAGTTTTAGTGGAAAGACCCAACAGCAAACAATCCAACTTAAATGAACGTTCTAGAAATCTGAAGACTCCAGGAGACCAATGCAGATCCTTTTGACCAGAATCAACAACTAATAGCAGCTGCTATTTGGCTTGGACATTTCCAACTCCAGATAACTTGTTGTTTAAATACGCATCACTCAGCTGACAAAACCATAACTGAAAATGAGGTCTCATGAGAGATAAGCAGCTAGATTTGTAAGGAGTAAGAGAGAAACAAGTCACGTGCCTTTACAGTCAGAGGTATTTGGGGGCATGAACCTAAAATGCTTGCATTGAGTTTAGAGAAGAATGTGGGAGTGAAACAAATATGACTTAGTACACAGAAAATCTCTGCATCTCAGAGTGCCTGGCTGAACTGAAATACCTTAGCACACAGTAGAGTTACATGTGTTGGGCTCAACGGTTCTCATCTCTGACCTTTCCAAGTTTTCCCCCAAAATTATGTCACTAAAAAAAGACATTTATAGGGCTGGGAAGGTGGCTCAGTGGTAGAGCGCTTGCCTTGCATGCATGAGGCCCTGGGTTCGATTCCTCAGCACCACATAAGCAAAAAGAAAAAAGCCGGCAGTGGTGCTGTGGCTCAAGTGGTCGAGCGCTAGCCTTGAGCTGAAGAGCTGAGGGACAGTGCCCAGGCCCAGAGTTCAGGCCCCACGACCAGATCCCCCCCCCCCAAAAAAAAGACATTCATAGATGGGCTGGGTGTGGAGGGACATGTTTATAGTCTTGGCTACTAAGGAGGCAGAGATGAGAGAATCTCAGTCCAAGGCTGGTCTCAGCCAAAAGCCAGAGTCCCTGCCTGAAAAAAACAAACAAAGCTAGAAATTGAAGGGCTTAGAGGTGGGTCTCAAGTGATCAAGTGATAGAGCACTTGCTTAGCAATCACAAGGGCCTCAGTTCAAATCCCAGTACCAACAACAACAACAAAAAAGACCTTTTCATAGAATTTAAAGCAGGAATATTTCAACAGAAATACTGGAGAGGAATATGCTGCCTGATCTGAAAGTCCCTTCCATGGTGACTTAGTTCTTCCCAGGTGATACTCTCAGCTTGAGTTGTTCTGATGGCACTGGCCCTACCATAAAGGAGTTCATCATGCTTGGAAACTTCAGAATGACAAATGCAACTGGAATTTAACATCCGTGGTAAGTCACAGGCATAAAAGATCATAGAAGGGACAGCATTTTTGTATTCCTTAAAACTCTGGTTAGATCCTGTATCTCTCCATATAAGAAGAGATCGCCACCTTATATTCAGCCTACATGATGCAGAAGGAAATGGACCCATTAGGTTCTGACCATCACCGACCCTCTCTTGCTTCTGTTTATTCATCAGAAAAATGATACACTTACACGGTTCAATAAAAATGCCTGGCGAATGCTAGATTTCTAGAGTGTTCATTTGAAATTGCTACTGGGTCTGAGGCATTAGAATGAGGGACTTGTACTTCGTTCCTTTCCTGGGACAACTCTACACAAACACTGACATGCTGTTTCTCCAACTATTAGAGAGATTAGAAGTGAGGAGACAACGGGAGTAGGGTGGCTGGAAGGAAGCCTTCGCACTGCTTCTGGCCCTGTTTCCACCGTATCCAACATCCACATAACCTCAGAGATCATGGCTCCTAAGCCTACTTTATCTTGAGGATACATGCGCTGCTATAACAGGTGCATGATTGCCATTTGATCAGCTATTCTCATTTTGTGTGTGTGTACCAGTACGGAGGCTTGAACTCAGGACCAAGATGCCGACCCTTAACTTTTATTTATTTATTTTTCATGGCTAGCAGTCTACCACTTGAACCATAGCTCTATTTATGGCTGCTGGTGGTTAATTGGAGATAAGTCCCACCAATTTTTCTCCTAGGCTGGCTTTGTGAGATCACCAATATTCCAGAGACACCATTGCTGGGTACAAGAAAAGCACAGCTATTCATCCAGAGACAATGCAGAGAAGTATTCAATTATTTTAATAGGCGGCAGGTATTCAATTATTTTAATAGCCAGGCATCTATGGCTCACACCTGTAATCCTAGCTACTCAGGAAACTGAGATCTGAGGATCGCAGATTTGAAGCCAGCCTAGGAGAAAAATTGGTGGGACTTATCTCCAATTAACCACCAGCAGCCATAAATGGAGCTATGGTTCAAGTGGTAGGCAACAACCTAGGAGAATCACTGGGTATGAACAAACCAGTGCAGCACATAGCCAAGCACGGTTGGGTTTCCAACTCTAAACCATGAGTCGTGAAATACAGTATTTAAGTATTTGGTGCCAAGGGTTCTATGGTGTATTCCCTTGTTCCAGGAATAGGGAGTTCTCCCTGGCTTCTAGAAAAAGTCATCACCACAGTCTATCTTTCCATGTACAGCAGCTCATCTGCCAAGGTCATGTGGACTGCTTGTAGCCCACCAATGGCTGCTTCTGAGCACAGGGCCATGGGCATTCTGACAATGGACTAAAACCTGAGATGCTACAACCTTTACCTGCACAGACAGCCAAGAGCAAGAACATGGCACAGTACCCAGATGTTGGGACATCTGGAGTTTGTAGTTGGTGAATTTAGACCCCCAGATCCACCATGATATCCACCCCTTTCTTTCCTCCAATAGCCTGCTGTCTCTGTCAACTGGGAGGCACCAGATAAAGAGTGAAGAGCCAACGACACAAGATGGCGACCAGTCTACAGTCAGCAGACAGACACTTCTAGAACTGTACACTCTGCCTGTAAAGAACCTGTTAGAGACAGTGTAGGGAAGAGCTAAAGGAGGCCTTTTGTGTGTTTGCAGGTGCTGTCACCCTCCCATTGTTGGCAAGAGTGGAACCAGCCTGGCATGCAGGAAGGGGGATGAAGTACAGAGACCAGAAGACACAAGAGGAACAAGAAGCCCAGGGGAATCTAGGGGAGAGGAGTGTGAGGATTTTTCTGACTTCATGAGCTCCTATAGGTAGAAGACACATGCTTGAGGAAAACCTGGTTAGCCTGGAGCACATTACAGGCAAACTTTCTACCCTGAAGCTAGATGGTTTCACAGGGCAGAACCATCCACAGGAACAATGGCTCCACTCCTCGTAATAATAAGTCTGGCTTGATGGGGACCTTCCATTCAGAAGGGCAAAGTCCCAAGTCCCAATATGCACGTGCATGCTCGCACAGGTGCATCGTACTTTATGCAAAGCATCCAAACAGTCAGACTTACAAACCCTCATGGTCCCTGGCCACATCCCTGGTGAGACCCAGCTTCTGTGAGGACTTTCCCTCACACAACTCACCGGCAAGGATTTGGAAGAATCCAGTGATGTAAAAGCGGCCTCCTTTGGCGAGGGTGAAGAGCTGGCAGAAGAAGACGAACAGGGATATGACGCTGTAGATGATAGACAGGACCATGGTGGCCTGGACAGACTGCAGCCATCCTGGGGGGAGAAGAGTGGCATTTGGTAAGGAAAACTGGCCAGGGCTAGGGGACGGCCTGCCATGAGGGACGTGGGGTCCAGGGAAGCCACAGATACCATTCTCACCGGAAGAGGAAGTCCTTTCTTGACAGAACTCAGGCAATTCGTTCTTGTTTCGTTTTGTGCTGGTAGAAGGCTTGAACTCAGGGCCTTGTGCTGTTGCTCAGCTTGTTTTTGCATCTGACTGATGCTCTATCACTTGAGTCACTCTTTCAGTCTAGGTTTATTTTGGCTGGTTTATTGGAGATACCGTCTCTCAGGTTTTTCTGTCCAGACTAGCTTTGAACCTTAACCCTCAGGTCTCATCCTCCTGAGTAGATAGGATGATCCGCGTGAGCCACCAGCACCTGGCTTTCCTTGGTCAGTCTTAACCCTGGCGTTTGGCCTCAGTATAGAGCTGCTTTTGATCAGTCAAATCATCTCATCTGGTCATGGTTAACACATTCTCACCTTGGGCCAAGCCCAGCCCTCCTTCAAATCTCCATGCTTCTAACTGAAATTCAGGCCAGGGAAGAAAGCCTCCAGTTCACAGTCTGCTGCAAACTAATGTCATCTCAGGAGAAATGGAGGAGGAAATAATATGAGGAGCATACACTAGGGAGAAAACCATGCTGCAATTGACTTACCTACTCTCTCTATGGAATAGCAACTAGTGGAGGAAGGATTCTGTTCTCTCACAATCACATTGAGCATGGTGGTATACGCCTGTAATACTAGCAATGGAGAAGAAGCTCGAGAATAATGGGTTCAAGGCTAATTTGAGCTATGTAGCAAGACTCTGTCTCAAAAAAGAAAGTCAAAAACAAAAAAAAAAAGGTCACATCCATGAAGTGGAGCTGTGGCTCAAGAGGTAGTGCACCAGCCTTTAGGATAAAAGACAAAGAAGCCAGGCACCAAGGTTCATGCCTGTAATCCTTGCTACTCAGGAGGCTGAGATCTGAGAACTGTGGCTCAAAACCAGCCCAGGCAGAAAAGTCCTGAGACCCTTGTCTCCAATTAATCACCAAAAAAAAGCTGGTAGTAGAGCTGTGGTTCAAGTGGGAGAGTGCTAGCCATGTGCAAAAAAAAAAAAACTCAGGAACAGTGCCCAGGCCCTGAGTTCAAGCCCCAGGACTGGTAACTCTGAGCCAACAAGATGTCTCAAGTGAAAAACTCTACAACACAAATCACTTTCATGCCCACAACTATTAAACACGATGTATAAAATTATCTTGAGGCCATGTGTAGAAGGTGCAAATATATTAAAAGCTCAGTTTCTGTAATCCCACTTACTCAAGAGGCTACAATCTGAGGATCAAGCCCAAGCAGAAAAGTCTGTGAAACATCATCTCCAAGTAACCAGCAAAAAACTGAACTGGAAGTGTTGCTCAAGTGACAGAAAAGCTGAGTGAAAGCTCAAGGCTGAAGTTCAAGCCCTAGTACCAACAAAAAAGAAAGACAGCTGGACATCAGTGGCTCACACCTGTAATCCTAGCTACTCAGGAGGCTGAGATCTGAGAATCACAGTACAAAGCCAGCCTGGGCAGGAGAGTCCGTGAGACTCTTATCTCCAATTAACCACTGGAAAACTAGAAGTGGCACTGTGGCTCAAGTGGTAGATCACTGGCCTTGAGCTGAAGAGCTCAGGGATGACAAATAAACAAACAAATAAATAAGATTTGGGTCTCATCCCTACAATAATTCATCTATACTACAAATTTTCTAAAATCTGAAATGAAAATAGTGCGATTCTCTCTGGCTGGTTCATGATGCACTGGGATAGGGGACAGGCAGGACTGGTGGAGAGGATGAAAACCCTAGATTTCTCTCTCTATTTCTAAGATCCCTACCTTTTTTTGTGCCAGTCCTGGGGTTTGAACTCAGGGTTGGGCACTGTCCTTGAGCATTTAGTGTTTGTTTTCTCCTCAAGCCTCGCTACTAACTTTTATTGTTTTTTGTTGTTTCTGGTGGCTAATTGGAGATAAATGTCTCCATGTATTTTCCTGCATTGGCTGGCTTTGAACCTCGATCCTCAGATCTCAGTCTCCTGAGTAGTTAAGATTACAGGCATGAGCTACCAGCACCCCACTTTATGAGCCACATTATTAGCGTGAGCTACTACTGTATTACAGAGAGCAAACCAATTTTACATATATAATATACATGAAGTGCCTTAGAGCTAATAATATCCTTAAATCTTTCAATCTGTGTGTGTGTGTGTGTGTGTGTGTGTGTGTGTGTGTGTGTATGTGTGTGTGTGTGTGTGTGTGTGTGTGTGTTAGTACTGGAGCTTGAATTCAGGGCCTCTCACTTTCACATGGCTTTTTCACTCAAGGCTGGTGCTCTACCACTTCAGCCACACCTCCATGTCTGGCTTTTTTGCTGGCTAATTGGAAATAAGCAGATTTGTCTGCCTGGAATGGCTTCAAACCATAATCCTCAGATCTCAGCTTGAGTAGCTAGGATTATAGGTGTGAGCCACCAGGGCCAGGCTACTAAATTGTTCTTGAAACTTCTTTTGCTAGGACTGTAAGTCTCACCCTCTTTATGGTCATGTGATGCTGCCCTAAGCTGTTTATCAAATGAGACCAGCAGAAAAAAAATTTAATTTCAATTTTTAAAAAAATTTGAAAAAAATGGATAAAACTACAGTGATAGTGGATGTCGACTTTCTTCTTTAAATATCAGAAATCCAAAACAAAGTATCTAGGTTATTCATACAACAAGATTTGGAAATTCAGTCCAAAAGATATACTGAAAAATAAGGCCTGAATTACAATACCCTAAGTTACTTTCATGTCCATACAGAGCTATTTCAGAAAATGTCCCTATGTTAGACAAAAAAAAAAAAATCTCCAATCTCAACAGTAGAAATGATATAGGTACAACATACAATTAAAGGCAGTCAGAACTTAGATACTGAAAGCAAGGTAGCACAATAAATTTGAATGTTTAAAGTATTTAGAGGAAACCGTGGATAAAGAAATCAAGATGAAACATAAACAGTTTTGGGGCAAGGACAGATACCAAGAGTCCTACATGTCAAACCCCTGGGCTATAGCCAAAGCCGTTCTCAGAGAGAACTTTTATGCATTGATGAGAAAATGTCATTATTTCTGAACAACAGGTAGAATTATTTGATAGTATGTATGTTGTATTGGGTATTACAAGTCATCTAGAGATGGTTTAAAGTACCCAGGAAAGTCTGCACAGGTTATATGTGAATGCTGTACTGTCTAATATAGGGCACTTGAGCTCACCTGAGATTTTGGTATAGAGAGAACAGGAAGCAATTCCCCTCCCCCTCCACACACACACACACACACACACACACACACACAATAAAGGACCACTGTCTGTGAACTATTTGAACATTTAAAAGCAATTTATGAGAGTACAAGGAAAAAAAAAAAGACTGGCAGTCAATAATACATGAAGCTTGTAAAACTCCCTAAAGCAGGACTGGCTTTGACAGGCCCAGAAGAAAGGGATCTCTTTCCATCCAATGTCCTCAGCCGGAAGCCACCTGCCAGCCACTAGGGCAGAACACAGACATGCCCAGGAGGAGCTGGCCACCATGCTGGCTGGAGATTCACAGCTCAAAGGGGAGCTGTGCTGATTCCTATGCTCATCATCTACCTGACATGGCTCCCCAGCCAGAATATCCCTGACAAGTGAGCGGGGCAGCTGAAAGTCAGAGTAGACAGACACCACGCATTCGGAGAAGAACAAGCACGGGGTCCCATCGGGGAACAGGCTCTGAAGCCAGGGTGTGCAAAAGGTAGGCCCAACAACTCTGCGCATGCACTCCTCTTAGGACAGCCTGAACATGCGCACATGCTTTTGTTGTGACCAACTTGAGTGTGCGCTCTGCTTAGAGTTCTGTTGCCTATTTCACCTGCTTAATTTGCTCTTTGCTTCGTTTTTTCACCCTGAATTCCTCTTCTCCAACGTGAGGTACTAATGCATCTTACAGAGTTGTGACAACCAAACTGAAGACTTGCTAGAAAAGCTCTGTTAAAACAACGATGGAAAAGCCGGGGATGTAGCTCAGTAGCAGAGAGTGTACCTAGTACCCTGCATGCATGAAGCCATAGGTTCGATCCTCACCATTGCAGGGGGAAAAACAAAACAAAAAAATGAGTGCAAAGAAAACCCCTTATAAGGGTGAGGAATGTGGAGGGGGTAAAGGAAAGAAGCATTTATAGGCTGTTTGGAGATGCCATTTCTGGGGTAACCCCATCCAGGCCACACAAAATAATCACATCATGGAGATCCCAGGTGACACAGACCAGGTAATTCCCTCACTCACCAGAGCACTGAAATGAATTTTGATACAACCTTGGTGTCAATTCATATCTACTACCCAGCACTCAGAAGAGTCAGAGGGTAGGAGAGGATCTATACAGAAACAAACCATCTCCAAAGAGTTAGCTGGTAAATATTGTAGGCTCTGGAGGTTGTAGCTACTACTTTTCTCTACCTGTGTAAAACAAAGTCAGCCAAAGCTGATATTTAAATCAATGGGCTTAGCCTTATCCTTCCAATAGAACCTTCTTTACCAACTCAAATTGTGGGATATATCGGGCCTGCAGGCTACAATTTTTGCCAACCTTTGCTACAGCAAAACAAGTTGGATGCACAGGAAATTAGGAAGGAAGGATGGCTTCGTCACCCTGTAGGGCTGGGGATTGGACCCAGGATCTCTATCATTTGAATCATACCCTTTTGACTGGGTTGGCGTTGGACTACACTTCCTCTGTAGTTTGGATTAAGAGACATGTGCTACCACAGACACTTTTGAGATAAGGTCTCCATATGACTTATGCTCAGGCTGGCCTCAAAACTCCAATTTCCTGTCTCTGCCTCCTAAGTGGCCAGAAATGATGCTGAAAGTGGAAAGAAACCAAATTGGCTATTGGTTGCCAACCCGTTTGGTATAGATCATATACAGAACCAGTCTTATATAGATGAATATAGATCAACATAGATGAAATGCACTGCAAGGCCAACATTCCAAGTGGCAAATCTGCAAGCCCCAGGGCAGCTTGCTCGGTCCTCCACAAGTCACCAAGCCTGCATGCGTGTAACTGAGCCCCTGCTGAGGACCTTCTAATCCTCCTCAGACCTGGCTCCAGCACAAACTGGACATCTGGTAAATATCTGTGCCCTAAGCCAATCCCTGACCTTATGTCTGAGCCCTGGAATGAACAACCCTGAGGCTCATGGCAGACTTGCTGTTCCCATGAGACTGTCAACTCCAGGTGCTGCTGATGGCTTTCAGATGCAGGCTATGGCTGTGCAGGTCCAGGCTTCCCATCCAAAGATAAGGGGAAATTGGAGTTGCATTATGTTTAAAGCTCCCTTTAAGGTCAGGTCCCTAGCCAGGGGCAGCTGGGCAGTGAAGGAAATAACACCTGCTCTCTCTGTGCATTCTTAGGCCAGGGTCTAAGTCTGGGAAGCTCAGAAAACACAAACCATTCATCTAGTTTCTTTCTTTCTTTCTTTCTTTCTTTCTTTCTTTCTTTCTTTCTTTCTTTCTTTCTTTCTCTATTTCTCTCTCTCTCGCTCTCTTCCTTTCTTTCTTTCTCCTTCCTTCTTTTCTGTTGTTGTCAGATATGGGGCTTGAACTCAGGGCCTGAGCACTGTTCCTGAGCTTTTTCGATCAAAGCTACAGCTCTACCACTTGAGCCACAGAACCACTTGTGTTTGTTTATTTGTTTTTTCTTGGTGGTTAACTGGAGATAAGAGTCTCATGGACTGGACTTGCCAGCCTGGGCTGGCTTTGAACTGTGATCCTCACATCTCAGCCTCCTAAGTAGTTAGGATTACAGGTGTGAGGCACCAGCGTCTGACTTCTTTCTTTCATTGCTAGCATTCCTCCCTCTCTTTCTGACCTCTAGTCTTGCTGGGAAAATTGGACTCAAATCTGACTCAGGAAAACAGGTTGTGTTTCAAAGGAAAGAAAGGTTGATTAGAAGGCAGAATGTGATGAAGAAGGCTATAAGAGGGGTGATCCCAAAGGGAAGAGTCAGTGTCTTTCCATTTGCATAGTGCTAGGCTATTTTCAAAATCACATGATACTCCTACACACTGGGAGACTGGGAGGCCCAGCCAACACACTGCCATCACACAAAAACTGCTCTCTTCCTCATGAATGTCATTCCAGAAATAGCTAAATTTCCAAGAGGTCTCCATCTTAAGCAATGTCCTTCAACTTCACCCTCCAGCCCAAAAGGCCCAGGGCCCGTGTAGGCTATTATTATTTTGGTAGTACTGGGATTTGAACTCAGGGTCTTTCACTTGCAAAGCAGGTGCTGAACCACCTGAACCATGCCTCCAGTCCCAGATGGGAGTTGTAAAGGTCTCAGGCTGACTCTGCCTGTGACCTATGTAGAAAGTAAATCAACTAGAAAAGCAACCCACAGTCCTGGATGCACAGAGATGCTGAAGGTCAGGCAGGAAGCTCATCAAACAAGCTATTATGAGAGTTTTTTAGCTGGAATGAAAGTATGGCTGGGGACTACAGAACCTTCCTGTCACAGTATTCTAGCTAAGTGTGACGTACGTTGAACATCTCTCATTCCCAAATCCAAAACCTGAAATAATCCCAAACCAATAGGATGCCTCATATAGAAGAGTCTACCTCTGATCTGAAGTGGCAGGTGACAGTCAACGTTCAGACATACTAACAACGCTACCTAAAATGACTTTCAGGCTTGGGTGGGGGGAGGGGGGAGGCTGGGAAGGGAGGTGAAGGGTAAACAAAGGAGGAGGCTGCAATGCTTGGTAAGAAATGTATGCATTATCCTGCCCATGTAATTGTAGCCCCTCTGTACAGTATGTTCTCAAATAAAATAAAATAAAATTTTAAAAAAAATGACTTTCAGGCTATGCACACAAAATGGCCATGAAACATAAGTGAATTCCATGTTTAGACTTGGGTACCATCGCCCAAAATATTTCATTACGTATAATGCAAAAGATTCCAATATCTAAAAAGAATCCCCAATCTGATGCATTTCTGATCCCAAGTATTTTGGATAGGAGATACCCAGCCTTCACAATCAGTCACTGAGCTCTCATCTAAGAGGTCCTATAGTCATTACACGAACTAGTTCCTTTTCTTTGCTTTTCCTTCCTTCCTTGAACCCAGGATTTCATGTGTGCTAGGCAAGCACTCTACCACTAAGCCACATTCCCAGCCCTCTTTTTTGTGTATGTGCCAGTACTCTGGACTTGAACTCAGGAACTCATGCTCTGGCTTGGCTTTTTCACTCAAGGCTGGTGCTCTACCACTTGAGCCACAGCTCTGGTAGCTCACAGCTATAATCCTAGCTACTCAGGAGGCTGAGAAATAAGGATCACAAAGTCAGCTCAGGCAGAAAAGTCCATAGGCTTCTGTTAACCGCCAGAAAGCCAGAAGTGGAAGTGTGGCTCAAGTGGTAGAGCTCGTCTTGAGCCCCCCAAAAAATCTGATGAACAGAGCTCAGGCCTAGAGCTCAAGCCTCAGGTACAGATGGAGGTACACACATGGGCATACAACACACACACACACATATGCACACAAGCAGGCACGTACACACACAGCCAAACATCATGGACATTGAGAACAGCACCACACTGCCCTTCCTCAAGCACAAAGCCCCTCCCTGCTCCCTCCGCCCACTGGAATTTGACCAATCCCAGAGCCAGTTTACAGGCCATCTCCTTATTGGTTCCTCCATAGCCCCACCCAGAATACTCACAGAAAGCCCTGATATCCAAGCACTAGGCCAGTCCTGGTTTCATGCCCTATCTCAGCACCTACTTTGCTGTGGGGAAACCAAGGGGCCTGCCTCGGTGGACCCTATTTTGTTAGAGTCAGAGCCCGTTCAGGAAAATAAGAACCCCAGATGCTCAATCTCTTAGCAAGAGAAGCCGCCATTAGAAGGGAGAAGACACCAGCAGAAGAGAAGAGGAAACCATGATCTTCACCTCTGTGGAGAACTGTGAGGGGGCCACAGATTTTTGTCCCCCTGGGCTGACCGCAGAGGTCACTACAAAAGCACCAACAGGACTCGATCCACCCAAATCTCACACAGCAGGCAGGCAACAAAAGCAACAGGAAAAGAGAAAGCGATCTGGGAAATCTTAAGAGATTATCTCAAGACCTTCCTCCCATATCCTGGCTGCTCCTTCACCTCCCTCCTTCCAAAACCCCCATCACCACTGCCCAAGCCTCCACTCCAGTCTGTGCTTTCTTCCTCCGATCTCTCCTTTCATTCAGCACACTGGCATGGAAAACCCTTCCAGACAGACTCACAACTTCCTGAGCTACTCATATCTAACTCCGAGAGAGGCTTTGCCAACACCTCCCATGACCAGAACCCGACTCCTGTTCCTCAGTCCCTCGGACACCTTGCTCCTTTCTCCAGTCTCTTCTAGCTCAGTCAAAGACCCCATTTCATGCCCAGTTTCTGAGGCCACAAACCTAGAAGTCATGTCCTCATTCTCTCCCTAAACCTCTACATCTAAACTAGCAGGAACACCGGACATCAGCCCTGTCTCTTTCCCCACTACTTCTGCCCAGTCAAGCACTACCTCCAATGAGGACTAAACACAGGCCTCTTGAGACAATGTGGGGTACCAGTAAGAGATATGGCATCAGCGTCATGGTCATCATCGCCATCACCATCATCATCATCTTCATCACTGCGATCAAACTGTTAGATCACTCCAGCTAGACAGCATGGCACCCACTTCCCATTCTGGCCTCTCTCCTCCAACTTCTGCTGGTGCTGGGGCTTGAACTAGGGGGCTCTCACCTGGCTTTTTCACCGAAGGTTGTAGCTCTACCCCCTTGAGCCATACCTTTACTTCCAGCTATTTGGTGGTTAATTAGAGTTAAGAGCCAGGCTTCTCTGCCTGGGATGGCTTTGAAACTCAGTCCTCCAATCTTGGCCTCCTACGGTAGCCAAGATTACAGGCATGAGCCACCAGTGCCCATCTCAAATTTCATTCTCAACAAAAACAACCAGCATGAGCTTTCAGAAATCAAATCATTCCACTTTCTTGCTTCCAACCCTTCGCAGGCCTCTCCACTGGCCTTCCCAGTTGGGCCTCTTAGGTCCTAACAATTCAGTCCTCTCCTCTCTCCCACCTCACCTCACCTCATTGCCTTTCTTCCAGCTAGAGCCACACTAAACTCCTCCACCCTCTGGAATCTTCTTCTCCTGGTTCTTCGTGTTGGCTGATCCCTCCCTGTCTTTAAAGCTGGTTCACATGGCTACAGAAGGAGGAGGAGGTCTGTTGAAACCAGCTCCTTCCTCTCCAGAGATGACTTTCTGTTCCATCTTGCATAGGACTGTCCACTCTCAGGATTCTTTACTGATTACCTATTGGCTTTGTCCACCAACTAATTAGCTGTGTGAACCCACAGGACCAGACTTTGGTGGTGGTTGTTTGTTTTTTTTTAAACCTATTTCTGGAAAGGAGCCTCGTATCTAGGATGGACTTGATGATATATTTGCAGAATCCATGAATGGTTCTCATTGGTACCTCTCAGAAATGAAGGAGCTGTCTTGAAGGTGAAAGCTTCCATCCCATCAGTACAATGAACATGAGGTGAGTGCACTGCACGGTTGTCCACACATGCTAGCTCCCCAAGTCAGCTCTTCTCAGAAGGCTTTCTCCCACACATCCTCCTGTTGGCCCCTGAGAGGGGTTAACCGCTTTACCCTGTTCCTGAGACTTAGGGATGCTTCCTTGCCTCTCTCTTGTGAATTCTAAAGGATTCATGAAAGACTTGTTTTTGAGATGGCATCTCTACCTTGTCCAGCATGCCTCAAATTGTGAGTCTCAAGCCATCCTCCCACCTCAGATTTGCAATTGAAGTTTTACAAAGCTAAAGTTCAAAGCCGGGGTGCTAGTGGCCACACCTATAATCCTAGCTACTCAGGAGGCTGAGATCTGAGGATCATAATTCAAAGTCAGCCCGGACAGGAAAGCCTGTGAGAGTCTTATTGCCAATAAACTTACTCAGAAAAAGTCAGAAGGAGAGCTGTGGCTCAACTGGTAGAGCTCTAGCCTTGAGCACAAAGAGGATCAGGGACAGCACCTAGACTCTGAGTCCAAGCCCCTGAACCAGCAAACAATTAAATAAATAAATAAATAAATAAAGCACAAAGTTCAAAGGGCAAATGGTTCTGAGATCGGTCTGAACAAGTGTGGCATATTAACTCCTGGATGCTGGCATCTGTGGCTCTCTGGGTACCACATGCTATCCCTGCCAGCACTTCCCTCATCCGCCAAGAGGCCAGGCCCTTGGTCTCCCATGAAGTCTGGTAAAATCAAGAGCCATTACTCAAGTAGAAATTATGGGTTGGTCCAGGGAGCCACAGAAATTTTAAATTGCACAACAGGAACCCATAAATGCTGAGGGCCTCCCTGCATCTGCCCAAGTCTGACCCCAAAGCCCCGCCACAGACAAGGAAATGGTCAGGAGCCCCTGCCAAGGGGACAGGGCCACCCTGCAGTGGAACCTGGGATCATTCTGTGGACAGAGACAGAGGCAAGCTACCGCCAAAGCTTCTGAAAGCAACACCGTCCATTTTCTCTTTTCTCCAGCTAAGCATTTGCACTTGTGCTACCCACAACCTATCCGATGTGGTGAGTTTGTTGTTGTCATTTAGAATGGAAAGGAAAGGCCTGGAATGGACCCCTGGCCTGGGTCCCAGTCCACCCTCCTGTAGCCAGCAGGGAAATGAAGGCCAAAGCAGGCTCTGGAGACAAAAGCAGAGGAGATCTCTCCAAATTCCCATCCTGCTTTGGGGCAGGACATAGCTCTTCTTTCTAGAAGTGAAAATGTTTGGGATAACCCATGCTCTCAAGATGAAGTTCACTGCCCTGCTCCTTTGCCTTAAGAGAGAACCTGGTAAGCAGCAACAGGCATAGGATCTAGGTCCAGTAAAGACAAGCTAATGCTTGAGCCCTGTTTTACTTAGGTTTTCTAAGGCTGATGAAGACCAGCCAAAAGATCAGGGCAAGGCTAAGGCAAAGTAGGTTACTCTACCCACCAGATACACTGCCCGAATCTCAATCAACTTACTGAAGATCCACACCACAAAGGTGAGTTGAGGGCACAAGAACACTCATGGGTACTTAAAAGCAGGGTTTAGATCCATGGCGAAAGTCACGTCACATCGAAAAGCAGTTAGTACAAAACAAACGTTCTTTTTGGGTTATTGTTGTTTTCAGTGTCACTTTGTTGTTGCTTCTGCACAGACCCTCTGAGTCAGTAGACTGTGAACTTTCCCTCAGCATACCCCAAACCAGAGCCTCAGATTTGACCTATTCGGAAAGCAGGACTCCAGGAACTGGCCTGCATTATCTCTGCCCCTATTTGCCAGTGTGGAGATGACTCCATGGGCTCTGTGTATCCCAAACCTGAGGCTCCATTTTGAATCAAGGCAGAGACTTCTTGCTGTTGAATACCCTAGCATGACGCTTGTGTACAGCTTTTTTCTCAATGGTGATCATGAGAAGTCTCTGGAAGATCTAGAAGGTGATAAGTGAAAGGGAGGAGAACCCTAGTGCCCAAAATCGCAAGCAGAAAGTGATCGCCATCGATCCTGCCTTATGAAGGCTTCTGGATGCTTCCTCCAGCTCCTCATTTGCTAGATGTCAGTGGCTCACATTTGTAACCCCGGCTACTCAGGAGGCTGAGATTTGAAGATTTGCAGTTTAAAGCCAGTCCAGGCAGGAAAGTCCATGAGACTCTTATTGCCAATTAAGTAGCAAAAAGCCAGAAATGGAGCTATGGCTCAAGCAGTAGAGCACCAGCCTGGAGTGAAAATGCTCAGACACAGCACCCAGACCCTGAGTTCAAGCCCCACTACACACACACACATACACACACACACACACACACACACACACACAGATCACTGAGAATTTAGGGTGGGTCTGAATGCAATCAGAAAAGTTAGAACTGCATCCTTAGGCATCAACATCATTATAAGAGTCTAGAAAGACCCTGGGGATAACCTGTAAGGGACAGCTCTGGTTGTCCCCCACTACTGCTCTCTGTTCTTCACCTGTGCCAAGTTCTACCCCTCCTGGACACCTGTCCCTGATAGCCCCCTGCCCGTAGTCTATCTAGATGTGCACAGGTGGCTCTGGGTAGTTCCTCACAGGGCCTTCCCTCTGCACCCCAGCCCCCCAAACCCTTTTCCACCTCACTCTCTTCATAGCTCATGACACCAGCCCCAAAGTTGCCCATGTATATCAAGAGCTGTGTCCCATGCCCTGTAAGTCCTCGTTCATTCTGGTATCCTCAGAGCCTGCAAAAGCCTACAGCACATAGTAGATGTACAAAGACTAGTTCTGAAAGAGCAGAAAGGTTGAGTGAAGTAGCTCATACCTGTAATCCTAACTATGCAAGGGGCAATAATCACAGGCACTATGGATTGAAGCCAGCCCAGAAATGACTTCTTAAGACCTCCGTCTCAACCAATAGCTGGATGGCTCGTGCCTGTCATTCCAGTTCGGTAAGGGGCTGAAACTGGGAAAACCACGGTTCCAGGCCAGCCCTAGAAAAGGTTTGAGAGATCCCCATCTCAACAGGGAAAAAGCCAGCTCAGTGGGCATGACTATCCTCCCAGCTATGACGGAAGTGTAAAATAGGAGGATCGTAGTTCCAGTTGGCCTGGTCAGAAAGTAAGACCCTGTCTCAAAAAAAAGAAGCAGGGCTCAATCAAGAGAATGTCTACTACCTAGGAAGTGTGAAGCCCAGAGTTCAATCTCTCACATTGTAAAAATAAGGATAGAATAGAAAGAAGAGAGGAGGGGAAAGAGGGAGAGAGGAGAGAGAGAGAGAGAGAGAGAGAGAGAGAGAGAGAGAGAGAGAGAGAGAGAGAGAGAGAGAGAGAGAGAGGGAGAGAGAGGAACACAGAGACAACAAAGACAGTACAGGACAGAATCCCAGATAAAGGAGAAGAGAGAGGAAGAGACTCTTCAGTAGATTCCTATGGGCCTATTAAGGATTCTCACCCAGAGATGAAGACCTACTAGATTCAAAAATCAGGATGGATTTTGAATGCTTCAAAACCTCACCCTGGATTCAACATGAAAACAAGAGCCACAGGAAACAGGAAAGGACTCGAGCCAGCCAATCAGAAGCTGCCACCGTGGGAGTTCTGACAAATGAGGAAACAATCAGGGACCTAGCAATACTGGGGTGGCTGGTGGGCCTGCCATGACTCCAAGAAGGAAGGGGGAGAGGGGATCAGGAAAGGCAGGCCTAGCTGGAGACATCCCATTAAATGGGAAATGGAGTGACATGATCAGGTTCAGATGTTTAAAAATGTCATCCTTGAGCCGGAGGCCCCTGCCTGTAATCCTAGCTACTCAGGAGGCTGAGATCTGAGGATCACAGTTTTAAAGCCAACCCAGATAGAAATCTCCAATGAACTACCCAAAACCCAGAAGTAGGCTCAAGTGGTAGACCGCTAGACTTAAGGAAAAAGCAAAAAGCATCTCAGGGACAGTACCCAGGCCTTGAATTTAAGCCCCGAGACAGGTATAACAACAACAACAATAACAGAAACCACTCTGGATTCAATATGTGAATCCAATGTGATTCAAACCAAATCACAGAGGTCCAACAACAGGGAATAAGATGCATTCTGTCCTTCTACCAACTGCTTAGTAGCCTGATGAGATGGCTGGAGCTCTAGCAGCCTTTTGATCTATGAGGATAGGAGCCAAACCCAAAAGTTGGTGACTATTTCAGGATACCAGCATTCCTTTCTTGGGCTGCCGACTGACATCTTTTAAAGAGAGGAACGTAAACTTATCTAAGCCACTGCCACTTGAAGATGTGTTCCATGCCATGCGTGAGGTCAACACCCAGTCAGGGAGTATCCACCCCTTTGCCTGTCCTCACTTAAATCCTGCCAGTCCTTTGGGAGGATGGGTCAGATTCCTCCACCCACCAGTGACTTCTCTTCCACTTCCTCCCTGAACTCCAGCACAGTCTGCCTGCCCCCACACCCTGCTCATCTGGCCCTCACGGTCACCCTGAGTAATTTAGCCTGCCATACTTAGCCCAACTCCTCCGGGAGGCTGGGTAGAGGATGGGCTCTGAATGTCTAGTGTACACATGTAGTCCTGAGGCACCATGGAGATTTCCCCACCAAGGCCTTCACCTCTGCCTTCAGGCAGGGCCATACAGTAGGAAAATATTTAGGGCAAGGGTGGAGGGGGGGTAGGAAGGGGGAGAGAGGGAGAAGACAGGTAGTAAGCAATCTAACCCCTTAGGGGCTTAGGAGCCCCTGGCCTGTATTGTTGAACTCTACTGCATAGAGGTCAGACTTCCTGCAAGTTCACACCAGCAAGGCCCAATTCACAAAGAAAACACCCTCAGGGAGAACACAGCCCACAGAAAGAAAGTAGAAGGTCACAACCCCGTGCTGAGGTGCACACCTGTAGTCCCAGCTCCTATGGTGGTTCAGGCAGAAAGCCTGCTCATGAGCTCATGAGTCCGAGATCAGCCTTGCCAATAACAAAACAATACAGGGGCTGGAGGGCATGGTTCAAATGGTAGAGTGCCAGCCATGAGCTACGCGAGAATATAAGACCCAGAGTTCAAGCTCCAGTACTGCACAAACATATAAATAAAATCTCCATTCAATAAAAAAAATCTACTTATCCTACAAAAAACCAACACCAAGAAGGAGTTACTTTTGCCAAGCACTGTAGTCCTAGAACTCAGGAAGCTGAGATCCAAAGGATAATAATTTGAGGCCAACCTGAGTTTGAAAAAAAAAAAGTCTGTGGGAGACTGCATTTCCAATTAGCCAGCAAAAAGCTGGGCTAGATGTATGGCTCAATGGGGAGAGTACCAAGTAAGAGACTCCAAGTATAAACCCTCCTACCAGCAAAACCACAACGAAATTACTTTGGATTGCTTCCAAAAAGTTTGTCTCTAACCTCCTATGAGCAATCATTGACCAGACAAATAATTTCCATTTGCATGCACTGAAGCAGCCGGATCCTTTCATAAACACTTCCTACGATTCATCTCTGTCATTTACTGAGTGATGATCAAAAAACACAAGAGGATTTCCCCAGGAATCCTCGCAGCCTGAGCTAAGTTGAAGCACGTGTTTTCAGACGAGAGATCGGCATCAGCAGAGAATGACAGCGCAGAGGTTGAAATGGAAGCATCTATCTTAGCATAAAGTCCACGTGGAAATACCCAGGTCATTCCATGGCCCATCCAGAGTTTCTTAAAAATGCCCTTCCACTGAGAGTCAAGAAGATAGATGTGGAGGAGAGGGAACACTCTGGAAATGTGGAGATCAACCAGGCAGATCTGCAGAGAGCTCTCTATACACAAAGCCACTGCAAGTGTCCCCCAGAAAATAAGCGTGCTTATAAGGAATATGGGGAGAGACCCGAAGTTTCCTCTGCATAACATGGAAACATGCAGAGTTCTGCTTGTAACGCCAAGGGTCAGCCTAGACACCAGAAGGCCCAGCCCCAGGTCAGCAACCGGCCACAGGCAGAGAGTCATCCTTCACACAGGCAGTTTGCCCACCATTTAGCAAATCCCCTGCCTCCTCTGGTCGGCTGAAACTCACCCTGGTTTTAACACGCCTGCCAAAACTGTTCCCTTCCGGACCTAAGCGTCTAGGCCTCCCTGCCAACCCCCCCTTGGCCAGATGCCACTTGGAGACAGGGCCTGTGGACTCCAGACCAGCGAGAGCCGCAGAATTTCAAAAGGGCTCTGAAGGGGAGGGGCGAGATGCCACTTGTGGCCACCGGGGGTCAGGAGCGAGCACACAGACTCCTCCCATCCTTAGTGTGGAGAGAATTTCTGCCAGACCCAGAAAGGAAGAAGAAGCCACCGGATGCTGTGGCTTTGGGGACAGCACTACCATCGCATTCTTGGGCACTTCATTGACTTGGTTTCCAATTCACCATGCAACCACTAGGGTGGTTTTAGATGAATGCATCTCCCATAATCAGAGAAAACATTAATAAGACCAGGAGGGCTTTTCCTTTCCCCTGCTCCAAGAAGATGGAAATATAAAGCAAGGGTGTTTTGTTGTTGTTGTTGTTGTTTTTTCAGCCTGGTGCCTGTGGCTCAAGTCTGTAATCCTAGCTACTCACGAGACTGAGATCTGAGGATCGTAGATCAAAGCCAGAAGTGGAGCAGGGGTTTAAATAGTAGAACGTTTCTGTCTTGGGCAGAAAAGTTCAGTTACCAAGTGAATACGTTAGTGGTTTCTTTTTTTTCTTTTTTGGTCCTAGTCCTGGGGGGTTACACTTAGGGCTTTGCACTCTCTCTTAGGTTTGTCACGCAAAGCTGGGGCTTTATCACTTGAGCCACAGCTCTATTTCTGGATTTTTAGCGACAAATTGAAGATAAGTCTCCTGGGTTTTTCTGCCCAGGACTAGTTCTAACTTCGATCCTCAGATCTCAGCCTCCTGAGCCAGGATGACAGGTGTGAGCCACCAGCACCCGGTTAGTGGTTCCTATTTCTACTGAACTGACATCCAAGGAATTTCATTTGCAATGCTTCAAGCAATACACTTGAGTGCAGAGACCATGGGAAATAAAGTCCAACCAAGAAACTAGGTGGTATAAAGCCACAGCCCAGGGCCATTTTACCTCCTACACAGGATCTAAACTGGATCCCCCTCTCATTGAGGATAGCATCCATATCAGAAACCCCAGATCTACGAGAAAGTGCGCTGTATTCACTGGCCTTTGAAACCCAGGATATCAGGAGATCTCTGCCACTATTTCCCCTTCCAAGCTAAGGCTGCATGCTTTGAAACACAGACCAAGCTAAGCCAGACCCTTGGAGGTCTTGGGCCTTTGGGGGTGGGAGTGGGGTTTCAGCACTAACCTGTGTGACTAAGTTCCAATCGATATCTAATTATCAAAGCAGAACATCCCATAGAGCTCTGTGTGTGCAAAGACACAAGCTTCCTTGTTAAGCATTTTCCCCCCTCTGGGTAATCAGAGTGGGATGGGGGCTGGGACGGGAAGAAGGCAAGGATGTTTCTAGTGGATCCTTCCACAGCCAACTGCCCCTTCATATGACCCTTGGTAAGCCTGGGTTCCAATATCCCCTAGGCAAAGTTGCTGAGGACAGAGATGAAATACCATCTTCTGAGTGAAGAACTCCACCCGCAGCTTAGGGCTTTGCAAATAGCTTCATATCCCCATCCTTTAACAAGGAAGCATTCAGGCTTGGATGCTAAGTGACAGCATAAAGACCAAGATGTGGGAGGGGAAGTTGAGGTCCCTGGAGAACCCCAGAGTGGCTGGGAGCATCTCAGGACAGCCCTAACATCAAGGCAGCAGGAGAAAGTTGGACATGTCTGGATGGATACAGCCAACAAACCAATGATGCCCATGAGACCACAGGTCCCGATGGAATCTAATTCCGCTTCTGGCTCAGCTGTGAATCACTCGCACTGCCTACTTAGGCAAAGGGTTTTACTCCCAAAAAAACATTACAATAAGCGATTAGGAAGGCATTTCTGTTTTTGTTTTCTCCTTCCTTCCTTTCACTGATATCCATTCAGGACCTGAGCACTGTCTCTTAGATTGTTTTGCTCAAGGATAACCCTCTATCACTTGAGCCACACCTCTCCTTATCTTGTGTGTGTGTGTGTGTGTGTGTGATTGGAGATAAGTCTCACAGACTAATCTGCCTTACCTGGGCAGGAGCCCACGCTGGCTTCCAACCCAACCCTGATCCTCAGATCTCAGCCTCTTGGGCAGCTGGGCTGACAGGCCTAACTTGGGCCAAGAGGATGGCCATGATACCTGGATCTCAGCTTCCCTTAAGAGGCAGTGGCTGCCTCCCTTTCTTTCACCTTAGATCTGTGGGTGTGTATGACATGCCACTGCACCCCAGCAATAACCAGGGAAAGCTCATGACTTCCAAGAACAGGTGCTCTGGTCCGGACTGATAGCACAACTCCTAAAGAGCAACTGTGAAGGAGAGAGGCAATCTCACCGCTCGCTGATGACGAAAAGCAGTGCTGGATGGTCCCGGAGGAAGATGTGCTACAGTTCTGCCAGAGATCCGTGGCATGTCCATTGCCCACAAGCCATTGCTAGAAATAAAAGACATCTCAAGTCATTGGAGGTGGTGAGGGGTAACAGGAGGGAGAGCAAGATGGACATGGAGATGGAGAGGGAGGAGGATGGAGGATGGAGGATGCCCCGCCCACCTGCATGCCCCGCCCCACACCTTGCTTCCTGGCAAGGCTCACAGTCAGTGTCCAGGAACAGTCTGGGTACTGGTGATTAAGGGCCTGGGATCAGAGGATAGAGGTTCAAAGTCAGCTGGGGCAGGAAAACCCATGAGACTTTTATCTCCAATTAACCACCAAAACAGAAAGCCAGAAGTGGAGCTGTGGTTCAAATGGTAGAGTGACAGCCTGGAGTGAAAAATCTAAGGGACAGCACTACCTAGGCCCTGAGTTCAAGCCCCAGTGTTCTCAATCACACACACACACACACACACACACACACACACACACACACAAAGCCATGTGCTTGTCCCAGGATACCCCTCATTCACACAGGATTTCACCTAGCTGTCATTCACAAGTCGTTGCCTCTCGAAAGCTACTTCCTTACTCATAATTCCTATGAGTCTAACAAGATAGGCATCCAACATCATTAAGATCTTGCAAAAATACTTATACATTATAAGACAATTCACAAATCTGCAATCTAAGTATTTCTCAAATGAACCAGAAAATTATACCAGCATGCTGCCTTACGTTGAAGTCAAAGGCACATAAGTGACTGACTTTTTCTGCAAGAAAGTGTAAAAGCTAGGTATTGGTGTCTCACACCTGTAATCTTAGCTACTCAGGCTAGCTTTGATCAGCCTGGGAAAGGAAAGTCTGTGAGACCTTTATCTCCAATTAACCACCAAAACAGAAAGCCAGAAGTGGAGCTGTGGCTCAAGTGGTAGAGTGCCAAACTTGGGTGAAAAAGGTAAGGGACAGTGCCCAGGCTTTTAGTTCAAGCCTGAGTATGTACACACACACACACACACACACACACACACACACACACACACACACACACACACACACACACACACACACACACACACATACACACATACACACACACACACAGAGTAAGTTTAAAACTGGTCATTTTGTAAGTAGTTATTCCACTCAGTGGAGACTTGTCTATCATAGCGCTGTGGTATGTCAGAAAGCCAACCTCTTCCAGAAAAGACAATTCTCGGTTTCCAGTTTCAAGTTCTAAAGCGGTGTTTCAAAACTCAGCTATCTGACCTACACCTTGAAGAGAAACCCATTATCTTCATAAAATAACTACATTTCATGTCCTCAGCAAGGCTACGTGGAAGAAAAAAGAAACAGTGAAAGAATTTATCAAATGAAGATTGGAGAAACTGTGGATAGGTCTTGAAATTACCTAGGTTAAACTAACGTATTGAAGTTCTAACTTGAGTACTACCCCTGGGCCTGTTCTATTTCAAGAAGAAAGAAAAAGAAAAATAGAGGAAGGAAGGGAAGAAGGGAGGGAGAGAGGGAAGGAGGGAGGGAGGAAGGAAGGAAGGAAGGAAGGAAGGAAGGAAGGAAGGAAGGAAGGAAGGAAGGAAGGAAGGAAAACTTTTCCTTTTTTTCCCCTGGTCCTGGGACTTGAACTCAGAGCCTGAGCCTTTTCTTTCCTTTCAAGGCTGGCACTCTACCACTTGAACCACAGCCACTTGCTGCTTTTTGGTATTTAATTGGAAATCAGGGTCTCACAGACTTCCCTGGAAAACTTTCTCTCTTTGTTTTTGGTAAATTTAAGAGCTAAAGCCTGGGGGACTTTGTGACTGCCACTAACAGCCCAGCCCTGGCCCTGGGCAGCTGAGGCTGGGAGCTGGAGGCGTGATCGCTCCCGCCGCTCGCCCGGGGAGCCTCGCTTCGCCTTTCCCCGCACTCACGCTGACGATGGTGGAGACAAACAGCAGCACCAGCACGGCGACGTGCAGCACGATGATTCCCAGCAGCAGGAGGAGCATGGTGGCGGCGGCAAGCAGAGCTCAGCGAGTCCCGGGCCTGTGTGCAGTGGAGAGACCGAGAGAGAAAACCGAGACTGAGCGAGCGCCCGCGCTCCGGAGCCGGCGGGGCGCGGCGGGCGGAGCGCGGGGCGGAGCAGCAGGGGGGGCGGAGGGGCGTGGATCCGAGCCCGGCTAGCGGGACGCCCGCCGCCAGGACCGGGCCCTGCGCCCGGTGCCCGCCCTCTCGCGCCCCGGCACCCGCCCTCCGCGCCCCAGCGCCCCATCACCGGGAGGGGGCGGCAGCCGACCGCAGGATCCCCACCCCGAGGCCGGCGGGGCCCGCCTGCCACCCAACCGCTTTTGCTTCGGGAACAAAACAAGGGGGCGCGCACGTCTAAAGTCACCCCGGGGCGGACGAAATGACTATCTACGAGCCTCGCAGGGCGCCACCCCCTTCCCGAGGCGCCTCCCTTCCTCCCCCCCTCCAAGACAGGCCTGGCATGGGACGGGCAAGAGAGAGGCCACGCTCCCCTAGACCCCGGGGTTCCGATGGCGATTTCCCTCCCCTCCTCCTGCGCCTGGATCCCGGGCTGGGCGCCGGGCGCCACCCGCGGCCTACGAGACCTCGGGGCGCCTTGGGGAGCTTGGCTTTCCCAGACCCCAGTGCGCGCCGCGTTCCGTTAGTGCGCCTCCAAGTGTCCACCCGGTTTGGCCAGCCCGGGGAGCCATCCGGTCCTGTCCCCAGCCTGGCCGGGCGTGGACCCCGGCGGCTGTTGAGCCGGGAGCGTGGGCTGGGCGGGAGAGCACGGCCCGGGCCCCCCGCGCTTCCCGCCCTTCGTGCTGCCTTCCCGGGAGGAAGCAGCTCCTGGGGGGCGGGCCGGGGAGACCTCCGCTCCCGGGTCAACACCCCCAAGCCTCCGCCGGAGCGGGGCCCGGAGCGCCCCCGTGAGGACCCCCATCCAGCCTCAGATCCAGCCTGGGCGCACCGGGACACGAGTCCAGGAGCTGGGCAGAGGAAAGCCCCAGAGGAAAGCTTTGATTGATTCCGGCTAATTAGAGCTGATCGTAAAAACAACAAGTAAAGGTCTTGGAGTCCTAGAGACACTCACTTTATAGACTTTGGGGAACCTTCAGGTTGGGGGTGACCTGGAATGAGAAAACCCGAGCTGCTGTCAAAGACTAACCACTCCATGAACACCTTAACGCACCAGGACCCCGGAGGTCGGACAGGCGCAAGGGTCTTAACGCACCAGGACCCCGAGGGCCCGACAGGCGCGTAGGTTAGTTTTTAAAGTACCTGATCCCGCCCGCCTTCGCTTTTCTCCACCAGCAACACGTCCACAGACACCCTGGACGGCGCTCAAGAAACACGCGAGGTTCGCCCATGCCCTCGGGGGAGGACTGGCGTGAAATCCCACGGTGCCCGGCGGCTGGGAGCGCGAGGAGGGGCGATCCCGCGTGTGGCTACGATCTAGGGGACCTCGAGGGTCTGGACCTGGTGTGTGGGGGGGGGGTCCCCGGCTGCCCCGCCCTCGCCTGCCCGGGTACCACCATCACCACCCCAGTCAGATCTACCGAGCACAAAGCACACTTTTTTTAGGGACTCGTCCCCCCCCCTCCCCTCCTGCCGCGGTGGCACAGAACGAGGCCGGGGTCTGCGCTCTGGTGGCCCGAAACTGGGGGACCCGGCCTCGCCATCCACGACGGAAGGTACCCGCGTTTCTCCTCCATCTCCTCCGCTCTGCCCATAGAATTACTTACAGCCCCAAAGGAACAGATGTCCCCCCCACACCAATCGGAGTGTGGCCTCGGGCACACACTCAGAGGTGCGTCCGCTAAGGGTCCGGAGTCCCCGAAGACGGCGGTGCGGCGGGGCTGCGCGCGCGCTCCAGGCGAGGGGGCAGTGGGAGGCTCCCCGCGTTCCCCTTTAACCCGAGCGACGCCCTGTTTGCGTCGCGGCCTTTGGGTGTGTCCCAGGGTTAGCACGGGAGGGCGGGGCTCCGAGAGTCGAGGGGGCCGGAGGGAGGGAGAGAGGGAGGAAAGAGGGAGGGAGGGAGGGCTGGCGGGGACACCTATCAGGTCCTAAGCGCTCCAAGGGAAAAAAAAACCGTTCTGGGCAAAACTGCCACGACTGACTTTTGCTCACTAACTGGAGATTCCCACCCCCACTTCTCCCCACCTCTAGCTTTCTCCCTTCCCTCTCCCTCCCCCCACCTCCTTCCTCCCTCCTTGGCCCTGGCACACCCACTCAAGCAGGGCCGGAGGATTCCCCCTCTACCTATAGGGGTAAAACCTGCCAGATGTGGTCCCGCGGGAGGTGGGCTCGGTGCTGAGCTTCGGGGCGCGCTGGTGCCCACTGCGCCCATGCGGAGAGGTTGAGCCTGAGTGAGTTCCCTCTCGGGAGTCCTGGCTCACTTGCCCTGCCCTGGCATCTTAGTTGGCCATGCTTGCACCACCCCAATATCAATGTCTGTACCAAGCAAGTGTGCAGGCTTCCTAGAGTTACAGTGGACCCAGCTAACAGGTTCTGCCAGCAGGAGAATGAGAAGCAGAGCAAGGGAGAGTCAAGCCGACTAAGGAACAGCGATCTCCTGGATCTGGCTCCTCCTAGCCAAAGCAAAAGCAGACTACATCAGAATGGGTTCCAGGCAGAGTTTGCCTAAGGCAGCCTGGCTTGGCTCCCAGCCTTGGCTAGTATCCTGGCCCATGGAGGAGAGGGTAAGAAGGGAAGTGGTCATTTGAGGTGGGGGGTGAAGAGCAGCCAGGGAAATCAGCTGATTCATAGTTCTGAGTGTGATGTGCCCTGCATCTCAGAAATTGGCTAGACCACAGCCCTTCCTGGCTGGGCACAGCTGAGCTCGAGCTGATTGCAGGAAAGCCAGCCTGATGTGCACAGCTGGGAACAGGAATGTGAGTGTGTGGATCTTAAAATGGCCCTGTCCATTAACGGTAGCAGTACACACACACACACACACACACACACACACACACACACACACATTCCCCACCTACCAGTGTACTGTCTCATCAAACCCTGCCATCCTAACTGACCACAAACATTTCACATTACTTCACTGATGAAAGGTAGCTGCTATTTTAACAGATTGCATATTCTTAAGCTTTAAGTAAAAAAAAAATCAGAGTAAGAAAAATCTTCAAATAGTAGCCTTTTAAAAACTCTCACTGGATTAAAAAGAAACTCGTGAGATCGGCAATCACTGTCTGGAATATGTCAGGTGCTTTACCAGGACCTGATCCCCCTGCATGGAGTAAGATGTGGTGGAATGCTTAGCTGCTCTGGCTCCTGATTAGGGGTTCGGCTTTGTGCTCAGGCACACTAGATCACCCTGCGTATTACTGTGGTGATTTGGGGGGCACTTTCTGAAATTCATTGGGCTTCGGTTTTGTCATCGCCAAAGAGGACCCTGCAAAGGGTTAGAGCCCTACTTTAAGGAGACAACACCTGCATAGCAGTTAACATGGCATCTGGAAGAAAACAAGAGCTCTGAGGTGTGGTAGTGCATGTTTGTAATCCCAGCTGCTCAGGAGTCAAGAGATAGGAAGGTGGTGGTTAGAAGTGCACCTGAGCAAAAATGAAAAACAAACTGAAAGCAAAAGGACTGTGTGTGTGTGTGTGAGAGAGAGAGAGAAAGAGAGACAGAGAGAGAGAGACAGAGACAGAGAGACAGAGACAGAGAGAGACAGAGACAGAGAGAGACAGAGAGAGACAGAGACAGAGCGACAGAGAGACAGAGACAGAGAGAGAGAGAGAGAGAGAGAGAGAGACAGAGACAGAGACAGAGACAGAGAGCTGCGTAGCAAGTGTAAGGCTCTGAGTTCCAGCCCCAGTAATGCCAAAAACAAATTAACAAATAGCTAGTCCCCAAACTGTCACCATTGGGATTAAACTTTTCCATCTAAGCCCTCACAACAAGCCTTCAAGATAGACCTGGCCACCTCAGTGCTAAAACAGCTTATAATTAGTGATTTAGCTGCATAGCAGCACATACCAGGAGACTGACTAAAGAAAAGGAAATGCTTTCTCTGATTGTGTGGGTCACTGTACAGGTCAAATATGTCCTAGAAATTATTGCCTAGTTTTATGCCATTCTAATTTATTTAGGCAGTCAATAGTTATGTATTTGCTACCCAAAACAGTTTACTGTTTGAAGCACTTCCCAAATAGTAGCATATTTAATCCAGATTTTTTTCCCTTTCTGTTTTTGTTGCTGTTTGTTTTGTTGGTTTGACTGGTTTTGGGGGGGGGAGAGAGGGTCCATTACTGGGGTTTGAACTCAGGGCCTCAAGATCTTGCTTGGCTTTTTCACCCAAGTCCGACACTCGACTGCTTGAGCCACACCTCCACTTGCTAAGTTTTGCTGGTTAATTGAAGAGAAGAGACTCTGGGATTTGTCTTCCAGGACTGGCTTCCAACCAGGATCCTCAGATCTCAACTTCCTGAGTGATTTAAGCTAGGATTCTAGGCATGAGCCACCAGGGCCTGGCACTCCCTTTCTATTTTCCAACTTAACTTTTTTTTTTATGAAATGTAATCTAAATCTACGTACTTACAGAACGTGGGGCTTCTTTTGGTTGGAGGTAGGGAGAGAAACACAATATTTTAAGCAATCATCGCCCAACTTGGAACCACACTGGACATTGCCAGAGAGGTGACCCCCCTCCATCCCTCCACACTGCCTTTTATTGCCCAGTGTCAGAGAAGGAAGAATGCCAAGCAGCTTTGGCCACACCCAGCGGCCACAGGTGGAAGTAGTACCCTTACCCACTAACCAGAATCCCTCCAGCTGGGCTCACATCACTGTTTCTCATGGCAGAAGCCCCTAGACCTCTTCCTCCCTTCCACTCAGACATCACCCTGCCTCTCCAGCCAGAGTGTAATATCGTCTTAAACAGATGTGCAAAGTCTTCTGATTCTCTCATCCATCCCAACACACGCACAGCACCTCCCCTGTGGTCTTTTCCATTTGTGGTTTGCACGGTGTGGAGAACAGGCAGCTCTCTATAACACACACACACACACACACACACACACAGACATAATTTGCCAATAAAACTCACCAGGCCAAACAGCGTAACCCCTTCCTCCACACGGATATCTTTGCAGCCAAATATGAAGGATGGTGAAGGCCAAGCCCTCCCCAAGGGCAGCAGGAGACCCACCGCCAGCAGACTCGAAACCCTTCTGTTTCCAACCAGGCTCCCCCAGACAGCTGTTCCCTTATTGTGACTTCTTGTAACTGAAGCCAGACCAGGCGTCTTTCCAGTTTATTCAGGGGCTGGTCCAATGCTGGGATATGTCATGGTGGCCTGAGACGTTCTCATCCTCTACTATTTAAAGAGACAGTGTGCAGCTTTATATACTTTCCATGATCTCATGATTTCCCAGTTGGTGCCTGCAGGGAAGGGAGAGCCTGGAATTCATTGGGCAAAGAGGTTTGGTTGTATGGGAAACCCAGGAGGCTCAGGGTGGTTCTCTCTGGAAAGGCCAGGCTACGTCCTTAGCAAAGGGACTCACCTATTCACAACTCTCCCCTCAATCCCCAGTAAGTCCTACAGGAAGTGTGTCTGCCCCTGTGAAGAGGCTGGGTGCTACTGTGTGCAGGTATTTTAAATCAGCCACATGATTTGATGTTTGGCGCTTTTACAGAGCTCCAGATGGCCTTTCTGTGAGTATTACCCTAGGGAATCAACTGTCCCAAAGGCATCAACTGAAGTCCACATGGCTCTGATGCTGATTGGCAAGGGTCGCTGTGAGCTGGCTTGTCCACCTCACCCTATGTCTTCAACATACCACAGGGATACAATGAAACCTGAGATGTGACTTCCGGTTCTGTCTTTCACAGACCCTCCATCAAGTCCCTATTAAATGTTGATTTCCAAGAGACGATTTGAGTAAACAAATCTCTACCCAAACCATTCCAACCTGTCAAGCAGGATAGGCTGGGAGAGCAATCGGAAACGTGGTCAAGTTGGTTCACCGCATTCTTCAGTTCTTTGTAGATTCTATCCACCCTTCCAAGGCCTAAAAAGAGCCCCCATGCCCAGAGATTGCTCCCAAGTGAATGCCCTAAGACAAAGAAGATGTGGCATCATCCATTAGGTTTCTTGGACTCTTGCAATTTGTTCCCACCTCTGACGTCAAGGATACTTAGGCCAAAGGAAATGCACAGAATTTAGGGAAGTCTCTCTGTCTTGTTGAACTTCATAATCAGGAGCTGTTCTCTCCTCTCTGAGGAGGCTGAGATCTGAGGATCACAGTTTGAAAACAGTCTGGGCAGGGAAATTTGCGATTCTTTTATCTCCAATGAACCACCAAAAAGCCAGAAGTGGGAATATGGTTCAAGTGTTAGAACACCAGCCTTACGCAAAAAAAAAAAAAAAAAAAAAAAATAGAAGAAGGGACAGTGCCCAGGTCCTGAGTTCAAGCTCCAGTACTGGCACACGCACATGTGTGTGCATGCGTGCGTGTGCACGTGCTCACACACACACACACACACACACACATACACACAAGTTTTGGTGGCTCTCTCTGATTATTGTTCTCACAATTAGTCCAAATGGACTAATTTTGCCTTTCTTCTTTTCCTTTGCTATTTTCTACCTTTCCCAGCAGCGAGTGTTCATTAGATCCATCCAGGAGCCACTGCCCTAGGCAGGGCCTTGGCCCAGCGATGCTGACGGGGTGGTCAGGGATGGGACTCAGGTGAGGGCAAACTGTGATTGCAGCGCCTTCCCTGGAATGTCCCGTTGTCCAGTCAGGTTGTCTGGAGTTTGTATGTCTTCCTGTTTGCTATCCAGCCTCCTTTTGTGATGGAACTCAAATGGAGCCATGGCTCAGAGTGGCCTGCAATGTTATTTCAGCCTTGCCAGGTAAAATAAGGGAGAGGGGGTCAGACAGAAAGAAGCCCCCAGGATGGCTCCCCTGACTGTCTATTCAGAGTGATGGAGCCAAGTAAGCACCATGTCCACAGATGGCTTTCAGGGGTATACTTGTGCAACTCTGCATGATACGGCTGCTCTCCTCAGGCCTGGATGAAGTGGACACACTTGAAACTGCTCCTGATGCAAGAGTTGAGAATTAGGAGGTGGAAGGATGAAGCAGGATGAGGGTGGAGGGCATGGGGCTCATTTCTGGCTAGATCGGTCCATTCTAATCCACCAACCCAGCTTCTCTCTCTCTGAGACTTGCTTTCCTGTCCTGTGTGTCTCATGGTCCCCTCAATCCCCAGCAGGCAAGTCACAGAGGACCTACAAAGTGGGTCTAGCTTGGGTCACATCAGCTCCAGCCTCCAAGTACCAATACAACAATCGCCACCCATCTGGGCTAGGCTCTCTGCCTCTTCCTGGGGCCATCTGAGGAAAACACCTTTCTGAACCGCCCTCACCTCCTGTCACCTTGTCCTCAGCCACCTGGGATGCTCATCCCCTGCATCTGTGTTAAGCCATGGGGAATATCTCACTGAGCCACGTATCATAGTACTCATGGAGAATGGTCACCCAATTGCATTTGTCCCTATAATTATTTCTTTCATGATGTGACAGGGAAAATGAGAATTGCTTGCTGAGTCAGGCCTGCAATCCTAGCTACTCAGAAGGCTGAGATCTGAGGATTGTAATTGGAAGCCAGCCCAGGCAGAAAAGTCTGTGCGATTCTTTTCTCCACCTAACCACCAAAAGCTACAAGTAGAGCTGTGGCTCAAGTGGTGGAACATAAGCCTTGAGCACAAAAGTTCAGGGATAGTGTCCTGGCCCAGAGTTCAAGCCACAGGACCTGCAAAAAAAGAAAAAAGAAAAAAAAAAAGAAAAAGTCTATCACTCAAGCGGGAAGCTGGTGGCACACTCAGCCCAGGCAGGAAAGTTTGTGAGACTCTTATCTCCAATTAACCACCAAAAACCAGAAGTGGCTCAAAGTGGTAGAGTGCTAGCCTTGAGCAGAATAGCTCAAGGACAATGTCCAGACCCCTATTTCAAGCCCTACAACTGATCAAAACAAACAAACAAACAAAACCAATCCGCAGGGTGCCCGTAGCTCTTGCCTGTAATCCTAGCTACTCAGGAGGCTGAGATCTAAGGATCACAGTTCAAAGCCAGCCTGGGCAGGAAAGTCCATGAGACCCTCATATCCAATAAACCACCAGAAAACTGGAAGTGGTGCTGTGGCTCAACTGGTAGGGTGCTAGCCTTGAGCTGAAGAGCCCAGGGACAGCGCCCAGGCCCAGAGTTCAAGCCCCATGACCAACAAAATAAATAAATAAATAAATACATAATCCCATCATACTGGTTAATAGCAGCACTTATTGTACTGCCTGATCAGCTTGGTATCAACAAATCATCCATATGAAGCCATTGATTAGAATAATGATGATGAGAGTTTATATTTACTTGGTGCTTGCCAAGAGCCAAGCACCACCTGAATTATTTTGTATGGATAGACCATTTAATTCTTGCAACAACTCTATGGCATATGTACACCAAAGCCTTTTATAAGAAGGGGAAACTGAGGCACTGCAAGACACTGAGGGGCTTTCTTAAGACACTCCACTACGGACCCTCCATTTGTGCCCTGTCCACCTCACATCTCGCCTTGCTTCCGGTCATGCTTAGCTTCTCCCTACCATATCTATGCCTTTGCCAGTATACTTCATAGATGCTGCATTTTAATTTCCTTGTTTCATGAAAGATTCTGGAATATTACGGATGTTTGGGCCTTTCTCCACCAAAGCACAACACCAGCAACTGGTGATTCACGCCGATAGTCCTAGCTACTCAGGAGGCTGAGATCCGGAGGATTGAGGTTTGAAAACAGCATGAAAGAAAAGTCTGAGAGACTCTACCTCCAAAATAATCAGCAAAAAGCCAGTCTGGAGATGTGGCTCAAGCACCAAAGCACCAGCCAAGCAAGCAAATCAAGCAAGTGTGAAGTTCTGAGTTCAAACCCCAATACTACCACTGGAAAAAAGTCCTAAAACATCTACCAAGCGCCCCAGTCACATTGGTGCCTCTAAGCTAGCATCCTACTTCATTGTGTCAACAGAGCCATGGGCTGGACTTGAAGCTAGCTCCTCTGATGCCCTCACTCAGGATTTTTGCATCTGGCAGACTCCCTAAAGAGCCAAGGAAAAGGAATCTGAATATGATGCTGGTTTAGGCGCTGAAGTGCTCACTGAAACCCTTCCCACCAGGTGTGGGGATGCTTGCTGGCCCACATTCACAGACAGATGAACTTTTCCTGCCTTCCTGCAGCCTGTGTGGGAGTTCCTGGCATGGCCTGCACACAGCTGGTCCTCAAAAGTAAGTTGAATGCCTCATCTGGATGGGTCTAGATTGTTCTGACCTTGGTGAGCTCAACTTAGAAGAGCAGGCCAAGGGGTGGGAACAGGGAGCAGGGGGAAGGAAGCAAGAAAGGAAGAGAGGGAGCAAGAGAAGGCAGGAGAGAGGCGCAGAGAGAAGGAGGAGAGGGAGAAAGGGGGGGAATAGAAGGAGGCAGCTTGAACTCCGTGACAGTTCCCTCCATAAATAGATGAGTTTGAAATTATATTATATTCTGATCCTAGAAGACATTGTCTATGGACAAGCACATAGGCAGACAAGCACATGTTCAGGTTATAACCTGAACATGCAATCTTTGTCTCTGTCTCTGTCTCTGAATGTCTGTCTCTCTGTCTGTCTGTCTGTCTGTCTGTCTGTCTGTCTGTCTGTCTGTCTCTCTCTCTCTCTCTCTCTCTCACACACGCACACACACACACACACACAATTCATGCTGGCACAGGGCTATTCTCTGGATGACACCTTTGAAATGCACGCAGCTTTATCTTGGGATTTGTGACATCTTCAGTATGTCCACCTGTGGGAGAGAGAAAGCACAGAATGATTGCGCTGCACTGGTGAAAAATGACAAAGTACAAAGGATGCTTTGTCCCCTCTCCCACACTGCTGCTTAGGAAAGCCAGATTCCAGAGACATAGACAAGAGGGGGCAGAGCCGCCTTTGCTCTGACTGTGCACGGCTGAGCCCAGAAAGAGTTTGAGAGCAATTTGAGCAAGAGAGGGTCCAAATGTATTTGTACTTGGGAATGCAAACTCTGAAAGTTTTCTGACTCCCGAGTGCCAAGCTGTCTGCTCAGCTGAGATGGAGAAGCAGAGCCATTTTGGTCACACAGGAATAGATGGAATTGTAAGAAATGAATGAGTTCTTCTGCTCCTGAAAACCAGGTCAAATCCACTGAGAAAAGCAGCTTGAAACTGATGCAAGAGGTGGTACTTACCAGGCACTGGTGGCTCACGCCTGTAATCCCAGCTACTCAGGAAGCTGAGCTCTGAGAATCACAGTTCGAAGTCAGCCCAGGCAGGAAAGTCCATGAGGCTCTTATTTCCAATTAACCACCAAAAAACTGGAAGTGATGTTGTGGCTCAAAGTGGTAGAGCACTAGCTTTGAGCAAAAAGAGCTCAGGGATAGTGCCCAGGCCCTGAGTTCAAATTCTACAATCTACAAAATAAAAAAAGAGGTGGTACTTACAGAAGGTGGAAAGGCCACTGTGACCCAAGAGAATGCTTGCTTTTGGCACACCAGGAATTAGGGTCTTTACCTCCAGCAAGAGGAGCAAAGAGAGTATCCTGGATGCAGACCCATGGGACAGCCCCATCTTCATCCCCACAATATGTCATTCTGTATACACTTCCAAGCTTGAAAAGCAGCAGCTACACTTAACAATGAGCTCAGGAGCAGATGTTTTTTTCATCTCCGGGCCTAAGAATCACTTCTCAAGTGTGAAACCTCAGCTAAACCCGGGAAGGTCACAGGCAAGGGTCAAATCTGTCTGAGAAGTTCAAAGGAAAACTGGGCAAAGCTTCAAGTCTGTTTCCTCTTCATTGTTAAAGACTAGGAAATATCTAATCCAGAGGACTTCAGTAGTGTGCCTGAGACTTGTGTGAAAATGGTTTTTCAAACTCTGGCTCAGAGTTTTCAGTTTTCAAAATTCATCATAAAACTGCTGAGAAAAGACCAAACTTTAACCTTGAAGGTATGTATTTTGATACTGTTTTTTTTTTTTTACAATGAACTTTCTCAGTCTCAAACAATAGGGGAGTAGCTGAGTAAAGTTTGGTACAGATGTAAGATGAAAAAGTAATGGAAATCTTAAAAATAGTGTGGAACTGGGTGCTGGTGCTCATGCCTATAACCCAAGTTACTCAGGAGGCTGAAATCTGAGGATTGAGGTTCAAAACCAGCCTCGGCAGAAAAATCTTCAAGACTCCATCTCCAAAATAATCAGCAAAAAAGCAGGCCTGGAGAGGCTAGGAAGGTGGCTCAGTGGTAGAGTGTTTGCCTTGCATGCATGAAGCCCTGGGTTCAATTCCTCAGCACCACATAAGCAGGTAGCACACTAGCCTTGAGCTGAAGAGCTGAGGGACAGCATCCAGGCCCAGAGTTCAGGCACCACAACCAACAAAAAAAAGTAGGAGTGGAGGTGTAGAGCACCAGCCAAGCAATCAAGTAGAGCAAGTATGAGGCTATAGATTCAAACTCTGGTACCAGCAATAAGATAAATATAATAGTGTTGAAGAATGTTTAAAGAAATAAGATATTCATGACATATACACAATATTGTATCTGTAGTTTATTGAGCATTTCCTACGTGCCAGGCACTGTGCTAAAACTCTCATTTAATATTTACAACAATCCCACAAAGGGAGGCCAACTAAAGACCTCTCAAATACCCACCCAAATGTAAACTCAAATGTAAAGGCTCAAATGTAAACTCTGATCGCTTAAAGCCAAGACCACATGTTCATAACCACTCAATTCAATCAAACAACAAACAACACTAAAAGCAGACCACAAAAGACTATGAAGCTCTGAGAAGAGAATGTAATAATTTTCTTAAATGCTGTATCTTATGGTTTATTTAGATCCTCAATGTTCCCCCCAAAGGCAAGTCTGTGATGCTATTGGTTAACTCTGGAACCTTTAAGACGTTGTTAAAGGTATAACTGCCAGCTGGTAGCACCATTGGAAAGAAGTAGAATCTCTAGGAGGTGGGGCCTAATGAAATGAAGTTATGTCACTGGGGGCATAGCCTTTAAAGGGATATTGGAACATAGTCCCTTCCTGTTTTTCTTTTCGCTTCCTGGCTGCCAGGAGGTGAGCAGCTCTGCTCTGTTCTATGTTCTCCACTGTGATGTTCTGCCTCATTACAGGCCCCAAAGCAGCACATCTGAACCACCTTAGACTGAGACTTCTACAACCATTCCTCAAAATAAACCTTTGCTCCTTCCTTATAGGTTATTTATTTCAACTCACCTGTTCCAGAAGGCTGACCACTGTGTGTCCAAGTTCTAACATCAATGGGCAAAATAACTTCACATGGAATGGAACCACATACCAGGGCTAATTGTGACAAGTAATGATGCATCTCAGCCTCAGGCCTCCATGATAAGGAATCTCTGATTTTCTGACTTAAGTAGAGGAACCCTTTTACTGGATCGATGCCAGGGAAGCGCTGAGCAGGCCACAAGCCAGGCCTTGCTTCATCTTTTGCACTATCTCCAAGTGGAGTGCCACACCCAGGCACAAAGTTAGGACAACAGTACTGAACGAACTTGTGCACATCACAATGTTGATGGCAAAATGCTATCATTCACATGGACTTTGACGACCCTATTTTGTATATTTTAAAATATATCAAGGAACCAGCACAAAAGGAAGTGACCTGAAATTCTTTGTCTCTGATGACCTTGATTGTGCCCAAAGTTTAGATATGTGATTTCGAATACAAGAAGCTCTGTGACCACAGCAGCAGTATGGTTGGATGTGTGGTTCAGTTAATTAAATGCACAATGAAGATTGTGGCCAGTCTGACCAAGGGAGAAAGCCCTGTGTGGTTTACCACCATACCCATCTACTCTTCTCAGAATCTCTCTTGCTTTCCTCCCTTACTCCTTTAATCCATCCCTTTCTCCTATGTACCCATAATGCACCCATAATAAAATTTAAATAGCATTACTATCAGAACCCTACTACTTTGTGAACTCCTCAAACTAGACCTGAGGACTTTCTGGAATTTTCCATACCAGCAAGGTGTTTTCGTGAATTTTCCGCAGGGAGGTCTATATGATAGTGGCCCATGCCTCCCACCTCTGTATGGATGAACCAGTCTTGTGAATCTCTAGGAGACTGGATTGCACTGCATTTCCTAAATGTATTGAGTTATGGAACTTTTGTTTCCAGATTATCTCCATGACTTAGGTTTCCTGGGCCTTCTAACATTCCAGTTTTCCTCCAAGGAAGAAATGGGCTGTAGTAGAACCTTCATGTCCTTTAGGTTTATGGTTCCAAGGAGATGGTGTTGTGGGAAATCCGGGCATGTTCAGGATAGATAGAGTTCAGTATGTGCTGTGGACACCATTTTCCCATAATGCTGTCCACCTTCTACTAAAGACATGAGATCCATGAACACACCTACAATTTTATTTTACCATTCCAATTAAGCATGTGCATTTTGCCTTGCCTTGGGGCATCATTTTTGGAAGCAGATTTGCAGGAAGTTCAGGGCAGGGAAAACAGCAAATCACACAATGACTTCAACCCAGCTCACAATAACCCAGAGCTGACAGAGCTCTTCCATGTTAGTGGAGTTGTAGACTACCAGTGCAGGAATTTTAAGTCCTGTTTTTTTTCTAATTTCTCTTGATTTGAAAAATATATTGCTTTTTCAAAGTTGTATGTAATAAATTCCACACATAAGGCAGCTGTATGTTCATCTCAAGAAATGGAAAGGGCAGATCTGAAGGAAGGCGGCATCAGCTGCAAGTTCCAAGTCAGCGAACATTCCCAGCGAGGGGACAGAGCACAACAGCAGTGGTCAAGATGAGGACACATCTCCAGGAGATTTGTTGCTGGACTTCTGAGTGAGATGCGGGGTGAATGTGGGCTGAGGTTGCACAGTATTCTGAGATGGGCCTCCCTGTTCCCATGGGTTGCCAGGCTCTCCTTTGTCACATGTTTGCTCTTCTTTGTCACATGTTTGTTCTCCTTTTAGGGAGGAACACGGTGTTTCAATCTTGCCTTGTTCTCTGGAAGAACTCTCCAGAACTCAGTTAAGGGGAGTTATATAAATGACCCAAAGATAGCCTCTGTATGTCAGATTGGGTATTTCCTCACCACAGGCTGAGACTTGTTAGCTCAAACCCTCATGGTATCAAATTCACAATGTTTGCACCTCTAGGTATTTTTCTGTTCTTGCTTGGTAAGTGCATGAATCCTTTTGGTTGGTGGCGGTGGTGATGGTATTTGTTTTTTCCTTTGTTTATTTTCTTTTTGGGGAGAGAGGAGAAGGGGAAACAGAGCAAGACAGGAAGGAAGGGCAAACAAATGTAATCATGCTGTACAGTATACACTATGCAGAAAATGAACTATATAAATTGTGAACAGGGGTGGGAGAGGAAAACTGGGGGAAAGTGAAGGAAGGGATGACATTGTCCATAAAAAGCACTGTACTCATTACCTGACTTATGAAATGGTCATCCCTATGTACAACACCTTAATAATAACAATAGCATTATTTCTTTTTTAAAAAAGTGCATGAATCCTCAACCCACATCTTCTACTGGTGGATGAGTCAAAGCCTCATGGTTATAAAATGCCAGGCTGCTAGGACCTTTACGGTTCTCTTATCTAAAGAACTACGGTGTATCTTTGACATACGCCAGACACGTATGCTTCCTCTCTGGTGTCCCCTTCTCCCAGGACTTGCTTTTCCACTCTAGGATTGTATGCCCTAGAAGAAAGATCTCATGCTGCGACCATCTTCCTTCTTCACACCACTGCCGGCACTTCCAGCCAAGCTAGAAGTGTTCTTCTGCTCTCTTCTTGTCATAGACCTTTCTTCCACCAGTCCCCAAGGCCAACCAGTGAACCTCCACACTGTCCAGGGACAGGGAGAGAGGGAGACAGGAGGCGCAGAGGAACACTGGAACTTGGGCACAGGAGGCGGATGAGGCCACACACACACACACACACACACACACACACACACACACACACACACACACACACACACACACACACACACATACAGGAAATACTCCAGAGGACTGGAAGCATTAGGTGGGTTCAACCCATGGGCCAACCCAACTTTCTCTTCCAGCCAAAGGGTTTCAGCAGAAGAACCCAATGATGGATAGTAATAGGCTCCCATCTGGACCACCTTTGGGAGAAGGACCTTCATCCCCATCAAGCTGAGGAAGAGCACCTGGCATGCATCGAAGGCATGGGCTGCTCAGTTATGGGCCAAGGCAGAGAATAGGCAGGCGCCCATACCACTGTGTAAGCAGAGGCAGATGGCACCCAGGTGCCACTTTTACATCTAATGTCCAACCCCTCCTGCTTCCACACGCATTAGGCATGAATGCCTGGGTAAGTCCACAATAGTGGGTCAGGAATTCTCACCAAATTCATGCTGAAGTATCCATCGAGGCAGGGAAGCCATGCAACTCCTCTTTCTGGGATAACTGGTCTTTGTTGATTTCTTCCCCAGTGAAAGTAAACAGAAGATGTCTAAGTCAATTGTCTGCAAAACCCAACTCTGGGAGAAGTGCATTTGGAACATGTTGACTCTAGCTATGTAGTAAGGAGGAGAACCAAGGGCCTTCTTGAGTTGTAATGGCAGGTAAGACTAAACACTATTGCTTGGCTCTTTTGATCTTCATTAGAAGGTAAAAACAGCCACCAAGAGCAATGTGCCAGTGGCTCACACCTGTAACCCTACCTACTCAGGAGGCTGAGCTCTGAGGATCTCAATTGGAAACAAGCCTGGAAGGGAAAGTTGTGAGATTCTTGTCTCTAGTTAACCACCAGAATTGTGGCTCAAAATGATTTAGTGCTAGCCTTGAGCAAAAATGTTGAGGGACAGTGCCCAAGCCCTGAGTTCAAGTCCCACGACTGCCAAAAAAAGAAAAGAAAAAAACCATAAAGGCTTCCCTGTCAAGAGGTGGAGTCTATTCCTGCATTTGGCCCTACTCTAATTAGGGAGACATTCATGGTGTGACAGGAGCAGAGGCTGTTAAAGGACTTGCTCCTTTGGGATTGCTGTCTTGTTGATGACACCTTTTTACCTCCTTAAAGAAGCCCAGGCAAGCTCTGCTGGAGACTGACAGTATTAAAAGAGATTTCAATTTCCTTAATCACCTTAGCTAAAGTCTTAGGCAGGTGAGCCTTCCAAGAAGAGAATGTTAGGACCTGGATCAGTAAGAACACCAGAGAAAAACCTAGACATCCAACCCAACAATTTAGGGTTTGTTGTTGTTGTTATTGTCTTTTTTTTTTGGGGGGGGTGCTAGTTGTGGGACTTGAACTCATGGCCTTGGGCACTTTCCCTGAACTTTTTTTTCCCTTAAGTCATAGTGTTCTACCACTTGAACAACAGCTCCAATTCTGGCTTTTTTGGGTAGTTTAGTGGCAGTAAGAGTCTCATGGACTTTCCTGCCCAGGCTGGCTTTGAACCATGATCCTGAATCTCAGCCTTCTGAGTAGCTAGGATGATAGGCATGAGCCACCAGCACCTGGCAACAATTTGTTCTTTTTAAGCCAGTAAATTTTGGAATGGTTTGTTATCCAGCACAAGCTATCTGATATACTAGCAATCCTAAAGTTTGACTTAGATGCCAACCATGTTATATTGAGAAGCAGGACTTCAGGCCAACCAAATAGAAACCATATCCCTTCTATTCGTGAACTGACTCCTACTGACTTCCCCTGGTACCTGGTGGCCAAAAAAATTCCCTTTAATAGTTGACTTAACTGAGTTTCCAAAGAAAGACAGAGGTGAGGCCTGAGAAAGTTCCCAAGGATCTGTGGGAGCTGCCTGACTCTGGAAGTTCTCAGGTATTTTCTGAAAACCTTGCTCTGTGGAGAATCCCAAGAAGCTAGAAAAATCCTGTGGACTTGTAGGCATGTGGTGAGCTAGAATGTAGAGCAGACCAACTGTGACACACCAGCATGTATGTTCTTTATTTCTTTTTTTCCCATTTTAATACATATTACTTTATCTTATCAGAGGCACAGAGACCTTGAACCTTTGTGTTCTTGCCCTCAGAGTATCTTCCCCTGGTGTGTCCTTTATTTCTAACTCATCACATTTAATTCTATGACCTACAGGACATAGGACAAAGATAGCCCCATGGTTTGTGTCCTTGGGTGCTGCGGAAATGCTATAACACCATGTAAATTCTTCCCTCTCTGTCTGGACTTCCCTCCAGGCAAGCATGGAAGAATCTATGAGCCAGCATGGGTCTCACATAGAGCACATGCCTCGGGTAGCTTTGCGGAAGGGAGAGCCATAGACTGGCCCTACCAACGTGAAGTTCCCAGCCTACCATCATGGGCCCCATCCATGACATGCAGCCTCCTTGAATGTTTGGCTTGGAACCTAGAAGTCAGGTTCTTGCACTCTTGCTCAGCTTTCTGGCTCAAAGCTGGCACCCAAGCCATGTTTTCAGTCCAGTATGTTACCAGTTAATTGAAAATGGAACCATGAGCCAATAACAGGAAAACTTGTCATGGAGAACAGACCTCTGTGCTAAACAATAAGAACTCTCAACACTTAGCACTTCCTTGGTTAGAAGAAGTCTTTGGAGTAGGAAACACTGTTCTACAACCATCTGTGAGCCATAATCAGGAGGGCAGCTGACCAGAGCTCCAGACTTTTTTCCTGGCATCTGCCCCTGGAGCTGCAGGAATGAGGGCTTTCTGGTACTGGCTGTAATCCCGGACCACCTCCCTCTGTGTTTCAGTTTAGTGATTCCACCTGAGGGCTCCAGAAAGCACACTAAATATTTGTCAGAGGGAGAAACACATGTGGGGAATTTCTTTTTTTTTTTTGGTCCAGTCGTGGGGCCTGAGCTCTGGGCCTGGGCGCTGTCCCTCAGCAATTCAGCTCAAGGCTAGCGCTCTACCACTTGAGCCACAGCGCCACTTCCGGCTTTTTTCTTCTTGTTTATGTGGTGCTGAGGAATCGAACCCAGGGCCTCATGCATGCAAGACAAGCGCTCTACCACTGAGCCACCTTCCCAGCCCATGGGGGAATTTCTTGATGGGTGTATAACATAGCTCTGGTGGAAGTGGCTCATGTCTGTAATCCTAACTGCTCAGGAGGCTGAAACATGGAGGATTGCTATTCAAAGGCAGAAAAGTCTACAGGATTCCATCTCCAATTAACCAGTAAAATACTGGACTGGAAGCATGGCTCAAGTTGTAGAATGCCAGCTATGAGCAAGAAAGCTGAACAACAGTGCAAGGACCTGAGTTCAAGCCCCTTTACTGACACAAATCCACAAAAAATTCTAAAGGAACTGAGAAGTACTAAAAAAAAATCTATAGATAGACAGACAGACAGACAGACAGACAGACAGACAGACAGACAGACAGACAGACAGACAGACAGACAGATAGATAGATAGATAGATAGATAGATAGATAGATAGATAGATAGATAGATAGATAGATAGATAGATAGATAGATAAATTTTAATAGTAAAGCAAGCCAGGTGCTGGTGGCTCACATCTATAATCCTAGCTACTCAGGGGGCTGAGATCTGAGGATCATGGTTCCAAGACAGCCTGGGCAGGAAAGGCCATGAAACTCTTATCTCCAATTAAGCACACACATGCACACACACACACACACACACACACACACACACACACACACACACAAATCCAGAGGTAGAGTTGTGGTTCAAGTGATTGATAAAGTGCAGAAAAGCTCAGGAACAGCACTTCAGCCCAGAGTTCAAGCCCCATGACCAATACCAAACAAAAACAAACAAAAAGAGTAAAACAGAATAAAGTCAAAATGTATTGATTAGTCAATATAAGTTTTTCTCCTATCATCCACAACGTATCCTGATGGGGCTTTGAGTGATTTGCCCAAACACATATCCTATCCAGGTGCTGGATGGGTCACTGCTTGGTGTTTCTCTGACATGCATGTTCTAGCCTGCAGAACTCTGATTGGCTGACATGCCTGTTCTAGCCTGCAGAGCTCTAATTGGCTAACATACATGTCCTAGCCTGCAGAACTCTGATTGGCTGACATACATGTCCTAGCCTGCAGAGCTCTGATTGGCTGATGTGCTTGTTCTAGCTTGCAGAGCTCTGATTGGCTAGCATGCATGTTCTAGCCTGCAAAGCTCATTGGCTCTTCTTACCACTTGGAGCTCTCTCATGTCCCCCATCTGCACTTCCTTTCTCTGCCTTATGCTTGTCTTCGAGTCTTTTATGGTGTGAGTGTGTTCCCCAGAAGTTCCAGAGCTAGAAACTCAATTCCCTCATGTGGCAGTGTTGGAAATTGGGATGGTAGTGGAAGGGGCTTGGGAGAAGTTTAGTTCCTGAGAGAGGAGCCTTCATGGTTATAATCATGCTTTCCTTGAGCTACTAAGTGAGTTCTTATTCTTGTAGGACTCTCACTGGTTTTTTATTTTAATCAGGAGAGCAGATTGCTATGAAGCAAAGTTGCCCTTCCTACTTTACCTCTTTTGCACATAGTCACTTTCTCTTCTGTGATTCACCTTGTGTTGAAGCAGCTTGAATCCCTCACTGGATTCAGCCACCTGATCTTGAGCTACAGGCTTCCAGAATATGAGCCAAAAGAAACTACTTCTCTTGATAACTTATCCAGTCTCCAGTGTTGTATTATAACCATAAAACATGGACTAAGATAAGGTCTGTTTATTTTACTTTTTCAAATTTCCCAACTCTTCAATTTACTTTACAGTACTCTACACATCCCTGTAGACAGCACAGATATGAGTTATTGTTTCATCTGTCTGTGTTCTGGATTGGTCTCTACTTCAAACAAAAGCATAATTTGTTTAATATATATGTTGCTATTGTAAAGGTAATGTACAGAGGGGTTATAGTTACATGTTGGGTAATGAGTACATTTCTTTTTGAACAGTGTCACGCCTTCCCTTGCTTTCTCCCAGTTTTTTCCTCCTGTCTCCCTGACACAAGTTGTATAGTTCATTTTCAACATAGTGTCCAGTGAGTATCACTGCTACATTTGTTCACACTTTATCCAATCTTTTCTATGCACCACCTCGTCCCTCCCCAAAACAGATAAACTTACAAATAAGACAAAAGGTACAGAAAACAAAAACAACAACAAAGAGGGAAAACCCTCTTGTTTCCATTTCTTGGAGTTCATTTCAATAAATATTATTGTATATGATCATATGCACATAACTATTGAGGCTTTGTTTATCCTTTCCTAAGAATATTCTCCTTTGGTCTCACTGTGTGAATGTCTAGAGACTTGTATAATGTATCGTGTCCTGGTATATGTTTTGTCTTTTACCATGCAGTGTTCACTTGTAGATTTATAGCCATAAACATCATTTCTGATGACCCCTGATATTCTTCCTTACCAACCTGGACTAGGAAGAATGGCTCTTATAAAGAAGGGCCAGAAGAAAGGTCATTCTTCCCTCAGGGACCCAAGGCCACACCATCAGGACTCACAAGTACATGATGGACATGGGCTTCAAGAAGCAGCCTCAGACACAGAATCAGAGGGAAACAGGAAATCATACAACACAGGGGCCCATCAGCTGCACTGGACATAGATGAAAATGAACTAAGCAACCCAAAAACAGTGATAGGAGGGGAGGAACGAGAGGGAAAGAGGGAACAGCTGACACTAAGCAAAAAGAAAAAAATGTAAATATCACCTGATGTGGAAGAAATAATTGTATTGTCAAAGCTCATAGAATTCACAAACTTTATAGACCATGATAATGACAATTTGCCTTGTGAAGGTTAAAATGTGTTTGTGATTTTAACTAAATATCACTATTCCACAGTACTGTGAAATATGTGAAGTTTATATAATCACCTAATCTCAATAAAAAAAGAAGCTGCCTCAGCTAAGCTGAAAAGACAGAATGTGAAGAGACCTTTGCCAACAACACATCAGACAATTGCCACATATCTAAAATATACACCCAGCTTAAGAAACTATCCCCCCCCCCCGCAAAGAATCAATAACCCAATTAATAAACGACAGGGGGCTAAATAGAAACTTCTTGGAAGTAGTAAAAATGGCAAATAGACTCACATAGTAGTACTCCATTATGGCCACAAAGGAAACGCAAATCAAAAACACTGAGAGACAATCCCATCCAGTTGGAACACAAACAACAAGCTGAAGAATTGAGTAGAATGCGGGCAAAAATGTATTGTAAAAATGTAGTAAAATGTATTGTATATGCCACAGAACTGAGAGAAATAAGGGAAGGAGAGGGTGGCAGGGTGGTGAAGGTGTTGAAGGGGTGACATAGACCAAGAGGTACAGTATACATAAATTACTGTGTTAAATGGCAAAAATTCAATACATAACCTAAAAATTAAGAAAGGTGAGGGAAGGCAATGGGAGGAATAGGAGGCACTGTATTCCTAAACTGCTCTCTGTTGAATGGTAACTCCTTGGTGCAACGACCTAAAGAAAGTAAAAATATATTTTAAAAATACAAACAACAACAAATGATGTGGGGATGTAAACTAGTCAACCACTACAGAAGGCAGTTTGGTGATTCCTTAAAAAAAAACTAAACATAGAACTACCAAATGATCCAGCCACACTGCTTCCGGGCATTTACCCAAAAGATTACAAGCCAGGATCAAGTAAAACACTTACACATCTATATTTATTGCTGCATTATTTACAATAACCAAGATACAGAGACAGCCTAAGTGTCCTGCAGCAGATAATGGATCAAAAATGTGATATATATATAATACAAAATATATATAATAATACAAAATATATATAACTTCATTATATATACAGATATGTATATGTATGTGTATGTGTGTATATATAATGGAATTTTACTCATCCTTCAGGAAGCATAATATGATGTCATTTGCAGGGAAATAGAAGGACCTGGAAAAATTATATTAAGTGAAGAAAGTCAGTCTTAGACCAAGGGCACATACGTTCTCTTATATGTGGAAGTTAGATCTACATTATAAACATATATAAAACAAGTACAGGGTCATATATATGTATATATGTACATGTATATGTACATAAGCATATTGTCTTGGTATACACGGGGGAGGTTTGTAATGGTGTAATTCCTGTGAATAAGGAACTTAGAGTTTGACAAAATGAATGAATACCAGGAAGCCAAATCATGTGTTGTCAGGCAGCAGGAAGCTGAGAGGAGGGGGAGAGACAAATGGAGACAGGAAGGGTGGGTGAATGCACTCATAATATTCAATATATATATGCAGAAATGGAGCTAGGAAACTTGAGAGTTTGTGATGGAAGGGGTGACAGTGATCAAGATTCATTATACTCATACTCACAAATTGATACGTTGAATTGAAACCCTTTACAATGACTTAAAGATAATTGTTAAACTATTTAAATAGAGAAAAAAATAATCTGCTTCAGGAACTCAAAAGATACCTGGAAATTTGCTCTGAAGGAGTTGGGACTCTGATGCACGTATGGATACCAGGCTAAACAAAGCTGTCTAGGCTGACCATCAAGTAAGGAGTATCCTGTATTGTATCCATATAAATGAGGATCCACCAGTCTCTATACTGCAGCGACCATGTCCTCATTACCTCTTTAAGAAATCTACAGTCCAGCCAGGTGCTGGTGGCTCATGCCTGTAATCCTAGCTATGCAGGAAGCTGAAATCTGAGGATGGCAGTTTGAAGCCAGCTCAGGCAGGAAAGTCCATGAGACTCTTATTTCCAATTAACCACCTGAAAATCAGAAGCTCAACGTGGTAGAGTGGCAGCCTTGAGCAAAAAAGCTCAGGTACAGCAGTGCCCAGGCCCTAAGTTCAAGCTCGACAACCAATAAAGTAAAAAGAAAAAGAAATCTCTAGTCCAACAGTCTAGATGATAACTAAACTCTGAGTATCCACACCAGTCCCAAGAAGCTCCACTTCCAACTCATAACAGGATCTCCACCAACTCTCAGCTCTGAGCAGAAGGTAAGTGGCCCAGAATGTCAGACATGAGTCCTGGGTCAGACTTTCTACACATGTTCTTCTGCAATACAAAAACATAAACATGGTAAGCATGTCACCGGACATGGTGGGTGGGCAGGGAGCCTGTGTTGAGCTGTTACTTACACAGTCACTGCATGAAATGGGTGGGGACACTGCCCGTTGGCTGCTGACTTCTGTTATAGCTGGACCTAGAGGACAGGAGTGCAGAGACGATAGAAAGAGATAGATACAGTCTAACCTTTCCCTCCTTTTATGATTCCAGGTTATCAGTTCACATGTTCTTCCTCTGTTTCTACATGTGACAATCTAGTTGGCACTAGATTTTGAACACTCTTTGAAGTCATGCTGGAGAACGATTCATCCAGACTTTATTAAGACTAGCATGCTTAGATGTTAACCACCCCTTCAGGTAGAGAATAATCAACATTTACTGTAGATTGGGCAATTCTGATGGCTAGTCCCTCCCCCACTTAGTGCTCCCTATGGGAACAGGATAAAGTTTCCTTCTGCAGAATTCTACCTCACCTCTCACTTGGCTCCTTCTCCCCATCCCCCCACCCCCACTTCCTCTAACCCCTTATCAGACCTCCCTGGAGGCTTAAATCAACCACTTGCTTAGGAATTCTCTTTTCTCGGTAGATGTTTTCCCTAAAGGTAGAGGAAAAGGAAAGGAGCAAAGAGAAGAACATGGAGAAAAGGAAAAAGGAAAAGTATTCTTGCCTGGCATAACCTTTCATTGGCTATGGTCTTATAACATGTCCGTTTCAAGTTCCCTAGACATTTCCTTGTAGACCACTGTTTCACTTAATGTTACCATTATATCTCAAAATATTTAAGTATATATGGCATTTGTGGTTCACAAAACACTTAAATAGACTGAAAGGGTCTTAGAGATTGGAAACTGGCAGCCAATAGGCTGAACTCAATCTACCCGTGTATTCGGCTCAGCTTTGGCCACAGCTTTTTATAATTGACTTTACTGGCAGGATTCGATGCCTGGAGTCACATGAAAATTTGTAATTCCAGGCTTTTTTGAACAATTGTAATATTTGATTTGCAAATGCCAAGTCTAGATTCACACATGGCAATTGCTGTTTGGAGCTGAGTGATGGCTTATAGTTAAATAATGTGTTACTGAAGGGAGAGCAGACTTTGCTGAAGCAGCAAATAAAACCCTAAATCTTAGTGGCTTCATCCAATGGAAGATTATTTCTCATTCGATCAAAGTCCAAGGAGAGCTGGTAAGGGGTGGATGGCAAACAGTGACTCAGAGACAGAATTTCTCCTCCTCCTGACTCACTTTATCAGAGAGTAGCATCTAAGGTGGGAAGGTAAGAGAGATTGAAGGAGACAGGTTGGCTTAGTCACCTGGACCATTATTTTTCTTCCTAGTCCATGGACCAAAACCAATTCAATGGACCTGAGATAACTGAACAGCAATAACTGAATGGAGACAGAGCAAAGCAGGAATATATGCAAGTGGGCATGATTTTTATCACACATAGATATGTCTGTTCTGTTTTGCCAGTCACTCACAGACGCTATTGGCTCCCTGATATTGACATATGTTAGTCATTTATCATCATAAGCAACTACGTTTTCCCATCATGATCATCTGGAATTGGTATAAAAGTAAGGAATCATACCAGGTACTGCTGGCTCAGGTTGAGATCTAAGGATGGAGGTTCAAAGCCATTCCAGGCAGAAAAAAAGACTCTTATCTCCAATTATCCAGCAAAAAAACTGGAAGTGGAGATATGACTCAAAGGGTTGGGTGTCAGCTTTGAGTAAAATACAAAAAAAACAAAAAACAAGTTGAGAGCTCAAGTCTCTGAATTGTAGCCTCAATACTGGCACAATAGAATAGAATAGAATAGAATAGAATAGGCAAGTCTCCAGGTCCCTAAAAAGATCTCTCTTCCTGCTTTGGAAAGGCCTCTTCAGGGAGGAAAAAGTTCGCCCAGTCTTCAGATAAGCTCTCCACCCACTGACCCAAAGATGCCTTTTGCTGGATAGAGACTGTGCCCAATTATTTGAAGAAGCCAGCCCCATTGCAGGTATCCATTTCTATCCAGACAGACACGTGTTCCTAGGGAAAGACCCTCTGGACAAACCTGATTTCTTTCCTCTGTGTTTCACCCAGCAGCTCACCCAGGAAGACAACAGAAATGACTGAGTCCTCAAGTCAAGCCACAAAACCACTAGCCACAGAAGGTTAGTGGAAATTTCCCCAGGGGGCTGAAATAAGCTATTGTGGGCTAGCTAAGGATGAAATAATTACTTCAAATTGATTCTGTAGAAAATGGAATTTTAAGAGCCCAGAGCAGGCGTGTAAGTGTATCTAATAACTACTATTAAAAAATTAACTGGTTCAAGCAATTATCTGTATAGATATCTTGCATTAAGGTTAGGTTTAAGCAGGTACCAGTGGGTTATGCCTGTAATCCTTGCTACTTGGGAGACTGAAATCTGAGGATCACAGTTAGAGGCCAGCCTGAGCAGGAAAGTCTGTGAGACTCTTATGTCTAATTAACCACCAAAAAGCCAGAAGTGGAGCTATGGCTCAAATGGTAGAGCACTAGCTTTGAGCAAAAACAGTTTAAGGACAGTGTCCAGTCCCTGAGTTCAAGCCCCAAGACTGGCACCAAAACAAAAATCAAAACAAAATAAACCTTTTATCATTATAAGCAGATTATCTCAGGTATTTTGTTGTAGTAGTAACCAGGACTTGTCTTATCATTTTAGATATATCTAATTATGATATATGATATAAAATAAGTACTTCTGGATGGATGAATGAATGAATGAATGGAATGAATGAATGAATGAATGAATGAAAGCACAGTAGAAACCCCCACAAATATCCACACATTATTAGAGTCCTTGAACCCAGAGACCCGGGTTCATATGCATCATACCTTGGTTGTTCACATGGCTTTGAGCTGATCAACAACTCTTACATTATTCACTTTCCTGCCTATTGGTTCATCTAGTGTTCATTCTGCCACTTAGACTCCAAGACTAGGTTAAAAGTAAAAAGATGGTAGTACCACGAAGCCATGGAGTGACCAGAGAACAAGCACCCAAAGATGCTCTTTACTCAGTAACATTTTCCCACCATCAGCTCTGATGTTTCCCAAAAGCTACTGGTGTGCTACTTCCCAATGGCAGGGCAAGTCCTTCTGTGATTTTCAGCTGGATTAAACACAAGTTCCTGGATATAAAGACATGTCTGTTATGACTCTCAGAAAAAGGAGGTTCAGAGTATAAATTCTACAGATTCGGTGACAGTTCAGACAGCATGGGAACCCTTAGCATGCCATGCCAGTTCATTCTCTAACTCACTTTCTCACTGCCTTGCTTTTATCTCGGAAGGATAAGCTTTGTGGTGTTGGGTTACGAGAACAGTGGATCCAACACTTGATCCTGGAGCGGGATCAGGATTTTCTGTGCACTATTTGAAGGCCTCTGATGAAGGTCCCTGCAGCATGCAAAACATTTAAGGACTGAGCTATGTTTATCCAGACCTGGCAACTTGTGCTTTCAAAAGTATTTTCCTGGAGCACACTGGAGGGGCTCAGTCTCTGCCAGAGAATGTTCCTGCGATGATCCTCAGAAGGAAGCCCTGGGCTGGCTTGGTGCAAGGGGACCGCAGGAGGGCACACAGGATCACGGGGGATGTGGGAACACACAAACTTCGTCTTGATGCTTATAGACGCCTCATCCAGCCCTGCCAGCATGCACTTGGGGTCTCGTGACCCTGCATGTCCGGTCTGATTTGGGGACCAGCCTGTGGTTGTCATATTTGGATTTTTGCTGTTTCTTTCCTGGCCCATGAATCCAGCCACAGGCACTGTCCCCACCCTAGTCTAGGCGCAAGAATCTAGACATGATGGTAGCTCCCAGATAGGGCCCTTACTTTGGAAACAAAAATTCAAAGGCATCGAGCCTCAGTCAGACCCTTCCAGGAAGGGCTAGGGTCTTCAAAGGGATAATTTAGAACCTGAATGAACTACTTTAATTTGTATTCCCTTGTACTGACCCCCCCAGCCTTTACAAGAGCGTCCTTGAAACATCTTCTTGAGGCCTTGCTGGAAGTCATCGAAGGCAGGCTTCTTGCTCCATATGGTCTGTTTTGGTTTACCAGGGCAGCCATAACAAAATACCATAGACTCCATGGGTCCAACAAGAGAAATTTGTTTTCTCATCATTCTGGAGTATAGAGTCCCAAATCAACAATGTTAATGGGTTGATTTCTATAGAGGGTTCCCTCTACCTGCAGGTAACCATCTTTGCCCTAGACCATCTTTCCTCTGTGTTTATGTCCTGATCTCCTCTTCTTGTAAGGACTGCATTCAGATTGGATTAAAATCCAGCCTTGCCACCTCATGACAACCTAAACTGTCACTTCTGAAAGAGGCCAGGCATTTGTTGGCTTGCAGCTATCATCCTAGCTATTTAGGAGGCTGAGATCTGAGGATCTCAGTTCAAAGCCAAGCGTGGCAGACAAAGAGACTCTAATCCCCAGCTTGTCCACAAAAAGCCAGAAGTGGAGGTGGAGAAAAAGAGTGAAAAAAGACAAGCAAGAAGAGCACAAGGCCTTGAGTTCAAGCCCCAGTACTAGCACAAAAAGTTAAAAGTAAAATAAGAAGTGGGCACTTGTGGCTCATGCCTATAATCCTAGCTACTCGTGAGGCTGAGATCTGAGGATTGTGGCTCAAAGCCAGCCCAGGTAGCAAAGTCCATGAGACTCTTATCTCCAACTAATCACAGGAAAAGCCGGAAGTAGCACAGTGGCTCTGGGTGATTAGAGTGCTAGCCTTGAGCAGTAGAAGCTCAAGGATGGGCCAGAAAATTAAAAATAACTTTCCAAACACAGTCACATTCTATGTAAAAAATTAATTGTTAGTATAAAAGTGATATACAGAGGAGTTATAGTTACATAAATCAAGTAGCCAGTGCATTTTTTTTTTTGGACAATATCTCCCATTCACAGCCACATGCTGAAGAATCGGAAGGTTAGGATTGCAACGTGTGAATTTTGAGGTGACATACTCAGCCCATGAGCAGCCTTGACAGTAACAAGGAGTCCCCAAGTGAAGGGAAACTGGGGAGAAAGAGCAGCTTCAAGTATGGCCTTCTTTTCCCCAAAACCAAAGTTCCTTCCAAACCAACCTTGGAGTGTCGGTTTTCCTCTTTATTCTTGACTCAGGTTTCATTTTAGTCTGTTTCTGAGCCAAAGTCACTTCCTTGCCAAATCTTATCCTACCCATTACTAACTGGATCGCCCCCAGCCTTACCTCCCCCAGAAGACCCCACACACCACAAGCATGTCCCAAACACAGCCCCAGGCCTTAATGTCTTCTCATGGACTCATTTGTAAAGTTCAGACGACTTTACCATATGGTACCAATATTCTCCCAGTCGGCTGCCATTGCCTCCCTCCCTGATCCCTTCATACCAGCAATTAGACAAGTCACCCAAAGGGCCAAATCTATGACACAACACAATGCCTTGTGGTGAATGGAAAGCCAGGCTTCAAGAAGTCATTTTCTTCTTCTAAAGTCTCCTTCCTTTGGGGATTCTGTACTAATTACCAAGGCTCCAATACCCTTTTCTGTGTGGGAATGTGTGAAAAGTTGAATTGTGTCACACCCCGAATTCCTATGTCAAAGCCCTCACCTCCAGGGCCTCCGTTTTTATACTATCACTCACACTAATCTGTTTGTCCTTTCTGATTATCATAATTCATCCTACTCATCTGCATCTACCTCCCAAATTATCTGACTCCAAAAATATGAGCACACATCTGCTCTACTTGAAAGGGTGGCTCCCATCTATAATCCTAGCTATTCCGGAGGTTGAGATACAGAGGATCACAGTTTAAAGTTGGCCTGGGTAGAAAAAGTTCACGAGACTTTTTCCCCAGAATAACCAGCAAAAAGCAGAGCTGGAGTTGTGGCTCTAGTGGTAGAGCACTAACCAAACTTACAAGCCAAGCAAAGGGGAAGCTCTCAATTCAAACCTCAGTACTACCAAAAGAGGGTAAGACTGTAATGAAAATAGCAATACAAACATTACAGCTCAAAAAATAACAATAAATATAAATAGAAAACTCCAGTCTAGTTCACATATAGCCTATGGAAGTACATGTGCTAGAGCAAGTGATAGCCATGTGTATTTCCTACAAATAAGCTCACTGTAAAGCTCAACAAGAATTTCAACAATGTATTTTTTGAATGGATTTTCCTGGACCAAAGTATTGCTCCTATTTTCTAATTATTTATCTGTTTCAATACTTTAATAATGTATCATTTGCATCATTTCCACTATGATCTTTTTCCTTCCTTCCTTCCTTCCTTCCTTCCTTCCTTCCTTCCTTCCTTCCTCTCTCCCTGCCTCCCTCTTCCTTCTTTCCTTCCTTCCTCTATTTGCTTGAACTGGGGCTTGAACATGATGGCTTTGAACTAATTTGGTTGTTCCCCCCCCCCCCCATGCTCTTCCACCTGAACTACATCTCCAGCCTGGCCTTTTGCTAATTAACGGGAGATGGAGTCTTAAGGACTTTTCTTCCCCAGACTGATTAACTAATATCTTCCAGAGTTCAGCCTGTTTTACAGGAATGAGCCACCAGTAGCCTGGCTAGGTAGGATTCAGGCATGAGCCACTAGTAACCCACTGAAGTTGTTTTTAACCCTAGAAAAAGCATAAGATATAGTTCCATCAGTTATTTTTTTTTAATCTATGGAATCTAAAACACAAAGCCAACATTTGAAGTATTCCCCCAAAGTTTGTAAAAACCAGTTCTATAGTTTTTGATACTTAAGTTCAAAAAGGACATGGAGTAAGTACGCAGAGGTCATTTTTACCATTCCCTGCCTATTTCCAGCCCTTTACTTCTTAAGTGTATTATAGGATCATATCTTTCTCATGCCTGTGATGTTAGGCTTGGCTACATGACCCACTTCCATCAGGAAATGCAAGTAGAAGATCCAGGGTAGGAATCACCATGCTCTCTCTCCCCTGTGGACATGACATTGTGGCACTGTCCACTAGGGCTCTTCTACCACACCGGGTCACAGTATGAAGAAGACACAGCAAGGCTTTCAGTTGACCTATACCAGATGACATTTTCTGAATAAGATTTGAGAGTTGGCTGGGCATGGTGGCCTATGCTTGTAAGTTCAGCTACTCGGGAAGAAGAGGTGAAAAGGCCATTGAATTCTAAGCCATCCTTGACAAGATTAGCAAGACCCTATCCCCAAAACAAAATTGCTTACCTAGCCAGAGTGAGACCCTGGGACCAAACTCTAGTGCTGGACAACAGAATTATTTGGGGGGGTGTTACTGCAACATGATTTAGCCCTTCCCAAATGACACACAGTGATTGATAGAATTCTTTAACCATTGAATATAAGTTGATGATGCAGAGTTTTAATATGAAGTATGTGCCCATGAGTAACATAACGAGTAAGATCCTGTGGTGTGGTGGGAAGGGCTTGTGTTTGCTTTTGGTTTATGGTTGGGTTAGACCGCAGTCTCCGCCCCTTTATGCTCCTATACTAGAATACCACAGACTGGGTGATTTATCATGAACAAATACTCCTGTGGTTAATGATTCTGTAGTTTAGAAACATTAAGGCATCCACTGAAGGTCTTCTTGCTGCCTTCATCACATGGTAGAAGGCAGACAGGCAAGAGAGAGAATAAGAGAGGGTGGAACTTCCCTTCATAATAAACCCACTTTCTCAATGGCAACCCCACTCCTGTTAAAATGACATGAATCTATTCCTGAGGGAAGATGGGTCAGGAATTAAGCTCCCCTTAACAGTGCTGCCTCTCAATGCTGCTGATGTGTCAAGCACATGAACTCCGGGGACATGTTCAAACCATGGAAGCCATGGACCTAGCAACTTCGGGATTTATTCTTGAAGTGAAGAGTGATGTGTATTCAAATGAAAAAAAATGGGCTAGTGACGATTCTCTGTTGGAAATAAGTTACAGGAGGAGTGTTTATTTTATTTAACAATTATTGTGTGACTTGTGAAAATGAAAAAATTGTTCTGGCTCTTCAGGGTTCTTCTCCTCACTACTGGGATTTATCATGATGCAAACTAATTCTGACACAATGATGAAGGCAATGAACACAAATTAGAAGTTTAGAGATGTACAAGATACTATGTTGAAAACGAACTCTACACCTTCAGCGGGCAGGGGGAGGAGGGAGTAGTTGGGGAGGTAGGGAAGAGAGGGATGGTAGGGGAAAAAGAAAAGAGGAGGCAACAATGCTCAATAAAAATGTACTCATTACCTTACTCATGTAACTGTAATCCCTGTGTACAGTATTTTTACAATAAAGATGTATTAAAAAAAAGTTTAAACCAAGCAGTACTCCAAAGCATTTATGCAAAAGGTTACAAGTCAGGATACAATACAGACTCTTCACATCCATGTGGATCAATGTACTATTCACCATAGCAAAGATATAGAGACAGCCCAGATGCCCTACTGTGGATCAATTAATGTAATGTGCCAGATGTTGATGGCTCACACCTGTAATCCTAGCTACTGAAGAGGCCAAGATCTGTGGATTGTGGTTTGAAGACAGTCCAGGCAGGAAACTCTGTGAGACTCTTATGTCCAACAACCCACCGAAAACCAGGAATAGAGCTACGGCTCAAATGGTAGAGTGCTATCTTGAGCAGAAAGAGCTCAGGGAGAATGTCCAGGCCTCAAGTTCTAGCCTCAGGACCAATAAAATAAATAAAATAAATAAAAGCTAGGTATATATGTAGATGGTGGAATTTTACTCATCCATGAAAAAGAAGTATATTTTGTCATTTTCAGGGAAATGGAAGAGCCTGGGAGAAAATTATGTTCATGAAGTGAGTCAGCCTCAGAGAGACAAAGGGTACATGCTTTCTTTCCTATGTGCAAACTAGGTCTAAATTACAAACATATACAAAAACATGGACAGGGTGACACACACACACATATATTCACAAACAAATTAACTAAAATGTGATATACATAAGGGAGGATTCCACTGGTATAACTCTTTTGAACAACTAACTTACAGTTTAACAAAATGAATACCAGGAAGCTAGAACATGTATTGTCAAAGGGGAGGAGAGGCCAAAGGAAGGGGGAGCAGACATATGGAGAGGAAGGGTAGGTGAAAATGGAACCAGGTAACCTGATGGGGAAGGGTGGGATTGGGAGAGATGGGGGAGAATTGTGGAAGGGGTGACTGATTAAGATGCATTGTACTCATAAATTGACATGACATGCTGAGTTGAAAGCCCTTTGTACAATCACTTAAAGATAATAAAAATAAAATAAATAAAGTGATATTTAAGTGATATTTGGCCTATGTCTTTTTAGTAAGGGGTGTGAAGGCATGAGACTAGATCTCGTATAAGACTATTTTTCACACAAGGCCATGTTGGATAAAATGCAATGGAATGAGTGTTTGAAATTAGCAGCTGATTTGTTGTTTGATTTTTTTTAAGCGTCACTATATGACACTGGTAAGATCAATTATGCCCAACTAAAATAATGATTTGTCTGGCAGCATTTGAAGTTATCTTGACTAAATCATAGGCAGTTGGGAGGGCTTTATTTTTATTTTTCGTAGTGTTTCAACTCAGGGCATAAGCACAGGGCTGGTACTCTACTACATTTTTGCTGGTTAATTGGACTTTTATTCCCAAGCTGGTTTTGAACCAAGATCCTTGAAATCTCAACTCCTTGAATAGTTAGGATAAAGATATAAGCCATGGGCACCTTGCTGTGAAGATTGTTTAAAAAATGACCCTGGGTACAAATGAGTCACTAAGAATTTGACTTCTCCCAATGTTTCATTACTTTGGTTTTTAATGACCAGAGGAGGAGACTATGTTTTATTGGCTAGACAGTAGCTTTATAATGACAATCAAGTGACATCACAGCTTTGAAACGAAATCCCAAAGCCCATTTCAATTAGGACACACATTGGGAACCACCCGCTGTTCTTCTCTGCTTTGATGTTTAAACTTTCTTCTTATGCTTCTGGATGCATAAATGGAATAGAGGCTTCATGATCCTCTGCCAGATGCTCCCTCTCTGTCAGATGCTCCCTCTCTGTCAGATGCTCCCTGACAAAGCTTCCCATGATGACTTCTTTTCTCAATGGCCTCTTCCAATGGGTTCAGATTTGATGTTTTTGATATGTTTTGACTATTCTTCATGTGTTTCATTTTCTTATCTGTAATTATCTGGAACATAGGTTGGCATATAATATAATGTTATTCCCACACACACAACATAGCCAATGAGGGGGGCAATACATCTTTCCGCTTGTTGCAAACTTGATTTTATTGGCTCGACAAACATGTGGGATTTTCTTTGGAATTTCCTTCCCATTGATCTGTCTGCCTATCCCAGTTTTAATGACCACAATTAAACACGTTGCTTCTGGAATAATCAAATAAGCATGTCTGAAAAGTTATTTTTAAAGCATAATGAAAGAGGCCTTATCTTTAAAAATAGCTCTAATCTTATTATCAACTATAGAATCTATCAATAGAAGGTAATGCTTGCCATTTGACTCTTCCAGAATATTTAATTTCTCACTCCATACTGATAAATGTGAAATTTGAGACGACTCCATTGTGCTCCACTTCTTGATTTTTGTCATGACTTCCGTGATGTGTCAACGCATCACCTGCCAATCTAGCCATCTTTCCCTTAAGTTCCTGTGTGTCATCTGGCTACACAGCACTACACAAAGAAACCGAAAAAGTTATCAGGCCAGATACTGGCTCATGCTACTCAGGAGGCTGAGCTCCAGAGGATCTCAGTTCTAAGCCAGCCTGAGCAGACAAATTGGAGAGGCTAAAATCACCAATCAACCAGCAAAAAGCTGGGAGTGGAGCTGGGGCTCATGTGATAGAGCATCAACTTTGAGTGAAAAAGCTAAGGGACAGCACCCAGGCTCTGACTTCAAGCCCTGGGACTGGTATTCCCCCTCCCCGCACACACAAAGTTATCAGTGATCTTCCCTGTGTACCTCAAGTCTATTTCTGATCTCCAATCTCTTATTTGTCATGTGACATCTACCTCTGCACTGCCTGGACCCACCTCTGTCCCCTCCCTCCACTATCTACCCTGAACCTTGTCTGACTTAGCAATCTCTGTCTCTTCTTGTCTCTTGGTTTTCTGCACACTCCTCTTTCAAATGTGACAGGAAGGCATTTACCTGCCTCTCCCCAAATCCTCTCGGGTCATGTGACCTGCATAGCTCAAACACCTTCTGAATAATTCAGCTTGGCCTGGTATGGCTCAGTGTGAAGTTAGTTTTGTGCTTTCTGCTGCTTTCCATGCAATGCCACCATTGTCCGCAGTACCTCCGAATGTGAGGGAAGGGGTCTCACTACACGGCTTCCGATGGAAGTCCTTCCTTCATTCCACTCCGACCTCAGTGCCTCCATGTTCTTGCTCTTTCCTGCTTCCTGAGTATCTCCTGCTGAGAAGTTCATTAAAAGCTGATGTACCTTCCTACTTCCAACTAGAAACCAGCCTGAATGTCACCCCAGCAATAAGGCCACCAGAGTCAGTGCACAGACTGTTGAGCACAGAGGCAGGGTGTACATGAGCCACGAGACATGAGGACAGAGACAGCAGCTCTGGACCCCATGGACTGAAGAGAAGGATCCTCCCTTCCTTCCCACAAAGCCCTTAGAGGTCAGCACAGGGACTCTTCTTGACTCTTGGGGGTCAATAAGATATTTCTTCTTTCCTTATTCTCACTCATTATTATTGTGTGTGTGTGCTACTACTGAGGCTTGAATTTAGGGCCTAGGCACTCTTCCTTAGCATTTTCCACTCAAGGCTGGCACTCTACCACTTGAGCCACAGCGCCACTTCTGGCCTTCAAGTGAATCACTGGAAGATAGGAGTCACACAGACTTTCCTGCTGGGGCTATCTTTGAGCTATGATCCTTAGATCTTAGCCTCCTGAGTAGCTAGGATTTCAGGCATGAGCCTGAAAGAAAATTGCCTTCACCCACTTTTGACCCAATGGCATCAATTATTTGATTTCTGCAATCATTTACTTATTACATTTAATAGGTATCCCATAAAATGTTTACAAATCAATGGTGTATAAGAACCACCTATTCATGATGTAAAGAAAAGATCACCCAGAGCTAGTGCCACTGGGTTCATAAAGGTTTCTCCCTAATCTGGAGTTGTGAACTTGAACCACCCTCCCTTTGAGGGTAAGTACCCCAAATTTTCACATGGAGTCCAGGTCAAGAGCTACTGCGGCTGGAAGCTATTGAATAGAGAAGCTATAGAACATTTGTATATACATTTGTATTGCAGAAAATGCTACTGGATATCACTGAAAGAACAAAAACACCACAAGAAACATGGTATGACTGCCAATGATGTCATAAATTGAATTTATGGGAAAAGCCCATAACAGAAGCTCTACCAACTACAGAAATATGGTTCTGCTAAGTGGAGGAGACAGCCAGCCATCTCTGGGACATGCTTTGGTGTGCCTGTGAAATTAGATTAGTGGGAAATTAGACAAATACGTGCACAGTCTCATTGTAATCAGCTGTGCCTAATGGAGGAGGAGAAGGAAGAGGGGAGTTTTATCATGGGAAAGCAGCCCCTCCCTGGCTCAAGGGCTTCTAATACTCACTCAGAGATACAAAAGCAGTTCAAAAAGCTGTTTTGAGGCTTCAGCTGGAAAGTAGGGCTTTTGATATCTAAGCTTTCTAAGTCAATTTAAGAAGTTGAGTCTTCTCTGAGCTCTGGTGGCTCATGCCTGTGATCCTCGCCACTCAGGAGGCTGAGGTCTGAGTATCTGTGGTTTGAAGCCAGCTTAGTCAGGAAAGACTGTAAGATTCTTATCTTCCGTTAACCACCAAAAACGTTGGAAATAGAGCTGTGGTTTAAGTGGTGGAGTGCTAGACCTGAGTGGGAACCAAGGAAAAAAAAAGCTAAGGGATAGCACTCAGGCCTTGAGTTCAAGCTCCAGGACCAGCATGTACACAAATGCATGTGTGCACACACGCACACACACACACACACACACACACACACACACACACACACACATCTTATTTTGAAAAGACAAATGGAAGAGGATAGTGTTTAGTTCTAGAAAATAAGGAGAAAGCATAGCAAAGAGTGTAGTTTATTCCAACCAGGACCCTTTATTAGTTAAAAATCCTCACACCCCACCATCACCCCCAAGGTGTTCTACAAGTATTTAAATATATTTCTCTCAGGGGTTACTTTA